>NC_092521.1:44077897-44677897 GCF_037038585.1 Patagioenas fasciata | reverse complement strand
AACCTGTGGATTTACATAGGCCTCTAGAATCTTAAGACAAGAAAGAGCAAATATTTGGTGAGCTCTTAGGGAGATAAACTTTGCAGAAACATCTGAGAGGAGGAGAAAAGCATCCAAACAACACCAACCTTTCCTTTCTCTGATCCTTTCTCTTTCTTTGAACACTCCAAGTGGTAGTCTGTAGCAGTATGAAGAACTATTAGGAACGCAAAGTACCTGCAAATTCCACAGAGTCAAAACTGCAGACTTCAGAGGTGTATTTGGACTTACTAAGATGCCTAAACGGAAACTAAATTTCCACTCTGGCATCTGTTTTCAAGATGATGACCAGTTTTGAAGAAAACCCATTTCTCAGAGTCCCTGTTCCAAAGTGGACAAAAGCACACCAACAAAATTATATTTCTGTGGAATGTAGCCTGGATACAACCCTCTCCTCAGGCATTGCACAGGGATGGAGGATCTGGAAGCCCTAGTTGGTGGTCTGAGTCCCTCTCAGTTTTCTGAAATCCAGGCATGTGAGTCTACCAAAAAGGCTACTATGTCATGGTGTTACCTCAGCAATCAAACCAAGTCTCAATCCTTTGAGTTGTTGAAAAGTCAGTGGAGAAGATACAGGTAGATGTTTATTCCCAGATAGTTCATTGATTCACACAGTTGTCCCTGAAGGACCAAGATCTAATCATATGTGTGTCTTACATCAATAATATATCTCCTTCTGCCCCATAAGACATTTAGTTTACTTTGAACTTTCTTTATATCAGATTTTTTTGTTTTGCAAGTGATTATTAAAACAGTAAGTACCTGTGTCTGGATTTAACTTTAGCGGAATTATTTTCAAAGAGAAAATTTTCTGAAATTTTTTTTCTAAAAATGGTATTGGTGGAGGGAGACCTGATAAGGTCTCTGTCTAGTACTATAAGGTCTATACAACAAGCTTTTATTTCCTCTACATAGAGGAATAACCTGGCAGACTGCAAGGGAAACACAGTCACTGACTGGAGGAATTTCTAAGGCATTTGCCTCTCACTTACTGAAATGTGTTAGTCCTTGAACGTGGTTACTTCTTTGAATGTGGTAATACTTAGAGCCTTGTGTTGCCTTTGATTACATATTTTAATCATAGGAATTAGAGATGGAACAGGCATATTCATTCATCTAATCCATTTCCTGCTGCTGCAGGATTGGTCTGCAGTTCCTTTTTGAGGACTTTCTAGTGCTCACATTTCTCCCTGAGATCAATGGGAGTTCCTCACCCAGATCAAGGGCAGTGAATGGTTCATAACTTGTGAAACTGACACTGAATTGTATTTTGTATGATGTTGGGTTGTATAAGTGGTGGAAATAATAGAGTATTCTTCTCATACAGCTCAGAGCTAAGCATCTGCTAGAAGACAAGGCATGTTTCATTTCTGCAGGTATTAGCTGAGTAGAAAGGAAAGGATATCTTGATTGTTTTTCTGTGCATTCAGCTTTATAAACATGAGTGGCTTCCTGCATGTATCATCTGTCTTGTCTGTACAATATTTTCAGTCACCTCTATTCTTCCTTAATGTTTTTCACTACACAGAGGTCATCAAGTTGTTTTTTTTATTTTTTTTTTAATAAAATTACTAGATTAGTGTCTTGTAGCTGAAAAAAACTATCTATTTTTAACTATTCCATTGTATTCCTGATGTGTTAACGTTTAAGAAAAGATAATCTTAAAGTTTTGCATAGACTATGGTGAATTTTTAAGTTTTGGTCTTTGAAGAAATTCCTAATAATTTGCCTACCATCTGTATTAGGGAAATCAAGGTAGAAGTTTTGCCTTGTGTTTCTGGTAAAACAATATAGTCTAAGACAATGATCATGCAGTAGGGGCTGTTTACACTGTTTTTTATTACCGAATTTGTTATAATCCCCGAATTTTTCCTCCACCCAACATTTCACCCATTAATTGTTGTTTCACCTCAGAAGGTTCTGATGATTTGCAATATTTCCCTGGCTTCCATGATACAGTCTATCTGGCATTTCCTTTTTAGTACAGTACTCTTCAAAGTAATTAAAATATAAGCCACAACATGAAAAAGCCTGAATTCAGCTGTCAGGCATGTCTGCATATCATGGCACTGGTCCGACCGTAAGCTTCTAAAACGACGCCCTGCCACAGAGTTCCACAAAATGGAAGATTGCCAGGCAGTTTTTAATTCATATAATTTAAACTCGATGGCATGAATGACTAACTGCAAAACACAGAAATCTGTAGAAAGAAGTCCGAATACTTGCTGAACTACAAAATCAAATGTGACTTTTCAGCTTCCTCTGTGGTTTGTAGTTAGCATGCATTATAGTGTAACAAAACACAGCATCTCTAGTACCTGCTGCTTACTTACTACAGGTAGAAATGAAACCTTCACCCTGATCCAGAGAGATGGCAATACCGGATTTTCTCAAACAGCAGAAGGAAAAAAAAAACAGTGCCTAGTCGCAAACATGGAACTGCCCCTTCCCTAAATATATTTTAAGTGGGCATCTAATGAGCAGGACCAAAGGAATTCCATGGAGGAGGAAGTCTTAAAATAGTATGGTTGTGAGCTGAGCTGTACGAGGTATTTGGCTGGCTCTCAACCCACAGAAGGCAAAGTGTCACAAAACAGCCTAGTGTTGCTGGGGGCAGGTCATTGTTAGTCCCCGCAGGAAAGGGATTAACTAGACAATTGCCTTTCTGCAGAGCAGAAACAAACTTCCCCATTAATTGCTACCAGCCTCTTCCTGCTCCAGTAGGTTACTCTGTCTTATTTCACTGCAAAGCCTTTGCCATCAGCGCAGGCAGTACCTATGGGCACAGGAGGTGCTTCCCAATTAACTGTTTCAGTTTTTGCTCTTCTGAATTGCAACCCAACACAAACCCACTTGCTTTTTAGACATAACTAAAGTATCTTAAGATTTACCAAGCAAAATCAGTTATTACTATTACCCATTGCACATCACTATTATTACTGTAATACAGCATAAGTTTATGTTCAACTCCATTGTAGGAAAGGCTTGCCTTTTATCATGCCTTTTTCAAGATTTTTTTTTATTTTTAATTTTTTTTTTTTTAATTTTTTAACCTTAGCTTGAATTGCAATTACATGAATTGCCATCCTGGAGCAGACCAGTAAACTAAGTGAAATATATTATCCTCTCTCCATCTGCAGGTCAGCCTAGATGATTCTCAGGACAGTCAGGCTGCATGCCTGCAGAAATGCGTATTTTCTACCTATTAGCTCATTGGCTACTTACAGAGAGAAGTCCATGTTTTACTTTTGCACCAAGACCCAAGAACCTTGTACTTTCAGTTAACACTACATTATTGCTGCTGAAGAACTGGAATCTGGGTGCGGAAAGTTGTTCTGTTCTCTTGTCCTGTGTTAAACAAACCAATAATGCAGGTTGTGGAGGTGGGGAGACAGACATAGTCCAGTCCAGTTAATTTTTTGATTTTTCTCTGTATTCGCTTTGGTACAGTTAAGTAAGTTTGAAACCAATCTTATTATTGACATCTTTTCTCATGCTCTCACTTCCAGGAAAAAAAAATGGTAGATACTCATAGTGGTACATTTAGTATTTAAATATTTACCTTTTCTGTCTACTCTCCTGCCTCCTTCATGTACACTTCTAGCTCTTCTTGCAAATATTAAGATTTCTTCCTGTGTATATTTGTAAAAATATTTCATTTCCTCATCATCCTGCTATTAAAATTTGCCCCTTTGTGGATCCAGGGATTTCTTGCATTTTCTGGATTCTTGCTGTCACTCTGAGCAGGCTTTTGCTGACAACGTCACTCTCCTCTCTTGCAATGCTACACTTTTTGAATCTCTTCTGTCACACTTTCAGAGATTCTCGTAGACTTTTTCGTTCTTCAGTCTTTTTCACTAATGCTTATGCTGTTCTACTAATGTTTATTCCCTTCCTCAGTCTGCATCAGACCTCACTCCTTATTTTCATACTGCTCTGTACACCATCTGTGTTAATTCACTGGTCTTCTTCTTCCAAGGGCTTAAATGATGTGATCACAATTACACATTTTATATATCAAGCACTTTGCCTTTCTTCTTTCAGAAACACACAAGCCACCCAGGCTCCTAGTGTGCAGCTCCCTTCCCACTGAGCTCAGTACTGGGAAGGGTCACAAGAAACAGGAAAAACTGAAAACCCACAGAAAACTCCTCACTGAAACTCATTGTACACAACACTCAGGCACTGCAAAGTAAGAGCTTTGTACCTGAAATGCTATTAATAGGTTCAGTAAAGAATGCAAAACCTTGATTGTCTCCTGAAACTGTTTGCATATGTTGCTTCAAATATATACACTGAACCGGATACTTCAGAGGAGGACAAATATCCCATTCGGGCACATGATCAACTTACACAGTGCTGCAAACATTAGGATATATTTCTTGTTACGCTATTATTTATTATTATATTGTAATTCTCACTGGTAGAAATGTATACCCTGTTTTTAAACCAATTAGTTAGAAAATCTATGCAAATCAGAGTTTACAAAATAAAATTAATAACTGAAAATATGAATGTCTGGATGTCTCATAAAGCTTTGACTCTCCTGTGATTTTTTTTTTCCTCTGAAACTGAAGCTTGCAGAAATTACTATTTATTTTATTTTCCTACAGAAACATCTAGCATTTTTAGCTCTTCAATTACTTCTGACCACATGATTTTCTAAGCACAACATTGATTTTATACATGAATGGTAGCACAAAGCATGCGTTCCTATGCAGAGGGAGTTTAAACCAATGACTTAAGAAATATTTTATGAGTTCTGTTTCCATATAATAACAGATTTGGCAGTTTAAGGAACATTATTAGTGCAACATAAAACAATGCACAATTAGGAATCTGTTTTGCTTAGTATTATAACTGCATTACAAGACCATATATAATATAATCAAATAGCCTTAATAATTTATTTCAATTGATACTTTTCCTTGAAAGATAGAACTGTTCCCAGGACTACCTCTAACCAGCGGTATTGTTATTTAATTAAAATAGATCTTTCGCTCTTGATACAATTTTCCCCCAAGCCATGAATTCATTGTTTTATTGATTTTAGACATCATATTCACAAAGAAAAAGAACATGAATACAGCACTGCAATTGCTCATAGGTGCTCCAGTACCAGACTCAGCTACAAATCCTTTCATTTTTGGTTCAAAGTTCAAGTACCTGATGGTAATGTAGGTGTGTCAATGGGCTGCCAGTGGCCGCAAGCAGAGATTTTATTTTTGGCCTGTCCTGAGGAACTATCAGTCTCATTCGTATTACTGTGGGCAAAACTTTGGGATGTACTTTTGTTTATTGAATAGTATATGCTTGTGTTGAAGTCTACGTAGGTATATGTGCATATGTATGCATACATGGATACATATGTTCATATATGTATGTGCGTGTATATATATATTGCTGTTGCTGCTGGAGCAGTAGAAATATGACATAGTATGTATTCCTGAAATGTTCCTTAGAAAGTGACTTTGAATGAACAATTGGGAAGAGTTTGTGTAGTTGAAAAAGAGCAGAAGAAAGAATATTTGGTGAAAGTGAACATAGTACACCCTCTTCCTTTTCACTGTGGAGTCCCAGGGCAGGACTGTGGGTGAAAGACTGTATTTAAGTGAGTGATTTGCAGGGCAGAATTAGTCTTCAGACAGACGTGCAACTGTAGAGAAGCCACTATCTCCTCACCACTCTGTCCTATCTGTTCCAGATGCAATACCATATAAGAAAGAGGTTTTTTTTTTCCCCTTGGATTTCAAGAAATCCCTGTGGTCAGGTCTCAGTAACCTTCAACTTGACCACGGCTACCAAATGAATACTTTCCACTGAAGGGAAGTCTGCAGCAGAAACCAATTGCTGGTCCCTTCCTTCCAAGTTCTCACAAGAGAGAACTGTTCTGTCTGTAAGTGAATTAAAAGACTGTAGGAGTTATAAGTGGACTTTTGTTAGAGGATTTGATACACTAGGTCATGAGTCTTTTCTGTAAAGATTAATTTTGATATTAGCTTGTATAAGAAAATTATTACACGTATAACAAACCAGTGGAAACCAAAATGTGGCAAAGTTTCTATTTCTGGTACAGAACAGTTTAAAGTCTGGTTTTCATTTTCAGCGTTATTAATGGATCAGTAGAGAGGCCAAAGAGAAATCCATTAAAACGAATGCATTAGAGAGAACTGTGTGAATGATACTGAGGACAGAGACAGAAAAAAGCCATAAACAAGCAATGTTAAAAACCTTCCTTGAAAGAGAATTGATTATTGGGCTATTTAAATTGATTGCTAAAATGATGTCAGGAAGAGGGTTTTTTTATTATTATTCTGGATCAGATTAAGGGAAAGCTGTGCGAGTAAGCTTCTGTTTTTTCTTTGTGCTTTCCTCTGAACTGTGGGTGTGGTCCACTAGCTCCTAAGAGCTTTCCCTACTAAATTCATTGCTCTTGCAGGGACCCTGGGCAGCAGGAAACATTCTAGAAATTGTTTTTCATCTTTACAATTTGTTTTAAGTTTGTCAGTGGGCAATGAAGTTATTTTACAGCCTGTAGAATAAGGGGAATACGATATAGTATCAGCGTTCTGTGGACTTTCCTAAATGAAACACCTTGGACTACAGAGGGCAGAATTCAGTGCCCCTTGTGATCCTCATGAGTCTGAAGTTCCCATTGCCAACCCAAGGGTTATCAGCAAGAAGGTCTGTTTGCACTGGGTTAAAATGAAAGTGAGACTTTGTTACTGAAGAGAGCCTTTCCAACATTAATTAATCTAACAAATTTATTCTAAGTTTTGTTGTACTTTGAAGCATATCACAATCTCCTGATTATCTAAGGCATGAGTTTCAAAATGAAATAGTAGACTTTTGTTCTGATCAAGTCTTATGGACAATGATGCATGACCAGCAGGCAGGCATGATGTGTCTTGTTGCTGATCTGAGAGAGCTCAGAAAAGCTCAGAATCAAGCTTGTGTTACCACAGCCCCAGAACAGAAATATGCCATTTGTTACCTTCAACATCTCTATGCAGAGCGGGGAAGGAAGAGGGAAGGAGATGGCAGAAACAGCATGTGGACACCAGCCACTCACGACCTGTCTCTGTTGCTGCCTTGGGAGTTGGAAAGAAGAAATTCTGATCTGAATCTATATGTCCCAGACATAAGTCATCAAGAAATCACTAACTTGAGATAAGATACTGTCAGTTCCTACCTTCATCTTTCGTTTGGTCCAAAAGGCTGCTAACAAGAGCACTCTGGACTCACCACACCTCACTGATCATCATTTGTACAACCATAGTGATCTTCTGAGTACCTCATGTCTTCTGACATTTTGGTTTCTGAGATCTAATTAGTGCCAGTAATCATGGCCTTTCCATTGAATGTTCCAATTGACAAACTTCAATTAAATTGAATGTGGTTGCAGTCTCTTACATCTGAGTATTATTAAATAGGATGAAATGTTTTTTCTCTGTTTTTGCTTTTGGTTGTTTTTTGATAATGATATCTGAGCTCATACTAATCCCCTCCAGATTTCTGAAATTTCACCATGGAGGAGATTACTACTTAATAAACAGAATCTACGTTCTGTAGGTGTGTGTAGAAGGGAACTGTTCAGTACCAGTTAGGAGTTTCCAAAGTGACTGGGTCTTTACAGTAAATATGTCAATTCAGGTTATCGAAATTCATCAGCTTGGAACACTTACCATTCTAATTGTAGTAAGGAATACTAACAATAATTTGCAAGATACAACAGCATGCAAATGACTTTTCAATACTTCAAAGGTAGTAAACTGTGAGGCACTGTGCCAAAGACCAAGGAAGAGTGGATTTCCTGAGTGTGAATTATTGCACAATAATTCATGCTCTGGAATACAATGCAGAACATGTAAGATCATTAGGCAAATGAGCTTTCAAATATTGCTAAAGTGAATGCTAAGTTGATAATGTATATGGTAGATTCATGTTTGTCCTCTCTTTCAATTTAAAGCAAAAATAGGACAAATTAGCTTTACTGACAGTACAGCATGATTCTTTTGTGTCTGGACTTGTACGATTTAATAGGAGATGAGCTTAGGTGAAGCCTTCAGGCTGTAGACATTGCTGGAGGACAGAAACTTTGAAAATTGAATCTATATTCAGTAATTTGACATTGCTGGGGCTTTCAGGGTTGTAAGTAAACAAAAGACTTTGATGGTGGACAGCTTTATAATACAGTCAAACACAATGGTACCTGTCCTATCTTTAGACGGTACTTTTATAAATGGAAACATAAGCAAGCGGTACTGAATGCAAGACTGCGGTAACATCTTTTCATTCTGATGGACCAAATTCAGATTGTAGTGTCCTGCATACTTCCAACTGGAAG
Organism: Patagioenas fasciata; assembly: GCF_037038585.1. NCBI lineage: Eukaryota > Metazoa > Chordata > Aves > Columbiformes > Columbidae > Patagioenas > Patagioenas fasciata. Next base: position 44,669,511 of record NC_092521.1, on the reverse strand, counting down.
AAAGAAAGCCATTAATGATGTCCTACCCATACAGACAAAGCTTCCACCTATTACAGATTATGTCTGTTTAGTGTGAATATTTTATCTGTGTTTAGACATAAAGATCTAGATCCTTAAAGGTGTTTATGAGCTGAATTTCTGCACAGTCACCTAATTTATGACAAAATTAGGCACTGATATTTTAGAGCTTAGGTCTTTGTAGTGATAAAAGTGCGGAAACAGGAGCAACATAAAATTTTGTTTTGAAAAGATGTGTTTTGCATCCTAATAACTGAGCTGGTCTTTACCTGCAGCCTTTATAGTGTGGAGAACATTTTGGAAGTATGTTAAAGATGAACTTCTGTCTGAAAGCATGGTTCTCAGAGAGGTGGTTATGTAAAAAAATCATTTTTGACTGAAAAGACCCTTGTCATCTACCTGATCATGCTGGTAAGATTTTGTCCACATTTTTTTGTGTTAACTTTTTTTCACTGAAGCATCCAGCAAGGGATGTCTCTTATAAGGCAATTAGCAACAAATTGACAACACTGTCCCTTTGAAATGGAATATGCAGGTTCGCTGATAAAGACTAACATTTCTTGAGTCTGTATGGCCCTGATGAACTGAACAGTGTGGAGAGGAGTTTTGAATGCTCCCAGAGCAAGGGGCCAGTTCTCAGAGCTGAGGTGCCTCTGCTTGGTTGAATTTAAACTTTTCCATGTGGAAAGTAAGTAGGCACATGAAGCAATAATTTTTATTGTCTCATTCACCTTCCAATTATCTTCCTTCAGAGTTTAAGAGACTGGCAGAAATATTCTTGTTCCTGTCCTTTTCAAAGGGTTTGCTTTTGCCAGAAAAAACAGAATTTGACATTTTACCAATGTAACTGAGGGAGAAAATGACAAAATTAAAACAAGGCTAGGTTCATTCAGAGGCTACACTGATACCCGAGGGCAAAGAAAAAAGTTATTCAACAGGAACTTGAAGTACATGAAACAATAAACCTGAGATCCCTAACAAAGGCTTCTGGCACTGACAGAGTGTAAATAGTAAAGATTAATAAATGTGATTAATTAAAACAGATTGAATTTTGCTATAGGACACAATGAAGTGTTCAGAACTTCTCCACTGTCTCCTTTTACAAGATTTAGTTGTAGATACTGAAGCAGCTCTATTATTTCAGTAACTGTAATATTAATGTAGTCAAGAAGGATAGTCCACTAATTAATACATCTTTTTAGGAACTAGGAGACTGGACATTTAGACCTCATAGTCCAACTGTTAGCAAGAAGAAAATGATAGCAAAATTGTAGGAGTGATTTAAATGACTAAATCTTAGTTTCTCATGAAAATTGCTGTCCTGAGGGAAGATCTGTGTTTTCTCATTGCACCAAACCATTTTTTCCTTGTTATACTAGGTGTTATTATTAATAAAATGATTAAATGTGGTATACTTACATCTTATTTGTTGAAAGTATATTCTGAAGTACCTTCATGTAACATCTCTGTTCCTTTTTACCTCACTTTTAAGGAACAGGCAACTGAACAAGTAAAGCAGCCACTGTAACTTTCAGGGATACGGAGAGAAAAGTGATGCCTCAGAGAGCCAAAGGGGAAGGATATACAGTGTCTGTCTTAAAGCAGAGAGAGAAAGAAGACTTGAAAAATTAACTCCAGCTGGTCTAATGTCAATACTGAGAAAGATACTGAAACAATTTACTAAGCAGTCAATTTATAAGTACTTAGGGATGATAAGAAAAAGTCAATATGGATTTATCAGGAAAAAGAATGTCAAGTCATTCTAATTACTTTCTTTGACAAGGTAACTGTCCTTATAAATAAAAGGATGCAGTAGATATGGTATATATTAATCTTACATTTTGACCTATCCTCATGCAACTTTGTCACAAGCAAACTAAAGAAAAATGACCTAAATGAAAATATTAGAAAGAGGCTGAAAAAGAGTGTTTGGGAACAGTTATGAAGTAGTTCACTGTTAGAATGAGTAGTTGGTAAATCCGTTCTGATCAGTGTTTTGGATGACTGTGTAGACTGCCATTACAAATTCTTTCATATCCTGAGAGTGAGGGAGATTTTAAGTGCTTTCTAAGGCATAACTGAATTTAAAAATTATTGCAAAAAATTGGAAGAATTATCTGAAACCACTGAAATGAGGTTCAGTAAAGATTAGTGTGAAATGCTCTTTCCAGGGAGGGACAGTCACACAGACACATCCGGAGTAGGGAGTAACTGGCCAGACGGCAGTGCTGTAGAGGAGCCGAGGGTGGTAGTGGAGTACAGACCAAGTATGACTCAAGAGCATAATGTCTTTTTTGGAACAGCAACATTACTCTGTCATGAATTAAAAGAAATGCCATATGCCAGGCAGAGGTAGGAAAACCATCCTGTTTGGCACTTTGAGCTCTCGGCTGGGAAACTCAATCCAACTTTGGGCACCACTTTTTCAGAAAGATGTAGGCAACTTGGCAAGTGTCCAGAAGAGAGTAACAGGAATGATAAGCGGTTTAGAAAACATGACCTATGAGGAAAGATTGAAGGAATTGGGTTTGTTTAGTCTACAACAGAAGAGCCTGAGAGGGACGTGATAACAGTCTTCAAGTATGTAGAAGGTTGTTGTAAAGAGGACAGTGATCAATTATACTCCAAGTCCACTGACAAAGCACAGAGAAAAATGATTGCTTTAATATGAAATTAAGAAGGTTTAAGTTAGATACGGAAAAAAAAAAAACCCACAAAAAATCAAAATCCTTTTGCCACTCTGAGGATAACTAAGTACTTGTACAAGGTACCTAGGAAGTTACAAGAGTTTTTAGAGAACTGATGGATAAAATAAATATGAGTCAGAGAAAATGCAGGTGTTTTAAAAACACAGGAATGAACTATATAAATTTCTGGGGCTCTTTTTATGTTCTATATCCTCTGATTTCTATGAAAGACGAAATAATCTGCTCTGCAAAAGAATTACCTGACCCGGAACTTCAGCAATGTCAGAGTTAAGGACTTTCCTAATTTATGTTAGGGTCATTTACTTTATTTCCATGCCTGAATTTATTTTCTGGTTTTGGGATACAGTGGTTTAAAAGAATTGCAAGAGCTTATTTAAAAGACACAAAAAGAAACAATCACACAAGCAACCAAAACCAAACCAAATTAAAAAAAAAAAAAATCAACCATCAACCTGTGTGTATACTAAGCCTTTACTACCATTGTTATCAAAATTTTTTATGAAGTTTAGTAAAGAAGGCATTTAAAGTCTGAAGTTTATCTCTTAAAGCACAAAGGGCATCAGTGACCTAGTGGCTGTAGTCATTTCTAAGAGAGCATTAACTTATTTTTCAATTTCTGATATATTTGTAACTATGGAACTGTCCCTATAGAATAGCAAATATGAAAAAATCATTATCATCATCTGATCTTCCCAGCACCTTGACAAGGAAGATATCAGTGAAGTTGAGCAAAACCTACACTATGTGTTGCAGAGACTGATAGGCAGATGGATACTATGTTCTGCTGATTCTGCTTTAAGAGTGCTGAGTTCCAGCAAAGAGATCTCAAGGCAGGTGAGAAAAGACAACATCTAAAACCATCACAGGGAGATCTACCAGGGCTAAGCTGCCAAAAACTTATGGCTAAGTTCTGGCCATAGGTTCAGGCAGTATAAAACCAAGGTATCTAACTCTCTCCTGTTGCTAGTTTTACATAATTCAGTACAACTATTTGTGATTTACAACACTGAGCCTAGTTTCAACTCAGGTTAGCTAAGGGAAAGAAGATACTTTATTTGTTACAGGTTAATACCTACAGATGGGACTGAAAGGGGCCTCTAGGGTCACAGAATCCAGCCCCCCGTTACTGTAAATTACTAGGTCTCATAGTCCATCTGTGTAATGAGATCTGTCTAAAAACTCACTTTGAACAACAGTAAGAAGCTGAACCAAGTGTATGTCTAGTATTTCCCAACTGGGACTGCTGGTCAAAATCTGGGAAGGAAGTGATGGACACATTAATTCTCATTTTTAGGTTGTTGCATTAAATTGATTAAACTATTGGAGGGAGATAAGGGAGTAGGTATTAATTAATTAATTAAGTATTTCAATAAACAACAAATAAGGGGCATGAGAAGGAAAGTTATAGCTAAGACATGGCTGACATCATTTGGTATCAACAAGTCATTTATATTTGTAGTTACGTTCATGAAATTACTATTAGAGTGGCTACAATTTGGGTTAAAAATGTTTTTCACATATGTTTGCATAAACTTTCCATCTGATCTGGATATGGTCCTCTTTTATTTACCTTCTTTAATGTTTGACCTGCTTAAAATGCTGCATCACCACTTCCTCTTTCTCTGAGGACTATGAAATCCCTTCTAGATATAGTGTTTATATAGAATATAATAGACAAGAGTCAGTAATGAAAAGTGGTCTCCAAGCTTGAGCTACTATAAGGCCTCCCTCATTTCAATGGCCTCCTAAATGTCTACTTCAGCCTACCTATGAGAAATCAGCCATTTACACATGATTAGCTGGGCAGAGTTAGAATTTATCCACAGCAAAAGAGCACAATAATACCACATTCTCAGTTCAGAGCTACAGGCTTAAACTTTGCCTATTCTAACCTGAAAACTCCACAGAAACTGTCTTCTTTTACCTAGTATATTACAATACATTGCAAAACTGCTAGACTTGATATTGCTGGATAAGCTGGATTTTCAGTGATCGGTAAATCATTGCATTTATGCGCCGTGATCCTGAAAACATCCCTCAGATACCTTACTGGAGTAGGTGTCCTGGTGGATTTTCAGCTGCATCCTTTCTAACCCTGCTTGAAACCCCTCACTGACACATATTTAAACTCCTCTCCTTGCTCATTGTCCTATAGCCACTTTCCTCTGCATGCATTTATCCATATTTTTCTGTGATGGCCTCCCTGGAACGTACTTCATTCTCCCTCCCAGTTTATCTGGCTATTCCTTCCTTCCACCTGGACTGCAAAACATTTCTCCCTTGTAAAGAGACAGCACCATATCCCATAGCCAAATCTTCTAGACCTCATCAAACGACATCGTAAAGGTACAGGCATCACTGTTACTCATGACATTTTCCTTTCACATGCCGTTTGAACTTATTTCCTTCTCTCCAAGAAGTCATACCCAGAAGGTCTTCAAGTATCCAAGATATTATAACTATGTTAATGTTGGTAAGTACAACATGGACAGGGACTCGTCTCTGCCACGCAACATGTGGTGCTACATCTCCTCTGAGAATATGGTTTCCCAGGGGGTCTAAGATGTAACTATTACGTTAAGTGTATTATTTTCAGGTAAGTTCAGTAAGGTGAGGGCTGTGTTTCTACCCATCAGAATCAGGGTTTCATAGTACAGAAATTGTGGGCTTGTGTTGCATGCCATGGTGCAAAGGTGTGTAGAGATGTTGGAATGCACTAAGCCTGTGTAGATAGTATTAGAGAACAGTACAGACTCTAATCTGTTGTAGTCTCACCCACATTACCTGCTTAGAGAGCTCCCTGCCATATGTGCATCGAAAACTGGTAGTCAATCCAGACCAAAACTGTGCCAAGAGAGGTACTAATAAATAAGCAAAAAGAATGATCACAGTCCAGTAATCAAGTTCACTCCCTGACTGTGGTTTATTTAGCGATATAGATATAGTCTGTGTTTTGGACATGCTGTACAAAACATAATCTGTTTTATTTTTGCTGTAATGTACTAAAGAAATGTGTAATACATCAGACACTAACATTTTTGATATATTTTCAGCCACCAGATTTTTTTTATGACAATAATAACAATAATTAAGAAATGAGTGCAAAATATAACTCATGTTTTGCATGTTATAGCTGTTCTCCAAATCAGGAAAACGTCCTGTGCTAGAAAATAGGAACGAAAGGGTGGGAGAGTTCATGGACAGTAACTCTTGCTTTGAGCTGGAGACCTCTCTAGACATGTTTATTATCATTGTGTACTGCTTCGACTGCAGGTTTAACAGCAAAATAAAAAGCTGTCTTGTTTAAAGGAAGATGTAACTCATTTTATGAACAGGAATGACAAACAGCTGCTTCCATATGTTGCTACTATCAGGACAAATTCTTTGTTAAATGGCATCTTTAAGATTAAACTGTGTGCTGAAAATAAACACAACAAAAGCGTGAGATGATTGAGGAGAACAGTGACCCACTCCAGGAGAAAATACACTTTGTTTCAGCTGATGATGAATCTGCATGACCCAGACAGACCGTTCTAACATTGACTATCGCTGCATTCTGCACTATTTTGACATACAATATAAATGTCTATGATAAGGGGTAAAAGGCACATTGGCCCATCTGTGCTAGTTTTAAACCTCTTTGTTCAACTTTACTTTGTGATGTTCTAACCACTTTTGTTTTAATTTATTTTTTTAAAGTGAATTTTTAACATAGTTTGGACCTACTTCTGCTTTCTGTAGCATCTCTATTAGAAAATGTTTTAAGTGCAACCCTCTGTTAGCCAGATTGAAACACAGTTTGTGGAGGTGTCATGATGCTTTCTTTGAAGTTGAAGGGAGACGCATCTGCCTTGAATGAGAGCAAGATCAAATCACCTAAGCAAATGGTTGGCTATTCAGATAGTTCCAAGGAAGCCAAGTGCGATTCAAGACTTTCTATAAAGGAGAAAAGGCTCTGGCTTCAGTTTTAATGATGAAGTATTTTCCTTTCATAATAGCTGGAGTGTGAATCTCCTGCCATCATCCTAATAGCCCCAGATTTACTCTTAGTCTTATGGATCCTTCTTCTCTAACAGATCCGTAGAGAAAAGTGAGATTTCCAAGCCCTGTTAGGGCTGTCTGGTTCTTGCAGTTGCCTCCTAGTAACCTCTGATCACCTGCTTCTCACTAGACTTTCATACTATTGTCTCTTAATGAGCTTCTATGACTTGCTTCAAAGAGTTTTGTAAGACAGCCTCAGGAGCCATATATGTTTGGCATATAATGTGCTGTCACTTAGAGATCTTTAAATGCCTTTTATATGCACATCTTTTACACAGAAAAATTTTTTATTCAAAAGAACTGTTTGAAAATTGTTTTAAGGAGGTGTGAGAAGGCTAGTGTATGTTATGGATGCTTCTCCAAAAACAAACACATATTGGCTAAATAAGTTCCAGGAGGTTTTTCCAGACATTTTGAAAAGAGAATTAAATTTGCTTTTCCATTATTGGTTTGCAATATTTTCATTATATAAAAAACTTTTTTTTTTTTTTTTTTTTTTTTACTTTGACAGGTATATATTTACTTTTTATTATGGACAGATAGGAAATCTTGAAAAGATGAGCCACCTACTGACAGTACAGAGAGCCTGAAATAATAGCTCTCATGGGTTTGAGTTCCCATTTTGACATCACACTGATTCCTGCTGCGGAGCCCATCTCAACACAGCGCTCTGGATGATTTCTCCATCTCCCTCTCAACACTGTATTTCTACAAGTACAGGATTTCAGAAATGTCTACAGTCGCAGTATGTCACTGGGTTATAGGAAACACTTCCTTGGGTGTGTTAAAGGCACTGCTCTGCAGCCATTCAGCCTTAGCCACAGTATTCAACCGTTTTTAAGATGATCACAAGCAGCGTGTTTATTACTGTGGGTTATATCATCTGCTGTCTTCTATTTTGCCAGATTTTTGTTCTTAATCATGTCGGTCTTTCTGCATGTTGTATCTGTGCAATCAAATGCATGTCATTTACACTCTTCCTATCTGAATTGAGAACATGCATTTCAAGCTTTTATGTATCCAAGCAAAGTGAGCAAAGGAAAAACCACATGTTAGTGACTACCGCTTTCTGTGTCTCATACAAAAGATTTATCTTGATATACAGTTTTGTGCTGGTTTAAACAGGGAAGTGACATTTAAAAAAATCCACTTTGGGGGATGTTATTGAAAGAACTTAAATGCATGTTATGATTAACTTGCCAAAGCTACTAGAAGTAAACACATGCTTAATGTAGACTAGAACGTCTTCACATAAAACTCTTTCCCACATCCCTCTCCCTCCACCTCCCAAGTTCCATCCCAGCCTAAGGCAGTAAAATCCGTAGGGTGGGGGTTTCCTTAAACACATTGTATATGAGAGTATGTGACTTATCATTTCTGTGCCTCATTTACAGTGAGACTTAGCAGCTGCTTCGCAACCATGTGATACATTGAGCTTTGTATAATAGTTCACTTGAAGGTCTTTGCACAGTTCAGGCATGTCAGCTGAGTACCTTCAAGCAGTGCAGGGACTTGTAATTAGAGTGGCCTGAGGCTGCTCGCCTTTCTGAGGGGCTTTGTCTTCCCCGCCACGCTCGGTGGCATTCTGTTTCCAGAGCCTCGCCATCCAAGCGCTCCGATGAGGGCTCAGCAGGCGGTGGGGGGTTCCGAGGTATGTCAGGAACTGAAGACAGGTATGAAAGTTCAAGCCTAGACAAAGGTCTTCTTAGTCATTTGAGCAAGAAGCGTGCAGCACCTTGCCTCTCTGCTGGATCCCACAGCAGGTAAAGAAAGAACCGCCCTGTGCTTTACCTCAGAGGAGTTATGCCCAGGTCCCTTTCCAAAATAAACAATCCACTGTGTTTATCTGTAATGACTTTTGTCACTTTAAGCAAGTTGGCTGGTGCAGGCATTCTTGGGAGTATATCAAAGGAAGAAACGTATTGTTTTCTAAGTCAGCCTTTTAAATGACTGCATCACTTCTGAAACACCCTGAGCACTTTACACCCTGTCTGCAATTTCCCATCCATTTTTCCCTGAGGATTTTTGGAAGCAGAGATTGAGGAATTTGGAAGGCATAGGTCTGAACTTCCGATTTCTACCTTTCCATTTCTGTCATGCCCTGAGATCAAAGGGAAAAAAATAAAGAAAAAGAACAAACCTGAGATTTTTAGATGGAAGAGTACATTTTTGGTCACTCAAATTTGCAAAGACCCATTGAAGCCCAGAGGATTTTAAACAGCAAATCAACAAGACTTTGCTAAAACAGCTGCTCTAATAAACAGATAACTTGGTTTTACCTCATAATAGGGTTACTTTTGATGGTGAGGAAAAGTTCCTCACAAGTATAAACTGGCATACTATCTCCATCTGTTACTTTCCTGCTCTGGAGTGCTCTGTAGTGAGTATAAATCAATGTATAAGAAATGACAGGTCTGACTGTATGGAAGCTTATTTACTTACTCTTGTACCTCTCTCTCATGGCTCACTGAGGAAAAAAATATTTCTAGTGTCCACACTCACCGCTATATGAGAAAAGGCGATTTTTCCACAAAAGTGCAGAGAAACATCGTTGTGTTGGGCTGGCACTCAAGAGACACAACAGCCCTCCCTTCCTACCATCTCCTGTACACCCACTGCCTGGCTGTGCCTCCATCACCTTCAGAGGGGTGGGAGAGTGGCGAGCGCTCACCAAAGTGACTGTGAGTGTCACAAAGGTGACTTCCTTTTTAAATGAATCTGGAGAATTGTCATTTTTTTATGAATGAAGAAAAAGGTTTGCTCTCAGTGCTGTCAGGAGGCACAGAGCTCTCCTTCTTCTGAAAACATCACATGCTCATATTCACAACAGCATGTAGCCTTTGTGGCTATATTTATCTCTTTAAAAAAACAGGGGGCCATGGACCATCCTTTGGCCCCATGGCTGCTCAGGCTCAGCTGTCCTCAGAGCAGGAGGGTCTGGTGGATTACAGCTCTACTAGCAAAGGAGATGCTTGAGTTGGTTGGATTAAAGAGAATTTGCTGCACTGCTGCATCGTGAGGCTGGTCCTTGGCTCTGAGCAGTGTCCATCAGCAGTGTCAGCCAATTGCCGTACATGGTCCAGAGGTCATCATGGCCTTGAAACCATTCCCAGTAGGCCAGCTGGGCACAGCCCCCTTCTTCTGGTGGGAATGTGATGGGAATGCTCTTCCTTGCCAGTTGACCTCAAAGCCAGAGACCAGTCACAGGCACACTTAATTACCAGTATGCGTAGCTGGAGTTTGCACCATTACAACTCAGAGAGCAACTTTGGGTTTCCTCTGGACCGTGGGGTGTTCTTGTGACTCTAAGACATAATTATCATGTCACTCTTGGTTATTTAGTTCAAAGTAGCTGAAATAATTGAGGGCTATGTTGCAAGCAAAAAGTTGTGTTTTTATAGCACAGATTGAACGGATATGCTACATAGGCAAATATGAACCAAGAGGGCATGGAGAGCACTTCACAGTGCAGTATCTGCTGGGATAGTGTTGAAGGAGTAGAGAAGGTGGAGGGAGCCAAATGTGGTGCCATCTTAGCCATGTTGTCCTTTGGAAGTGATCCCTGAGGAAGACTATCCCTCTGCTTCCTCCAACACATGCACCATGGTCTGCTGCTGCTTTTGCTGCACCAGCTCGCTGCTCTTGTTGCCTCTCCTGTCATTGTGTCTGCCACTGCTACCCTGGCTCTGCCATGACCTCCAGCGAGCTGGGCAGCACTGGACACACAGACACACCGCAGACACACAGACACACCGCAGACACACAGGACTCCATTCAGTTTTCCTCACAGTTGTGTGAGCTCACCCCACAAGCTGGGCTTGGTGGGCAATACAAGCCTGACATCAGGTTTTTGTCTCTGGCACTCAGAGTAGCAGCTGGGTTTGCTTCCAGCCCTAAGCTCCATGTAGCTGTGGGTTAATTGCTTGCTAGAGTAAAGCTGGCTAATTCGGTACTAATTTTGGAGTGTCTACATTGTGTTTTTGTCGTGGCAGTCTAAACAGGCATAAGAAACATTCAGCAAGCTTGCTTGGGCTTTTCTTCCGCCTCTAGAAACAGCAGACTAGAAACAACCCAAACCACTGGGACTGTTTAGCTATATCTGGGATTTGGATGCTGTTATTCACTTACACTAATACTAGTTATTTATATCCACCAATAATACTCAGTAATATTGAATGGATTTTGGCCCCGTAGCTCCTTTGTATGTTCAAAAATAGGGAAGCCTGATGAAAAAATTTCCCTGCCCGTCCCTCGGGGTTTGTAACTAAAAGTTTTGACTTTGGGCTTTGCATTCTCTTTAGTATTTTGAAATCAGTATCTCCTTTAATTAACCTGAACATTTTGGGGCTTACTCAATCACTGATGATATCAGAATATTGTCACTTGGCCAGTTTTCCTCTTAGAGATAATATTTTTTGAAGATCTGAATTGCTTTGTGTTTTTCAGTGCTCTTGGAAATGAGTATTGTATCAAACTCATCACAGAATTAAGCTTGCTGGTTCCCAGGCACAGGGCTGATCCAGCAAGCTGGCATCCAGCTCATATTATTTTAACACTGAACATGTCCATGATTGTACTCTAGCTGGTGTTAGCAACAAAATCCCACTGATTTAAAGGAAAGTAGGATGGGGCCCAAAATGCTAATTCTGTTGACTTTCTTAATGGGCTTCAGTTTAACTCTACAGCACTGAAGACTATTTCGTTTCCTATGGCCCAACCTTATCTCTTCATCTCCATACTCCAAGTTTACATGACTCCCTTTTTCATCCCATCAACAAAGAATTATGCTGAATTACGGCTTTGTTACTAAAGGGAAATTGTATGTTTGAGGTATTTTTTTTCATGAAGCATTTTGGCCAAGTGGATGAGGTATTAATATGAGAAACTATAAACATATCTTGGTTTTCTAAACTGCGGATAGAGTGATTGGCTTAATTTGTTTCTATACACTGCCATCTTGAAAACTAAACTGAAGCATCCAAATTAAACAGGAGATGTAAATATTAGCCAGATGTTCCCTGGTGTCAGAACTCTCTTTTGTTTCTTTCTTTCTTTTTTTTTTTTCTATTAAATGGGTACACATTTTTACATCTAACATAGTGACCTATGTTTTAGATTTTGGTCCTGGCCTAATGGCTTTTTATCATATGATTATGATATCATCCAATCATGTAAGCGTCATGAGATGCTGTTCAGCTTTGCTGAAGCACATGAGTGTCAAACTGCTTAGTTTAGGCTGAACCATTTGTCTGACTGTCTTAACATGGGGAGTGAATGTGCTGTTAATTTAGGAAATGCCAGCTGAGGCTGAGGGTTTAGCGAGCCAAGCAAAACAGAGCACTGACCACAGATTGAAACATTACAGAGTTCCTTAATGGTTCTGTCAAAAAGAAATATAATGCTTTTTCCCCCCCTTACAGAAGTTGCAATAGTCTTCTGGTGCAAGTAGCAACCAGTAGGGTTTTAACATTGATAAACATGGATGGAAAAGACAGGCACTTGACTTAGCTTTTGGTTAATGCTTTTTCCTGAAGACATTTGTTTGAGTTTGATGATAGTGAAGCTATTGGTTCCATTCCTCACATTTTATCTGACTTGGGAAATGACCACAGCTACCAGCAAATGAGGATTTAGCAGATACAGATGGCAGATTTTCAATATAATTAAAATTCTAACACTGACTTTATGGGTTTAATGCAAATAAAAAAATGAAAATGACGTCTCTCTCTTTTTTTCTTTTCCTTTATTTTTTTCATGTTACCTCAATAACCTTGTTCAGAATTATGATATTTTTAAATTTCCCTTGATGTAGGTCTGGATTTGTGACATAGTGAGAATGTTAGAAGGACCTTGAATCTTCTGCTAAGCAGTAACAATTAAACCTCCACAAATTTGGCTGTAGAGCTTGAACAGCTATGGATTCTGCTGAGAGGATTTGCTGCAACAATCCTTATTGTAAAACCCTTTTGTTCCTGAGCTGCACATTTGCTAGGGTCTTTGTCCTCTGTCTTTTCTTTTAGTGTTGGTTTTTGTTTACTGATCTCTTCGAAACATTGATGAGCTTGGTTGGGACAAGAAATTTTTTTATGATGTTTGCTTAGCACCCTGAGGACTTTGGTGGGTGACAGAAAGCTTGATAAATAAAGTTGTTATTATTATTATTATTCTTTATCTATCAAAAGCTGTGTTAGAGGAAAGAGGCCTGCCTGTGAACTCTCCTCTGCAGAAATTCTCATCACTTAGGCCATTTAAAAATAGACTGGACAAAGCACTGGGGAATGCACTGCAGAAGGCAAGTCTGCACTGTGAGTGAGAGGGACTAGATGACTTTCCCATATCTATGTTTTTTACTGTAACAAGGTAATATGCTACCACTGTGTCCTCTAAGGCAACAAAACAGAATAAGTTAATCTCAAATGCACATCTGTTCTGAGATTCCCTCCACAGTCAAGCAACTACACTGAAAATTTCATATGGAAATAACCAACTAAGAATATTGCTATCAGGGAATTGCAAGATATCCTTCACAGGAAAGAAGACCAGTGTTTGAATGCAAGGCTTTGAAGGACCTTCCAATTTCTGGGAAAATGTTTTCCAAATCATCCTTGTGAAAATAATGTAGATGGTGTCTTTTTTCCCTCTCTGACAAAAGGTGTGAATTGCCTCCACTGACATTGTCTCCATCCGTCTTGCTGCTATATGAAGTACAGCCCTGTAAGACAAAGGAGCTGGAGGTCACTTCCACTCCCACTCCCAGAATGCTCTCATTGCATTGCAGTATCAGGCTTTATTTTAGTTTATTACTTTATTGTCTGGAGAATGTGAAAAGGATCAGGCTGCAATTCTCATAGAGCAATGGATTATCTGTTGAAACAAGTGCACCAGAATGAATAGATCAAAATCTAGAGAAGACTTTCATTTCAGTTACTGAAGCTACTTTATATTCTGTGAAGCATGTATTACAGCTGTAAAAATGAGCTGAGTGAGCCTTTAAAATCTTCGTGTTTGTTTGGCCTCTTACATTGGGTAAAAAGCCATGAGTGGGTTTGCATTTTGAGAGTCTCCAAGTACAACTGGCTGAAAATACGGGGCTTTATATAGACAAATTAACCATTTTGAACAGTCCCGAACATTTAAAACTCCATAACTGAATTAGCAAGATCTGCAGGTGCTACAGGTGCTCACCACCTCCCTCATTCGTTTCTTATGTCTCTTTATTTCATGTCTCAAGTGATGTTCGAAGATCTTAATGGTTGGGCCCACCTTTTTATATGCCTTGCAAGATTTGTATTCCACTTCTGGGCGCTATTAAATAGTAGCTCCCGGACCCTCAGTAACCTCAAAGAAAAACACCATCACCCGTTAGCTGCCTAGAAATGTGTTTAATTCATATTTAATCTCTGTTAATGGTATCTACAGAATGTTTTCTGAGTTACCATGTTGCATTTTCTAGACCTGAGTCCCCAACAACACAAAATACAGCCTCCTGTCAAAATGTGTTTTGTCCTGGTCTTGTTAAAAAATTACACAGGGAAGGAAATACTCTATTTCACCCTGTGACAGAATATTTGTTTTCCATTTCATATTTTGCAATGTCTATGAAATATTATGCTCTTTGTTAAATATTTTATGGCTCTTTAGTCATTCAGAAATACTTTAAGAATCTCCTTGTGATTAAAGCATGATGGTACTGTTCCTTTAACAGCCTCTATTCGATCATTATTTCTACAATAATAATTTTTAAAATAACAGCACTTCTATTATCCCAGGTTTGCAATCACAGCAGCTGTATTATCAGTGTTTCACTTAAGCGTTATTAGTCAAGAATTGCTGCTATCATGAAAATGCTGTGATAACAAAAACTCTGTCACAGTCTCACTAGTTTCACATTAAAGCATTTACAAGTCAAACATAAATCACTGTATGGAAAAAAAAAATCAACACAATAAAAAAGCAAACCAAAAAACAAGCACATGAGGAACGAAGGTCCTGTGAGAAAAAATGCCTAGATATGACATGGACATAACACTGATCCTCATAACAAAGACATAACACTTGTGCATATCACCTTAGGTGGCTTCACAACAGTGCAGAGTGGAAGATGTAAAGCAGTCTCACATATCTCCCAAAAGTGCCCTGAAGCTGAACTGAGTAATGTCTGGACTGTTTTCTGAACCTATCCAAGATAGGAGTTGAAATTCATCCAGGTCCAAAAGGCCATAACCACTTCAATCAAGGTTTTTGCATTCCCCTGGCAGCACCTTTCCCATGCACTCAGAGAGGTTCTGGGGATGAATGCTGCAAAGGAGCCAGAAGCCATGGGGAGGACTGCAAGCTCTTAACTCACCTATGTCTTCTGGTTTCAACATGCTGGACAAATAGTATGAATTATCTGCAGGCTTTATTATAGCCAGTACCTGCTTTGCTGCCCAATGTCACAGCCATAACTTGGAGCCTGGATTTCAGAGGTTTCTAAGTATTTTGGGGGCAATATCCTGAAATGACCTTACAAACAGGTGGTGAATAGAAATATTACAACATTTCTAGGAAAAGAGTTTTCCATGTTTTGAAAAAAGACAATTTGTGATTTAAGAGTACAATCTTGTAAGCAGGTGATTTATTGGTATTCCCAAGGGGATAAGGGTTTTCTGTTTGTTGATCATTTTTTTTATACCATATTTATACTGTCCAGAAGGAATTCCCACTTCCTTTTCTCCCTTGATGTATACCTTGGCCTTTGTTTATTTGTTTGCGTTCCTTTGAAGCATTTAGAGACGGGCCTTGGCTAGAGACAGGTGAACAGGTGTGCTAAGAGAAGCTTCCAGTTGCCTGCATGGCTTGTGGTCCCCACACAGCATGAAACCTACAGGCTGATTTGGCATCAAAATCCATTGCCCTTTTCTCCCAGAATGCACTGGCAACGAATTTTCAATGTTTATATTTTGCTTTCATCTGTAGTGGATTTAACCCCGCAAATCACCTGCTGTGACAAGGACTGTGGACAATGGCAATGCCTTTAGCTGACCTACTCATTCTCTTGTCATATTAATCATCATGACTTTTATTCCCTTTTTGTTGCTCTATATTCTGTATAATTATAAGAACTATTCAGAGTGGATCAAAATATAGGAAGGTCTTTTTGTCTGGCTACAGTTTCTGAAACCACTTTATGTTTTCTGACCATGAAAACTGTACAAGAAATCCCTACCACTTGACAACTTCACTCTCTTAGAATCTGCATCATGGTATCTCCAAAGAAAGTATTTAATAAAGGACACTCAACTGTATTTGAAAAAAAATAAATATCTCTGAGAATGTGGACTAGTTAAATAAGGCAGAACTAATGTATTTGTTATTACTACTGCTTTGGTTGTCTTGCAAAAATAAAACAGACAACACTGATCTTAGCAAAGCCAACAGGAGTTCAGTATGAGATACAGAAAATTACGAAAAATGGAAAATGTTTTGTTTTATTTTGCAATGTAAAATATCACTAGAAGCTTGTCCCTGCCATATAATCCTGATCATCATCTCCTAATAGCCTCTATCTGGAACTGCAATAAATTCTGCCCATCGTCATGACTGGAGGGTACAAATTCCTCTTTGGAAAAGGTAAGGGGGACTGTAAAGACACTCATCATCTCATAGAAAGGGATACATAGGCTCAGACAGTTTACATTTACATTTGCCAGATTCATTAATACCCCTGTAGCAAGGCCATGAAAAGATCCTCAGAGCTTCCAGATGCCATTTAACTGCTATACACACAAAACTACACTTCCTATGAATTAAGCCAATAATTACATCAAGGATATGTTTATCAGCAAGAGTTAGTCAAGGCTTTTGTGAGTTTATGTCTCTGTGGCTACTAACTAACATTTAGAGAATTTCTGTGGTCACTTGCAATTAGGATTTCACTGAAAAATACAACAAAGACTTCAAAAAGCATGTACAAATAGGCACATGTGTGCACATTGAAGTAAAACAAAAAACCCTTTTGTGAGACAGAAGTGGAGAGTTTTAATTTATGATAACTGAAAGATTTTGAGGTTACTACTGACAGGATTTCCTCCTTTCATAAGATCACATTAGTATAAATAGAGGTAGCATATTGCTTCACTGAGAACTATAAAGCCCAGGTCTCTCTTACGAAGTCATTTGCAGCAGTTGTTTGCAGATGGGAAAATGTAGAAGTAAAGCGAGGAGCTGCAGACAAATCTTAATGTCTGCCCAAGGTTCCAGGTCTTAAGGTTTAGGAAGTCTATTTTTAAACTTAGTTTCTTTGAAAAACTGAGACCTGTGACTAATGCTTGTCATTATGGTCTAATGACCTATCTTCTTGCCAGAGTATTTGGGGATTATGTTTCATAGAGAAGTTATCCGCCAAAGATTATTCTTCATGTTTGTGATCTGTTTTCTCTCTCTTCCTAGTAAAGCCTACAGCCTTCCATAGTTCCTACAGCATTAAAACCAACTGTGCAAATGTCTTCTCTCCCAGATTTTGATCAAACTGCCTCGGTCCAAGTTGGCTGGTCCCAGCAGCCTGCTTAGTAAGCTTGGCGTGACAGGAGCCAGTGTCCTGCTATTGTTGCTGCTCAAGCATCCCCTTGCTGGGCAGCTTGCTTAAGACTGGCCAATTGGCCTTCAGATCAACAAAGCTCCTTGAAAGACTGAACTAATACAATCAACTTCAAGAGAAAGCTCTATGAAAAGAGGAAAATAGTGCCCTGTTCAAGTATATTTAACTAGGTACCATTCCCCAAACACCTCCACTGCCAAAGACGTCTGAGCAAATGAAATGGATCTTCATTATGGTTTCATGATCAGCTTCCACTTTCACACAGGGCTGTGTGGAGGAGGTGTTAATGTATTTGTATGCACTATATTTGCATGTGCAATTGTATGTTATCAGAAGAATGTGTGCCGTTTGGGATAGGTGACAACCTTTCAAACCTTGTGAATGACAGAAGGCCTGTGTGTGTAGCATATGATCTTCATATTGGGTGTATGTTATAGCAAATGTATGATCTACCTACTGGGTATAAACATATTTAGAAAATTTTTCACATATAGAGGCTGACAGGTTGCACCATAATATGGTAAGTTACGGATGCCTGGGCACTGAACAATTTTGATTGTGATATTCAGATGGATACAATCTCTGAGGTCTCAGATATTTTCCAAGGTGATGTATCTCTCAAACCCCAAAGAACCCTCCACTGTGAATCAAATACCTCGCAGTGACGAAGAGGAGTTTTCTATGGGTTTATTTTTAAAAAGGAATTATTGTATCTGATGATTTATCTATCTGTTATACAAGCTGACTAAGAAGGATGCTTCATGCATAGGACAAGGAGATCCACCGGTCAGTGGTTGTCATTCCCTCACAGCAGAGATACAAAAAAATGTGCATGATAGCTGTGAATATAAACTGCTTCAGAGGAGGATCTGGAACAGTCAGGAGAAGTAATATAACAAAATATAAATGAGAGGAGCAGATTGGTAAAAAGCATAATTGTTATGTCTTTCCCATCCTGATAGCTTTAGGGTCCCAAATACAAGCTTCTCTTCTTATTCTATCACTTGTTTGACATTACAAAGGTTTGCAGCAGTGAAAGGGGAGATGGGAAGAAAGAAGCTGTATATATATAAGGAGAAGACTTATGTTTGAAAGAAGCATTATAGGTTTGATCTACCCCTCATCTACTGGGAAATAAAATGAACAGAAGGCTGCATGCTAAGTTTGAAACAGGGGTCAGACTCCTTCTAATTTACAAGAACTGTTCCAGATTAAATGGTCTGTTCAGGCTGAGAGATTGCTTTGGATGGAAAGAATCAGATAAGCACTCTTGGTGTTTCTTTAAATACTCTTACTGCCTTGGTTTCATCACTCAGAAAGAAAACTGAAAATGTGCATAAAATATGCTCCAAAATGCCTTAACAAGCTAAGTGAAGTGGATCTAACAGTGATATAAAGTAATCACATGAAACAACTGAAAAAACTGAAGGGAAAATAAAGTATTAGTTTTCCTTGGCTTTTCAAGACCTTGTTTTAACAATGTGCTTAATAGTGTGCCTACATTTAAGCATATGATTTAAGTGAAGTTGTTCTAAACAAAATAGCTGGCAGCAAACAGCAAACTGTGTTTTCAGAAATACATCAACAGTTGTGTAAGATGGTTATTGTTAGTCATGCTAAGGTAACTTACTGTACTTCTCAGTCTCTTCAATGTATTCTTATGGTGATTTGATTCTGCAAAAGTCATTGGGCTCCCCTACCCACTTTCTGAAAAAAAAAAAACAAACCGAACATTTCACATGCATCTGCAGTCCCCAAGTTTTGCTCTTGTTCAAGTAATACTCAACTGCAATTTCACACAGGCTTAGTACAAGACTTTATGGTACTGGGACTAAATTTGCAGTTCTGCAGTCAATTGTGGCCACATTAGGGCCATTATCAGCTGAGGCAGTTACTGAAAACACTAAAAGAAAGTTTCACACTACTTGTCCTGCTGATGTGTTTACCAGGCTATATTATCTCCTCTGCATGAATCCAGATATGGGGGGTGCTGTTATACGGTCATAAAGAAGGAAAACCAAGAAAACAAGAGCTAGCTCCGTTCCCTCTACCCCATCCTTCCCCTAGCTCTCCCCCTCTGATCTTAAGTGAGCTACTTTTGGACAGGGGGGAAAAGTAAATTTAGTTCTCCGTTATACTGGTTTGTATCTGAATAAACCCATGGCCATCATGGGAGATATTCTGGTTTTACACTGTTACAGGAGATAGTTTTGGCAACATCTTTTATATAGCCATGTCCTGTAGTGTAAACAGCTTGCTTTTATGCAAACAAATTACAAAATTGTGTATAGAGTAAGAGAATCCCAGCTTTTAAGCTGTCTTGCTCAGGAAAAGGACTAAGTCATCCAACTTCGATATATGTAATCCTCTTGGATTCTTTAAATTTATAACTTTCTATTGCTGTGTAAACTTAGGTTTCCTCATAGAAATGCTGTTCTCTCTAATTGTTTGCTTCTTGAGGATATAATTTTAAAAGATCACACTGTATCTAGTCATCTGAACCATCTGATGCAATTTCAGGAAAAAAAAAAAAAAAAAAAAAAAGACCACTAAATATAGTTAACACAGCTTGGTTCTGTCTTCTTGTAACTCCCCTACAGGCAATGGAAAAGGAGGCCAGAAAACAATTTGTTTATTATAAGCAGGTCAGTCCTTGAGGGGATTCATGGAATCATGCAGTGGGAGAGGACAATCACGGCACTGAAATGGTGGGTAATTTTATTTGTTCCACTTGATGGTCACAGTGGCATCATGCTGGCCAATTACTCTTGAGTCAGCAGGTTTCAGAGGTTAAGACCCCCTTGTGGGTTGCAGCACTGCAGGCAAAGTATTCAGGCCAGATTGAAACTGTTTCAACAGCAGAGACGCCAGCCGCCTTCTCCCTTGGAGATCTCCTTTTTCAACTGTGTACGAGACATACATGTGATAAAATAGGCATGTCTCTAACATTGAGACAGCTTAATTATTGAGAGTGGAAAAAATGCCAGCTTCAGATAAAGAAAGGAAGAAAATCAGCCAGAGAGACAGGCTAGGCTGAGGAGGCATGAAGCGAACAAATATTGCAAACTTGGACTGCAGGTTCCAAAGGAAAGATCATGTCTGGGAATAATCCTCATGCCAACAGCCTACTAGCATTTCAAGGCTGCTGAAACTTTAACAATTTCATCACATTTTTCTCCAGTGGAAATGTTTTAAGCTACTTCTTCAATGACCTGTAATTCTAAGGGGAAAAACAGCAGCAAAACATTTACTTTGCCACTAGACCCTGCCACAAGTGATTGGGCAGAGGCGGATATGAAATCCAAGCCAGCAGAAATAACGAATGTGAGCGTATGTGTGAGGGAATTGGGCAGGAGGGTTGTCCAGGACTGGCTGAAATCATTCCATTAGGCTTCACCATAGATGAAGCGACTCGCATTTCGTTTGGAGAGGGGTATGGGAAGCAAGGAAGTGGCATTTTATCCACTTAATTATAATACTAGTGTTATGATCTCGGAAACAGGGGAGGCTATTCTCAGGCTTAAGCTCGGTTGTGTATGTGACATTTTAGGCTTAAAACATCTCAAGTGTATATTTCCTGTCAGAAATATTATGCTGTGAGAGCTATTCAGTTTCTGAAGGATTCACTGGAGAGTTAAGATCTATGCTTTAATGTTTTTTTGGCTAGTATCATGCCAGTTTGCAGTTTCTGGAAAACATCTCAAGAATCTTCGAACCAAGACATAGATGTATTATTATGATTAATAGTGGTGTTAATTCATACAGAGCCTGTTCTTGAGAGACAAAAATGATCAGTGGGACTCTAAACTCTGATGTCTTGCTCTACAGAACCAGATCCAACTACCTCTTAGGTTTTATATAAATGTCAGGCCATTCAAATTTGCAAAACACATTGGGATGAATTGGAATGAAAGAAAATGCATACATCAGGGTTTTAAAAATAATTTTATTATTAGAAGTCATTTTTCCATCTTTAAATATGACAAATCCTACAACTGACTGTTTTTTGGATCAAAGAGCATTTTGATCTGAAAAATGCCGGAGCATTGCATTTTTTGGAAGCGATGTCTCATTGAAAGAAGGAATCCAAAGGGGGAAGTTTTCCTCATCCTCCTTATTCCTCTAGCACCACTTTATGTGACATGAACACTGGAAAAGGTTTGCACTGGAAAGTGCTTACTATTGTTAGCATCAACTATTGACATTATTGCTGTATCTAACCCTGTGTCTGGATATCAAAAGTGGACCAAAGTCCAACTCGCAGCCCATTTTAAATCAGTTATATTTTACATTGCACTGATTTGAACACCAGCAGAAAGTTACGCACATCCTTGCTTAACCAGCTTTGCTAAGCTGTGGCCTCAGTGAATGTGCACTCATTGTTACAGATGTTTAATGAATAAGGGTATGCAAGACTTAATTAAAAAAAAAATAATAATTTTAAGAGCTTAATAATTATATTTCTAAGAGCCTTGAAATCTTACTATTTGGATATTCAGATTATGAAACAGAACTCAGGAGAAAGATGAGAATTGGTCTTTGTCAGTTTGGTTTAGCTGCTTGAACTGAACATGTGGTTGTCCTGCACAAACAGTGGACAGTTAGCCCCTGAGTAACATATGCAGAAGCAATAAGTATGTACTGCCCAGAGACAGCCCTACACTGAGCTGCATATAAAACATTACTTCATCTTCCAGGTTTTGCTGCAACCCATTTGTCAACCTTGGAGTTCATACCAGGGAAGGCGGTAGACAAAGAAGAAACTGGGCTGTGGAAAGAGCTCCAGGAAGAGGGAAATATATGAGGAAACATATAGTTTCTTTTCGTACTACCATCAGTAAAACACCAAGAAGGAATATATACTTTCCATGCTGCAGACTAGTGTAATATTATTGGCTTAACTGAATACACTGTTTAATTGAATATATATGGCTGGCATCTCATGTTTTAGAGCTGACTGGCAATGACAGTGCAGAGCTTAATGTGCTTTGGATGCCCTGGGAAAAATAAGGTATAATTAATTGTAAGCAGTCAAATTCATGTTGATGGTCAATGATTTCCACTTTAGTTGATGAAACTGTCTTTATGAGAGAAAAGACCTGATGCAACCGATTATGTATGTGGCAAATTTATGAATCAATAAATGAAGGAACTGGAATTCCTTGCTTGGAAACATACATGCTGCTCCATGGTAACAGGTTTAAATAGATTGTGTCCCAAATTAAAAAACAAAATGAATGGTGAAGTTGCCTAATTTATCCAAATCAGCACAAGAAACTTCATTCACCACTTTTAAAAGTTTTTGCCCTAAATAAATAATAATCTTAAATAGATAAGATGTGGATATATTTGTAATGATAGCAGCCCATACTTCAATATCCAACTTGCTTTCTATTCCCAAAGCTTATTTAATAATTTTACCTAACATTATGATTTTTCCAGGATCTGGAGGATCTGGTGTTAAGAAACATGGTTGTGATTAATAGAAAGAAGAAAATGCAATAGTTTGTGGGATCTCCTGTCTTCTCATAGATACTTCTCATGAAGGATTCTCTAAGATTCTATCATTTGCTTCACCAAAATAAAATAACTTCTGTTGTAATTAAATACACCATGAACACTTCAGGGAACCATGAAAGTATGTTTCAAAAACATCTGCCCAAAAGTTGTTACTTTTTTGAATGATATATGTACAAATTATTAGGGAAAAATCTGTCATGCACAAAAGATATTTCAGCCCTTAGGTGTACTCAGGAATATGCAGAAACAACCTCGGTTGTGGAGAGTCTCAGCAACTTGTAAACATGTGTCCTTGCATATGGATCTTCATGTTTGTACAGGTATAGATTGATAAAGATCTACTGAACTAAATGCTTCAAGGGAAAACAATTTAGGACTTTAAGAAACTTCAATTAATCTCAGTTGGAAGATGTCTATTTCTGAGATTTCTTGAATCCAGGTTGATGATACATGGAATTAGCCCATCTCCTACACATCTTAGACAACTCTGTACTTAGTTCCCTCAGTAAACGTCAGTTATTAGGGACTTCAACACGATAACTACAAAAAGAAAATGAAATCATGCCTTGCAAATGAAAACTTCTGTGAATAGCTGCCAAAGGAGAAAATACATGATTGATCATTGCTGAAATGCCTCTTCATGTGAGGGGAAAGCACATGATTTCAGATCCCAGTCATACTGGTGCCACACACATTCATCAATGCTGCTGTACCTCAAAAGAGTGAAAACAAGGCCAGAATTTAGGAGGGTTCAGTAACCAGAACTAAGACCATAACTGAATTTGCAGTTCCATGGCTAAAACTGTAAATACATTTCATCAGTCTGATCCAAAATATTTTCATTTGTCTCTAGGGCTTTTTGCTCACATAAAAATGTAAAAACTTTTTTTTTTTCTTTTCTTTTTATTTTTCTTGTGGTTCGAAGGCATATCTGGAGATTGTCACATTCAACCTCTCTGCTGAAGCATGGTCAGCCAGATTGCTAGGTCAGCTAGGTTGCCAAGAACTGTATCCATTTGGGACTGAATATCTTAAAGGATAGAACTCCACAGCCTCACTCAGCAACCTGTTCCAGTGCCAGTGTTTGACAACTGTTACAGGTTAATGTCTAATATAAGTGTTTAATATAATCTAATAAGTTTAATTCTTTTAAAATATATCTTTGGAGCTGCCTGCAATAAAAGGGAAGAAGGTATAAGACAATATTCATCGGACTTTAGAAAACAGTCATCCTCTTGTACTGACTCATGCACTGCTGTGAGCCTACATGTCTGCTTAGCCCCGGGAACTTCCTGGTTTAGGCATCACCTCACGTGGTAGGATTTGAATCAGTTTTCCACCTACAAGTGGTCTAACCACCAGTCTGCAAGGTATTCAGGTGTAAAAAGGAAAGAGAGGAGGGTGGACTATGACGCATAACACAGCAGCCCAGGCACAGTCCAGGGAGATGGATTTAAGTCTGTATTCTACATGATATGGGTTTAAACCTGAGTTTATAGCATGACCTTCTTGATAGCATTTTCGAAACTTACTAATCAAGTAAGCAAGCACAAAGCCAGGTTTTAAATAGAGCAGCATCTGAGTGTACTTTGTTCCTGAAAGCTTCTGAAACCCTCTTCCTTTTCAAAACAGCTTTTGCTGTTGAGCCACTGGCTGTAATTCTGATCAGCTCTGCTGTCCTGTGAGTTTTCCAAGTAAGCTTTGCAGCATGACAGCTACCTACGGAATGGGGAAACCTGAAGGACAAGCCACAAGGACATGCACAGACCTCCTGAAGTCTTCTCCTTTCTCTGACACACATGCAACATGTTGCAAACTGCAGTTTCCACCCTGCCTTTGAAAAGCACTTTCTTGACAGAAAAGTTTTTGACCTTTGACCTGTGGAAAAGATCTATCATGTTAACAAAATTTGGGATATAATGGCTCAGACTAGACTCTAGAGCAAATTCACACACTACAGCATTGGTTGTCCTCTACTGTAAGAAAGAAGACCTACTGAAATGTACCTTGCCTTTATGCCCAAGATTCTCTCCATAGGAAAGTGAGGTTGCTCACCAATATTTTACCCTGACATGTAATGAGAATGTAATCAGATGTGCACCAAAAGACCAGGACTGTGGGACACATTGGGAAATGCATCCGCCCCATCCCATGGATAGAGCTGTGAGAACCAGCTTTCCTGCTAGCCATTGCCCCCTGACCTCTCCTGCGTTTGTCTGACATATTCTGCAGGAATTATTTTCTGGGGACCCAAAAAAGAGAAGGTTGTGTCTATTCACTGGAACCAGGCACTTTGAAAACTCCAGTATAAAACTCGCTCTGCGCTTGGGAGCTGAACATTGATTGTGTGTGGTACACGGTGAAAAGTTATATTCCACAGCTCCTGGGCTGAGGTGTGGATGAAGGAGGACTGGATTTGTGTGATATAAACTTTGCATATGTAGACCATCTTATCTCTCACCCTTATCTCTCTTAAAAGGTGAAATTCTCCACTGCTCTACCTGGCACAAACAGATTCCCCTTTTTCAGAGCATCCATGTAGGAGCAGGATTGTTGCATTCTTGATATCTCAGAAGGTTTCTGAATGTATAGAATATGTGAAACTTTGGAGATGCGTGTGACTTCTCACTTAGGTGTAGATCAAGAATTTGCGCTTATGCAATAGGCCTGATGTGATGTTGTGAGTGTTCTGCACAGCTGTATTGTTCACACCTGGCAAGACCAGTGTTTCCTGAATACATTAGGTTTCCTGAACACATGTAAGTGATATATTCATGTGCACAAGAAGACACCTGACTTTATATTTTGATCTGATGAGATTGCTGGATGTACAGGAGAAATCCAAACCCAAAACCTCAGTTGTGTCCCAGAATAATTTCTGCTGGAGAAAAAGGAGAACACAGTGGCATGGTAAACCTACAAAGGAACACTAAAGAGCTGCCATTAAAGAGTTAGGGAAAAGTCCAAGTAAAGAACACAAACTGCCTGTATTCCATAAGCAAAAGAAGGTTTCTTGGCTAGTATGGGAACTCTCTGGTTGAGCCTTCTTTACAGATGTTAAAAACTGTAGGAAAACATGTTGTCTGAGTAAATTAAAACAGTGCATTCCCTTTATGACTGTTAGCCAGCCTGCAGCATACTGGCTACTTGACTCTGGAAGTCAGTACATGGCCTAGTTCCTTGGGCCACGCATTTTATGTGTCTCTAGAGCAGGAACTGAATGGAAATGGAATGTAGAAACAATTTTTTCCAGTGCTGAGAATCTCAGAAATCTTCCTAGGAGATGCCACTCATAGTGGAATTTTTCTATATTTTTACAAATGTAACCCGGTAGGATCCAAGAGGCTCCACGTGTTCATGGGTTTCAGGTGTATCTGTCAGCTTTGAAAGGCCTCTGAAATGCAGTGGAACTCCTGCACTCTGTTTTGTTCTGTTTTGTTTTGTTTTTCTGTAACTTCCGCTGTTTGCAAGACCAAAGTAACATGCCACACAATAAATAGTGAATATCTTCACTACAGTGTTCTCCCATGCTTTCCTCTTGTATTTTGGTCAGCCAGAGAACTGGCTGCTTTTATAACATTTATAATTTCTAGAGAAGACTGTCCCCATTGAAACCTTTCTGAGTGGTGCCAATATATTGCCTTGAGTTGCATATCTCTTGGAAACTTTTCTGCCTTTGCAGCACATTGTTTGGTTGCTTGAAGGTGACTACAAGTATATTGGTTACACTTAATCACTGTCAAAGCTCTCTTTTTTTTTCTGGGTAACTATAGGAACAAGACACTCACTGAAATTTGAAATTTGAAAATTGAGATTTTGGAACTGAGAAGAGAATGGGAATGCGTCACATTAATAGTACTGCTCAAAAAAAAAGTATCATTTAGAGTGTCGTTTTGCTCTAATTCTACCCCTGCCTAAGTACAGAAAATGTCTCCATGTATACATTTGTGTATACATACACACATTTGTATGTGTACATACATATACATCTTTAGAAGGACTTGTTTTAATTAAGAAAATTGGAAATGTAACATAGCTGGAACAGATTAAAACAGAAGAGTTTTAGTGGACCAGAAAACATATTGCACTGATAAGGATTTTTTGTTTTAAATTCAATCCTACCATAAAGTCATTTATTACCCATTGTTTGTTTTTTCTAGAAAGGCCAGCTCAGCACCATTTGCTGGCTGATTGACAATACAAGTCTCTTTTTACAACTTGGAATTTAAAACAGGAAGGCTGCCATTCACATCAGTTAAGAAGTCTACATTTCAGATCACCTGGAAAGGTTCATCTTTGACATAAGCAGATGGGAGGTTCAAATGGCTAAAAACACAATCAATGCAACATTCCTGGCTCAGCATAGTCCATGCAAGTATAGCTATCTGCAAAAATTAAATCAGAAGGAGTAATTGAAGAAATGCATTTCACTTGAACTCTCCCTTTCCACCAGCTTATTAGCTTTCCTCTCAAAGCGCAACAGAAATGATAATTTTAAATTACTCAATAGAAACTGCAACAGTACAGACTCTGGAAGCCTGGTTTCTCAGCTGAGCTTCATACATTGAAATCTGCAGCTAATCAGTCCTGGTCCAATCAGGAAAGGTCACAGCAATCCTGCTGAACTATTACTGAGGTGTTACAAGACATGGACGTTATTCATTCTCACTAAAAACAGGCAAGGAGAAAAGAAAATGAAAACAACCAGATTAACTTTAGCATATATGCTTCAGTCCCACTGTAAGAAGCACTGTTTCCATCTCTTCTTATACCACCAAGCACACACTTTCCCACCCCTGACTCCCGTTACAGGTCACCTCAAAATCTTGTCATTTAAACATTAATCTCTGGCCTATACTTTAGGCACAATCCTGGGAGCAAGAAGGTATATAAGTTGCACTGTCCTGAAGACTAACATCAAGTCTGTGGCAGGAACTTTTGACAAGAGTGTAGTGCTGTTTTTTTTTTTGTTGTTTGTTTGTTTGTTTTTGGTTTTTGTTTGTGTTTTTTTTTTTCTCTTTTATTTTTTTTTCCTTGCAGCACCTCTATTCTGACAAAAGCTAAAGTCTAGTTGTAATTACACTGGCTTGCAAGTTGCTCTTGTTCTTGAGTGACCAGGACGAATGCTGGTGGCAGAGCAGGTTTTGTTAATATGAATTGCATATATGTCAGGAGAGTTTGCTGCACAGTTACTTCAGCAAAATCTCCTGAAGGGAAGGCTCATCCTTAGATAGCTGAGTGAAATACTGGCCTGCCTTCTTCCCAGCTATACCAGGTCAGAGCGTGGTGGCTCCTGGCAGCATGCTAGGCATCACTACCGTGGCATTAAAGAACATGAGCATAAGGACAAAGAACAATCTCATCCAATGTAGTGAGCATCAGCAGTCACACAAGAGGCTCTGTTTCAAGGGAGAGGACAGTCCTGCTCTTAGAGAGTTTGTCTTGGTCATAATCTTTCAGTGAAGCAGCAATACAAATGCATGGTTTGACTTTACATGGTACCTCTTCAAAATATTACTTCCTCCTTTCAAAATGAGGGATTGTATGGATACTGAGCTACAGGGTTCAACTGTGTAGGTAACATGTGCTGCAATTTTAGTTATGGGCCCCTAAGAAAAGTTACTATGCCAGATTCTAAGATTTTTTTTTTTTTTCAGAAAACAATTTCTTTCATGTTTAGGAACAAAGTAATGTGAGTAAGAGAAAATTATCTGGACTAAAAGACCTAAAAGCTATTTCCTGTTTAAAGTGGGGGGCCAAAATCACACATGTGATGGCAACATATTTTTGTTTTTGCGAATGCCACAGAACAGATCCTTCCTGCCCATTAGTGACCTAAGATGCAAACAGGCATTTATTTTCTTTGAGAACTGTGATACTTCTTTTTACAGTGACAACATGCAGCAGCGAGCATTGTACATGCAGCATTTCCCCTCATGAACACGTAATCTGAAAGTACAAAGAGAAGATCCATAATTTCAGGTTGTGGTGAAGAGACATCTCGTGAAATTTTTACTTTGTGTTTTAAATAGGGAGATATAAACATGATGGAAAGGCATTTACCAAAGATGAATGAAAAAATCCTCTCAAATATATGGGAGCTCAGATTTAATATCATGTCTGCTGTTATCAGAAATTCTGTGGGGAATTATGTTTTCAAAAAACACTTGAACATGGCCTAAATGGTAAGTAAATATGGCACATTCTTTCCACCTGTATGTAACAAAAAGCGTGGAGAAAGATGTTAAAAAACTCCAAACCTACCACAGAAACTCAGAATCACAACCTCCTCATGGTTAGCACAGCACCCTGGCACGCCAACTGTAGCAATTAAGGAAAAGGCAAAAGCTCATTACAGATGATTCTGGTTCCTCTCCAGCCTGCATGATCATATAGTCAGAAAAAAGGTTTGCTAGAAGAAAGGACCCACAGAGCTCCAAACAGGTCAGTGTTTTAGAAGGAACAAAATGCCAGGGCTTACAGCCTTCTAGCTCTGCTTCCTTCTTCATGCTGCAAACCTAAACAAATAATATATATGATATTGTACATGGGATCATACTACAGCAAAGGATTATTGAAAATTGCCATTTCTGTTAGCAAATGTCCATATAGATTTGAAATACCATTTCTGATAGTGGCAAATGTAAAGTTCACTAGAGGAAAATTACTGTGTGAGACAATCCCAGGATACTTTGTACATCGGAGAATTTTCACCTCCGTAATGCCAGACATAAACATAAAACCAATAAGAGTATATTATAATTTTCAAAATAACTCAGTTCCCTTCAGTGTCTTCTGGGATCTAAGTAAGTCTGGTAGAAAGGAAGAGTACTCTTTTTCATTTTTTTGGCAAAATTGGAAAAGAATGCTTTATCTGAGAGAAAATATGAATATTGCTGTTTTTAAAAGCTGACAAACAATTGAAATAATTTTTAGTTAAAAGTTTTAGATTTAAAAAACAAGAAAAACCAGAATTGTAGCAGAGATGTTTCTTAAAATATTATCCCAGTTTTAATTCAGCACATTAATTTTACATGTTATATACATATATATAGTTTATAATGATTTTACATGTTCATGTTATTCATAGTTTATATCTGTGCAATTGAAAAAAAAAAAAACTACTACGTCCTTAGTTCCTACTTTATTTTGTTACGATAGGAACTGTAATCAGATGTACCTGTTTTGTCAGCTGCAGCTTTAGCTGGAGTCAAAATTTCTTCTGAAAGCTAAACAGTGCTGAACTTCTGAGTTTCTTCTGTTACAGAAGCCTGACCTGGATGGTAATTTGTAATTGATATTTACTACTTGTAAATATATACTAAATAGAATGCCGTCCTGAGAAGGCTGGCATGTTAACAATCCTTAATACCTCTGGATTTCTTCCTTTTGTTCCCAGAACACATGTTGTCTGGCCAGTGTGACATACGGAAGCCTGTCAGGACAGGCAGAGCATTTGGGTTCAAATATTTAGAAGCAGCCCTCAGTCAGGGTTCTTTGCTGTGACCAACAAATCAGAACCTGATTTTGTAACCTGTGAGGAGAGGTTGCTGGGAAATAAAAATATCAGTAAGAGCAACTATTTTTTCTGTCAATAGTGGGAAAAGTGGGGACAGAGGAAAGGAAGGGAGCAATTTCTTGAAACTACCTAGAAGCTGAAAGCCATTTTCCAAGAAAGGTGATTTTCTGTCAAAAAATCCCGGCTGTTTTTTGAATGTGAGCCTTGTCCAGTCCAAACTAGTCAGGATTTGGACTGAAATGCCAAGTTATTTCACAAACACCATGAAAATGTCCATCACAAGTCACAAGATTCTTTTTTAAATTTCCTCGGGACATAGCAACCTGGAGTGGCTTCATGTACTGTGGATGAATAGTGAATGCTTTGTCATAGATCTTCGTGAACTGTCTTCCAAAATGTCTTTCTATAACATTTAAAGATGTGAAAAAAATATGATTTAGTGTAAAATATGATGTATCTTTTACTGATAAAGGATTTTTATTAGTTTTTTATGCATAATATTATTATGTTAAGTTGTTGCTCGTTATTCGTTCAGTTTTTGCTGGAGTTACTTAATAACTGTCAATTTTCATTCTTCTGATTCCTTATTCATTGTCAGCTGTGGATGATCTGCCAGCCCACATCAGAGAGCAGGTTACATTCAGAGGAATTTACTTTGCTTTCGGGACATGTGCAAAATCTGGGCTAATTGCAGCGCAACTTTAACTGCCTCTTAGTAGCGACTTAGCAGATGTCTGTGACTCCGTGCTCTGATGTTTAGTGCTGAACCCAGAGGGCTCAGTGAGGTGTAGGCACTTCCCTGTGAAGGATTTGTTAGAGCAAGCTTCTGCTTTCCCAGAAGATATGAAAAGGCGGTGGTCGGGAGACTCTGCCATTTGATGGTCCAGCATGTAACCTGTATTTGTTGCTCAGACCCATGCCTAGGGCTGGCTAGAGGATGCGACAATGCCCACATCTATCAAGTATTAAAAGACTCATGATCCCCTGACTCTGATGCCCTGTCAGCTGCATCTGGGAAGGAGACGATTCCTCTGTAAGGCAGAGAAAGCAGTAACAGAACAGACTAAAACATGGGAAGCAAGGACAATGTAGAGGCTTAGCAAGGTTAGGAATGTGTCTTCTTTGGCTAGACAAAAAGCTCTGTTTTATAGTGTAAGTAATATAAATCTAAACTTCTATGAAAGTATTCTGATCCTGATTGTGTAGTGTCTTCACTCCTTCCTATGCTAAGCGTTTGGACAAACAACTTGAAGAACATCCTCATTTGACTTTGTCCTGCTACACAGTATCCTTGTGCTTGATTTAAACCCACCTTTTTTAATTGAGGGATGGCTCTAGCAACAAAATGAGGGATCTGTATGTGGGTTATTCTGAAACAGATCCCCCAAATTAGGGTTGCAGTGAAAGGATTTGCATGTCTGAATATGAAGGCTGGTCAGCTGAATGTCTCCCTGTGTAAAGAGACAGTGTGAATGCCTGCATGTACCTCTGTTGCTCTTCCAAGCTTACAGGGTGAAGGCTACTAGAAAAGATGGAGGCCATGTGAGTTTGAGCTGGCATTCATGTGATTACTGCTTTTTGTGTCTTCTGTTGACAAAATGGTGTAAAAACATGTTTGCATAAATGACAGATATAAAAGAGCATTTATTCTGTTTTGACAAGGAGTGCCAAACTGTGATCTTCATCTACCTCTTGGTTACTAAGCATACACACTAGACAAACTTCTGGTGGTGCATGTAAAGGAGAAACGAACAAAGACTAGATGTAGGGTATATTCAATGTCTAGGTAAAAGGGAGAGAAACGTAACAGAAAGCAACTGTTCCCTTTTGCAATAACTTTCATCTTATAAAGACTTGGGGAAAAATAAAAGAAGGAAGGCCATGAAGGAGCACTTACTCATGTCTTTGTACCTAAAATAGTGAGTGAACCAGAATAAGAAAAAACACACGAAAGTACTGGTTTGGGTGGCAAACGGAAAGGAACTAGGTGACCAAACTGCCAAACAAATAAAAACGAGAGCACTATGCTTTTTTTAAAAGAAAAATTAAAAAAAAGAAATTTTAAATTTCTAGCCTGGTATGCCTACATGTCCCTCAGAAGGGACAGCAATGCAAGCACAGCCTCAAAGTCTTCACAAAGTCATGTTTCATACAGTATCTCAAAAAAGATATGCCTCTGCAGCAAGATGTGCACACCTCCTCATACTGCCCTCTGCAACAGGACAGAGGGCAACTGTCCCTCTCCCAGAAAAAGCACAGTCCCATCCTCCACACTCTTCAAAGTTCCTGATGACTTTGTAGAAATTTGGAATGAATTAAAAATTTGGGACAGAAGGAATAGAGCTTGAAAGCATTGTTTATGTTTGTTGTCTGCTGTTATAGCTCATATAGCTTCCACAAGCTCTAGGCATTCTATCAGCATTCCATGAGAAACTGAGTGGTATTTCCACTTCTACTCAGCAGTGGCGAAACCTATCTGCAATGCTGGCTCCAGTTCTGGCCTCACCAGTACAAGGAGGACATGACAATACTGGAGTGAGTCCAAAGAAGGGGCAACACTGAAGCATCTCACTGATGAGAGGGAGTAAAGAAGACTTAGGCAGACTCATACTGTTACCCAGTGACAGGACAAGAGGCAGTGGGCAACATCTGAAATATAGGAAATTCCATTTAAATCTAAGAAGAAACAATTTTTTTTACTGTAAAGGTGATTGAACCTCAGGACAGGTTGCTCAGAGAAGTTATGGAGTGTCCACTCTTGGAGATCTTCAAAACCCAGCTGGACACAGTCTTGGGTAAACTGCTCTGCTGACCCTGCTTTGAGCAGAGGGATTGAACTACACAATTTCCAGAGCTGCCTTCCCACCTCAACTGTTCTGTGACTTTGGGATTCCACTGGCACTCAGTCTGCTGTTATTTCTTGCTGCCACCATTTGATATTGCAATATACACAGGTTGGAGAGCTCTTCTCACGTCTTGCTCTTTGTATTTCTGTGAACCAGAATTATAATTTATGTATTTTAACTGTTAAAACACCTACTTTAAAGAGACAAAACCAAACATCCCAGACAGCTGGTAAAACCCAGTATTTCTAAAGAAGTAATGTTCATTATTGAAAGTGTCTTATTAAAAAAAAAAAAAGATAAAATATTGATTTATTTTTGCGACAGGGGAAATCAGCTGTAGTACAAGACATCAGAATTAAATTACCAGGTTTCCCATTGTTCTGCTTTTAAAAATTGAAATTATGGAATCTTTAGGTTGCTTCTTCCTTTTTTTTTTTTTTTTTTTTGTTGTTGTTATTGTGGTTTTTTGTTTGTTTGTTTGTTTTTTTTCTGTTTTTTTTTTTTGTTTGGTTCTTTTTTGTTTTGTTTTCTGTGTTTTTTGTTGTGTTTTTCTGTTATTTTTTGTTTGGTTTTGTTTTGTTTTGGTTTGGTTTTAAATATGATTTTATAGACCTTAGAGCAATAGGCCCTGAGCCTGTTTAATGATAACAGGTGCTATAATAATCCAAATCAGAGAGTAAAATATAGAAGAGAAATTTCATGATGCCTTAATATGAAAGGCACTTATTTTAACCCTTTTGTGACTGCATAAGATGCTTTTCTGAACTCCATATCAGTTGGTAGGATAATTGAAATGCTTTGAACATAAATGTGTGCTTTGTTCTGTCTCCATTTTGTGCACATCTTACTTCATTCTGCACCCACTGAGGTGAAAAGCATGCCCAGATGGAAGCAAGGGAAAAGAGGAAACTAAAGTGAATCAATTATTGCCTTCAGCCTTAAGAAAATCATACATAGCTGTGCCGTGGCGATTCAGCTCTTCTCTGCACACTGAGGATACTCTTAGGAGGTGAAAGTGAATTGCCAGAATATTCTAAACAAAAGGTGTAGCCCTCTCTTCCTACAGTGGGTGATCATAGAAAAGGTATGTATTTTGAGATTTGGAACAACATCTGGGCAAAAGTCACTTCCCCAGACCTTTTGATTTTAAAAAACTCATTAGTAAAGAGTTTGAAAAAAAGCTATGAAACATGTTGTACATAGTTTACTATCATGCAGGTGCCTTTAGAGGCAGGACTAATCTTTTGATAGCTTAACTTTTCACTTAAAAGAATTATATTTAGCACTGGTGTCAAAAATTAAAAGTAACAATGTAATTGATTTCAGAAAAGAGAAATTAAGAAATCTGGAGTGTGAGGAGCATGTTTTCCTAAGAAAGATTTTAAAAGTTGTTTATTTGGAAATAGAGTCAGAGGTATCTTGTGAGAAATGTAGCAATGATCAAAGAAATTCAATGGGTAGATTCACCATTGGGGAAGCTTTTCCATCACATTTTGAGAAAGCCACAGGATTCATCAACCAGCAACTCAGAACAAAATTCAGTTTACATTGATAAATAGCTTGCGTAGGTGGAGAGTAATGACGTAAAACTATTAATGGAAAAAGTTTTGGAGAACTGTCCTGACAGCAAATAGAAGGCAGTTTCACAGGAAAGGCAGAGAAATTAACCTGCCTGGGAAGTTTATGCTGCAATTGAACAGAGAGCTAGGAATCTGTGATAGAGCACTCAGTTTCAATTAAAGAGAAGAGCCAGAAGAGCTTCTAGCCTTTCCCATCTTTATGCTTTATGAGTACAGGTGTTACAGGCATGCAAAGCAGCATATCTTAATTGTCATCTCCAAATCAGACCAGTTCCACTTGTGTTTGGTTTAGCATACTGTATTTTGATGAAGTTTTCATCTGATTTCCCTTAAGGACAACAGTAACATTTCCACTCATTCAAGAAGTCAAGCTCCTATGATACTACATTTACTCTGGGCGTAAAGAATTTAAAGTGTGAATTAAAACAATGGAAAAGCCTTTATGACATGACACCCGAGAGCAAATCTAGAACTTTGACAATACAAATAGCTGTTGACTGCCAGTGCTTTACTCATACTCCGGTAAACTTTGCTCTGGGAACAGAAAGTTGCAGAAAGAGCTGCTGGAGCTTAAGAACTTCAAAGTGAATGACATGGAAGTGCAAACCAATAGAGTAACCACATGAAACTTTTCAAGGGTATTTGATGCCTTCATGTGTTCATTTTGAAATGTTACCTCACAAATTCCCACTAACTCTATCTATCTTGAACTCTTTAGCTATTTCCTGAGAAAAAAATCTAACAGGTCCTAGGAAATAATTGTCATGATCTTGAGATTTTGTCAGAAGATGTTTGGAGAATATGAAAAGCTCCATTGGAGCTGATCATTTTTCAGCATCATACTTCCCATGGAGAAAAGATACAAAACTTCTGTCATGCATTTATTGCCTGTGTTCCTCCAGTGCAGTCCTGCTGAAGCACTCCTCTGCAGGACTCAGCTGGAGGAGACACAAGGCATCCATGCTCTGTTGCATTATTTTTGCTGAAAAGTACTCTTTTTCAAGAAATGTGCACCTTGTGTTTATCCATCAGTAACATTCTTGTTAAATGGTTGTAATTCTGTTTTTGCTATTACTTGCTCCTGCTTGTACCCAAATGTGGACAGAGTGGTCTTTAGACTGCAAGCCAACTGGTACTTATCTGTTTTCTAGCTTTGTATTTGGTTAAAAGCTGAAAGTAGCACTGTTTTGCACAAATCAGTAATGATTAGACACAGTTTGTTGATGCTGTAATGCTTCTCTAGAGTTCAGATCTTGGAGTCCTTAATCAAAGCATCTGAAGAAAATTAATTCTACTTTTTATTACAGGATAATTCTTTCCTGTGATATATGAGCTGATACACAGTCATAATACATTCACTTTACAGTTCTGATATGTAAAATATTTTAATAAAAATATCTTTAATCTTTCTGAAATGGCCATATGTACTATATCATACTGTGACTTGACTACTATTTTAAAAGAGCATCCTGCAAATGTTACTGCACTCCTGTAAGGTTCCATTAACGTACTGACTTCCTAACGTCAGTCTCAGAAGAATCATTATAATAATATTTTCAATTGTTAAAATGCAAGAAAAAAGTTTCATTTAAATGTTTTTGGTAAAAATGTATTTAACACTGCTGTCATACTATTGTAAGTAGCAAAAAATCCC
The DNA here is from genome assembly GCF_037038585.1 of Patagioenas fasciata. Classification (NCBI taxonomy): domain Eukaryota; kingdom Metazoa; phylum Chordata; class Aves; order Columbiformes; family Columbidae; genus Patagioenas; species Patagioenas fasciata. The sequence goes on along the minus strand of NC_092521.1, from coordinate 44,633,046 downwards.
AACAGTTTTAGAACAGTGACTGAAAAAATAATCTGTATAATTTTCCATGTTTAAAAATGCAATTAGTATATTCATTTCTAATGTTCAGTAGTGGTGAACTGAGGATTCTCATCTGAAATTAATTTTTGTCTTCATTTGGTCATGTAGAGACATTTGCATTTTTCTGTGTTCCAGAGCCTTGATAAGCCTGACTTGGTTGTTTACTTTAATTAGAACAAACAACAGATATCTTACTTAAAAATGTTTATTGTAAAAAAGTGGCTAGAAAACAACATAAATCCCACTTCACACTTTCTTCAAGTTATCTATAGATGCTGCTATAGGCAACAATTCACTTCCATTCATAACACATTCAATCATATAAAAATAAAAATATTTACATTATGTCCACATACTTTACAAAATCATCAATAAAAAAGGCACTTCGAGGGGTAATGCTGAAAATATTGCATTTCCTTTGTGCATTTAAAAAAAAAAATAATTGTCAAACTCCCGTGAACCCCCTCTCTTGCACTTATTCCCGTTTTTAAAAAAAGATTAAAGTTTAGAGGAACTATTTCATATTAAAGATGGTCAAGCATGCACCAGGAATGTCTGAAGCTACAATCTTGTTTCTTTGTTTGAAAAGGCACATGCGGTTAATTTGTGGCTTTCAGTTTTTGGTACATTCTCTTATATATTTTTTTTTTCTATTAATGATGCAGTTTTAAAGTATTTCAGATCGTTAATGAAGGTCTTGACTTCTAATAAAATAAAATAAAAAACACAGCAATGAATAATATTAAACATTTACTAAGGTAAACTCGGAATACTTTAAGGCACCTGAGATAAATGGTGTCTAGTAAAATTCATTTGGGTAGCATTTTTAATAAAAGTTCCACTTAAAATACTGTTTCTTTGGTTGAAATGGCTTGGCAGGAATGTATTGATAACTTTGCAGCCTTTTCTAAGCAAGAAAAGGCTACCTACGTTTGGCTTCATCTATGAAGAAAGCTGATAATGCTTCTTTCTTTAGATCTACTTGAAATGTCACGCATGGTCTTTCCCCATATTTTAGAATTCACACTGAAGAATGCGAATATGTGACTGCACAGCAACTACTTAAAGCTCATTTTTACTGACAGTTCTAAGTTCTTCCACTATTTTGTTTGTTTGTTTGGTGGTATTTTTTTTTTGTCTTTTTTTGGTTTTTTTTTTTTTTGGCTGAAAATTAGATGAGAAAACGCCTTTGGACTTCCACTTATCATTTGGAACAGGAGTAGAGAAATGCATTGAGTCCAGGTAAACATTGACTGCATGACTCAGTGTGCTACACAGCAGCCAGATTCCTCATGTTTGTGCAGAAGAGACATTCTGGAGAAAGTTTTGGAGCAATTTTTGCACTGATATTTCTTCACATCCGAGTGGGTCTGCAGATGAGCCCTCAGATTGGATCTGTCTGCAAATGCCCTGTTGCAGTGAGGACAGGAAAACGGCTTCTCTCCTAAAAAGGAAACATCAAGGGAAAATGGGATAAAGCTTTAAAAAAGAAGTACATGTTTAGGATAAATAAAACACACTGCTATTCTAAGAAACAAATGAACAAACAGAAAGGACTTGTTATAACAAAGAGCGTGTAATAAGAGGTTAATCAGGCCACAGATATAACAGCTTTCATGACTGCTGACTGTACTTGCAGAACTCAGTCTTTTCAGAACATGCTGCTAAGTGCAGTCTCCAAAGACAAGCTGCTGACACCTTCTACATCTACAGGTGCAGACAGTACTTTCAGGTTGGCCTCCTCTCAACATTTTCAAATATTTTAATTGAACTTCTTCTGCTTTGCATGAATTACTGGGGACAAGGGCTCTGACTGAAAAAGCAGTAAACAGCTGTACAGACATTACATCGTACCTAGTTTTACACTCAAAATCAAGTTTTTGCCCCAACAGAAAAACAAAAGAAACCCAAACCACCCCATTTTGGTGACCACGCGTTTCTAATTCTTAAGGACTTGAGGCAGTGCATGCAAGACTCATCAGTTGATTAAGGAGTCAAAAAGCCCCTCATGTATTGCTTTTCTGTTCTGCTGCTTGATTTCAGAGTCAGCTGGAGCCTTCTCAAAGTTCACAATTTACGAAGCCTGAAAGTTAACATAAAATCCTTAAAGCAAAACCTCCAGCTAGTGGAAATGGGCTAAACCATCCTAAAATTGTCAAGGGAGTAATGCTGATTTATGCCAGTATCTGGCCCCACACTTAAGGGACAGTGCTACATTCCCCTCCCACTGACCTCCCGAGAGGGAGAATTTAGTCTTTTAATGATATTTGAAATTCTGCTTATGCATTTCAAGGTTAGTAAAGAAACACTGCTTTTTTTTTTTTCCCCACCTGCAGAGAAAAATAGCAAAAGGGCATCCTGATATTATAGCCACAAGAATCTGCAACTGTAATGGTTGTTCTTACCAGTGTGAGTTCTAATGTGTCCTTGAAGTAGCCAGGGTCTAGAGAAAGCCTTCCCGCAGATCTTGCAGACACAAGGTAGTGTGTGGGTCCTGATGTGCATCTTAAGCGCTCCCAGACTGACATACTCCTTGTCACAGTACTTGCAGCTGAATGATTTCCTAGACTGGGCATCACAGTGCAGCTGCTTATGTTTGGCCAACCCAGAGAAAGTTGAATAGGTCTTGTTGCATAAACCACACTGAAACTTTTCAGCTTCGATTGCATGGGGGTCTGAAAGCTTGGACTGGATTCTCTCTTCTTCATCGCTAATGGGACTTTCTGAACCACTGTGATCTTTGGAGGAGGTGTCAGAAGGTGGAGGTGGGCTGACTCTTCCCAAAGATGAGGGGTATCCAGAAAGTGGAGAGAGGTCATTGGGTAATGGAGACGGTAGCAGCCCTGTTGTAGTCCACACAGTAATGGGATTGTAAGCTACTGAGCTCAGGATCTCTGGCTGTGGTATGATAGGGACTGGGTAGCTTTCATACAGGTATGGGGATATAATCACTGGAGGAGAAAAAAAAAAAAAGGTAAGAGAACTAAAAACTATTTCAAAAGGCAGCAAAATTATAATTTTGGAGATTAAAAGGTGCATAAATTAAACACTCAGTATGGTCATCTGAACATAAGGAAGATCAAGGAAATACTATTTCATACATATATTCTGATGGGTAGAGACAGTGCCCTTAGACAAATCACAGTTGAAAAGTCTCTTCAATGCAGCATACTGTTTCTAAATATGTGCAGTCCGATACAATGAAGCAATGAAACTTCCTGAAGGATTTATATAAAAGTTTAAATTCTAACACCAGCAGATACAGAACAGGAAAACTCCAAATCCTCTCTAAGTAACTGAGTTCAAGTGGATGAGCAAACTCTACGATTCATTCTGGGCAGTACTGACACATTTCTCAAAACTCCCTCCTCGTAAGCAAGAGGAAAAAGAGCTAGCAATGAACTAACCCACTCCCCTGAGCCCAAAAAGCAATCCCACCCCTCTTCGTTACTGCCACGCAATGACCGCAACCTCAAAAGCAGCGCAGTGGCACAAAATTTCATTTTCCTACCTGTATGAGTGTCCAGTTCGCTGTAATTCGGCTTCTTCGATGAGTTGAAATGTTTCTTGACCAGGAAGGAGCGTGGCATTTTGGATGGCGGGTTTTGTCCTTTTCCCAGGCTCTCCTGGTGGGTGGGTGGATAGGTGTAAGGGTCCCCGGCTGGCGCTGCAGCAGCCCCACGCACACGCGATCACTGCGAGCACATCGGTCCCTATCGCGCTGCCTGCCCGGCGCGGTCCATCCACTGCGGTCGTGTAGTGGCAGCGCAAAGGCGCCTTGAAAAGTGCTGTAAATACCCACGAGTCAGGTGCAGGGGGGAAGGGTTTCCCGCTCCTCCAATCGCTTCGGGATGTTCTCAAGCACTTTTTTTTTTTTTTTTTTTTTTTTTTTTTTTCCAAAGAGGCTGTTGTTCTGGGAGGGCTCTGGGGTTGCTGGCGGGAGGGATCCAATCCTCGCTCGGAGGGTTTGGTTCAGGTTTCAGCTCCTCCCGCTGGATACAGCTGTGAACGGAGGAGCGAGTTGTGGTCAGAGCGCCTTATCCTGCGACCAACTGGGTGTATGTGGCTCTGTAGAATTTCAGTCTAGAAAAACGTGTTGGTCAAAGTGATGTGTTTTTTTTTTTTGGTAAAAAAAAAAAGGTCAGTTTACTGAATCAGCTGATTTTTTTTTTTTTTAAAAAAAAACCAAACTCAACTCTGTTTTCCAGATGTTTGATACAACAATTACAATGGAACAAAATGTTCGTTAAGCACTGAAGCGGGGGGGGGGGGGAGGAGGGGGCACGGGTGGACACGGACATTACAAGATAACAAGTTAACCAGCAGAGCTATTGGAAGTCTTTGAACTGACTGTGCCTGCTCTGTTTGGGAACAGCCTTTGAATACTTGCGTTTAGGAAAGGCTGGAGAATTGCAGCCTGCCTCTCTAGCCTGCACCCTTCCAGACAGAAGAGCCACTGAGACACTCCAAGTGAGTTCAAGGAGAGGGAGAAGACCTGGAAAAGATAACATTTCAGAGCAGGGTGATAGGTTTTATATAATATGCCTACTACTTCAGACTGTTCATACGCAGGCTACTTTCTTTTTTACATTAAAAGTCTGCAGAACGCAAAACCTCGACCTTCCCTTCCTTGGGAGTAGTTATGTCACTCTTTTGCCTATCCTCTCAGAGGACTGCCAAGGAAATTTTCCTAATTATCCAAAGCAGTCAAAAGATGCACAGATAAGCACCCCCCAAAAAAAATTATAGAGTGGGTAATTTAAATGTCTTTTAAACATCCTTCTCCATTAGTATATTTAAGACCACTTGATTTTCTATGAAGGTATAATCTGTATTATGTATTTCATTTAGGATAAAAGTCTCTTAAATGTGCCACAGAATTTTCTGGTTACCTAGACTGATTCAGAGGAGACATTTAGTCACAGATAGGTTTTTTTAATTTTAAACTATTTGCATTTTGAAAATATGGACAGCTGAATGCTGGTGAATTTCTAACACAAATTACACTTTGATTGACTCTTGGTCTGCCCTCCCCACCCCTTTCCCCCACTCCTTGTGTATTAACTGCACCTGCCTGGGCACATACCGGCATGCCGTGCTGGCGTGCAGCTAGGGATCTGTCCTGTCAGGAGGAGGAGTGGAGGGGTGTTTTACAGAGACCACCCCAGCCCTTTTTTGTAGCAGGTGTTGGAATAGACGTAGAAAAAAAAATCGCTCTGGTTATGTTAAGACACGTAAGAGTAAAGTGCTTTGTCAAGCTGTGTGACTTCTTAATCTTGGAGATGCCAAAACAAGTGCAGAGAAAGTTATCTATTTTCAAGAACTGATTAAAAAGATTCAGCTGTTCGGCATCTAACTCTGGTGTCCATCAGTGAAAGGTGTCACATGGATTTCCAAGCTGCAGGCAACACACCCAGGCTACAGGAGGAAAGGGAAAGTGGTGAGGGAAGGAACTTCTCAGGTACCTGTTTTGCAGCTGGGCTGGAGGAACAACCGTAGCTCTTCCCTGAAGGGAGAGCAGAGGCACAGGCTGTTGATTTCCTCAACTCCACAGAAATGAAGAAATCCACAAAGCATTTTTAAAAGGTTGCATTTGTGGTCTTGCTCCCCTCTTAGCTCTGTTCCATCTGAGAAGTCCCCATCCCCTGCCAACTCTGGGAAAGCATTGCATTTCAGGATGTGAGGCATTAGTCTGTATCTAAATAGTCTGTTACATGAGCTGTGATTCAGACCTCCAGCTTGTTTAAGTTTGTGTGTTGAAATGAATGGAGCCATGCAGATTTTCACTGGCTCAGGATCAGTTCTTTTGTATGTCTGTTAAAAGTAAAGGGTCTGATTCACCAGTGAGGTACTCCCTCTCGGGGCATTTTCACCAGCACAACACCGGAGTGATGCAGTTTAAATTAATTGCACTTATATAAATCACAGAAGCGTAAGCAGTTAGCCCACTGGCTGAGCTGATTGAAGGATGTTAGGAATTGGACAGAAGGCATGTTATTACATGGGCCTGAAGGATATTAGCAGCACATACTACCTGAGTGAGGTCTGCTGTCAAAAAAAGGGAGAGTCTGCATGAGGAGTGGGTGAGTCAGAGTAAACAGGTGTTCTGAGTGTTTACGGGAAATGTGGATGAGAGGGCACTCAGAGACATGCAGCATCCATCCCCCTGCAAGAAAGGCAACACAAAGGTTGAGTGCAGAAAACAGGAGGCTTCCCCTTCTGGGGTGAGAGTGGAGGGGGGGTAGTGAGATGTAGGGTTTGCAGAGGGTGGTGGATGGCTCCAACAACCATGCTGTCTCCAGGGAAAGACTTGCACCCATCTCTGAAAAATCACACCTACAGCTTTCCTCTCACGTTTTACAAATAGTTGTTCTCTTGGGAATTCTTTACATTGTTACTTTGAAAGCTCGTGCAAAGCTGTTTTGTTAAGGCCACTGTGCTGATAATTGCTGCTCTGAGAAGCAGGTAGAAAATTATCTGAGCAGTTCTGTTGCCTAAGACCTTGGCATGTGCTTTGCACCAATAAAATGATTAGGACCAAATTTTCCAAAGTTCCAACTATGCAGCTGATATTTTCTTTCTTTCTTTTTTTTATTTTTTTTCCTCCCCCCACATCAGGCCACTTGTTCATATGCCTGAGTAGCAAATTGTGAGCGTCAGTTTAGTCTCCCTCCCCTTTCTGAGAGCTCCACCAAATCCATTTTCCTGTCAGCTTGCTGAGAAGAGAAACAACTTTTTTGCTCAGCTTTCTGGAAATGGAAGGCTGTCAGAACTATGGTCATTATCAAAGAGGGAAGTAGGACCCAAGTTAAGCCACCACCAGCTTGGTTCTTCTCATGACAGCCTTTATGTTTCTACCAAGCATCAATAAATAGCAAGATCAGAAAATGTTAAATATCTGGATAAACCCCAGCAGAATAAAGAAAAATAGTTTCAGAATATTAAACGAGTTTTGCTGGATCGCTGTTCCCAGAGCACAATATATTCCTCTGGCAGGACTGCTAAGCACATTTTGCCTGGACCTGCCATGGACCCCACGGAAGGCAGCACAACAAAGTTGAGAGGAACCCCCAGGAGGCATGGAGCCCAGTGGAGCATACCAAAAATAGCTCTGGAGGTTTATTGATGCAGGTGATGACTTCATCCTGTAAGGTATAAAAGTATAAGTAACTCACACACTGTAATTTTTGCCTCCTACATTTCAAAGGAAAGTGTGAAATGGTTAATAAGAACAAAACAAAAAATGGATCAGTTTCCAATAGCCAGTTGAATGTAGAACATACCAACTCAGCTTTGGGGTTACCCTGTACTTTAGTATTAATACTTTCTCTGTAGTGGCAGCTGGGACATCTTGGGAAAGAAAAGAGGTGGTGTAACTTTTGGAAGCAGGAAAGGTTTAGTAAAGCTAGAAGGTAAGGAGCACCTCAAATGTGATTATGTTGAATGACGGAGGGGAAAATACCCGAAGTTAGCAGAATAGAGGGAAACAACGAATTATATTCCTTGCCAGTGCCCTAACACATATGACTTAAGAAATTATTTGAAACACATTTTTAGGCTACCTTTTCTTTCATGTTTTGCTCATCCTTGCAAATGCTGACCTGAACTATCAGCAGAAATATTAAATTTAAAGAAGGAATGTTATGAAATCATGTCAAGCTCCAGTCTTGTAGGCTCAAAGTTCAATGAGTCAGAATAAATCTTTGCATCTTGGAAAAGTTTTCCATGTAAAAATTTTCCACATTTTGAAAGTTTTACACCAATAAATAAAGCTTTTCTAAGACCAGTAACTTTAAGTCAGAGTTATCAAGTACGTTTCTGTAATAGTATCTAAACTTCTGAGATTCAGAGAGACTATAAAATGGGTTTACTCTCGGGACATGTTATAGCACTAAGTGCTTCTTCATGTTTTGGTTATTTCAGGTTTGTAATTCCAGGCTAAGCCTATTAAAGAATAGATGATCGAAATACGAAAGACTGATTCAGCCTGAACTTTCCAGTAAGTCAAGGAGCTTTGAAGTTGGTGTCTTAGAGGTCTAAGGCCATGTCTAATTTATATATATATATATATGAAAATAATACTAATTGCAAATTAACCTGGATTCATTAATAAGATGTAAATTAGTTCCTTTTGAATTAAGTAGTTCAAGTAAGACTGGCTTCTGTGCTCTCTTTCACACCTGTGTAACTTCACTGACTTAAGAGGGTTCAATTTAGAGTCAATTTATCCCATAATGAAAGAACCTGGTCATAGTTCAATTTTCCTACGTTGTTTCTACATGAAGATATTTTAAGAATGGGCCAAATTCCCCTGTCATTCCCATCTGTAGTATCTCCACTGGCTACAGCTGAGCTATTTCAGATTCATGCACACAGAACTGAGATGTGATTCTAGTCCAATAAATATAACTCTGTTTACATGTGTAGTACTGTGACAAATATTCATTAAACAGAAATGCGTTACATCCCAGCTAAAGCTACTTTACTCTGTAAAGTAATGCTTTCTGCATCCTAGTACGCTTTCCTGATCTTCCAGTATGCCAGTGGCACTGTACATAAGAGCAACAAGAGTTGAAAATGCTGACCTTGGGATCCAGGGCTCGCACAAGCCTTATGTGGTTGGAAAGAGCCATCTGCTGGGTACGGGCAGGGACACCGGCGGACCGTGGCTGCTCCCCAGCCAGAGCTGGGCCGGCCGCCCCACCGTGTGGCCAGTCCCGGAACTGGGAACTGTTGGGAGAGCGGGGACCTGCGGCCGCCGCCGCCGTGCTGCTGGGGGGACCCTGGGGAAGAGCAGTGACGGGGTGATGGAAACGGTTAAAAACCGGCTAAACCACTCCTCGAATTTTGTAACACGTCTGAGATCTACGATTTTTTTTTTTTTTTTCATTTTCATTTTTGTTTGTTGCTTACTGCAAAGTGAGATATGATGGCATCATTCAAAAATTTCCTGCTGTGAGGGACACATCTTTTTGTGTGTGTGTTTATATAACATGTACTGTACATATATACTTACAATGTATTTATATATCTATATATGCTTACGTTTGTACATATTCTGACATATAGTTGGGACCGTATTTCAAACACTGACAATTCAACATGACAAATATTTATGGGAAAGTGTCATTATTCCTGTTTTACAAATTAATAACTGAAGCATGAAGAGATTAAGACTGAAATTTTCAAAACCTTAGTTGTGAAGTGTATTTTTCATTGTCTTGTCCCCTTCTCTCCAACAGCCTATATTCCTGTCTCCAAAAGCTGCACAAGCTGCTCTATAATTTCCTATGTAGCAATTGTTATTGTATTAATTTACAGAGTTTTCTGACAATAAAGGATTATACAGTGTGTAATTTTTATGATTACATTATCATTTTTACTTCTATCTACAGCCCACTGTATCTTCATAGTTTTTCACCTTTCACAGATTTTTTGAAATACAATAAAATGTAGTTTGGTACCTTTTAAAAATTATCTGTTAGTCCCTTTACTCTGGTCGGTGGGTTAGAGTACTTGGATTTGGCCATCAGTGTTTTGCCTGGCTTTTACTTCTGATGTTCTCATCCCAAATACTTCACATAATGGTTGAAGTGGGCTCTTTTCCATTCTGCAGAAGCCCATGCTTCACTCTGGAGTATTCCCTGCCTTGGCAAAGGTTTCCCACCATCCTGCTTTTAAACTAAGTGTCTTTGAGGTAATGACTGCAAATATAAATCCCATCATCATACACAGTTTGATATTAGATTGAACTTCTTGATATCAACAACTTCCTACCTTTGGACTAGGTTTATGTATCTATACGAAACCTCCTCTTCTTGGCCACTTTTTCTACACACCTACATAACAAGCTACATTACACTTCTTTTGATTTCTTTAAAGTGCGGACAGTTACTTGCTGCCCAGTAGGCACAACTTGCTTGCTCCCCTTGCCTTCAGGTGTGTTGGGTGCAGGAATCAGCAGGAAAGCCTGTGGCTTTTGGCTTTCACCCTGCAGCCAGTCCTGGAGTGTGGTGTTGCTCCCTGGCAGACATGACTGTGTCAGAGACTCTATCAAGCAGCAATAAGTGCATGAGGCAGCGCACTGTGTTCTGGGGGACAACAGAGTCCTTCCCCTTTGCTGCTGAACTCAGTACTGAGGAATACACGTGGCATTTCTGCCACAAAATGTAGCTTTCTTGGGTAGTTGTCTTAAATTAGTGGATCAGTGAATGTCTTTATTTATAGTTACATATTTATTGTTCAAAGGATTTGAACGTGTGAGTTCTCTTCTACATCTACCCAACTCTTGGCATCTATGTGGCGTGCACTGTAGTTGCACTGCTAACAGCTGGGACACTCAACTTTCTGCTCCAAAATGAACAGATGATGTCACTCCGCAGAGCTAGTATCTCAGGATAAATTCATCATTTTGTTGTGGCAACAGAAGGTGAGAGCTGCTGGGTTTGCTTCAGTGTTACTCTTCTGTTTCCTCCTGAGGCCTAAGGACCTCCTGTAACCCCTGATGTTCAAAATGATAGTGCTACAAGACTGTTTTACCACCTGCATTGCCTATTCTTCATTCTGTCATTTAACATTATATATTACTCGCACACTGGATCCCAGGCAAATGTTGTACTTGGCTATTCCTATAATTTCTCACATTAACTTCAAGGAATTGATCTTTCCATTTCTTGAGGTCTGTCTGGAAGTTCTCAGGGCCCCAAAGATTTCTGGTAGCGAGGATCTCCTCCTGAGCTCCAGCTCCTTTGCATTCAGGTTAGTACTCTGCTTCTGGCTCTGTTAAGCTGGATAAAGACATCCTGCACTATCTTCTGCTATCATCTTAGACAATAACAGTTGCCAGCTGCAGACCTGATGTCTGAAAGTCCTGTTTTGTCTTTATCTATTATCGCTGGAATAGCTTTGAGGGCAGGCTAATGTCTAGAGCCTTTTTTCTTTCTTCAGTGGTACCTGGCAAAAGGTGTAGTGCAAATTGTCAGGGACTGGGTGATTCAGCATGCCAGAATGTATTTTTGAATTTTTGAATTTGCAACCAGAGACCTTTTTAGTCCCAGACAAATCAAGCAGTATATCTTCAGGATTACCGCATAGTGACTCCTTTGCAGGGCTCTGTTCCCTGATGGGAGGTTTCCCAAACATCCAAGACATTCTTGAGGGCTTTTCACCACTGTAAAAATGCTAAAGGCTGCAAAAATGAAAAGACACAGCTGCTAACTCTGGTTTCCATGAGGGTGTCTGGACTTTCTGCTCCTCCCAGTTCCTTCCTCAGCATATCCACCAGGCCTCAGGGATGTCTGCTCTTTGGGTTTCTCTACTAGCTCCTGCAAGAGCCTTCAGCTGACTACAGTGTGTGCTGGAAAAGTCAATCTCCTCGCAGTATGTCTCTGTTAGGCTGCTAGAGAGGGGCACAGAGTGACTATTGCCTTTTCCTTTCATCAGACACAGATCATATTTCAACCAAACTAGCGGCTTGTTTTAGTGACCACCCTTACATCAACTACTGTACATTTCAAGTGAGAGTAGCTTAGTACTGGTGGTGTTTTTGTTGTTTGTTTGTTTGTTTTTAATTTCTCTGTTAATAGCCCATGTCTGTCTGCTGGCTTCAGAACTGTTCTATGCATACTGCCAGCACGTGGCCACACTTCTTCGCCCTCATGTTGTGCTGCCTCTCAGTACCAGTGGGTGTGATCTGCAGCTGTCTCTGTACATTGCCTAGAACAGGATCCGTCATTGATCCCAAAGTCTAGTTATAGCTGTGGTAGTATGGATGATTTTTGAATCAGCTGAACTTTAGGTCATTTGTCTCTCTTTTCCATGGTCCTGAGTGTTTCTTCTGTAATAGTGGCTGTCATTGCTTGTGTACTTTTCTGTTTCTCCTGTTTAGAGACATGCAGGATTTGTGTTTCCTTCAGTAACTGTGTCTGCAAGGTGGTATGAGTACACCATGAATGACTTCCTCTAGGTAGATAATTTTTATGTCTCCAATGCTACATGAAGATTCCAGTGATCTCAAATTTCTGGCATAAGCATCTCATTCTACTTCCTTTTTGGGGATATAAAACCAATATTACTCTACAGTTTTGTTCTGTTTAAAACTGCTCTCTCTGCCACAGAGCTGTGACCTGGTAGTGTGGCTGTTTAGAGGCTGTTGAGGATTTACCCCCATTCCCCCACCTCTGCTAAGACTGCAGTTTGGCTCCCTGAGCATCCGTGTTTGTGGGTGGAGTGTGTCAAGAGGTCTGGCTTCATGATGTACTGCCTTTTCCTCTAGTTCTTGCTTGTGCTTCAGTTCTTAGTGAATTAAACCTTTTAGCATCATGGCTGTAAGAGAGATGAATGGAGAGAGACCTTTCCTGGACTGACTGCTGCCACCAGAATTTATGGATAATTTACTGGGTAACAACATTGAGAAGATTGACTCACCACAGATAAATTGTATATGCATAGATATAGATAAGTGGCTCAGCATTACAGTTGACCCATGTCTTCACGTGTAAACTGATTTTCCCCAAAACAGGGTGGATACAGCTAATCTGCCTATTAGAAAGAGTCTTGGAAAATACGGACTGATGCCTAGGCCTTAGCTGGGAGGATGTTAATGCTTACAGTCCAAAGCCATACTAGGAAAACCCTAAAAAAGCAGTGTAGACAGCTGTAATCCTGTGCCTTGGCTCTGTTTCATCTATTAATCAGACATAGGTCATATTCCTGAAATCGGGCTGATTCTCCATTGAAGGAAATATCCGCAAAGATGCTGAATGCTGATACTAAAACAGGGCGAATCTTGTTTCCAGTGCCTCATCTATGTCCTCTTTAATAACAGATTTTTCCCTCCTAACAAGTTATATGCATTGTACTGTGTATTACCTCCTGACATTTATCTGCCCAGGGAAAAATAAAAGAATAAAAAATGGATGTATTTTGCTCAAATTATGCTGTAATATTATTATTTGTAATTTCAAAACTTCTAAATCAGTCAGTGAATAAATAAATAAATGAATAAAATTCAGGTCATAGATTTTTCTACTGGTACCTCTGCTCTTTGAAACTTTGTGTCAGTTCCATTTACTCATTATGAAGCACCTATATTAGTTTATTTTGTATCAGTTCGGTCCTAGCCTCTTTCCATTGCTATGCTCTTACCCACACAGCTCTTGAAAAAGCTCTACGTGCTTAGTAAGTGACTTAAAGAAGATTCAGATATTCATGACTTCAGGGAAACAACTACTGTTGATCCCAAATATCTCACTGTTCTCCATGAGAGAAATGATAGAAACAGGTGATAAGATGAAAATACAGAGTTCCGTATTATAAATATCACCAGGAAGAGGAATGAGTAACCAGTATGACCAGTTGACATCTCTGAAGTGGAAGTAACAAAGATTTTCAACAGAAGGTGACCAGGTACAAAATCACAACTAACAAGCATTTTGTGTATGGTCCCATTTCAGTAAAGAAAACAAAAATTTTGTGGGGATGCTATGTATGTGATAACCTATATTGCAAATGGAGAGATGTTTGAACTTCAGAAGAATCACATCTTCAAAACTCGAAAGAGGATAAACAGCAGGATTTCAAGAAGAAACATAGCTCTATGATTAAGTGTTAATTTACTTCATCCTGAGAAACAAGTTGAAGCCCCAGCTCTGCAGCAGATTACTGTCATTTGTTTCACCTGCTGCTTCCCCTTCTAAAAGAGAGCATTTCCCCCCTATCTTCTAAGAAGGTCTGAGGACTACTCCTTTAAAGCACAGGCAATATTAATTAGGAGATTAGCAGTGCTTTGGAGTGAATTGAAGCGTGAAAGAAAAATCAGAGATGGAAGAGGCTGTTAACAAGTGAATGGAGAGAGGAGGAAGCAGATGCAGTGGGGATATGTGCCTTGAAATACCTTCAAGGTTGTGTCTTCTCCCATCCCAGAAGCAAAAGGTGGTGCTGCATTTCTGTGTGCTTGTCCTTCCTCCTCACTTTGCCCATTCTGCTCCTGTACCTTTTGTGCACATGTCCTTATCACTGTGCAGAGTAAATCTCAGAGGTACAATTTTGAGAGATTGTGTGCTGGACAAAAAAAAAAAAAAAAGATCTCAAGCTGGAACTGAGGTTTTTCATTTCTCTGCCTCCTGGTGAAGCAGAGATACAAATGAGTTGCTCCTGTCATGTGTTACTTCATAATTCATGAGTTGAAATAACTATGAAATTCTTTGCTGAAATCTTAAAGATCAGCAGAGAAAATGTGCTCTGCATAATCCAGTTTAGAGCACTGACAAACACAGAATATAGTGAACAAAGGCCTTCAGGGCCTATAAGAAGATTGCTTTTCACTTTTTTCCTTTGTTGCAATTTTTTTCCTCATTAATTACTCTTAATAAATTAGTCTATTTATGTAGATGATGCCACTGGCTATATTAGCTGCTATGAATTGCTTATCTCAGGCAATTATGTATATTGAAATTGCCCAATCCCCATTTTATTTATTCCCATGCAGAGTAGATTGCTTTGACATGAAGTTCAAGCTTTTTCAGTGACTTGAGCAGGCTGCAGAGGCTGCCTCTAGAGGAGGTAAAAGGTAACTTTGCCTTTATTTTAACTCGGTCTTTGCCCCTGTATCTTGGTTTAACCTCACTTGGCAACTAAGAACTACACCACTGCTCGCTCATTCCCCCTCCCAGCAAGATAAAGAGAAGAGAATTAGAAGAGTAAAAGTAAGAAAACTTGTGGATTGAGATAAGAACAGTTTAGTAACTGAAATAAAATAATAATAACAATAATAAACTGTAATGAAAAGGAAAATAACAAAGAGAAAGAAATAAAACCCAAGAAAGACAAGTGATGCAAAAGAAAGCAATTGCTTACCACCAACCAAATGATGCCTGGCCAGTCCCCAAGCAACAACATCCCTGCCAGTGTTCCCTCTAGTTCTATTACTGAGCACGACATCATATGATGTGGAATATCCCTTTGGTCAGTTAGTGTCAGCTGTTCCGACTGTGTCCCCTCCCAAATTCTTGTGCGCTCTCAGTCTATGCACTGGCAGAGTAGTGCGAGAGGCAGAAAAGACCTTAATGCTGTGTAAGTACTGCTCAGCAATAGCTAAAAACATCCCGGTGTCATCAGCACTGTTTCTACCATAAATCTAAAATATAGCCCCATACTCGCTACTATGAAGAAAACTACCTCTACCCCAACCAAAACCAGCACACCCTGTCAGGAGTGACTGCCAGATTACCTACATTCCACACAGTGATTTTTCTCACTTGATCACTTTTCTTTTATGGGATAAACTGAGGTACCCCAAAACAACCTTGAGGTCCAAGACAGTTTAAAACAAAAAGAACAAACTAGCAAACAAAACACACAAGCCCCCAAAACAACAACAAAACAAACAAATAAAACATTAATAAAATGAGCTAATATTGAAACAGCTTTAAAGCCTACTCAAAGTCAGACTTAGTAGTTTGGCATGTAAAAAGCAAATATGTGCTGTTCTATGCAGCTACCACATGGGCTTTATGTACAGATCAGATGTCACTTTATGGTTCATTATTTGTGGGCAGCCTTTTTGTTCGGGATTCTTTGTGAAATGTATAATGGTAAGAAAGTTTCATGTAAGGGAGTCAGACAAAAAGGGAGAATAATATCTATGAAAAGAAAGAAGGAGTAAACCAAATAAACGTCAGGTATTGACCTCTCAGATCCTGCAAAGTCTTTGAAGAATACACAGTCTTTTTCATATGGCAGAGTAGTCCTTTCAATTCTACTTTACTGACCTCTAAGTGCCAGCATAGTGCTGTGGTAGCTGACAGGAGTATTTGCCTTCTGAGTTGCTTTATGACTCGTGTTTCAATTCCTTCAGATTCTCTCTGAACATCACACTACTTTAAAAGATCATTTTTAGTCAAGTGTCTTTGCTAAGGATTTTCCATAGCTTGCCTGTACTAAACTGATATACACTTCTTTCATGCATTTCTTTGGTTCTTTACATTTTTTTCTTCCAGGAATGGTTGCAAATTTTCATGTATGAAAAAGGTAACTAATGAATGTGCAGCACTGTACAAATTACTAAAACCTGTCTTAAAGACTTAGGTGACCTTCCTTTGGCAGACTAGCCAGGTATATCTGCAATGTGATGAGAAAAGGATGTAGCAGGACAGCTTAGTGCTGTTTTGCATATGCCTGGAAATAATGTCAAACATGTGCATTAAATTACTAAATCTGGCACTCCTGAAAAGTATTGTGTATTACTGTGCCAGCCCAGCCCAGCTGATCTGCACGTGCACCTCAGAAATATCTAGGACTGGCAGATGTTGTAAAATTTGTCCTTCACCAGCCTGGAGGTCACCAATAAATGCAGAGTCCTCACATTTCATCTAGACAGAGATTCCTTTTGAGAAAAGAGGCTGTATATGAAAGGAGTCCAAACATCTGGTAGGCAGGGCTAGGTAGTCAGCTACCTTCATTTTAGTGATGGAATACTGAGGAACACAGGGGAGCTAAAAAAACAGACTCAAAGTCATAAAAAAAAAAAAAGACTGTGTAGGAGTCGAAGATGTCTACTGAGAGCAAAACTAATTATGCAATAATTTTTCCTTTTCTCAGCACTATTTTTAAGCCATCACTGAAGAAGGTCAGGCCATCAGCAGGTCTTTGGTCTTTGAGCAAAGGGAAAGTCCCCAGTACAAAGACAGCTGAGATGGTCAGTGGCCAAATAGCACATTTTGCTTGTGAACCACATAATCAAGTTATTTCTCCGATTACATGCACTGATATTGTGCTTCATGTCTTGTTAAAATCTAGAGACGTAAGCTACCTGGAGAATTTGCATAACATTTGAGAAGACATAAAAACACAAAAGATCAAGGGAATTCGTTGTTAAGTACTGTCAGGGTTGTTAACAAAATTACCACTGAAGAAAAAAAATGAATTAATGATGAATAATAATGTGCTGTATCAGGTAAGTCAAGCCATTGTTTCTGCAGTAATTAAGTGTTCCAATGATATGGGCTGGCAATGTAATGAGAAAGCAGCAGTGAACATGCATTAATTACATTTGTTTTCAAATTCAACAGAAGCTGAACAGCTGTTTGGTACAGTAAGTAAATTAAGTGCACTAGTCAGATCCAATTTTGAAGTGAATTCTTGATGTCACTCAATGATTAATGTGTAGGCTGAATGTTTAAGGGCATGATTCAGCTAAAAAATGTCACTCGGTGTTTTGTTACCTCCTCCTGCCTTGATCACATCTTCCCTCTGCAAAATTCTTTTTTTTTGGGGGTGGTGTGTGGAGGGGGTGAGGAAGAAGCATCTGAGGAAAGCAGCTTCTGTTGTCTCCTTGCAGAATTTTCTTGTCAGACATTTGTTTATGAGGAGCAGAAGGAGAGAACAGCATTTGTCCTCTCCTCCTGAGGAAACAGCTGTGTGGACAGTTTTAAGGCTTCAGTTACAGTCTGTACCTGAAGACTGCTGGGTTAGAGGTAAACTAGGACACTCATCAGAGGAAAGAGCTGTCCAAGTTCATTGGATTGCCTTAAAAGGTATTTTAAGCAGCAAAGGAAATTTTTTACTATGTTACATTGACACATGAACTCCTCAAGGACTAACTGACTGGCTCCATGGCCTACACCATTGCATCTTCCTGGCTTTTATGTTGCATAACCAACCTCTATACCAAGAACTGAAACCCTGGGCTGGAGTAATAAAGTTGTCATAGCACAAACTTTTTTTGCTATGTCTGACAAACACAGTCCATATTCTGGTATTGCACACTTCCTCCACAGCTTGTAGTGAGACATTGATGGTGTTTCATTTCTGCTGATATTTTCCATGCTCCACAAAAAAATCCTGATTTCAGGGTGTGATGTGAAGGGGTTGGCACTGGTCAGTAAGAACTGACTTGTTCCCCGTGTTAAGGTCGACATGACAATCAGAAATCAAGACAAAACACATTTGTTCTCAGCCAAGTACCTTGTTAGAGAGAAGCAACTAGGATTTATTTATTGAAGGTCTTTATTTATTTAAATTCACCTATATGAGGGCTCTTTTTCTTCTGTTTTTTGAAACCCAAAGAAAACCTGTAGGAAATCGTTAAGTGTGATGAATGGGATAATCTGTTATCATTGTCTTATCAATGGGATTTTCCTAGTGATTGACATGTGATAAGCCATTGCCTTTTGCAATTTGAAGCTTAGGTATCCGTCCTTCTTATGCCTCGAGCAGCAAGTGCATTTTCTTTATAGGGTCACTTTAGCCAGTGTCCTGTTTTGTCTGTAATAGACATCATTTGATCACTTAAAATATTATTTTTGAAAGGAAAGAAGAATCTGTCTGCTTGGCCAATGCTGTTTTTGAAAATGAATTAGTCAAGTACAGAGATTCTTGTCTCAGACCAGCACAGAAGATATGTAAAAAGTCACATTCAACATTCTTGTCTGGATGCTATTTCCCTCAGGTCTCATCAGCAGTCCTGCTCTGAAGCATGACTTTGATTTAGGTGCATTTGTTCACTGCATATACGTGAAAATTAGTTTTAGGACTATTAATGAATCTACAAAGACAGAATCATGGCAGTGAAAGACAGAAAACAGCTTCTTGTCTTCCTTTCAATTAAAGATTGTATGGTTTCCAGAGATGAAGTAACTTGGGTGAGTCATATAATCAAGACTCACAGAGTCAGATGCAAATTTATGGTCCCTGCATCCTCTCTAAATGCAAATCCTGGGACTAGAATTGGTACTTTGCTAAAAAATCAGGTACTGGCAATTTCAGCATGGACTGAAATAGGCTTTGTTAAAATACCTTTGGTGGAATCAAGCTACAATTTTAAAATGGATCTCCTTATCATAAAATTATAGTTTCTCTGTATAATATCATAAAAGTACAGAAATCCAGGACTAAAGAAGTCACTACACTCAAAATTTCCTAGATCTCCCTTTTCTGGAAGCATAACATGAGTACAGAAGAAAAAGTTATACAGACATGCTCAATAAATCCCATGTTGTCGTCAAGACATGAAAACGTGGTCTGCTAGGTAGCACTGAACCAAATCACATCTGTCTCAGAAAATAACTTATAGTCACTTTGCAGAGATCCTTAAAAGCTAAACTGAAGGCCTACAGAATTGGTGACCAAGCAGAATCAAGCACACCAAAAGCGAACAACCACCCCCTCCTGTGCTATTGTAAAATACAAATACATTGTGGTGTAAACTACCTATTAGAGGTGTTCATGTGTGGATGTTCGTTTGGGTCGTTATGATCGTCGTGTTAGTATTTCCACCTGAAAGCCAATCCTTTGCTGAAGAAGAGGAAGAAAGTACCTCCAGCTACATCTGGCCTTGCCAAAGTACACAACTTCTATCACTCATAATCTGTGACACTGATACATGGGAAGGAATACTGGCAAGATAGACAACCTAAATCCAAGAAAAGTGTATGTGGAGGGGTGGAGGGACGCCAGAAGGAAGAAGCAACTTCTATTGATAATTCACTCCATAATTTTTAATTAAATCATCTTCAGATCAGTTTCCTTTCAATTCTGCCTTATAAATCTGTGTTATGTGGTTTCTCCTTGCTCATCTATTACTATGTTTCAATGTGTTATGAAGAAGGCATTCACCTAAATTGGTATAAAGTGTTATGTATGATGTATTACTCATTATATTATTCAATAGTGAGAAGAAATAATAGCTCTATGCCAAAAGAAAAGGCTTCACTGACATCTTAGAAATCCTTCCTTTATCTTGCCATGTGAACATTAATCACTAAGAGGAAAAGATTTCATGGAGGTCAGGACATAACACCTACAGCTTTGCATTGATGTGCACAGACATGATGAAACCTAAGAGAAAACAGATGGAATTCAAGGAGCAGCACGTAGCATCTCTAAGTAGTAGAAATCCCTATGCTTAACTTCCTTCTCAAAGGCTGGTCTTTTCTTAAGGAAGCTAATACACAGTTTATGAAAGGAAATGATTACATAATATTGTCAAAAGAAAAGCTATGTAGCAAACTCGGCATATGCATATGTATACTATACTACTTTTTCCTGTTAAAAACTACTGATGTATTTTCACCCATTTGCATAATGTTTATCTGTTGAAGTCTACTACTAAAGTAACTACTAAATCCAGCAATTTCTAAGTTACATTGTAGATTCTAATTAAATTTGAAATTTACATGAAAGTCTTGATATTTTGACTTAAAATCCAAAGTAGGGACCAGCTAAATGGCAAAAAAACATTTTTGAAATGGTTAAAATACCCTCACATAAAAAGGTATTGCATTCTGTTTCCCCACAAAAAATACGTTGAGAATGAACCTGAAAAAATGAGAATCTGAGAGGAACTGATAAACACACTCTGGAAATGATTGGGAGAAACAGAATGTAAAAATACAAATATATGAGGTATGTAAAATAACATTGGAGAGCACGCAAATGAAATTAGAGGAAAACAGAATTTAACAAGAAAGGGGACACAATATCAAAATAAATAATATATACAGAAAAATGAAGGAGACAGGCTGGAATAAGAAGACAATGAATTAAAATGAACAAAGTAGAAGGGTGTGAAAGGGAGTAATGACAAAGTGTAAATGAAAAGGAAAGAATGGGCAAAGAAATGTAAGGAGGCTGATGTCTCATGGCACTAAAATTAATAATTTAAATTGTAACGTAAAAAATTCCATACATGTAGACTACCAGAGGAAAGTACAAACTGGACATTGCAATAAAATAACTATGTTTCGAAAAGTGACCTTCTAATTTCTGTCTTCAGAAAGAGTTAGAAAGATGAATGTAAACAAATTAAACAGTCCTGTAAGTTTCTCTTCCATTAATATACTTAATGTATGGTAAACTTTTGTTTGTATATGATTTTTACAATGGGATCTTTGTTAATAGCCATTATACTTGGAATTTTAAAATTAAAAAAATGTATAGCATATTACATTGTTCATCATTTGACTTCATATTAATTGTGTCTCTCAGCTTCTAAGTTACATGAAATTAATTTTGCAGTCCCAGGGTACTCAGGAATAGAAACCATGTAATGTTAGTGCAACTGTGACCAGTCATCATACTTGGGAAATTCAGCCTTAATCAGATCTGAGAGTGTAATACAAGAAGGGAAAGATCCAAGCTGCTGTATCAGAGTGATGTATTGCACAAATCTCAAAAAATATAGCCAAACTGTGTCTAGGACTGGCAGTTCTTTTGTGACTTCCTCATTCTAAGCTCTGAGAATCGTCAAAATTACTCCCTAAAAATGCCAACAAAGACACATGTGTCGATCTTGTGTGACTAAGAAGAAAAAAAAAAGGAAGGAAAAGTTTATTGTCTGAAAATGGAATCTTGTTAGCAAAAAGACCCTGAAACAAAGAGTACACCATTACAACTAATCTTTTTCCTGTTAAAGATTTGGAATCTTACATTTAGTATTATGAAGGTGAGATATGACTGTATCGACCATCATATAACTATCTTGTGATTCTGATATCCAGCAATGTCTACCTAAGCTTTGGAAAATCACTTAATCTTATTACTCATAAAATATTTCATCCATTACCTTTGATATATAGAAAGTAATGTGCTTTGCTTTTTCATTCACATTGTCATGCTTTCCATGTATTCACTATAGAAAAGTAACTTTCTGTTTGGAAGCCTTTCATACTAGAGCAAAGCTTTGAAGAAATCCAAAACAAATGTGCAATTTTTAAGAGAGAGTGCAGTATTTACTTATCTGTCTGTAACATAAGCCACTTTGAATTCCTTATACTTTTGCATTTCAAGAGACAGTGAGATCAGTTCTTTACAATTTAAGCTGCATTCAAAAAAGAGAGACAAATCAATCACATGAACCACATGTTCATATACAAAACTGAAGACAAATGTTCTGTTATAAGAATGATGAAGAAATAAAGCTTTCTAAGCCACTCAACAACATTTATATGATTAAAATCCATAATCTGTCTAATTCTGTTTTGCCATAGTTTACAATGTAAAGAGATGACTAAAACTTATATTTGCTCACTGTCTGCCTGACTTTCTGCTTTGAGAAAAAACAGGTGTATCTTCTGATAATATAATATAACCTAGACATAAAATAGAAGCATACATCATTTTATATTATCACTGCAATATTATCCAAAGTTCTGAAGGAAAAAAGTTGTATGATTTGCATAGGTGTACTACTACAGTATGGTATGGTATACTATAGTATAACTATAACTTCTTATACTTTAAGTTGCTAGAAATAGGAATTCATTGCTTAACTATTATTTGTACTCTTTCAAATATTTTTCTAAACTTCTTTTGTGATAGACTGAAATTTAAGTTTGCTGCCACATTTTGTGAGCTCCATCAGTATACATCTGGATAAGACTGAGGAAATGCAATATAACGCTCAGATGCTCTTTCTGTTTTAAGAGTGATTCACGTATTTCATATGAGAGAGGGATGTAGGACTCACAGGAAAGGGTTTTGTCAATTTGTGCCTTTGAGAATTGATGTAATTTATTTTTGAGACTCCAATTTTGTTGGTAATGGTGGCAAGTAAAGTGGCA
Organism: Patagioenas fasciata; assembly: GCF_037038585.1. Lineage (NCBI taxonomy): Eukaryota > Metazoa > Chordata > Aves > Columbiformes > Columbidae > Patagioenas > Patagioenas fasciata. The sequence goes on along the minus strand of NC_092521.1, from coordinate 44,610,448 downwards.
CTTGTTGTCTGTTTCCACTCCTGGCAGGGGCTCTAAAAGGGATGTAATCAAAGGGCCGGTTAGACTTGGTTAAGGTACATATTGTAGTCACATATCATGGAGCCTTCTGTGTTCATAAGAGTATTCTGTGAATTTTATAGTATTTTACAGAGTTTTTTCAACTAAGGGAGGGACCAACCTTCATGTTGTGCATAGTGGCATCAGAACCATCAACTATTCTGTGAGCATAGCAGTGTACTCAATGCAGAAGACTACGCTGACCCTTGGACTTTGTTTCTTCAGGATTTCTTACATTGCGATTTAGTGTATTTCATTTTGGTTGCCTTCCCTTTCCAAAAAGAAAAATCCAACCAACTATATTTTATTTGTCTTCTAGTCCAGAAATCCAAACTGCTTATTTCTGAAATCTTTTTGTCTGAAATGCTGAAGAGCCTCTTACAGCTATTTCGTATTTATACCAGTGTTGAGATGTTCCTGCATTCAATAAAGTGCTCTTTGAAAGCTACCCTGCCATTTAACATTTTTACAATGAACCGAAAGAACAGCAAAGAATAAAAGCAAGAGGAATTGCAAAGTGTGCAGAAATGTGATTGCATTTTATTAAGCCAAGTAGATCAAAAATACATTAAACAGCCCCGCTGCAAGGCTACTGGCAAAAAGATAATTCTGTGTTAAAGCTCACAGCTGTTCCAGCATGTGACAGGAGCAGCTGCTGATCCACACCAAAATCCTATGCAACACACCACTGTACTAAAAAACTTGAGTTTAAAAGTTAGCAGTACAGACTGTTTTGTGGTTCGACTAATGTAATACTGACATTTCAGTATGCTTGTACCATAAAATCAAGGTTCTTTGTAAAGTTTCTCTTAAAAATCAGTCTTGCTCTGAATTAATTCACCGCTCTGTTCCAAAAATTGGTGTACGAATGGTAATAGATATGGTAGAAACAAACACATATTCATGGAAGTTAAAGATACATAATGACAGTTATATGCCAAAATAAAATGAAGATAATTTGACAATTAAAAAGTGTCTTTCATCCTGAAGTGAACATATGAAGCCAAAATGACACTGGAATGCTACTTGTAAATATCAAATGACCACATGTTTTTTGTTTGCCTGGTTTTCAACAGTTTTTCAGATGGTAGAATAACACACACACATTTTAAATTTAATTTTTTAAAATTTAAACAAAATCAAAATAAAGGAAACTGTAAACTGACAGAGGGTTTTCAATGTTACTAGCAGTTTACGGCTAGAGTGTAAGAACAAGCAGCACCATGGAAAGCAGAAGTGGTGAAGGCTGGTTTTTAGACTTGTTTCCTTTGCTCATGTCAAGTAAGCAGTGAGTTCCAATAACAGAATTTCCATGGCTGAAAATTTCATAGCATCCTTCTTAGCAATCAATTTTTGGATTTTTTTTGAGAGCCGAGACCAGACTACATTCTCTCATTGAAGGTACTAAGAAAACTGTCCTCCTCCAATTGTCTGCCTTTTTTTTTTTCTTTAAATTTTAGAAATCAGTACATTAGGACTTATTCTATTTATCAAATTTAATGGTGTATACTACACGCAAAAATTACAGGACATGTGAAAAGTCACATGTGTTATGTATATATAAAAGATGGGTGTATAAGCCTTGTTTCTTTGGGATAAAAATGAATTATTGCTTGCAAGAAGCATGTAGAATAATTTAAGGAGATTAAGAGAAAAAAATATTAAACTGCTTCATCCATCCACATGCTGTTTTTTATGTGCATAGTTCCATACATAAAGCCAAGGATTAGGTCTTCAAATTTCAGCTCACTCAAAGGTGTCTAAAATGAACTAGTACATGTGAGCATATTTAGCAGTAACATAAAAGGAAATATTTTCAATAATGCTATAAAATGCTAACCAGTAAATCATTAAAGAAAACATTTTTATGTTCTTAAGACTCTGAAGTATCTTTTTTACTTATGCAAGCTGCTAAAAGGTTGCAGTGTCTTTGAAACAAGTATATCTGCTCTTTAAAAGCAGGAGTTTGGCACCCCAAAGAGATAATAATCTCAAGGAAGAATTTTAAGTCTCATTCTCTCATTTACATTCAGTAATTTGATTAGTATTTGTAAAAATAAAAATCTTATTACAGGTTAGTTTTCTGTTTCTTTATTTTACAAAGCAATTATTCACCAACTGTCCAACAATGATGCTAAAATTACCTGTGCAGTAGCACAGATGAAGAATGTCAAGGTTGTTGATGAACTCTGAAATATATGAAAGACTACACAAATTTACCAGGAGGAGAAGACCATCACAAAGAGGAAAATGGTTCTTATCCTCAAATTTTCTTTTTGAAAACTGTATATGAAACAGGCTTAAATATTACACTTGATATGTTCCATCTTATGTTTCCTTTTAGTAACTATTTTTACACTACTAATAAAATAAATTATATACTATTGCATGATTTTGTAAAGCAAAATGTCTAAATCAGTAAGAGATGCTAATTAATAATAGCTAGGATTTCAGTTCAATTTTTTCTACCTCTTCATTCTGTGTTTCCTTCATTCCTTCCTTCCTTGCTTGTATTTTTTGTATCTTCTTATGGATGAGGTTAGATCTGGTAAATATAAAAATATTCTAACGTAATTGAGAGATTCTTCTTAAGATACGCCTTTTCAGTTGAATGTTTTTATTGATCAAAAGAATATGAAAATCGTTGACAATATTTTGTTTCTTTCCATGAATGCCTGTGAATCAATTAACGTAGAAGATCATGAGAACTTGAGGCATCCTTGCTATTATTATGTAAATGTGGGAGATTTTATAGTGTATGTTTAATTAGATGGAAGTGAAGACTTCTGGTGAGCTACCAACCCCTTGTAGACCTAGGCATTTTCTTTCTGAATCTATTGCCCCAATGCAGAATGCAATACAGAAGGTATTGCCCACCAATTCATTCCATGTTAGTGTATTCTTGAGCTTATTGGCAAATTTTTGTCCATTTTTCTCTACATCTGAGTTTAACTAGACAGTTAATGGGGCAGCTCCCGCTCAGGAGACTGGGATAGAGCGGAGGGGTCGGAAGAGCAGGATGGGACTGTGGAGGGGACTCCTGTTGTGGCACATGAGGACGACATGAGTGTAACCAGAGTGTGGCTCTGTGGCACAGGCCTGCCCACAGCCCTGTGGTGGACACCTTGCATGCAGTCCTATATCCGACCTTGCGGCACAAGGCAATGTCTGGAGACCTTGCTCAGTGCCCATTTGAAATGCAACAGCACAGAGGCAAATCTGGGCTGAGCACTCACCAGGAGGATGAAACATTTTTCTCAGTTCTGGGTGAATTTGCTTTTTAACATTAAGCCTGCAGTTCTCAAGGAGACTTGGTGATGTGATAGACTTGAAAAATCCAGGCTAAGAATAAACACCAATTAAAGAAAAAGGTCATATTAAATTATTCTTCTAACAATAAGAGCAAACGTCACATCCTCCTTCTCCCCCCTCCATGTTTTTCAAACAGTTGAGTATTTGGAGGGTGTTTTTGATAAATGGAAAATTTAGGTAACTTGCCTAGTGAAAAAGAAAAGAGAACATATGTCTCTAAAACATCTATTTTGGAAGATTTTGTCGTCTGTAGCATTTTGTGGCAATTTGAGAGTGACCGTAGGATATTCTTACGGTAGCAGTTTATCGTATTGTAGATGCGTGATCTGGCCACAAGAGAGCATTGTAGATCCAGAGAAAGTCAGTTTCAGCAAAATTCGTGAGACCTCAATGTGTCGCTTTTTCACAATGCTGTCGAAATGATGACTACGTTTATTGACGTTAGTACCAGACAGATAATTAATTATTTAGGGTTTTTTCCTGAGAAGCGAAAAGGTCACCTTAATTACAAAAAACTTTGGAAAATACTGTGGTATTACAGATTGCAAAACATTGAAATGCAAGCAGTGATTGAGATTTTCAGAGCCCATATATTTACTTTACTTGTCCTTTCAGGTTTGAAATACTTGCATTTCTACGTTACTGAATGGTGTGTTTTAAGAAAAATATCATAACACAAACTGTACCTTGAAAAAACAAAGGGTGAGGTATTTTCTATTGTGACTGCAAGGAAAATGAGAAATGCTGAGAAGAAAGTCTTACAGAGATTATACAGTATTTTTTTCAATGTCAAAAATGAATACAAACCTAGTAAATAAAGGGTCAAGAGCAGAGAAATGGAAAAAATGGAAATCAGGAAGGAAGAAGGAGAAATGAAACTCTAGTGAAAAAACCATGAAAAGGGGAGTCTAGAAGGCAATATAAGCAACCTGATTTCCATTTGTGCACCCTACCAGCTTCTGGGCATGCACACGACTGCCTTTCACATGTCTCTTTCTTTCCAAGCTTCTCCAGCAACCAATGACCATATTCCACCCCTTCTACTTAAGTGGGTGCCTCATGAGTTGAATGAAAAATCAAAACCAAAATCGACATTTTGAAGTGTCATCTTCTGTTCTTCTACACAACAACAATGAACCATTTATTGATCTAACTGTGATGTGCAGCAAAAAGTGGATTGTATACGTCAACCAGTGATGACCAGCTCAGTGCCTGGACCAAGAAGAATGTCCAAAGCACTTCCCAAAGCCAAACTTGCACCAAAAAAAAGTCCCGATCACTGTTTGGTGGTCTGCTCCCAACCTGATCCACTACAGCTTTCTGAATCCTGGTGAAACCATTCCATCTGAGAAGTTTGCTCAGCAAATCAATGAGATGCACCAAAAACTGCAACACCTACAGCTGGTGTTGGTCAACAGAAAGGGCCCAATTCTTCTCCACAACAACATCTGACCGCACATCACACAAACAATGCTTCAAAAGTTGAATGAATTGGGTTTCAAAGTTTTGCCTCATCCACCATGTTAACCTGACCTCTCACCAGTCGACTACCGCTTCTTCAAGCATCTCAACAACTTTTTGCAAGGAAATGCTTGCACAACCAGCAGGATGCAGAAGATGCTTTCCAAGAGTTTGTCAAATCCCAAAGCACAGATTTTTTACGCTACAGGAAAAAAGAAACTAATTTCTCTTTGGCAAAAATGTGTTGATTGTAGTAGTTAATATTTTGATTAATAAATATGTGTTTGAGTCTAGTTATAATGATTTAAAATTCATGATCCAAAACTGCTATAACTTTTGCACCAACCTAATAACTTGAGAAGGAGAAATGCAAGCTATAGGACTGTAGGACAAGCTAAGGCTGAGAGAAACAACTGCAATGATATGGCAAAGACAAGGCTATGCATTGTATTTCTTGATAAGCTTTGTACCTGAACTATAAGGAGCACAAAATGAAACTAGTAATGAACATAAACTTGCCATGGAGGGTTGTTTACAGCAAAGCTGAAGGATGTGCAGTGGGTGTTGAAAATAGAATTTCTGTTAATAAAGTTCCAACATTCCTACTTAGGTCACTGTCTTACTCACTCTGCCTGCAAAGCCACATTCTTATGACCATAACTGCAAGATTTGGTGGTGTGATCCTGACCCCAGTGGTAGGCTGGAAAAGATCTTCAGTAGCAGGTGTGGTCACTTGTTTGAAAGATTTTCCCCCTCCAGTCTGTTGACTGGGTGTATTCTGTACTATGTTAATCAACTTCTTCCATGAAAACAAAGTGTAAACAAAGTTTCCACATTATAGTTGCATCTAGAGGGAAAGGGTACATTTTGCAGATGAAGACTGAGCAGCAGGGCACATGTGATAGTTAACATTGCTGACACTTCTGTTTTAGAGATAGTATATGTATTTTCCATTTTTCATTATGTTGGAAGTGGGAAGGACCATCACTTGTGTCTCAAGAAGGTGGTACCAGAAAAGAATTTATAATATTTTCAAGATTTACAGAAAAGAAGAAAATCAAATACAATGTGCATTTAAAAGTGATGGGAGGAAAACCTTGCTTTTTTTTTTTTTTTTTTTTTTTGGTGGGATGCATGATTGGAGGTATTCTGAAACTGTGTTGAAAAACAGGATCAGTTGCCAAATTAATCTGTCCCATGCATAGGGAAGTCGTAGATATGTAGAGCAAGATGTGAAAATAAAATTGTATTTATACCTCATCTATATCTCTTCTTTTAGATGCCTTCAAAATCTTGCTTGATAACTTGTTTGGTTATAAAGTGGGCAAAATACAAACCAGCTATTCTATTTCCTTTGCTCTTTTCCTTAATATATCGTCAGTTGTGTTATTTAAAAATCCTTTATCAAACAGTTGCGGTTTTTTTTTTTTTTTTCCCGGTGAATTGTTTCAAATATTACTTGCTAACTGTCTTGTGAGGGAGAATAAATAATTAAGTAGCTCTCTAGGCAAAGTGAAGAAGGGAGTGGGGGAAAGAAGAGACCTTGGGGAGAATTTCTAGAACAACTGTGAGTCTTTGGCTGTATTTTTTATTATTTGTTCCTGGGTTCCCAAGAAAGCCAAGCCCCAAAGGAGGATGTAAGCCAGGTCTGTATGCCCTCCCGAGGACAGGTTGGAGACCCAGTCCCTCAGATGTGGATTTTGGCTCTGGCAGGAAGAACCTGGCACAAAGCACTGGCACCAGTACTTTGATGGCAGAAGCCTTAGGGCAGATCTCAGCGTGCAAAGCCAGGTCAAGGGATATGTCAAAATGCGCCTTTGTAACAACAAAAAACAGAGAAGTCCTGGCTAGATCCCTGGTCATACCTGTGGTAAATGAAACTGCCTGCTAGTCATAGCTGCAACACTTTCTTGAATGAAAACAAGGAGCACATTTGTCTTCTTGTAGTTAATCCAAGACAGAAGCCCAGTATTATTTTACTTCCATCTTTTTGCTATTAGATTCCAAATCTTGAACAGTGATTCAGCTCCCAGAACACTGCACTAGTTTGATACTTACCCGTGAAAGGTCATTGCTAGCTTAACAATATCCCAATAACATTCAGTGGCATTTCACATGTTCTCGGTGCTGTTAAGAGAGCATTTAGCATCACTACAGATCCTATGCAGGGGTGAGCTTTAAAACTAAGTCTCTTTTTTCCTTAATTTTACTGCCTGATACAAATATGGGCTAAGACAAATATTAATACAAATCGAAAACAGTAGGAGTGCTATAGATGTACTGTGGCTGCAACACTAGTCTAAAGTTGATCTTTGATGCGACACTGTCTGATGAGACAAAACTGAAGCTCTGAGTCTTCATAACTGAGCCAGGAGGTTCTGTCACAGATGAAAGACCATGAAAGTTGGTATGGCCTCAGAGCCCTAAGCATCTGGAAAAGCTACTCAAAGTAAAACTGACAGGGATGTTGATGTCACTGAGGCATTGATTTTGCTACAGGCCCAAGAAACTCCAGTTTTATAAGAGATGTCAAAAAATGTTAGGTGTGGCCTCATTCAGACCTAGCACTTCTGGATTTCCAATTTCACCTTTTCACTAGATGATCATGTGTTCCCTGATCAGCACATATTCCAATATAAACTGTGGGCAGTACTGAAAACAATTGCTGTTCTCAAGTTCATTGCATGCCCAGCACGAAATACTTCACATGAGACTTATCTTCATAGTGTTTGGATCATTATTTAAATAAAAGAGTAAAGCCTTTCTTGTATTCGTGTTGAGAAAGAGACAGTCATTAAAATGAACAAGTGCCTGTTACCTACGAAGTAAGCCTTGGAGCAAGTCTCTGATCTATGCATTCAAGTGAAGGAGGAGAGAAGAAGGGGAATGATAATGAGAGACTGGAAGGAAGCTGAAAAGCAGTTGCCTTTGGCATGTTTTTATTAATTTTTGGTTGGTAAGGGGAAAAAGGTTGCTGTGCTTTGTGAACTTTCAGCGCTTCACAAAGTCATGATGAAAACAGAAGTTACAGTAAATAAGTGCTGAAGTAAAAATTACTCAGGCAATATTTATATGAGGTGATATATCAGGCAGCAAATATTTTTCAAATGCTGCTGCTTTATGTAGTTATCCCATCCATAGTAGTAACTAATATCTAAGTGCTTGTGGCAGACGTACTCTCCCCTCCCCCACTTACATTTTGTAAAACAAATTTTTAACAGAAAACCAACTAGAAACAGGGCTTGTCTGAAAATATTCAGCACTTTGACAACGTTATGTAATACAGGTGCAGATACTGATTAGCAATTTAATTAGTGCACAGCCAATTCAAACTCAATGATCAAATCCCAGAATTCTAAAATGATGGTTCATAATACGCATCTTCCACAAAGTGAGGATTCTCAAGGGTACCGAGAAGACTGTCTACCAGTTTGGCAAGGTGTCTCAAACCTCAAGGAATATTTCTTAGATGATATCCCAGTCTAAGGAGGAGAGTCTTCAACTACAGACCCGCTACTCCAAAAAACTCCAACTTAATAGGGCCACCAGCTGACTCCATTTGTACCCTAGTTGAATATGAACTGTGATAATCATAGAATCATAGAATGCTAGGGATTGGAAGGGACCTTGAAAGATCATCTAGTCCAATCCCCCGGCTGGAGCAGGAACACCTAGATGAGGCTACACAGGAATGTGTAGCCCGCCTGGACATATTCCTGTGCGACCTCACCTAGGCATTCCTGCTCCAGCAGGGGGATTGGACTAGATGATCTTTCGAGGTCCCTTCCAATCCCAAATATACTGTGATACTGTGATACTGTGATACTGTGTCCAGGCGGGTTTTGAATGTCGCCAGAGTAGGAGACTCCACAACCTCCCTGGGCAACCTGTTCCAGTGCTCTGTCACCCTTACTGAGAAGAAGTTTCTTCTCAAATTTAAGTGGAACCTCTTGTCTTCCAGTTTAAACCCATTACCCCTTGTCCTACCATTGTTTGTCACTGAGAAGAGCCTGGCTCCATCCTCATGACACTCACCCTTCTTATATTTATAAACATTAATAAGGTCACCCCTCAGTCTCCTCTTCTCCAAACTAAAGAGACCCAGCTCCCTCAACCTTTCCTCATAAGGGAGGTGCTCCACTCCCTTAATCATCTTTGTTGCCCTACGCTGAACTCTCTTGAGCAGTTCCCTGTCCTTCTTGAACTGAGGAGCCCAGAACTAGACAAAATATTCCAGATGTGATCTCACCAGGGCAGAGTAGGGAGGAAGCAGAACCTCTCTCGACCTACTAACCACCCCTCTTCTAATACACTCCAGGATGGCAATGGCCCTCTTGGCCACAAGGGCACAGTGCTGGCTCATGGTCATCCTGCTGTCCACCAAGATGCCCAGGTCCCTCTCCCCTACACTGCTCTCTAATGGATCATTCCCCAACTTATACTGGAACCTGGGGTTGTTCCTACCCAGATACAATACTCTACATTTGCCTTTGTTATATTTCATTAAATTCTTCCCTGCCCAGCCCTGGACCACTACCATAATTTATGGTAGTGGTCCAGAAACTTCCCTCAACTGAGGCATCTCATTGATCTAGGGCCTTGTCTGTCAAACAAAAGGTGTGTGCATGACCATAGTGGTCCATCAGCTGAAGTCTGTGCTGCTTTGGGGAGTGGGGTGGGCGGAGTGCATCTACCACAAATTGCAGCAAGGAACTTATCTTGCATTACAGGAGAAAAAGGAGTATGCAGACTCCCTTCAAATTTAAAAATACTTTGTCACTGGGTATTAGGAATAGATTTGCTTCACATTTTGAAGATTTTTACAAAGGTAAATTTTACAAAGGAAAAGACCTCACAAAGGAAAGTATGTTAGGGAATTAAAAATGAATTGCAATCTTTTCAGTTGAAAAATAATGAGCAGCATAAGGAAATCATACATTACATATCACTTTCATCATGGAAACAGTCTGATAGTACTTTCCTTACCCTTGATTTTTTTCCTCTAAATTTAGATGTCTGAAGCTCAGCCTCCCTGGGTGAACATTTATGCAAAGAGAAACTGGGCTGAATCTACTATATATAATACATAAGACTTCAGCTGAGAATCTTTTTAACATGGGAGTTCAATATGGACATTATTGGCTAGTTGAATCTTTTGTGTAATCTCACAATTGCACAACAAAGATTCATTAACCTGCTCTTATATTTTAGTTAACTGTTGCAGGGAGACTTGCTTGACATTAGTATGTTGAAGTAACTTCATGTTTCCAAATCAAATTATTACCAAATTTGGTTTTAAAGAACTTCAGATTCCTCATGACAGGAGCTATTACATTTCCATACCTCAAACCTTTTTCAATAATCTCAAGAAATAGTCAACGAAATAAGTAATTATGATAACTTTTTGTTTTCCTTGAGATTTTCAGGAACATTTGAGATGGCTTATGTTAAAGAGGTTTTCAAAATCTGTCAGTCAAATGCACCAATATAGCATCATAGAATCATGTAAGTTGGAAATATCCTTAAGATCATCAAGTCCAAGCATTAACCTAACACCACTGAGTCCATCACTAAACCATGTCTCTAAGTGACACATATACATGTCTTTTAAATACCTCTGGGGATGATGACTTAATTACTTACCTGGGTAATCTGTTCCAATGCTTGACAACACTTTTGGTGAATAAATTGTTCCTAATATACAAACCCTGGAACAACTTGGGATCAATTTGTCTCATCCTATCACTTGCTACTTGAGGGCAGAGACCAACGCCCTCCATGCTACAACCTCCTTTCAGGTAGTTGTAGACAGTGATAAGACAGCCTCCTTTTCTTCAGGCTAAACAGCCCCAGTTCCCTCAGCTGGTCCTTATAAGTACTGTTCTCTATGTTTCAAATTCAATTATCTGTGCTTCAAATAACAAAGTAGATGGTTCTCAAATAAATATATTTATACTGTATGTGAGATAAATGTGGAGTCATAGGACATGAGCTACAGGGTGTTTCAAAAAGGTAGACCCAGTTTGAAGCCACGATATCTCTGCAAGCACAAACCACCCCTGAATGAAACTCTTGCCACTTGAAAGAGCAGGGCATAGAGTTTCAAGTGATTACTGTGAGATACCTTAGTGCCATTTATAAAGTCTGGTGTAATTGTAACATGTTGCCATTGTGAAATATACTGCTTGAAATTGGGTCCATCTTTTTGAAACACTCTGTATAATGCATTCAGTGAAGGCACAACAAAAGAAAATGAATGAACAGCTTCAAATATATTGAATAGTTGTGATTTAAAGTATGTATTCTAGAAATTAACTAAACAAGATACTATTCACTGTTCTAAAGGTAGATTTTGATCTATAATTATGACAGATATGAGCAGGATTTACAAACTGATCTGGTTTAAGGTGAGAAAAGACAGACTTTAAAATTTTTGATTAATTCAATTTTGGCATAAATCCAGGAAAATGTGCATGTTAATTTCATAACAAATTCACTGGAACATACTGCAGACCCTTACAATTTCTGTGATACACTCTTGTCTTGCCTTCTCAAATTTCTATGTTTCATCAGTTCTGACCTTCACTACACCTTGATAATTTGCTGTATGTAAAATTTTTGCTCTACCTATAATTTATACAAGGTCATTCTTGTGATAAAGTGTATAGCTTCTGCCAGCACACAGTGAAGTCCTTGAAGACTACAGGGCTGTCTACACTGGCAAGCAGAACAGACCAATAGCACTTAACCTGTAAGGTAAAATAAAGGATCACAGAATTATTTAGATTTGGTGGGGCCTCTGGAGGTTATATAGTCCAGTATTCTGCTCAAAGCAGGTCCATATAGATCAGATTTCTAAGTAACTTGTATTGTTGATTTAGGTATCTCTAAGGATGGAAATATCCTACCAACTCTTCCAGTAAAATAAATAATCTAATGGGAAAGCAATACTATATGCTTCCAATGTTTTGGAGTCCTTCTAGTCTCATCCCATATGCTGAATATCCATAAGTAGCAGGAATTTTTAGATTTGCTTGTAGAGCAAAACTTCTGGCTCTGGGGAGACCTTATAGCAGCCTTCCAGTACCTAAAGGGGACCTACGAGACAGCTGGAGAGGGATATTTTACAAGGGCTTGTAGTGATAGGACAAGGAGCCATAGCTTTAAACTGAAAGAGGGTAGATTTAGATTACATATAAGGAAGAAATTCTTCACCACGAGGGTGGTGAGGCACTGGAACAGGCTGACCAGAGAAACTGTGGATGCCCCATTGATGGAAATGTTGGATGGGGCTTTGAGCAACCTGGTATAGTAGAAGGTGTCCCTGTCCATGGCAAGGGGGTTGGAACTAGACGATCTCTAAGGTCCCTTCCAACCAAAACATTTCATGATTCTATGATTCTATAATTCTATGGCATCTGCAGGAAATGGATATCATATCTGATTCCCTTTCTCTCTGAAACAGCAGAGTAGAGACAAAATTCTGAGATAGGGTCTGAACACAGGTAAGGTATAGGCTTACAGCAAACTGATCAACATCTTAGTTAGGCACAAAGAGCCTTTTTTCTGTGCTTCACATTGATTCAGAAGAAAGTCCTTATCACCTAATGCTTTTAGAAGGTGAGATCTTGCCAGATTCCTAACTGAAGTTTAGCATTTTGACTGCTAATTGAAATCTGTGAGTCATAGTCAGTGAACAAATTATGCTCTTGCTTATGCCGATATAACCAAACAGTAACTCAGGTGCTGCTTTATTTCTCACTGTGAGCGAACACAATAGTTTTCAGTCTAAAGTCAATTTAAGGAAAAAAGTGAAACTGAGAACTAACCTGAAACTTCTATAACAATATTACATGAATTTTCTGTAACATAATATAAAATTCTGCTTCAAAAATGACCTTTGCCCCTGCACAAATGGAATTGTGAGGACTTTCAGATGTGGTGTCATAGCAATCATTACAAACATATACTACATACAATGTGGTTACATTGTGGTAATTTAAACCTCGCAAGCATGTTTGTACGCTGTTCTTTTTTTCTGCAGTCTTGTAAGAAGGTTCAAAAGTTTTGGTGGCTTAGCAGTATGTTACCTCAATGCTGAGCTCTTCTACTGTTTACATACGCAGTCAGGTCTGGTGTTATGAGGCCAATCTTTTCAATAGATAAAGACACTATGCTGAAAATAACACAAAACCCCCACAATAATGCCTTAGGTGGTTGGTTGGTTGTTTTTGTGTGGTTTTGGGTGTTTTTGTGTGGGTTTTTTTTTAATAATTATTATTTTTTTATTAATTCCATGTCAAATGTGTCCCAGTCCTTATGATACTTAGAATACAAAATATAGTGAATATCATGGTAGTGCATTAGGTTCATTACCCCTTCTTATCTGCAATAACATCAAAATTCTATTTAGATGACGAAGAAAATACCATTGATGGTTCCTTCTACTTACTATGTCTGTGTGACTGTTTGTGGTGTCTCAGGAGAAATGCAAGAGTGAGACAAACAGAAACAAACGCAACAGGCTGGATGCATATGAGCAGGAATGGAAAGCAACATTTGAACACTAATTGTCTCAGATGTTATAGAAGTGTGTGTGGCTCTCTTAGATATTTGCATTAGCAGCTTTTCACAATGTCTAAGCAGTCTATAAGACTCTCCATAGAGGGATGCTTCATCTTACCCATCATATAAACAAATATATCTAATTTAAGAAAGCAAGTAATGTACAAAATATTAGGGAAGAAAAATATAATTCAGTAATATAAAAGCAGTGCAATATGTCTGAAATTAGCTTCACTTCTAAAAATTAAACCAGTTCTACAAAGATACAGGTTGGCCGTACCTTACCCCATTTTATCTGCTGACTTCAGTGGAATAGCATGGGGGATGAATCTGGTTGTTATCCCCAAGTAGCAAGCAGCCGCTCTTCATTAAAAATGAAACATCCCATTTAATAGAAGACATCAATTATTCCATGTTTCATGTTAAGGGAAAATCAGAGGTAACTTAATGGAATCAACAGAGTGGTACTAGAGTTTAAGTGTTCAGAGATACTGCCGGATCAGATTCTTTCAAAAATTTCTAATTATCAGCAAATTTTTTATGACCCTTCAGTTCAAATTAAACTGGTATGAAAGCAGGATAGGGTATATCATGTCCTTTAGTCTCTGTGTAAACAAAGCAAAGGGTATGCAGTATTTCCTAGAATTCATCCCCCTTAGTTTTGTCAGAGAAGATTAAAATTTCCTTTCTATCTTCATTTCAGTAAGAGCATTTTTTTCAATGTGTCTGTGACATTTTTTCATATAAAAGAAACATTCTGAATTCTTGCCGAACCATAAGTATTGCACATTGTTAGCACCACAAAAGTTTTGGCTGATCTGGAGACACGATGCAAAATGCTGTCATTTCAACTGTGCTTAAGGTTGTAGAATTACCACACAAGCCTTCTTGATGTCAAAGACTGTGAATCAAAACTAATACAGCTATTCTTGCCTTTACTGGTATCTAATAGGTAGCATGAGTAATAGTTCAGGAATTGAAAGCCATTCTACGTATTCTCCAAATTAAAGTACAATTCAAAGGCCCCAAATTGTTCTTTTGAAGAATCAGTGGACAATAAATCTGACAAAAAATCTGAGCTGCAGAAAAGGATATGCAGGTGAACACCTTATCTAGTTTGTGCTTATGAGGTAATATTTTCACACAAAAGTTATTAGACTTAATGCAGATATAATCAGACTAAGTTTTTAGGATCATATTATAGAAGAAACCAGAATAGGAAATATAAGTTTCTTCACATTCCTCTAACCTTATACTCGTTGATGCATTTTCTCTGTTAGTTTGATATGATAATTCTTTTCAGCTGCATCTCAGGCCTCATGATAATGCATTTTAAATTAATGCTATTTTTTCCTGTGGGAGAGTGCAATAACTAGCTGTGTTTCAGGGGTATGGATGCATAGTATGTGAAGTGGAAATCTGTCTGTGTTTTTTCAGCATGTCTTTTGTTCAGAGAAGCCCCAAATGTGCTTTGTGTGAATCACTCACCACAGGAAGACCAAGTCACATTTTTCCCAAAGCAGCTATTTTAGCACTTGCTCACTCTCTCTATTTCACGTTTGCTAGTTCCCCTCAGTAACAGAAAAGGCTTTTATCCAAGACACCCAGAAAGTCAATCAGAAGAAACCAAAAGAAGGTTTCCTAAAAGTGTTACTGGAGGTAGCTGAGCATCTTGCTGCTTCTTGGTGCGACAGGTACACAGGGCAGTGCAGGTTCAGCAATAAAAGAAGGCAGGTGATCTGCATGAAAAATCCGTGCCAAGAGAAAGTAGTTATTTCTTTAGCATGACAAGTTTTGACCACAACGACACCTTGGTAACACTCACTGTCCTCAGGTTTCTGGACACGAGGCCAGATGTGGTCAAGTAAGGATATTTTTATGCCCTACATCCATCATACCCATTTGTTTCAATGTTGTTTAATAATGGCATTATAAACTTTTGTACTTTGCTCATATAGGATTTGATTAAGTTTCCTAGATGGTAATGAGCACAATAAATATATGCCCTTACTGTTGTCATGTGTATTCAAAAGTAGTAAATTGCTCATCATTATTCTATTGCAGGAATGAAATTAGAAGACTCTGCCACTAACCAAATGATGATGGATATAACTTTTAAATCAAAACATAAAATTTTATAGCTTATGAGTTTTCTGATGGCCGTGGAGCCTGATTTTAAGGTTGATACATCGATCATAACACAGATCTCAGAAAGGATCCTGGTTGCTATAATAAAAATATGGTTCAAAAGTGTGGATAGTGCCTTGTTTTGCATCAGTAGTAGTCACCTTTTACTATTTCTAGAGGTAGAGATGAAGACAGCTATATCTAGATTTGTACCACAATGGTGATTCTCCCTTAATATAACCTCCTCTGCCTGTAGCCCTCTCTGTAACAAACTGGAGGGGGAGAGCTTCAGCTATCAATGTTTCAAGCATCCATGGCCCACCTCTGATACATTGTGGCTACACAGCCTTGGATCATGCTTCTGAGAAAGCTGCTAAATTGAGACAAAGCTGTGAGAAAGTCTGTCAAGTATATAAAATAAGAATTTTTTGAGACATGGATCATGACGAGCTCAATAATTCAAAAAGAAATATTGGCCCCTAAGGTGGAAAATCTTAAAGGGAAGAAGAGTGTGATGAGAATCTGTCCAGCTGTCCATGCCATTGGTGTCTCGATATTGATGGAAATGGTAGATGACAGCGTCTCAATGGCAGTCAGCAGCTTTCTTTCAGGGAGCCACGGAAGACAGCTTTTCCCCTCCTAACTCATCCTCTCCTCACCAGCAAAGTCTTTTTGAATATCTTATTGGGGTGGAGGACACACTAATATCTGTTCCAGCAGCTTGTGAAATCCTAGCCAGCTTCTGTAAATCACTGTTTTGTACTTTTAAGTATACTGGTTACAGATCATCTTTGCACAGCCCAAGGTACCTAAACAAACTGACCCTGAAGCACAGAAGTATGAACATTTGAAACATGCCTGTATTTTTTTAGGAGCATAACATATATCCGTGCGCCTCTAATTAAGAATAAAACACACTGCATTTGCCTAGAAGAACACATAAGAAAACATGGTGTTCTGGGGAAAAATTGATAAACCACAGATTTTTCTGGAGGTACAGGAAAAGACAAAGAATTAGAGTAAGCAAACATGGCAGCTTGTAAACAGAAGAAAGGTAAGAACACAGTTGCCTGTGTGTAGACCAATAACTCCATCTTTATCCCTGGAGCTGGTATTGAATGAGATAAGGAATGACTTTCTAAGCCTTAGTTAAAAGAGAGGTACATGTACTGGTGTATTGCAAAATCCTTTGCTTTTGCAGCGCCTCTTTCTCCTGACATTAAATCATACTGCTGCTGCTTTCTAAAGGAAAGCTAGAAGTTTTCAAAACCCATCAGGCTTACTGAGGGTTTCTGCTTGGTGTGATGTGCTCTGGGGTCCAAACTACAGCAAGGGAGCTGTAAAACTCCACCTGGAGTGGTAATGAGTGGCACAGGTCCTTTTATTCAACACTACATGCTCAGAGAAACCACAGCAGCACTCAGAGAAAATAGAGATCCTGAATCATGGTATTCTTACGTAGAATGGCATATAGATCCTTAAGGGACCCATTGCAACCTGCAAGAGTGCTTATTTTTATTTTGCTTGTGTGGCTGTCAAGTAACATGTGTATGTGTGTGTGAACTCCTTACATTTATTATTATTTCATGTTTTATGAGCTGTGAACTGGAAATTCCTTGCTATCTGAGATATTCTGACCAGGTGACAACTGCTAACTTTTGCTAAATGCATAATATTGGCATGTAAATGGAACTAGAGTCTAAGGTTATCAGCACATCTTAGGTAACCAGAAAAGCGTGAAAATCCACTTCCTAGCTTGGAGGTCCAGATAATATTAAATAAATGAGACCAGGCAATGTTTCATTTCCTTCACTTGAAAATTAGAGAAACAAAAGTTGAGAAAATTGAAGATTGCCCTTTAGAATTTGGAGGTGGAAGTGGGACTCAATAGGATGATCTATGTTTTTAAATCAATGTTTGTTTCTTCCCAAGATTTGATTATGTTTTCTGATTTGGAATAATTTTTAACTTGTCTGCAAGTTGATTAGTGGTGTAAAAAGGATTAATTGCCTATAATACAGAACCAATACAGAAATTGAATTGAAATAAGGGAAAAGATTTCACACTTTGACAAATGCCAGATGAGTTCAAACTGATCTTGGCTGTAAATACCAATGAAAGGATTTTACCTAGTTTTTAAAGGTGTGTGTAGTATAAGCAGTTTAACGATTCTATGCTGCAAGTAGAAGAAACGGTTTCTGCTTTTTTCTACTATCTTTAATCTTTCTCTTTATAACTTAAAAAGTTTTATCTCTGTACACATACTTTCAAGCAAGCTGTTGTGGAGGTATATGGTCTCTTTGTCTCTTAAAATCTGTAATTAAAATAGCATTGTAGTGGTGTTATTATAGCTAATGAGAGTGCTACTTCTCTCTTTTGAGACTTCTTTCTGGAGGGTGAGGGCTTCAGGGCACTTGCGCTCCAGAGGACAAGAAGTGGCTGCTGAGCTGGCTGAAAGTTGGAATTTTACCTTCTGGGAAATTCTGACGTTCTATAATGTTTTCATCCTAAATAATAAAACTTCAGTTTCTCTAAGGAGATACATTTTTCCAGAAAATTTTGATTTGGAAATATCAAAATGATAATGATAATTTTTTTTTTCTTGCTAGTTATGTCCAAATGCTTAATTCTGGCAATGCCTACTATAAAGACATTAACTCCACATTCCCACTGACAGTATGGAATTTTAGATTTTAGATGGAACTGTAGAGAACAATCAATACTAAACATTGTGTTTGGAGTTTGAACAAGTCTAATAATTTCTCACCAGAAACATACTCAAAATGAACATTTTGGTTTTTGACCAAACAACATTTTGCAATAGACAGCTGTGCTGAAAAATAAACATTTAAACAGTTCTATTTGTTATTTCTGAATTTCAGGCTCATATTGCATAAATCAGCACTATAAAAAGCCCTACTGATTCAGCATGCAGGGGTCGATACTAACTTCTGTCTTTGCATGTGATTGCATTTTTTAATAAAAAAAGAAACTCAAAACATAAATTAATCAAAACTCAAACTGTCTTTAAAATGTCAGAACGATTGCAAACTAATACAGCATATAAGTGACACATGCAGACAGAATGACTCTGGGATAGAGGTTACTGCAGTTTACATCTACCATCAAGCTTAATATCTGTATCATGGTGCTTTTCTGCTCCCAAGACTCACTCTTATAATATTTTTTCTTTTATGTTGATGTTAGTTCATCACAAAAAGAACAACTGCTCTTTGTCACCCTTAATCTTTTCATGGTGATTTAGGTTGTTTTTTGGTTTTTTTTGTTTTTTTTTTGTTTTTTTGGTTTTTTTTTAATTTTTAAGGAGCATAGGGGATGAATAACTGTACCATATGCCCAGGGACCTGGGATTTTTTTTGTCTGTTTTGTTCATGACTGCATTTTCTCCACTCAACCCTGGGGAAGAATCTCTCACCTTTTGGAACTCAGCAGGTAAATCAGCCCATTTCTAAAGCTCTGGTGGTATTTATAACAGGTATTGTGGCTACAGGGAAATGAAATAGAAACACAAAAGCACATAAAGAAGCGTAACATATTCAGCTTGAAGAAAAAGGAGTTGTTGATGGGCATTTCATTAATGCTATTAAGAGTGCAACTGCATTGCCATATGTGTTGAATATGTATGCTTTGGAGGCAAATAACCCTAATTTGAAAACAGGTGAGTACAGTACAAGTCTCAGATTGAAATAACAAAAATTATTCCACTGCTCAAGTTATATTTTACCCCAAATATTTTGATTTTGTCAAAAAGTTTGATAGAAATTGAGAAGGAAAAACACCTTGCAGAGCCAAAGTGATTAAGTGAGAGGGGGACATAGCTCATTTCTTTAACTTAAATGCTGAAGTGTAGGAAATCTTTACATTATCGTCAGTATATAATCATAACAAATGCAAACTCTTAGCAAATTTCAACTACAATTTCTCATGAGAAAAGAGCATAAGATCAGAACCAGCAGTACAACGCAGATTGCATAGATGATGATGATTATTAATTATAATAAACAGTATGAATATGGACAGTAAACTCTGAAGTATTACAGAGTGACCATACATTGACTAATGTCGGCAGTGAAGGATGCTTGCAGGGCCAGCAGACTCTTGCCTGGCATGCATCTGCTGGTAATGGCCCTGCCACCATGGAGATGTGTTGTTGTGCCAACTCTGCCTGAAACACAGGCAGCATTTGGTAAAATCCTGGCTGGGGCACAGTGGGGATGGGAAAGGGAAGAACTGTGCCATGTAGGAAAGGCTTTATGTGGCATTAAATTTTAGGATATGTGTGGCTTGGTATTTTGGAGGGCAGCAATGTGCCTTTATAAGACCCACAGCCTCAGATTCCCCACGTGAGTGCATTAGGAGATAAAAGCCTTTACCTGTTAGGTAGATACACACGGTAGATAATATGAAACCATTAATTCATCTGTTAATTAAATGTCTTGATTCCCTATTTTAAACAGTAAATCAATAACAAATCTTGATTAATTAGTTTATTATCCAGGAACCCTTATAGTGAGAAAAATACTCAGCAATATTTATTTTTGCTAAAATATCATAAAAGAAAGCAGAAAGTATCTGTTGAAATTCAGGTACCATACATTCTGGATAATGTCTGTGGCAGGATGCAAACCCCCCCTCTCTCCCCCTCCCTCCTTCAGTATGAAAGGAGTAGGCACATCTCCCTTTCTCTCTGTTGTTTGAGGCTAACAGCTTCTTTTGTTTGGCCACAGAGCACCCTGGCCAGGGCCATTAGGAGAAGGGAGTACCAAGACGCCACTGAGCCGATGGGTGCCTGCGGCCAGTGTGAGGGATGTTTGGAGGCCTCAGGGGCACCCCACAGCCAGTGTGGGGGTGCAGAGAAGCTTCTGGAATGCCTACAGTCAGGTCTGATCAGCCAGTATAAAAACGGGATTCTCGTCGAGACTCTGCCCATTGTTGCGGGTCTCTTGGAGCACGAGCAAGATGCTACCGCCGAGAGTCCCCCTCCCCATCATGGAGACTCCGCTTGCCTTGCCACCACGGGTGTGAGTAAAACTTCTTGCAGGATTGCGAGTATACTTATACTTTCTGTGCACATATGCACATGTAACTTTCCGTGCTCAATATAAGCATGTGTAAAATTAATCCTCGCATAATCGCGGATGTATTTTTCTCCCGTGCTTCCACATAAGCATGTGTAACTTTTTGTGCTTAATACAAGCACGAGTAACTTTCCATGCACATTTGCATGCGTACTTTCTGTGCTTAATACAAGCACGTGTACTTTCTGTGCACATTTGCACGTATGACTTTCTGTGCTCAATATGAGCATGTGTATAAATTATTTCCTCGCACAATTGTGAGTGTATTTTCCTCCCGTGCTTCCACATAAGCATGTATACTTTCCGTGCACATTTACACGTGTAAGTAAATTAACCCTCGCAGGATTGCGAGTGTATTATAAATTTACCGTTGCAGAATCGCGAGTGTACTAACTTTCCGTACTCACTATGAGTACGTGTATCTCTTTAAAAATAATCCCACACCGTGTTCAGGCAAGTGTGTACTCTTTTGTGACTCAGAGACGGTTCTGGCATTGTTTTGGGTGAAGCCATGTGCATGCACTCTGTGGACCGTCTGTTGTATTAGTTGCTGCCCCTTAATAATTTTCCTCAACTGATATCCAAACCTGTGTTTAAGTCACTTTTGGAGTTCTAAAACCCTGTTTCTCACTGGTTTAATAAAAGTTGTTTTGGACTCTGTTGTCCCTTAAACTAGCCTTGGGGTGCCTCCGTGACAATGTCCAGTCAAGAAAATTAACTATGGTACCTACCTGAAGATCAGGCACTCATTCACAGCAACTTTTAAGAAAATTGTCTAGTTGTAAATTGTTGGGTCCTTGGAGCATGTCTGTGTCTTTCTTTGTGTTTGTACTAGGACAAGTAAGTGGAGAGATATAGCTCATACCAGATCTTGCAGACTGAAAAAGTTTGTGGTTTTGTTTTTTAATGCTGTTGGTTTGAAATTCCTTTAAGCCCGTAAATCTTGTTAGGCTTGGTTTCCATCCCTTACATGTATGTCCTACCATGATGTTGATATGGATCCAGAGGGAGCACTTCCCATGAAGGAGAACTGGATCAGCAGGGTTGCTGCTGTTACTATGGTTGAGGGATATAGACCCTGGTGCTGGCATAGACCAGGGTTTCTATCCGCGTATCAGTGCAAATGAAGCAGCTTGCTCTAGGACAAAAATACTATATCCATAAGACACACCATGCCTCTTCCCAGAAAAGAGACTGTGTTCTGTTTTATTTATAAGTATAAATGCAGCCTGTTGTCTTGCTATAGCTTTACTTGCAGGTGCCAGCTGACCTTAAATGACATGCTCCCTTTAATAGGTCGTGCATATGAAATAGGATCTTTCTTTGCACCCACTTGACTTCAAGTAGTATGAGCCTTTAAGAACCAGAACGAAGGATCTGATACAAACCTAGGCAGAAGAAGGAGCAAAAAGAAGCACTAATAAACATGACCTGGCTCCAGTTTTCTTTGGTCTGAAGTGGGAGAAAGATGATGGGGAAGACTGTCCGCAATCTCAGCAGCTCCCCTGTATTCCAAGGACCAGAAAATGTTTGGTTCATAATGAAAAGGTCTCATTCCAGTCAAATGAGATCATGGGGAAAAAAAAAGCTAAAGCAAGAGTATTTCAAAATGGTCTGAAAGGTATAACATTCCTGTATTTTCAAAAAGAAAATTATCACAGAATCACAGGATGGTTTCAGTTGCAAGGGACCTTCAAAGGTCATCCAGTCCAATCCCCTGCAATGAGCATGGACATCTTCAAATCAGGGCCCCATCCAGCCTGGCCTTGAATGTCTCCAGGAATGGGGCATCTACCACCTCCCTGGGCAACCTGTGCCGGTGTTTCAGCAACCACATTGTAAGAAATTTCTTCCTTATGTCTAGCCTGAATCTCTCCTCTTCCAGTTTAAAACCATTACCACTTGTCCTAGCGCAACATGCCTTGCTACTGGCGGGACCCAACTCAGAGCAGCTGGGAAATAACAACATGGTGACTCTCTGGGCCAGGACGCCAGGCAAACTCCCTTTGTATCACACCACCACCATCAGAGACCAGGGCATGCCTACACACATCCCTGGAAGAAGTGGCTTCCTGAAGTCCAGAGATACTTGAAGGTGCATGGTTACCAAGTGTGACTTATGCAACCCAAAAGCTTCACTGCGTTCCCTCCTTTAGAACCCCTCCATCACAGAAAAAGTTTTCTAAATTCTAAGCATACACACACACATGCATATACACCTATTTTAATTTTAACATAAATATTATGGAGAGCTACACTAGATGTTTCAGAAACAGCTGGTGTTAATGGGTCACAGTTACTCTTAACATAATATTCCTAACATTGTTCTTCTACAAATAGCTCACTAATCATCTGTATGCTCTAAAAGAAATCAGTTAGTACTGGCTTATGGGGAAGGATATCTTACTTGATTATGTCTATTAATACAAAGCATGTGAAGATAATTTATGTGCTTGGCAGTGACAAGAGATTTTGAACAGAAAACACTCGATTGTGGTGTCATCAATTATTTTGTCAACAGGTTAGAAATATTTCAATTGCACACAAGTATCTGCCAGGATATCCTCTTTACAAAACAGTATCTGAATAGCATGCAAAATCTGATTCTTAATGGTTTTGTTTGCATGAGATGTTCTGGGAGTGAACTGCATAACATAAAAGAGAGTGCATTAAATTTCTAACACAAGCTAAATCATGAACAACAGAGAAAAGCTGAGGCAGGATTACTAAACAGTCAACAGAGAATTATAATTAACATCAAAAACCCCCTGATCATCTTTGAAGATGGTAAGACTCAGAGATAGGTAATGGACTGGTAGTGTTGCCTATGGATTATATATTAATACAGAGTTTATTTTTGCTCTCATTGTATCTTTGGTAACATTAGAAATTACTAGTTTGAAATAGTCTGCCTTTGCTTATCTCACTGTGCAGTCAGGGTAAACGATTTAAGATGACCTACTGAATCACTGGGTTCAGTCCTACACAGTTGTGGATAAGAAAAACAGGGTCATCTTTCCCAATTGCCCAAGATGTCATCACAGAAAACACCTCGTGGATTGCTTTTCTCCCATTTGGCTCTACCACAGCTTTTTCTGATGTTTCAGCTTGGCTTTCATTTCCAACTTCAACAGATATCATGTGAACAATCACCTCTGTTAGATGGTCAGTTCTATCCTTCACCTTTACTGTTTTGACAGATTTGGACAGGGTCCTGATGCTGGAATCTGGCTGAGCTTTGAAATACAGATTAAAAGGAAAGCTAAGGGTGACTGTATTCCAGTACTGCAGAGTTACAGTTGAATGAGAATACTGTATACAAAGAATGAAGAAATGTGCATTAAACTGTCATTACACTTAATGAAACAGAACTAATCTCAGGAAAAAGGTAAATTGTAAGAATTAAACATTGTGCCCCTAGAATAAAAAACAAATACAGTATGTAAAAGCATACTTCACATCTGCAGAAGAATCTTAGCATGGGAAATCACAGTAAACAGGTCTGGAAGGTATCCGAGAAGGTCAGTTAGTCTGTCCCCTGCTCCAAGGCAGGAGAAGCTATATATAAATCATCCCTGACAGATGGCTGCGTTATGTCCTGTTAAAAAAAACTCCTAGTGAGGGAGAAACTATAGCTCCCCAGGCAGTCTACTTCATTACTGAACAATCTCACCATTAGAAAGTTTATCTCATGCCACAGTGTAAGCCTTTGTTTCTTTTCCTGTTGTTGCTTGATAGAGAAAAAAAAGTTTTTTTCCCCTTTCTCTTTGCAGCAAGCACGTATTATGAAAGAGCAGAATACTCTCAGAAGAGTGCTCTACATATGCAGACTGTGATATGGGCCATACCCTTTTTCCAATTTTAGCGGAGTTGCTGGGCCTATTCAGTAATTATAAGTTACTAAACAGAAAGCTAAAGTGTAGGCTTGCTAGTGACTCCTCACCACCTTTCCCTGTGGGTGCTTCTAGTGATGTCTACATGACGTATGCGCACAGGTACTTTGTACTAACTCTGCCCTGACCTCCAACCAGGAATTCGGGAGCTATGCGTGATGGATCATGTTAGCAGCACATGGTTATTAAACCTGCTAGTCTGTGGGCCAGCTCAGAAAGCAATCAGAGCAAACACAACCCCCTTTAGAGCTGTCTTTTTGTAATACTAAAGGATCACCTGTCTAGGGAGGTGACTGTAAGTCATGCCAGGACAGATACATGGCAGAGCACAAACTGTCTCACAAGAAATGCCCCTGTAGGAGGCATGTACTTAATGACACTTAATTGCATAGTGGTTTTGGATTATGTATTCTGTACTTCTGTTCTTGAACAAGTCCAAAAATGACTCTGTATTGATAGGCATATAACAGAACATACCTCCTCTCTGTGTAAGCAGTCCATCTCGATGGTATAAACATAACCTTTTGAACCTTTGCAAATTATATTCTTCTATCAGTCAAAAAGAAGATTTTTTTTTCCATCAAAATGTGCATATTTTATGAATGTAGAAGATTGACATGTCTTTACCTAAGAAAAACATTCTTGATGAAAGCTTGGCATTGGGGCATAAGGCTGGGGAAGAAAGGTGGGCTTTTTTTCCCTTTCTGCAGAATATTTTTCTTTCTTCTGGCAACATGCTGCTTTCAGTCTTATGGTGAAATTTTAAAATGTCACTTTTTACATGAAAAATTAAATTGTACATATGCATGTATGACCTTCCAGCATTTAGTTTTAAGCTGGAATGTATGTGTAAGAATATCTAAATACAGAGAGAGCACAAGAAGAGAAAAATCTGTTTCTACAATATTGCATTTTTATAAGACTTACACATTCATGTAGGGATGATAGAAATGACATGGTTTCTGTACAACAGAAAAGAAATTAAAGGCAGAACTTTCCCAGTGTTTCTAGCAGCAGAGATGTGTTCTTCCTCAGGTTTAAATCCAATATCAACAAACTTCGTTAAGCCATTAAAATCCACAGAGGTATGGGATTCTTCATGTTGTTAGGATTCCCAGAACATATATATCCTTGAAACAATGTGTTTTTGAGACGTATCCCATCTTGGTTTTCTATGAAAAGTAGATTAAAAAGCATAAAATAGAGAAAAAAGCCTAAAATATGGCTTTCAACCACCAAGAAGAAGAACCTTGCATGAAGGCACAAGGTAATTAGGAATTTGCAATACATTGATGCTCAATGCCTTCCCAATCTGCAGGCTAACCAGATCATTTATTCTATGGCCTGATGCAGCCTATTATTGTTGCCTTCAGGCAACCTTGTCCAGTCTGCAATGGCTCATTTTCTTACCAGTCTTTTGGGACATGGCAATGAATAAGGGAATGGTCCTGACTTCTGAAACTGTGACTGTGACCTTGACGGTCTGTTTGAGGGTAAATACTCCTTTTAGTCAAGTCTACAATGACTTATTACAGTCTGTGTTTTAATATTTATAAAAATCTTAGACAAAAGGTGCTACATATTGCAAACTACAGTTACAGGACTATGCCCTGAAGTCTTTTTTTTCAGTTTGCCTGATCAGTGGAATTTGAGTTAACATTTGGCCTATTTATTATTAATGCATACTATGAAAACTATTCTAGCTTGTTTAGCCTATTTTCAGGAGGATTTAAACTGTCCCAAGCTGCATTACAGAAGGCAAAATCAGAATAACTCATTTTCTCATATCTCTGTTGAGATCCTGAAGCATTTTAGCTTAAGGTACGATTGCTTATACATTGAATCAGGGTATGGAGAGTTTATAAGGAATAGAAAAGGGATTGGATAGAAAATGCTTTAGACGTGACTCATGATCATGAGTGTTCAGTTCAGAAATCTGAACTCAGGTTTGCCTAAATGTCAGAGGATGTTGCTTGCAGGTGGGTTTAAACTTTCAACATTTTCCTCATGCTGTTTTTGCTGTATTCCACAGGTTACCTTTGCCCCACAAGAGTCTCTTGGTTCCTACACTCTATAGTAAACATGAACAGCAAATTAAAAGCAGATAAACAAGTCTACAGCACAACAGACTATTTTAGTACCCAGTGAAGCTAGGGTAAAGGTTGCAGCTGGTTAACAAATATTTTGGCAGCGTGTATAAAGGAGTGAAAAAGGAAATCCAGAATGCTGAGGTTTGCAGTATCAAAGACTTTTCAATTTGTATTAATTTTTAAACACCATAAAATGCCTGACTTGAACATACAGGCATAAAATAGCATTCATAATGTTTTTTAATACAAAGACTTGAAACAAGGAGCTGCTGACACAGATCTTTCTGGGACAACTCCAACATCACGTCTCAATGGAGGAAATTTACTTTTGAGCTATCACATATCAAGGCAACTGAATACCTTAGGTGGCAATATAAAGTAGGATGAACCAGGGTAGTCCCATTTCTGTGCTCCTCCCAAATGTAGTTCAGCAGAAACAGGATTATCTTCTTTTAGGGCCTGACCTGACTGCCCTGATCAGCCTAAATTACCACACTTGAAAAATATCCACAGGGTTTAACTCATGGGAAATCAAAGGAAGCAGAGATGGGTAGGACTGGTTGGGAGTGTAGAAAATGTCAGTATTATCAGAGGGACCAGATGGGCTCTCCCACTCCACATGAGAATGAGCAGCATAGGAGCTGCAAACTGTCTCCCATCACCTTGAGTACAGCTCAGTTTGGAACTGGAAGACTTTGCTGGTGTGGATGAGTATTCAATTAGGTACTGAGCTGGCCTTGTACTTTGGGCTGACACTCCTGTCAAGACAGGTCTTTGGTCCTGAGTGTGTCTCACAGCAATGGAAGACCTACCTTTCCTCCTGCCCACATTGAAAAGCCAGGCTTGAGGCAGATCCGAGACCAGCTGCCCAGCTGATGCTCAGTCTATGGAGTGGGGGAATTCACTCCCAGTGAATTATACAAGAATTTACAATAGCTTACGGGAAGTGCACTCATTATTAGTTTAGTATTAATTGGAGACTACGTTTAAGTCAACCCAAGTTTTCCTTAAAGAGTACTAAGTATAGATTATTCACAGAAGACCAGGCAGGCAGGCAGTGAAACTTTGTTTGGCTCTGAAGAAAAGAAAATTTCAGGATAAAGTTAGTGTTGTTCCTATTTCTCAGATTATCTGTGGACTTTTACCCACACAGTATGTAATTTGGCATGTTGTGCTATCAGGCGCTCTAGTGCATGTTTGCTCTGCTTCTTCCAGCAAACCTCTATATCTCTCTTGTTTGATACTGGGAAGAGAGGCAAGAGACGTTACAGCTGAAAACCACGTAATGTTGTTTTGAACACATTTTTGAAAGATGGAGTGATACCCTAGAACTTTCTTGCCAGTTCAGTCTCTCTCCACTGGATTAATGCCAGTGACTGACAATAGCAGTCCTTGATACAACAGAACCTGAGTGTGAGGTTTTGCTCCAAAGAAAAGTATTTTCCACAAGAAATATAAGAAATTTAAAACATGTGATTTGGTCTACCATAAATAAGGCTTCAAACGAACATGATAGAGTATGTTAACAGAGGGACATTTTGATATATTCAATTAGATAAGTAATCAGTCCACCTTCCAAACAGATTTTCTCATCATTACATCATATGCTTTTCAGCCACCCTATATAACGTAAGGCAACTGCAGAAGGGATTGCATTGAGAGTCTGAGTAAACATGAACTACAGGCCAAACTACAGACAATATGTATGCTATTACAAGACTTCCACAAAATACTTTAACCTGCTTTCAACAGGTATTTAGTTGTTGTGGTTGAGACGGACAAACGACATGGACCAAGTTCTTCCAGGATGAAAGTAGTAGATGCCATTTATTGCCACAAGTGCATTTTTATACAGTTTTACCAATTCATGTGTCTCTTCACTATTGGTTACAAGTTACAGCAGTAACATCTCATTGGCTAATTTTGCTACTCCCTTCTCTCTCATGAGTACATCCTTAATATCTCCGGATACCCCTTTACTCCCATCTTTCTCATGGGTAGGCCTTCATATCTTCAAGGCTAATTTCTGTTCCCATGCCCTCCGTCAGGGAATCCACGGACCCACCGTAGTCCCCCACATTTAGTTCCACATATATATTTAAAAGTTACTTCCTTAAAGAGGCTCAGCACAGACACCCTACTTAGTTGTTGTCATCACCATGCTTTTTACTCGGCTTTCTGGACTTGTAAGGATGAGTAGTGAAAATTTCTTCCCCACAGCATCCCTTGATTGTTTCAAAGCAGGGCATGACCAATGTTTTTTTCTGCAGATCTATCTGCTAGTGGTAGCAGGTCATACATTTTTTTTTTATTATTATTTTTTTTTCATTCTTTATGTAGTTCTATATGAATTTAATGGACCTAGAATTTCATGGATTTTGGCAGGTGACACTGTGTTCCAGGGCTTTCATCAAAATGCAGTGCAAACAGAATAACTCAAAACCAATTTGTTATATAAACTTATTTTTCCTTGAATATGCTAGAAAATGCTGGAATTTCCCCTGCATCTCTAAGAAAAAGAAATATATTTAGCAGAAAAACGGTGTGTAAGTGGTTGAATAGAAGACTATATGAAGCATCAGCTGCTATAGAATGGACCTGGCAAGGGATTTTGACTTTTGAGGGCTACAACAAAGTCTTGCTTTTTAACTCACAGTACTAGAAACTGTACCAGTTAGGTACAAAAGATCAAATTTCAAAGCATCTAGTTTTTAGGGCTTAAAAGCTTCATAAGGAAGGTGCAAGTTTTGAACTTCTCATGCAGAAGCTAACTTGGACTTTCAGCAGTACAGAGGGATTGCCACGCAGAAACGTTGCCTCAGTTCACACATATCCTTTCTGAGATGAATCAAATGGCACAGAAGATGCCTTGCTGTGCTGAGCATTAGAGAAAAAATGCAGAACCTGAGCTCTTTCCTATCCCCTTGGAGTCCTACATGTCCCAACAGAGGAGTGGATGGTGCAGTCCCGTGTTCCCCAGAGAGTAAAGCCTGCAGCGATACTAGGCTTATCTACAGAGGAGGGAAGAGCACTCTGGTGATGTTTCTTTGAAAATAGCAAAGAACTTCTGGCCCTTTGAAAGTTTTTCATGAAAGCTGACCATGCTTATTCTAATATATCAGAACTCAGCCAGAAAACTTCATTTTCTTAAAGTGAGTAAATTCCATCAATATCAGCTGCTGCTGTAGTTGACGTGATTATGACAATACAAAAGGTTTTGGGGATCCAGCTCCTTTCTTGTACACCAGCTTAACTAGAACTTCATATGTGCTTAACAATTAACAGTAGCCAAAAGTAAGGAAAGATATCATTTTGGGTAAAACTGTCTATAAGATGGAAAATGGAGGGTGTAGGAAAATGTCAGCAGGTTGGCAAGGGAAGTGGCAGAGTCTTCCTCTTTCCCTGCATTCAAAGTGAGACTAAATGTTTCCTGAAATATATTTTTTAACCAGATGCAAGTTATTGGGCTCAACAGAGACCAATATCCTGTGGTCTCTGTTGTACAGGAGCTTGGATGAGTTTATTTAGTAGTCCTTAAATTCAATAAAACTATAAAACACCAGAAGAAGGGCTACAGCTCAACTAGTATGGGCTCTGTGAGCTGAAAGGCAGGCAAGGGAAAGCAAAGACAGCAACGAGGAGAGGAAAGAGATAGAACTTTCCAGTTTTATAAATCAGAAGTGGACCCTTTGTCACCAATACTCTTACATCAATGTAACAGCAGAACAACACCTGTATGCAGCTATGTTTAAAAGCCTTGCAAGGGAAAGCATAAAGTTTCTCAAATTTGGGGCTCTCCAGAGGCTTTGAGAAAAAGGAATTGTAAAAAAGGCACCCATAAAGCACTTCATAGTTTTAATAGTATGTAAAACAACTTAGTTTATTATTCTATATGTACAGGTAATAGTGTTTAATTTCTGTGTTTTGCCCAGTATCTGTGGGTAAATATATTTTTTTCTTGTTGCTGGTAGCTTATGAAGCATTGACAGTAATATATATGAGTAGTGCCATAAGTACTAGAAAAAGCATTGTAGTACATATTGCAGAGACCCAATAAACAGCCAACAATGTATGGCTAAATGTGAAATTACTGGCTGCTCTTCAGCAGTGCTCTAGGAAAATTGTGATTTTCAGATATGATCTGTTCAGTCAAATTAAAGTCTGATGACTGCCTCAAGATGTCCATTTATCACCCAAAATAAATCAAACTGAGAGCACAGGCAACAATACATGATTGTATTCAAAGGCAACACATCAGCACCTATGGATAAAATTTCCAGCAGCAGTCTGATAACAGGGGCAGGAAATAAGAGTACAACAATAGATCACATCAGGACAGGATATTATAGAATCTCAGCTGGGTTCATAAGTAGAACATAATGAACTACTGCTTTCATAGTCTTACCTGTCAAACTGAATTAAAAAACTTGAAAAAATGTTATTGTCGCCTGCTACAGCTGAAGATTTGGTCAAGGAATTAAATAGACTGTACTGAAACAAGTACACCTGCTTTTTTATGTATGTGGGTCTGGAAGCAAGAAAGACAATAGAGTATGCAATGCTCATTTTTAGGCTATGATTTCCTCCTTGATTTTTACTTTTGGATTCAGATTAAAATCTTATGAAACTTTTCAGTGACCTTCAGGTGTCAAAGCTTTACTAGCAAACCTGAAAGATTCCCCAGAGCTATGGGCTAGCACCTAGCAAAAAATCAAGAAAAAAGGATCTGAAAATTCAGATGAAAATCTGTGTGGAATTATAATTCTTCTCTAGGCATTAGTTGGAGAGTGTGAAGAATGTTTGAACAGAAAGTCTAGCCACCAGATGGAGGATCAAGGTAATGGGAGGTAATGCAGATCAACAGATGGAAGCCTGAGAAATATCTGAAAAGAAAACCTTAAGAAAGCAATTTATTGTACTGAGCACTTTACATTTTTATTTGTCTTGCAAAATGTTCAAGTTGCAAAGCAAATACATGCCCAAAGTAGACATGTTAAGCACTGAAATGAGTATTAGAAATGAGAAAGGGACTCCTTCCCTGCATGTCAGATAGTCTCTGTGTAAGTTGGTACAGTCCTGTGGGCTGTGACCAAGCACAATAAGATGGTCACGTGAACAGCAATAGCTTCTCAACCACTGGTCTGAAGGACTTCTACCTCGTTCTGTTTGAATTACAGTAGTATCAGCACTGAGCTTCACAACAGGGGGACATCTATACCACTGGGCAGACATGTGCTTATATTTACACAATCCATTTCCTTGCAGCACTCTAGAGTATAAGTCATAATTTTACATGTCACACAGTCTGTCGAATGCTCCTGAGGGTGGACTGAAAGCACCCACCAGAGGAGAAAACTTTGGAGGCACTTCCACACAAAATCTGTATAATGACCAGCTGGACCTTCCCCACTTAAGGTGCCTAAGGCTCCTGAATTAGAAACATTTTTGAAGACTGTTGAGAAGATGGGCCAACTGAGTTACACATGAACTAGAAACTGCTCCCTGATAAGTCTGCACAGTGAGGTACAATAAACCTGTGTATGTGCTGAGGATTTGTGAAAGAACTAGCTGAGCATTTCTACTTCTGTAGCCACTTCAGCTAGAAAAGAGCTCCCTCTCCTAATTGCACAGACTCTGAAATACTTGTTAAATTGCAGTGAACGCGACAGCATTTTCACAGAAAATACTTTTCATAGAAAGGGCATATCAGGTTCTCTAGCACCTCGATCACCATTCAGATTTACTTATGCAGCTGAACTCCCCATGAAAACTGGAGTCAGCTGGCAGAGAAGAATACGACTATCTGCATTGAGTGGGTGGGCACCTACACACCACAGATATCAGTTTTGTTGGGATGAGTGTGTTCTCTCTTTTTGAGAAGAAAGTGCAGTAATTCTGAAACCTGCAGCAAATGTGCACATGGCTTACTCTTGTGTGCATGAATTGCCTGTGGTTTCTCAGCTCATGTGATTGTATCAAGCACTGTCCTTGCCCAGAGAACACTGGCTAGGGAAAAATGTCATCGTGACATCCTATCTAGCATAGTTGAGTGTGCTATTTCCCCTGCATAAAGAAAAGATGGCCAGGGTGGTGTAGAATTTCATGAGACAGGAAAGGAGCAGGTGGTGGTGGCCTGCAGCCTTTTGTTACATCCACAGCCACAACAGATTTACGATCACCAGACTGCTGTGCCATGGATCCACAGGAGTCTGGCAGAAACAGCTTCCAAGGAGAAATACCCGTAACTTTCTAGACCAGGGAAAGGGAAACAGAAAAAGGTGTGATGCATCTCCATCAATGAGCAGTTTCTGAGATAGACCCATGAAGGTAATCTTTTGTATCCAGAAATCAACAACACATGAACATAAATCACCAGGAGGGGCTCATGATGCACACCCAGAATTATTTAGACTTGGCAAAACTGAGTTTGATGGTGGCACCTGCCATGCTCTTAGTGCATCAGAAAACAGCAGAGATTCAGCTGATGCTGGCACAGCTTTTGAAGAACATGATCTAGGAGATCCAACAGCCAAATGTCCTCTAACAACCATCCAGGGTGATGGGCTTTGCTGTCCTTGAATCTGGAGATACCTGGAGCTTCTTATTGCCTCTGTTGTTTTTCGTCAACTTCACAAGCTGTAGCTTATCGTAATGCGTACAGAACACTGCAGATGTAAGAGTGGAGCAGGTAGTGTTCCTATGGGCCCTGTAGTCTGTGCAAAGTAAGAGATGTCTTTTAAAGGAGATATAAGAGCTTGCATTATTGTAGTCATGTCCTTGAGAACTTCATCCTCGACAAAGCAGGAATGTGCCTGAAGCAAACTGAGGGAACTGCAGACACAAACAAGGCACTGCAGCCCAGGGCCTCCTTATTGTGGTCATGGGAACAGTGTTGACAAGGCTTAATTCCGCTTGCTTGCCCTGTGGCATTGCAGATCCATGGAAGAAACACCTGACCAGGTAAATATCTACATGTAAGGTTTCCACATAGCTCAAATGTGTGTGTATATAAAAGACCAGAGCTAATGGCTAATGATGCATTTCCAAGCTTTATTACAGACTTCTTAAGGTTTGAATACTTTCTTTCATATCTTCACTTCTGTAAAAAAGTGTGAAGGTTTTTAGGCTTCTGATAAGATTGTGCCTTTTTCCTCCTACAAACCCAAAATGACAAAAATTACTCTAATAGTCCTTTGGCAAGATGTTGCAAATCTGCAGATGGAATTTGGAGCCATAAGGCAGCCAAGAGATGCTTCTTTCCAAGCTGAGCCTGTTGCCAGTGCAGAGAACAGGGTGAGCCAGATTTCATTTAGTACCTGGAATAGTACATCAGGGAAACCACAGGGAGAGGATTTCATTCATAGGGAACACAACTGCTTCACAGACCCTCTTGTACTTCTGAGGTGCTGCCAGGGCCACCTTGGTGGTCCCTGCTCTTCTGGTGGACACTTACAGTAGTTCCATCTCCTGTTTTTGAGATCCAGTGTTTGTAGGAATCCTTCAGCTTCCAGTGAAGGGTGGCAGGACTGAATTACACCCTTAGCTCATCATTTCTTAACTACAACACAAATGAAATGTTTGACACAGATTAACCACTTGAGTTTAAACAACTCAATAGATAAATCTTAAGTAAATGAATCAAGGGAAATGAAACAATACTTTAAAAATTACCAAAGACTATCTGTTTCAGAACTATCAAAGCTCCTATCAATTTCAAAACCGCTTTGATCCAAATTACTAATAGAACAATATTTTGTAACCATATTTTGTAAGAAAATGGTGAAGATCTGTAATAAGATTTTTCTGAGCTTACTTTTGTCCATTTTTTGTGTTTCTGGCAAACTGAAAAAGTCATTATGCTGTAATAGAAAAGGGTATAATTTTGGACTGTATTATAATTAAAATGAATCAGGTCAATGAACTGTGTCTGAATCACTGCTTTCATACTCAGAAAAGCTGTTTGATTTAAATGGTATTTTATGTCTCTATTAAAGTACTGCACTTTTAGACAAAAAAAAAATCTGAAACTGTTATCTGTGATATACAGACAAAATCACAGTAATTAAGTACATAAAGTTGAGTGTCTGAGCACAGGAATTATTCTTGTTGGCTTTTATCTTCAACTAGCTAACCCTGTTCTATGTGCTGTTGTGACAGATGCACAGCTGTCTTGTGTGCATTTGACTGAAATTCTGCATATTGCAAACTGCATAAAGTCCTTGAAGATTTAAACAATTTAATTTGAACTGCTATTATTTGTGAATGTTTTCTTCAAAAAAGCTAGTTAGAACATAGTACTTTATAATAAAGACACAGGTTTTAAGAGTTAAAATAAAAATAGATGGAGTTTTGAGGATGAATATCTCCAACAACATTCATTAAAAAAGTTAACATTAGGTGTTTGGTGTCCTTGGGTCTCCCAGATGAGAATACAGAGATAAAGGTCTGTTGAAAAACCAAAAAATAACTGTGCCTGGATCCTCAAAGGTATTTATAAATACTTGTCTTGATTTCTGTCCATGCACTGATTCTTCTGAAGGCCAACATTACCGAACTGGTGAGTTATAGAACAGATGTGTAAGAGCTGAAGCCAATGCTGAGAAAAACTACTTTATTCTGGCAGCTTGCCCAACTGTAACCTCTCTGTGCTTGTCCCAGCTCCAATACCCAAGCTCTTTCAGATATGCAGAACTACCTTTCCCCATAGGTGTCTTATGAGAAAAAGGAAAGTATAATGACAAGCTCTTCCTCTTAACAATTATCTCAAACCACGGGCCACTACTTTTCCAGCAGTTCCAAAGTGGCTTACAGTGATTTGGTCAAATACTATGTGGCAGCAGTTCTCCCTCTCAGGCTGACAGTAGCTGTCACATTAACAAGGGACGACAGCCTATGATAAGTGGCTGCAGGATTTTACTCTACGCAGGGAAAAGATAACTACCCTAAATTGCTGACAACGGTTTGTTTTCTCCAAGGTGGAGGGGTGAATATAAACACTTGTAGGCAATTATAAGCTCTTGTCGCCTGGCTGATCTGGAGGAGCTAAGGTGCTGGGAACTCTAGCTGAAGACAAGTGAGATGAATCAAGCAGAAGTGACATTTTGGGGGTTGCATAACTCAGTTCTAGGTATTTCTAGATTCTTTTGCTGAGCTCAAACATGTTATTGTCTGAATTTGTGCTGAAAAAGTTATGTGAAATTAATCCAGTATTTATTCCAGCTTCTTTTGCTCCCATTTTTCTTTGGTCATACAAACAATCGGAGCATGTTTGTTGGTTATGAAAATGGAAGCAAAACAATCACTAATGATGCAAGGATGAAGCCTCAATAATTTTTTTTTACAGTTTGTCACTTCTTATTTACTGAGGATTTAAAGAATTTGTCAGAGATGGAGATAGATAATGCAGGATTTGATTGCATGTCACTTCTGCAAGCACAGGGTAGGTCAAGCCACTATATGGCTCATTTGTGGAAGATAATAAGGTCTTTAAGCATTTAATGGAACTTGTAGACAATTGCAGGTACCAAAGGAAGATAAGTATTTGAAAAGTGTATTTCAGTTTCCATATAAAAATGTCAGAAGGCTTTCTTTTTGTAGTCAGAGTAAGTGTGACATGGATACTGACAGTGTAAATTTTCTGTCTTATGTGTTTATTTTGGCTTTATTTGCTTTTTTTTTTTTTTCTTTTCCTACAGCAATTATGACTAGGTGTGAAGAGATAGCATCTTCTCATTTCTATAGTAATTTGCTCAAGCTGTCAAAATGGATCCACTTAATATCAGTTGCACAGGTGAATTTTATCTCTAGTACTACATGGACATCTATTTCATGTGGAAAGACCTGATGACAGTGACTCATTTTATATGTCAACAAGTAATCATTAGATCACAATCATTATCATCATTGTAAACGGTAACTTTTACTCAACAACAACAAATATATCACTCCTTGAGCTGACAATCTGCAAGTAACAATTTTCTTTCCATTATCAACCATAGTAGTGGTACTGTGTTATCAAAGAGACAGTATTTTGTTTTCTCTAACTGAAGAATGAAATGTATGTGCAGAAAATCAGAGCTAAGACCCACCATTATCCCTGTTTTCAACCTGCCTGATGTCTGTGTTGCAGTGGATATACTTCTACAACAAAGCCTTTGAGAAGTCTGCATCACAACATTTGTGAATTGCTAGTGCAGACCATTGCACTGGACTGTGAATAGACCACAGTTTCAATCGCAGCATCATATCTCTCTTGTCATGTAGGGTCTGTGTTAAGTTTTAGATAAAGCTATGTGAAGGAAACCTCATAGGTGTACACAAATAAGTCCAAAGTTTTAAAATAATTTTTTTTAAACTAGGTAAAAAATAATATTTTTTTATCACAAGGGAGATTTCAGAATATAAGGTGTTTGAATAACACCCTGCAAACGGTTAGTGTGCAAAAAGAAACAAACAGAAAAAGAGATAACAAGTTTGAAATAGTATTTTTTCTGATGAATACAGAGTGATTATTATTACTATTATTGGGAGCTCCAGTGGCGCAATCGGTCAGCGCACGGTACTTATAGGACAGTACATGGAGCAATGCCGAGGTTGTGAGTTCGAGCCTCACCTGGAGCAGGACTTTTATGGGCTCCGGCCACTGTGCCAACCCCCCCACCGCTGCCACCGCCCCCCACCTGCCAGGTTTAACTGCATGAAGTTTAGCAAAGGCAAGTACCAGATTTTGCACCTGGGACATGGTAACCCTGGCTGTACATACAGACTGGGGGACAAGTTGCTGGAGAGCAACTCTGCAGAGAGGGATCTGAGGGTTCCGGTTGATGGTAAGTTGAACATGAGCCAACAGTGTGTCCTGGCAACCAAGAGGGCTGACTGTGTCCTGGGTGCATCAAGCACAGTGTTGCCAGCCAGGCGAGGGAGGTGACTGTCCCACTCTGCTCTGCATTGGTGCGGCCTCACCTGGAACACTGTGTGCAGTTCTGGGCACCACAGCATAAAAAGGATATAAAGCTACTGGAGAGTGCCCAGAGAAGGACTACAAAGATGGTGAAGGGTTTGGAGAAGAAGCTGTATGAGGAGTGGCTAAAGTAATTTGGTTTGTTCAGCTCGGAGAAGAGGAGACTGAGAAGAGACCTCATTGTTGTCTATGGCTTCCTCACAAGGGGAGGTAGAGGGGGTGGTGATGTCTTCTCTCTGGAGACCAATGACAGAACCCAAGGGAATGGAAGGAAGATGTGCCAGGGGAAGTTTAAATTGGACATTAGGAAAAGGTTCTTCACACAGAGGGAGGTGGAGGACTGGAACAGGCTCCCCAGGGAGGTGTCACAGCTTCAAGCCTGACAGTGTTCAAGAAGAGACTAAACAACACCCTCAGACACATGGTATAATTGTGGGGTTGTCATATGCAGGGACAAGAGTTGGACTTGATGATCCCCTTCCAAGTCAGGACATTCTGTGATTCTGCGAGTCTTCTGGAAGCACAGAGTCCGGTCACTATGAGGAGAGAGATCTGTAGCATCAACAGTGTGGTCAGTCTCCCAGTTACCTGAAGGAGATCCCCTCCACCAGCAGCACACAAGTATCAATATCCATTTCTATGTTTCTAGATTAAATTTTATATGAGTCAGTGTCACAGTAAGTAGACAAGCACCTGTCAGTGTTGATCCTGCCATAAGAGGCAGAGGACTGGAGCAACACATTTCAAATCAATTGGTCTTATTTAATTAGCTTGTCTTTAAGACTCATCAAAGAACATAGTAGAAGAAATTCTGGATTAAAGGATTAAAGGACCATTTGCCATTCTTTAATTTCTTCTTCCATATTTCTGGGTTTGTAAATCTGTACTTACACTGTTTTAAACCTGAATCTATTTACCTTTAGTAGCAGTGAATATGACCTCAGATTGTCAAGGCTTGTGGCGTTCAAACAGTGGATCCTTACACAGACCAGCCTATTGTATCTACATTATACTTTGGTGGGGTGTTTGTGTGTTCTCATTGCAGAATCTGGTAATCTGCCTACTAATCCCAAACTATCTGCTTCGTGCAAACTCTGGGACCATGAAGGGCATTGGAAAGAAGAGACCCCGTCCTCTACGGTTACGCTGGATTCACCAGCAAGAAAGCTAAGAGCTATGATTACGGATCTTCCATCATGGCCATCTGTGCCACAGTGAAAGAACTAGTCAAACCAAGATTGGTGGATAAATTCCTTCTTCTCCCACTAATACATTTCACCAGGGAGGAATCATATTTTTTTCCTGCTTTGAGCAGGAAGGTCTTTCTCCATTTAGTCTGACTAAAAGTTGTGGCTTCCAGATCTCAGGGTCTGGCATGCCTGAACAGAATACCTCTAACTGTTAAGGCAAAGTTTTCAGTTCACAAACACAGTGTCTATGTGGAACTACATTGTTTTTTCTGAAAGCCATTCTCATCCTTTTGGAGTTTCTCTCTCTGCTCTTTATGTTGTCTTCTAGTTTTGGACCCTGAACTCCATGGGAGCTGACGGTAATGCCTTGCAGCAGGTGGTCATGCAAAGAGGTGAAGCTTTAGGAGCCCTAAAATTACTTTGAAAAAAAAGAGTGATCGATGTACCTTTAACAGCTCAAACATGTTTATTTAAACAGAAAAAGCGAAGACCAGGTCAAACACCAAAAACAAACTTAGAGAAGCAAAACAAGGTAAGAAAACAAGAGCATGCAGATAAGATGCACAGTATATAGCCAAACACAACATGTAATAGCAAATAATGCACAAATTTGGACAAAATTGTTCCCAGCCATAAACAGGAGGATACATAGACAGGGGGACCTGAAGAAGCCCCTCATCTTCTTTCCTCAGTTCCAAATGCTACCAGCTGTG
Source organism: Patagioenas fasciata (assembly GCF_037038585.1). Lineage (NCBI taxonomy): Eukaryota > Metazoa > Chordata > Aves > Columbiformes > Columbidae > Patagioenas > Patagioenas fasciata. The sequence goes on along the minus strand of NC_092521.1, from coordinate 44,570,981 downwards.
GCTTCATTCCCAGTGAGATAAGTTTGTTGTTGCCGTAAATTCTCCTGAGATGCTGGGAATTTTTATCTTGAGAGGTACCCAACTTGGCTACCTTTGTTTTTTTTCATGGAGGCTACTTCAAGTGCATTGTCTATATGTCATACCTAGAGGCTCAGCAACAGTGTCAAGTAGGACTGAAGCTGGGACTGATGGTTTCCCAAAGAAGCTGCTTATCTGGCCCTTTTCTCTCCTTTTTACTCCCAAGCTGTCACAGAAGAAGGGATTGGCAGTGCCTACTCTCTAATTTTTCCTTGCTGACATGTTACATATTTCAGGCAGAAAGCCTTCTCTAGTTGTCTGAATGTGACTGTGTGCCAGCTCTTGCTGTGCTGGAAGATTTGGCACTGGGGGTGTAGAGGCAGCTTTGCAGCAGCCTGAGCAAAAGACTTCCCACCAGCAGCATCTGTGGAAGTGGGAACAGTAACCATATTAGATTCATTAAGATCTAATCTAAATAAATGAATTAACTGAACCCTAATTAGCTACATACATCCTGATGTTAAACATGCTAAGTTTGTAAATGGATGCCTAGCAGAGATCCACTTGTTTGCAGGCTTATTGGGCTCTGGACCTCTTACATCAGCCACCAGTGAGGTCATATTAAATTAGATAACTATTAAATGAATGCCAGGGAACCTTATCAGGGAACAGAACATGATAGTCTGTACTCGTAAAATGTTAGAAAGGTCCTGAAATGGCTTAGGATGTTCCTCAGCTCTGCCCCCAAAAATTCCTAGGCAGCTTGGAATTTAATATACTTCTTCACAGACTGTTTTAGATGTAACCATATTATTTTGCAGTATAAAACAGTGTGGATATAGGCCATTGCATACCAGTTTTCTTCAGGGCTAAAAAATGGTCCCAAGCATATTTAAATTACTGGTACAGACAAACTATTAGTTGTATGGGAGTCTAGAAAAAATGGCAGAATCCCTGGTCAATCCTAACGATGTTTGTACTTCTGAGGCTGCCTGGTTAAAGTGTGGGAAAAAGAAATAACAAGCATAGTGAACTGAGGATCTGGCCTGTCATGTGAGAAATCCTACACTGTCAGTGTTCCTCCACTGTGCCTCTCCGCAGCCTGGTCTGATTTATGAGTGAATTAAGACTTTCAGGTTTCTTCAGGTGTCCTTGTATAAAATGAAGCAGGTATATGAGACACATAATGACATGTGTATGTGTTTATTGCAATGGAGCAGTTTGAGACATACAAGAACATGCTGTGTGTACTTACTATACAGTGGCTTTGGAGGAGACAAAAGTGCTGTGAAGGAGAACAAGATGATAGAATAATGAGTCATCTACATGGGGCTACTTAGTCCTCCTGATAATATGACTTTCACTAAATCACAGGACATTTGTGACTTAGGTAGAGCTAAGGCAATTGTCGTTTTTCTTATTTCTAGGCGTGAACTCCCACTCACTGCAGCAGAATAAGCTCCTGCAGCAGTGTATGCTTGAAAGTTCAATTCCTTCCCAGAAGCTCGTGTATGAAAAATTTCAGACAGGTCCTTTGTCACCTTCAGGACAGTTCTGTGGGCTGGGCTGTAAATTCTACTGGTGTGATCAGGCAGGCAGACATTTCTCCAGCATCCTAACCACCCTCACTGTACTCAGTATAATATTAGCATTGGGGTTCAGGAGATGGGGCGGGGGCATGGGAGATGAGAGTGACAACCCCATCAGAGAGACCACAGATCACCTGACTACAGGGTATAACCACCTTACCTTGTAGGGCTCCTACACACTTTAATGGCATAACCTGTCCTCACAGTCAGTTCTAACCCAGCTGCACAAGTGTACTATCCTTGACTTCTTAAATTTGAAAAGGTTCTGCTCTGTGATGTGGATGCTGGCCTGGGCCAGCTCTGTTGCTAGGTGAATGGGAAATTTTCCAGCTGCAAAATTATGAGTATGTGCTTCTTGTTCACAAGCTCCTTGATTCCTTTTGCACCTCATGCTGCTCCATCCTGAGCATCTGGCCTGGTGACAGGGCAACTAGCCGAGAAATGAGGATGGCAAGGATGTCACATCTCAGTGCTAAGGAATGCTGGCTACACACTGTGAGGCATAAGCACCTTCTAAGATGCCTTCGCGGAGCTGCAGAGGTGTCAGGTTATATTCAGTCTGGTGAGGCTGAGTCCATGCTATTTGCAAGGACAGATTGAGAGTAGATATAGAAGTGAATGAAAGCAGAGTCTGTGTATGTCCATCAAAATGCAACAGTGCTGTTTACAACAACTAGAAAAAGTGGATGCCATGCAATGAATGTTAATTTGAACCAAAATAAACAAGAATACTAAAATACGCATGATTTAGGCCTTGCACCTGTGTACTGGATGGGAAATTGAATAGCAAGCTAACTCTTCTCATGTCTATACATCAATCAATCTCCAGGGACATATTGAAGCGGTTTATAAACATGCCTATGATTCAATTTTGCTTTATTCAATTATATCACATTAAGTTACATATTCTATTTTGTCGGAATACAATTTATAACCCTCATAGTTGGTCATACTGGAATTTTAAGGCTTCTTCTTTGGAATACCTGAGAGATGAAACAACAAAGAATCCAAGTATTCATATGCTGCCTTAGAAATATATAAAAGGTGTAGCTTGCTGGAAGAATTTTAACAAGCTTATGTAGCTTGTATCTGAACCTAAAGAAATATGTGTCTCAGTTAAATGCTAAATACAGCTAAAATGACATACATTAAAATGTCTTTGTTTTCTTATGAGTGTAGTGCTACACAGGACATGGAACTGAATCAAGAGAAACTCGTAACAGCTTTTGAAAACTTGATATATTTAACTGTAAATGCGTAAAGTTGTACCAACAATTTAGCAATGTGCATAGTTTTTTCCAGTATCTTAGCAGTGCAGTTTATAGGTCAAATTTTTTCACTACTTTTGCTGATGCTTTAGGCACTATGCATCATTCAGAAGTGCACTACATGGAGTCTAGAGTTCAGTGCCCTTTCAGTGTCATCTCATCTGATATCTTAAATTATCAGGAACAAAAAGAAAATATTTTTCTCTTCATTAAATATCTTTTTTTTCATGTATTCCATTCATATTTGTAGTAAGTATTTAAAAAAATAGCAATAATAGTAATAATAATAATAAAAAGAAGAACAAGAAGAAGAAAAAGTGCCAAAACTGCCAGTAAGCAATAACTTCACTACTGGGAGTGGTGTTTGCTAGAAAGCTGATGATTTTCAGTGATGCCACGCAATGCAGCAGTAAAGAGAAAGGCTTTTTTTGTCTTTTCTGTGCTCAGGCTGTCCCTAACAGCTCTATGGCCCCATGTCTCTTTCGCAGACCACATACAACATAAATTTCCATTCTCCTGCCACCTTGCACATTGCCATATAATTCTTCATTAATTGCTCAATATTTGAAGAGTATAGCAGATAAATGAAAAGGGTAAGTGATAACACTACTCCTTGGAAGTAGCTAACAAACCAAGCAGGTTTTGAGAACTGATTTTTGCATAGGGAAGGTTTGTTACTTTACATAGGGGAGCTACTTAATTCCTTTAATGAAAGCCTCTTTTTACAGACTCCTTTCAAAATATGATAGTACAAGTATGCAAAATAATTCGTTGAGACAGTGAATACTTAGAGGTACTGAAAGATAAATGAAGGAAACATTTCTGAAATTTTGCTGAAAATGTTAACACATCCATTACAAAATACTACCCAGAGAAGTTCAGTCTTCTCACATAGAGTCATCCTGTCATATAAAGACATGTTTCCCTTCAGATGAGAGTGATTTATACTTTCTGTACAAAATTTGATTGAAATATTGATTGTGAATAGGTAATAAGACTGGGCAAAGAAAACATGTAAAATCTGCTCTTCCAGAAGCTTGGGAGGAGTGAACATTCTACCCTCGTGTGTCAAAAACGTACCTTTCTGCATATGCATGTGGAGAGATACTTTCATTGAAGTTGTTCACATCTGTCTAAACATTAATGTCAGAGTAGCCATATAGTCATTAAATTGACACAGCCATGAAGCAACACTGTACAATTTCCCATGCTACACTACTCTTCCACAAGGTTAAGCAAAAAGGAAAAGTAAAAAAAAATCACAAAAGTGCATGGAAGAAAGCACCCAAAATATGTGCTCAAAAATGTTGTAATCATGCTCACAGATATTCCAAGAACTGAAAGAATAGCTAAGTTTAGTAGATATACCTTATCTAGTGAATAATTAACAGGTCAGCTTCAAGGTGAAGCTCAATATAAACTATTCTTTTGTTTTTGTTGTTGTGACTGAGATTTTTTTACTTCTAATATCTGAAAGAGAGTTATACCAAGTAATCCTGGCATGATTGGGTGGGAAATTCATTCATTTAATTGGTCATACTGATTTAATTTTTAAATTCAAGTTATACTTTTGATAAGTATCCATGATTCATTAGATGACATATAATTTAATGTTTAGTCCATTTTATAGCTATGCATACACAAATGTTACATGAACACTTATTAAGGTCGCAATAATAATCAAAAGGCTGAAAATGTTCCTTCTTTAAATGTATTTTTATAAAATTGGGGGTTATGTACTATCTATTTAATAGGAGCCCTGCCTCTTTTGCCAGAAAGCATGGATATGAACTGAGTTTCTGAAGTTAAGCAGATTATAAAGTGCATTTAGTAGGACTTCTTCCATATGTGTGATAGAAGTAGAAAAGTGAGTAAGGAATGCAGCAAAGGCTTCCAGGGAGAAAAGAATGTGTCAGTGGTCAAGGCAATTGAATGCTGTCTTGAAAGCTGAATTATAACCTTGCCCCTGAGTTCGTAATTAATGCTGTGTGAGTTACTTACATTTATCATAGGTGGCCACTAACCAGTTTTTTCAACGTCTAATGAGACTCTGATTTATCAAAGTGCTGAGTATTTAAATTTGGATCTGAAGAGAATGAGAGCTATAAGTGGGTAAATGAAGTGTGGTATTGTGCTAAATATATAAAAAAATGAAAACCTAAACTGCTTTCATATGAGACACCTAAGCTTGGTGTATTTTTTTTTTATCTTAGCTCTTTTGGATCTCAGGATTCCCACTTTTTTACTGAAGATAATAGCATGCCTTGGTTTTGCATCATTTGAGATAGGATACACTACTCAAGTAGTCAGATATTTTGCAGCAAAATGGTATCACACACCACACATGGCCACGTTCTTTCCCACAACTCCTCCTGTGTAAAAGTATTTATTTGTGGAGCAGGAACAATTCAAAGAGTCAAAACTGTTAATTTTTCTGTTGGCAACTCTGAAAGGTGAATTAACATATTGTAGGACAAGTTTTGCCATGAGATAGGATTACAATTTAGAGTTGTGCATTTATCTATGGGAAGAAAAATCTTACTCATTCTATCTGGCACTTAGTTCCAACCTTACCAAAACTTTAGATGATCACAGGTTTCACTTATTACTGTGAGACTGGAAATCACTGCTTCGACTTCACTTTCTCTAGTGTATGTGTATAGTAATATGGATATTTGTCATCAAAATAAAAATCTCTGCTGAAACAAGTACCTGTCTGTTTCAGCCCCTTTAATACTTCCCCACAGGGGTGAGAATCATTAATTAACTCAGCAGCTCTTAGTCCCTACTTAATGCACTCCAGAAAAGTGCTCAGAGATGGCAGTCGGGATGAGGTACCCAGGTGACCAGGACGCAGAGCCGGCGACCTGCTGCTGTGCGGCAGCATGACGGGTGCTGGCTCCGTCCCGTCTCGCCACACCGCCCCCGGGGCGGGTCGCCCGCCGCCGCGGCCCATATAGGGACGGCCCGGGGGGCCGGAGGTACTGACTGCGGAGGAGAAGAGCGATCCCGGTCCTCCCTCTGGACCTCTGCTTTCCCTGGGCGACGCAGGTGAGCCACCGGGACCGGGGAGCAGCTGCGGCGGTGTCGGGGAACCCGGGCCCGCTCTTCTCCACCGGGCGACGCTTCCCCTCGGTGTAACGCGTTGTTCCCCCCGCAGGCTCCTCCCGGAGAGAGGTGGTGTTCTCGTCGCGTCGCTGCCATGGCCTCGGTACCCTCCGCCGGCTGCCTGTTGGCCAAGAACCAGTATTACAGAAGTGAGTGCTCGGGGGAGGACGGGAGTTGCCTGGGGGGTTTTTCTGGAGAAGGGAGGTTGAGCACCCCTCCATACGCACCCTGCCCCCGAGTCCGTGTCCGGATTGTTATCATTTATGAAAAAATCAGAAAGTGCTTAAGGTGGTTTCTGGATGATATGAAGGCAAAAGGGTGTCTTTGTCTAGTAGTTTTTAGTTTCTTGGAGATTCTTTCATTATGACAAGGAGCTTCAGTTTTAATGAGCATCTGGTTTGTTGGGGGTTTGTTTGGGGTTTTGTTGGTTGTTTTTTTTTAATAACATTTTAAAACATGACAGAAAAAGCATTAGCCCAGAAAGTTATGGTTTCTAGTTGTACTTCATGTCTACTTTGCATGCTTAGAACACAAAACCAACTCACAATTTTGTTCCTAAATATGTGAGATAGTCACAGGTTTGAGATTACATCTGGTGTGTTAGGATCCCTTTACACAGCATGAACATTGTAATGTGATTACAGTATTTAGTTATATCATAATGGGAAGTATAGTAATCAGGTTATTTTGGAGTGGAATATTCAAGAATAGACTCATTTGCTTTGTTAGCGATGTGTACATGATCATAAGATTTGTCACTGGTTTCAGTGAGAGTTATGCAAACAGATCTCAGAATGCTTTTAAGTAAAGAGTAGGTAGACTAAGAAATATACATTATTTACATTTTTCCACGACTGTTGTTTATATAAAAAGTTTAAGTTATAGAAGTTATGCTTTGTAGCAAGGTAAATTTACCTTTTAGATTGCTTTCTCCAAGATAGCAGTAAGTCTGAACAAATTCTTGGCATGGAAATAGTGTACTCTCTTGAAACTTTTTTTTTTTTTTAAAAAAACAACTGTATGTGTGTATCTGTTTTCTATGAACAGCAACACAGAACTCTGAATCCAGTGTTTCTCCCAGCTCCTCCTGCTATTTGGATCCTGTGAACCTTACAGACCAGGACAAAGCATTTAATGGTATCGTTCTCTTCTTTCAAACAGTATTTGGGGTTTGCCTGTTTGTTATTCAGACAGTGTCTAATGGTGTGGGCTTTTTCTCCTTTGGCAGAGTTACCTGAATTAGTTGATAAATATTGGTGGATAAAAAGCTTTTTTCATTGTGAAACATCTCCACCAAATGTTGGCAGAAAAACACTATCAGCAAGCAGGTGAGTCCTGTTTTTTAAATGAAAGGGATAACTTACTCTTTCAATTTTCTTATTAGTAAAAGTGTTAGTAAATAAGTTGTAGTTAGTGAAAATGGTCTGGGGAGTGCATTTTTTTTTCTTTTAATTTAAATAAAAGGTACCATAAGAAGAGTAGGGCTATAGAAGCTTCCCATGTTTTCATTTTAATAAGTGAATGCATATGCTACTTGACATTCAGCAGGTCCTAATGTCTATAACTGTTCTGCATTTATAGTGATATTGATTTAATCCTCTTTCTACAGCATTGGTGCACCCATTTATGCAGTTTACTCATTTTACTTTATGTTAAAAAGTTGATATGAATGTGTTCAAAAATACTTAGGCAGATAAATATCTTTGAGGAAAATATAAACACACTCATGACTTTTTTAATATATATTTCCGCAGTACCAACAGTTGAATGTGACAGCATGCTGGCTTTACTGACTGAGACACTACATACAGACTTCTTTTTCCACGAGGCTTGGGATCTTCCTAGTGTCTGGGTTCTGCTGCAAGAAGAAAACAAAAACTCTAGAAGGGTGGAAAACTGTATTTTCAAAATATTTGTCAGTAGCTTAAATGACATGGCCTAATGGACATGCCTGTGTCTTCCTTGTTTATTAGAGTTGCTATAATTTGAGATGCCTCTTTAATGGAAGTTACTTGGATTAAGTATCCTGATGACATACCTGGATAGCTAGTGAAAAATGACAGTAAAAGGAGAAGCGTGTGTACTGAATGACTTTACAGTAGACAATAGTGTTAAGTTTTACCTTTACAATATCAGCTCTATTGGCAGTCACACTGATGTCAACAAGATTCAAGCATATAGTCCAGGGTAGGTAGTAAGCTCTGTGGCACAAGTTTTTCATTGAGCATTTGTGTACCAGTTACATGGAGTAAGTTTACAAGATAATAATATTAATAGCTTTACTTTCAGAAAGCCCAGTTATACAAAGAAACAGTAATCAGTTTGGTCTCTTTGTGTGAGCAGGGTGTGTAAATCCCCATCTCAAATACTCAGGTACAACTCTCATTCATAGGTATGCATGTTGGTATTTGTGGGTGGAATAGAAGAGAGACAAGAAACCAGTAATCCTAGTGAACACTGACCTTAATCAGAGCTGATCCTCCTAGCTCTGTTTTAGATTACTCTCACCTGCTTTGCTGCAACCTAAAGTACTATTTGTTCTCAAGTGACTAATCCTGTCAATATTCCCTGCTGTCTGTCAGTTTAGTTACATGCTAGGTCTGGCAAAGCATTCAACTCAAAGTAATCACATTACTGTTATTAACCAAATCTACCTTTGTGATTCATGCTCTTGAAAGATACTGTATCGTAGCTTTGTTTGGTTTTCAGTGTTGCAAAGCAGTATATCAGATTGTGTATTCTACTGACTATGACTTAAGTGCATCAGAGATCATAGAAAATAACAAGTATTTGGCTGGATGATATAATTTCTGTAAATTACCTATGCAACTTTTTGATGTACTGTCACTAAACCTACCTAACATTTGTCCATCACTGGGTGAACTAACAATAGTAAATGTTAGTATAGCGAATATTTTTCATTATAGGCAGATGGTTGTCATGGTTATGCATAGAACTCCAAAGTGTATTAAGTGACTGCTTCAGGAAGCTTACAGTTTCAGTGGAGACAGCAAATACATGGCACAAGACAACAGCAAAAGCAACAATTCTGAAAAGATAGTTTCAGGAGTTTTAAATTGACTTATGTATTTTACTTTACTGCTGCTATGCAGTTTCATGTTTCTTTTTTCTCTAAGTGTACAGAAATAACTATTCTATTTTTTTTATCCTAAGATTTTTTTTTATTAATAAAGATTTAATTGATATTTGGTCTGACTTATTTTTGGCCTCTAGTAACAAACTGGTCTTTGGTGTTGATTGTGGTGCATTTGATGAGTGGTTTTGGATGTGTGGTGTGTTGTGGTGGGGGTTTGTTTGTGGGTGTGGTTTTGTGTGGGGGGTGTGTGGTGTTTTTTGTTTTTTTTTAAATAGTGGAGAATTAGTAAAATTTAAATTTACCAGATAAGTGTGTGTGTTGCTTAAAGTCTGATGTCAGGTTAAAAAGGAATAATGTAAGACCTTAACACCTTTGTCTGTAACATCGTGGTGTGAAGGAGGGGAAAAATGCTCAGACAGCTTGCTGAATGAAAACAATTTTGACTTAAAGCCATAGAAAAAAGAAATTATGTAGCCCTTATTGTACATGAGAAATACAGGATTCAGAAACATTGGAAAATTGTGATAACAAGCTTCTATGTTGTGCTATGAGCTGAAGCTGCTTCCATTCTTCTATAGTTAGAAAGTGGGCTGCAGAACATGCTGATAAGCTGGTAAGACCCACAAAAAAGTCTACTTTTGTGTGTGGTAGTTTGTTTGGTTTTTGTTGTGGGAAGTCTGGAAGAACAAGAGGAGGAGGACTGCATATTATTTGCTTTCATCTGTTTAAGCTCTATGAACTAATCTTTGTAACAGTGTTATGATGATGGAAAACTCTTCTGGAGAGGTGCCCTTGTCATCCCCCTAATCTCTTACTGTGGTCAGCTCAGCACTGGAGCAGCACCAGTGCTAGATTATAGTTATTTGTGCCAGGTCTTTGAAGCATAGTTACTGTGCAATGGATCAACTCTCTTAAGTAACACCTAATGCTGCTATGACAAATTTGTAGAAGAATACTTGCTATGAAAGGGCTGCATTTTGATCTATCATCATAATAAGGAAATATCAATTTTCTTTGATTAAATGTCAATATAATTAACTTTTTTTTTGGAGGGGGAAAAGCCAAAAATTAAATGACTTTAAGAGAAGGTGAAAGAAGTACGGAGGGTAAACTATACTTGTATAGCTTGAATGCAGCTTAGAATTAGGAGGAAAACAAACAAACAAACAAAAAAACCCAGGAGAAAATATGTGTGTGTGTATATATATATACACTATGTATAGTGGATGGACAATAGTAAGGATTAACTGTAAGGACTATAGCTTTTGCTATGAAACAAGGGTTTTTTAGTATACTAGCCTTTTTTCTGCAGAATCAAGTGTGATAAATGGACCCATTTAAATAAACAGGTTTTCAAGATGAGAATGATCAGCAAATCAAACTGTAAAATCAAACTCAATTTGAGTTACTTGGAATAAATAATTTTTTTCTAATACATGCAGTGATTAAGACTCCCATAACCAATGTGTGTTAGCATTCCTTTGTAACTTCTTTGGAAGAGTCATTTCTGTTTGTGATATTACAACATTCTGTTATTTTAAAGTGTGTGCAAATATTTTTTTTTTCCTCCTCTCCATTATATTAACTAAGCATGCATTATTTCTTTTTGGAAGAAGACTCTGTCTTATTTTCACTTCTCAGCTCTTCTGCAAAGGAAAACCCAAGCAGAGTTCATTCAGACATTTGTACTGGGATTAATGTTGTTTGCAAAACGTTTCTCAGATTATTGCATTCACAGCTAGCGAAATTTTGACCATGATCATGTTCGTTGTCCTGGCTGACTCCTCAGTGATGGAGGGATTCTGTCATATTTCTCTTGTCATGCACTCTGTCATACGCCATTTTAAGCTGTTCTGGCAGTATCAGATGTGAAATATACTATATGCAATCACTGGATTATAGGTCTTTGTAATACAAAAAAGCTATCACTAGTAGGAAAGAGAATCAAATCATTATATTGGGAAGAAGTCGGAGGAAAAGCTTTTTTTTTTTTTTCCCACTTCTGTATCTCTCAGAAAGTAGAGAAAGAAACCTCTGTTTCCCAAGCCTATACCAAAAGAGAAGATTCAACTCCCAGTTACAATACTCAGTGGTATGTTCAGAGACACTGTATTGATTTTTGCTTGCAAAAAGAATTATAAAATTTCTTGTAGCCACAATGACAAGACATGAGCTAGAGAGACAGATAATATTTTTATTAGATCAGCTCAAAACTGGAAAAGAAAGGGCTGGTACACTCAGAGAGCTGTTACTTTTCTTAGCTGTGTCAGTGACTACATCTCCTTAAAATTTTGCCAACTTTTGCTTCAGTAAAATGAAATTTCACCTATGCCCGTAAAACAGCACCCACAGTCTCACTTGTTTAGCTGAGGTGGCAGTATTGAGTGCAAGATAAAAATGTTTTGTCATTTTGTGAAATGCACCAAGGTACAGGCTTTATTATAACAGAAGAGGACTGACAGAACTAGCTGGACATCAGTCACACGACTGGGATCATACCCTGGGCATGCTGAGGCAAGGATGTCCAGGACAAATGTATCGATATTGGGAATAATTTTTTGAAAGAGATGCTATTCAGGTTGTGGGTGGGTGGTTGGTTGGTTGGTTTGTTTTCCCTGTTGCTCATTTTACAACAAGCGAAAAACCATCTCATTCTTACTTTGAAGTAATCAGTGATGGAGAGTCTGTAAAACACCCTAGTAAAGTTTTCAATGGCTGATCACATTTACCTTTAAAAATCTTCCCCATTGCTGCCAACTTAAATTTCTCTGTGAGCAGGATTTTGGGGGTTAGTCAGGAACGCATAGCTCAAATAACTAGCAAAAAAGTGCTGATTCCACCTTCTTTTTTCACAGTGATTTCTGAAGAGATGGTATCATTTTGTTTAATCCCCAGCTATACCGACTTCAGGAAGAATTTCAGCACAATGGGAGTGGATCAATAGGTGGAAGCAGCTGGAAATATGCTTTTTGCTTCTGTGAGTGAAAGCTAAGGCTAAACTAAAGGCTGTTAGAGTATGTTTCCCACTCTGTACTTTTCTTATTTCAGGTTAGGTGAGGACATGCAAACTACTAAGTAAGCCAAATGTGAAGAAAAAAGGTGATGATGTCATGAAAATGTTGGTCAGTTTGAAATCTTGAACCCTAAACTATAGCCTGTGACTCAATTAACTTGAAAATGAAATTTAATGAGTAGATTCCTTAATATCTCAAATACTAATATGTTTGAAGACTTCTACCCATTACAACTAGTGACTTGTATGAAATGACACATAAGTTCAAGTTTTTTAAAATTTCGTTTTAAAATAAATTTCAATCCTCTCCTTGATGACCTGTACTGTGCAATTTTTTTTGTGTTTAATTTTGTTGTCACGCTATATACAGAGTAGCTGCTTCATCCCCAAAGATACACTTTAAATTTTGAATAGAAATTTGGAACCTATAATAGATTCTTACAATAAACCTATTTTAGATATAATCTATCATTCTAAGAACCTCTAAATTATAGGTTTCACTGTCTCATAATAGTCCAGAACTGAAAGGATAATACTAGAGTTAAATACACATATCAGTTCCTTTGAATAGGTATTTTACCCATTATATTTTAACCAGGTTAATTTAATACTGTCATGACTCAAGCTCAGACCAACCATATGTTTAAGTTCAGGTGAAATCTAGAATAGCTACTGAATCACACAAGGTAAATATACATTGTACGTGCTAATCCCTTCACATTCTGTCACGATGAAATGTGTGCCTGCAAAATACATGATCAATTTGCAGAAAAAAAACCCAAAACACTCCACCAAAACCTCCTCCTTTTTCTTGTTCTGTGCTTTCCAGAAACATGTTTTTCTATGTGAAGCATTAGTTGCTTTGTATTTCTTTCTAATTTCATTGCAAAAGAATGACAAGCTGAAATACATTAAGCAAACAGATTGTTGCTTTCACTACTTATTTTTGTGGTTGTCATAATTATTGTCTTACATTAATCTTATGCCATTATTGCTTAATGTATCTAGTGGGAGACCTGTTTGTTCTCTGTTTACCTGTCACCACACTGGGAATGTAACAGGAGTGCTGTCTGGAGGGGGCAGCTTTTGGTGTAAACACTTTTTAAACACCTACATGCCATTAAAACAGAGCTCCAGTGACTAAACAGGTCAGTTCAGATTTTCTGAGATAAATGTGTAGACTGTAACTTTCTCATGTAAGGACTGATTTTTGTTCTGCATTTTTGCAACATAGCATTGGACTTTAATCTTGAAAGCCATCAACTGCTAGGCATTATAATATCATATGAGGGCTTTATGACTAATTCTGAAAATAGATTTCCTCTAATTTCTTTTTGTACATTAAAACATCCACAGCATTTATTTTTATAGGAAGACCTGTGAAAGGTAAGACTACGATTTATTGGTCGAAACATTCCTCAACTGAGAACAGGTCTTTCTTTGTACAATATCAGTCAAATAATACACACTTCATATATTTAACTTGCTTATGCTCATAACATACTGTTCAGCCCTCGAACAGGAAAGTCATTTGAGATTTATTTAAACTGAAACTAATTCTTCAACATCACCTAATGCTGAAATCCACTGAAATCAAAAGTGCTTCTCATAATAAATAAATGGAAAGTAACTGATGCTACATTTGAAGTGAAAAAACAAAAAAGTCATGAAGTAAACAGTTGTGACAGTCATTCACACCTACTTAAAATCCTAATTATATGTATATATTTGTATGTATGGTATATGTTGCTATGGCTCAAAGAATCACAGAGGTTAAGTTTATGTCAATACTCATTCACTCTCCTCTACATCTGTGGCTTTAAGCACTAATTAAAAAAAAAAAAAAAGCAAAAAAGTCCTCGACAAAAATAACACACCAAATCAAACAAACACAGGAATAATACAGAAACGAGATGTAGAGGGCAGCCAGAGCAAACAGCAGTTCCTTTAATCTTAGAATGGATCAGTCTATCTTCAGGACATACACCCTTCTGTCTCCAGTTAAAAACAAGCAAACAAACATCACAACCAAAGTGTTTTGCTGTGGTCAGGAAATAATGTAGACCATATTGGAAGCTCAGGAAGGCCAGACACTGGTATCATTTATACTGAGCCAAATCTCAAGTAAGGAATATTGATTGAAAGAATCCAGAGCCTCACTGTAAAACAGAGTGTAGGATTTTGACACAGTCTTTCACCTCAATAAAATCTTGGCCTTTTGGCTGAAAAATAACATCCCTGGAATACTTTGGCATGACATGTTCCTGTGATGGTTAGTGGACATTTTGTTTCAGACCTTTTTTATGGACTAGTCTTCTCAGAAATTGGTGTCTTTTTCTTCCCTTCATCCACCCTGGTATAATGCACATGCTACATTAAAGTGGATTAAGTCTTTATGTGGAACATGGTGATGGGCTGCAGGAAAGCAAAAACTCCTTGATATGTATCCCAAGTGTGTATTTAATTAAAAAGTTATTGATTTGGGGGCAAACATAATTTTAAAAAAAACTGTATTATATCAGTGAAAGAACAGAAAACATACATGTCAAAATATTTTGACTGGCCATAAAAATGACCATTACAAGGAGATGTAGTGTGAGGAATAAGTTGGATTCAGCATTAATATGCAATATCAGAGACAGCAAGGATTTTACTGATCTCTGAGAAAGTAACATTTATGGTTGTATTAAGTTGCATATGGAGGGTTAATTCTCCCTTCCTTTCAATAAACAGCACTAGCAGTGATGTCGCAGACCAGAAGCATCAAGAAGGCAGGCTGAGAGGATGCAGGGAGGGTGAATAAGACAAACTCTCACTGGCCACTGGAGAGAAAAATCTGCAGGCTCATTTAGGGTCTGGACCTAACATATCAAATTTCTTGTTGCAGAACTAGTGAGATTGTCCGTGATTTTGCAGCAAAAGAGGGGGGTTTTTTTTGTATGTGGGGTTTTTAAAATTTGTTTGTGTTTTGGATTTTTTTTTGTTTTGCTTTATTGATCAGGTGGTATATTAAAATAATTCTTCTTATTTACTGAGTGAAGTTTCCTGGCCTGTATTATGGAAGATGTCTTCACAGACCCACTAGATTCAGAATCATTAGCATGAACTCAAGCAGGCTGTTTTTCTGCGAAAGGCATGTTTTATTTTTCAACGGTTGATCAAGCAGGGCTGTGTGTATATTATATCATCATCCTTTTCTGTCTGTCTTGGACTGCTCTGTGGCTGAGAGAACCACAGATAAGTTAAATGCTCCCTAAGTAAATCAAATAGAATCAGTAAGTCGAGAGATGTTGCCAATATTCTGCATGACCATCTGATAAAACTTGCACTGAACACTGCATTCAAATCTGCAGTGCTATCCACAGAAGTAGTAATGACCTTAAGTCATAGGATAATTTATAAAAACTGGTATCTATGTTAAAGTCACCTTTCATCAACTCTGCTGGCTAAAGATGTCTAGTTCTTTTATCTGATGGTAATAGTCTGTGTCTTAAAACACAATAAGCCTCAGTTATGAAAGCTTTCTGTTCTGGCTATCTTGTTCTTTGCTCAAAATTGAATCTTATTTCTACTAAACTAATGATAATTATCATAGTAATAACAATAACAAAGCCCTCACCTCTAGTCTACTGCAAGAGGTCAGCCCTGTAATGAAGTATATTTCAGGAGAGACAAATTGTCTTGGTATCATTACACATTAAAGCAGATATTAAACTTTTTAAAGTTTCTGTAGCTTAAAGATGCATTTATTCTTAAACATATAATTTGTCATAGACAAGTATGTCCTTTTCATACAGTCATCATATTTTGGACAATTCACCAAAAATGGAAATCAGTGAAGTTGGAAAGGTGCTCAACATTGCTACAAGTCTCTTATAATGGGATTTTCTTTTATTGATGGATCTAGGACTCAAAAGTTTCACCTGCTGGGTCTAGTTGCTCTTCCATAGTGGGAAGAGAATCAACCCACAAAATTACTAAGTGCAATAGCTGTGCCCAGGATACACTATTTGGTATAGTGTGTTGTCATGTATTTATGTAAGCATTTTTTTTTAGTGCCATAATGTGTCATTACTCTTATCTTTTCATATAAATACCTTATCCTTTTGCTGTTAGAATTAACACAATGTGGAAGTGGGTATTACTGAGCCCTTGTCATTCCTTACATGGATTTCTGAGTGTGTGTGCTTACAAATTCTGCAGGAATGACTAGATTTTGTGAAAACGCATCACTGAGGAGCCAACATGGCAGTTTCAAATACTGCAGGCGTTATAAATGGAATTGAGGACAGCAGCTAATTTAAATAACTTACCATTGTTCAGCCATCTCCTACCCTGAAAGAATTCTAAAGTACATTTTACCCTAGAATAAATTCTGTTGGTTTTTTTTTTTTTTTTTTTTACGGCATTAAATTGAAAAATCACTTATTCAGCATAGACTAGACAGGAAAAAAGTAGAGATGTGAGATATTGCTATCCTAGTATGATTTCATTAAACAAATAGAAAACCAAACAAAATGGCCTGTCGGTTGTTGATTGTGGTCACTCATTTACACTTTTATTGCCAGGAAGGACGTTTGTGAAATGCAGAGGGGAAAAAAATATCATTGAAATTATTTTGGTTTTAATAACTGATTTCAGTATATCTTCAGCTGAAAAAAGCCACATGACCTTTTAATGACTAAAAGTGTTTAATAACCTTTTCAGAAGATGACACTTCTAATGTCATGCCCTCACTTGTCTTTATGAACTGAATAATGTGTTTTTCAGACAGCCATCTGAATTTGTCCAGGTTAGATGATATCTGCACAATTTATTCAGGTTTCTATGCAGTATACAGTTTATAAATCATAGTTTTTAATTGCCCTTCCACTGTTCAAAATTTATACATAGATACCTAACTTGGTCCATATTTCCTAATAATTTACGTGCTCATGCCTGTACAAAAGTGCAATTTTCAGACCAGACTTTTAAAGACCAGCGTGATTGAGCATTGAATCTGTGGTCCATGACATGAGTCCATGTTTCTCGATGTTGGTGGGGAAAAAAAAATTAAAAAGAGGAGAACAGTACCCCTATGCTGGGATTTGAACTGGTGTATGCCAGACTAGTCTCAATTTTTTCAATTAAAAAGATCTGCAATGTTAAAGTAAGAGTCTTTCAGTCAGAAAAACTGGAATAAAGAGTTACTTCTTCCCCTACCCTGTCCCATCCCAGCTGGTGAGACTAGAGATGAGTTAACTCTGAATGCATTGTGCATCCTGTCCCACCAGATGAGATTGGGTATGAGTTAACTCTGGGTACTCTGTGCGGTAACACAAAGTGACAACAGACAATCACTTAAGAGGTGCAATTCAATCTTGAATTTACTAAAAACACTCGGTAGAATTATAAATTACAGCAATTAGTGACTTGGCAAAAATCTGTAACTGTATCATAAAACTTAGCAATACTTTGACAACAAAAACTGACTAAAAACAATGGCTTGGCAACAGTTGGAAACTATAATGCAAAACCTGACAAGACTTTGGCAGCAGAACCCACAATGATATTACTTTTATATGTTCAGGAAAAGAGAAAAAGGGAGAAGAAAAATGAGGTAGGTATGTTAGACTAAGATATAAGAGAGAGAGAGAGAAAGTTAGCACAACTTCACATGTAAATTGGTACCGCGATGTCTTCTGGTGGGGGGTGGGTGCGTTGAAGGCTTTGGTCATATTGCACGGCATACACATGCCAACAGCTCATGTCACACCTGATGTCATTTTATAACCCAGTTCATTTACATGCGAGATAGGAAAGGGTGGTTTGTCTCCTCACTCTGCTCGGTCTTCACGATAATTAAGAAGACTTTACTGGAAATGGGTCTGGAGTCATCAAACTAGGGGAAAGTTCACAGTACTGACCAGAAATGAGTTGTTTTGTCCATCAGGAGTAGCTGTTGGTTCATGATGGCTTCTTGTGGTCGGTTTTTCGCTAGGTGGTTCATCTCTGTCTTCCCAGTCAGACCACGAGACCTTGACACTGTTTATCTCTTGCAACACAGTTAATTGTCTCTATCTCAAAAATTTATGCTTTGTTTCACAGAACCTTGGGAAAGAAAAGACAAGGTGTCTGCCTCCACAGCCATCTATCTTTTCTGTTCAGAGTAGCAAAAACTAGCTATTTAAGGCATAACATAACCCTTTGTTTTGCTAAGGATGGAGAGAGTGCTTCAGGGTTGTCATACACCCCTCAAAAAAACACCTCAATTCAGAGTCCCTGAGAAGAAGCATGAGATCATTGAGGCTAAATAAGCAAAGTACCTCATGTCCATGATTTTGGTCTGAAGCATTCTCTCTCTATTTTTCAAGAACTTCTATGGTTTGTTTCATGAGACCTTCTATGCCAACTTTGTATAAGGATTTATGGCAGTTAAGTTCTTCATCTACCACTGTCTTAAGCTCTGTAAAGACATGGGAGTGAAATCTGCTCTCACTCAAAACTCATCCAAGAACACATGAACAATATTTCCTCAAGAGTTTAGGTAAGATCTCTACTTCAAGAATGCAAATCAAACGGCTTTTGACACAGCAAAGACCTCTGTCTTTGTTGGGAGAGAATTTGTTTGCAGACTTATTCACCATAATAACCACTCATAATTCCACAAAATTAACATGCAGCGTATGAGTTCCCTTTAAGAAATTAATAGTCAAATTTGAAATTAATTAAGGAAAAAAGTGAAAGTTGAATAACAGTTAAAAAATCACATTTCTGAGAACTATGGAGAATAAAACACTAGATTAGCCAAGGCACACCTGGAGAAAGTTATGATCATGTATTATTAGTATAAGAAAAGCAAAATGTTCACCTTTTAATAAAAAGTCAGTTCAGTGATGTTCACACATCATCACAAGGTGATTCCTGTATTTCTTAATTTTTAACCTTTCCAAATCAGGTGCAACAGGACTGAATCCTCTTTCAGCACAGAGGGATGTTTTGTTTTCATCATAATTTGTCTATCACTTTACTAAATCATAATCCACCTAGCAAAATAAAAGATACGTTAACATTTAGACTGAAGGACTTTGTTTTTCTATGTGATTTTCACATACTCTGTGTATACAGAATCACCTATATCACCTGTTTCAGCTGGTGACTTCGGCCAGATCTGACCTATGAAAAAAAAATATTAATTTGGAAAAAAAAAAATTTAGAAGATATCAAGAGCAGGAAAAGAATGAGGGAGGTTAGCTCAATAAAAAATGTGCAACAACTGACATAATAAATACAAACCTTTATGCTAATTCAGAGATTGTTGCTGGAAGTTAATAACTTGCTTACATATAAAACAACTAAAGATGACAATGTTAATAAGGTGGGGAAAACAGCCCTGGCAGAGAGACAACCAAGGAAGCAACCAACTTCTGCATATCTAGTTTATGCAAACCAGCTGTCTCCAGTTAAAAGGAATTAACTGTGTACAGGAACCATGATTACCATGTGCATAGTTTTCTTTTTAAGCTGAGAAGGCCTAAATTGCTTGAACCCAGTGAACATGAGAGTATATAAACTGCTCTTAAACTGCAAAGCAGCTTCTCAGGGATACGTCAGCACTTAATCAGGAATTAGAGTTAAAACATGACAGATGTAGAACAACTGTCTCAAGGATGTGGCTTGATGTTAGTGTAGACGTGGGCCATGTCTGAACCAGATCCAAAGTAGAAATCACATTAACTTTTTTATCTAGGCTAATCTACCATCATTGCCCCCTGTCTCCATTTCCATAGGCAGTAAAAAGCTGTACTGTTTTATTAGAAATAGTTGTAGTGGTTTTGAATATAGTAATCTTTTATCAGAATACTGTAAATTTCAGAGCTTGTAGTTCTATTACACCTCCTGAGATTAAATTCCTGACTGATTATCTCAAAATTCAAGTTTACTTTAAAAATTCTGATTTTGCTTCACTAAACTTCCAGTAATTATGAATCTAACTAATACTAGTCCGTGGTAGCTTGTTTTAGATCTGAAGCTACTTCTGAAAAAGAGAGTGAAGCTAGATCCCAAAAGCTCTGAAGAAGTGTGGGCCTGTGCTCTGCCTGTGAAAAGTAATATTACCAACCTTTACTCTCATGCACAACTGAAGAGACTGGAGTATTAGACACACTTTAGATCTACTGTTAAATACTTGGAATCAGAGTATTTTTGAACTGTCTATAGATGCAAAGAACAATCCTTCTGGTTAAGCACTGGGTATGATACCTGCTGTAAAACTGAACTTTTCGAATATTGATAATAACGTTTTAGGACTCCTTGATGTATGAGAGCTCTCCTTTGAAAAACTACATGAAGTAATGTGGAGCGGAAGCTACTTTTATATGTCCAAATAGTGAGAAAACATTTTTTACTTTAGAAAAATCTGAGATGAAACATATTTTTTCTTTTTGTGAAAACCCATTCTCATCAAATTTTCAATGGTTAGGATTCTCAGGTCTGATATTAACACTTCTTTTCTTGTTCTGACTTCTTCTTCTTCTCTTGTTCCGACTAAAGAGAATACTTTCAACCAGACAAACACAACTTGCCTTTTCTTTCATTTCTTCTCCCAGTTCTCTTTCAAAAGACAACTCAAATATTTCAACAAAATTATCATCACTTCACTAAGAGAAATTAACTTTGTTTTAGTCTCCCTTCTCTCCCTTTCTTTGATTTTCTATTTTTGAAAACCTTTCCAAAGGTTTTGTGTTGCTCCTAAAGAGAAACAGATAGATTCCTAAGCTGTCTCTTCCTCTCACCTCCTTGAAAAAAAAAAACCAAACAAAACTAGTTTAAGAAGAAAGCAAACGGGTCTATCTTTGATTGGTGATTTTCTTGTGTTCAGGATGTGAAGCCAGAAACAGCTCATCTTTTTATGGAAATCTGGTGCACTTCTGCTCCTAGAAATAAGTAATTATACACAAATGAACTGAAATAAGTTGATTTTCCACAGTCTTTATATTATGACATTTATAAGAAGTATCAAAAAACATTGCTTATAGAGCATCGTACAAGAATTTAAAAAATTGAACAGAAAATCACATTCTCAGATCTTGCCAAGGGTTTGTTATTCATGTAGTATCTAAAATTACCTACGTGCATATTAGAAATATGTAAAAGAAGTGAATGTACTCTTTATAAGTCTTGAAGGCCATCTCCTTTGAAACATTAAAATCCATCAGTTTACAACATTTTGAAGCCATTCCATAATAGTGGCTTTAAAGTCCCTTGTACCCTAAGTAAAATCACAAATTAAGGCAACAAACAAGATTTTAAACTAATTGTGATCAGCTGTGCATGTTTGACACTATTTATTGCCTTCAGGAACTTCTGAAATGATAATCATCACTTAATTAAAACAGTTTAACTCTATCATACCTTGTGTATACACAATCACTGTGCAATATTCATTAATCTTTCTGAAAAGAAACATCTCATTGATACACACAGAGAAAGAGCTTGTGAGGATTAAATAAAATAGGACTGTTGACTTAACTTGGTGAGATCATTACTGAGACAGGAAATTTACTGAATTAAAGGAAATTTAGATACACTGTGATGTTTATGCATGTCATTTTGTTAGGAGTCTTATCTCCAGAAGAAGTAATCACTATTATTGATTTTGTATATATCACGGTACCTCTACAGATGGATGAATTAGCCATGGGAAAGACACTTCAGTGTGTGTGCCAGAGGGTATACGTGTGAACTTCGAGGCTATTGGGTGGGAAGAAACAGAGGAGACATGGAAAGGAAGCTACAATGAGGAGCACATTTGCAGTCAGGTGTCCAAGGTGATGAAAAGACAGATGCTGCCTACAGAGCCTCTGGGGATGTTATTTCCCACAACCTCAAATGCCACTGGAACCTACTGGACTGAGACTAAGTTTGAAGTAACATGCCAGGGCCCACTGGTTATGAAGGATACATGTGTTCCCAAAGCATTTTATTTTGATCTGCACAGAGATCAGTAACTTGCCATGCTTAGAAAGCTATTTTATCTTGTGTTCCTTTTGACATGTTCTCCTTAAGAAAAATAGCAGACAGATTCCTCTCAAGGCTTTGGCTGAATATAGGTCTTGTCACAAAGTATTTCACTTTTTTTTTTTTTTTTTCCCAGGATATTATTTACCCTAATTTCAGATATAGCCATTGTGAGATAGCCATAAATCATAGGTCCACATTTTCAGCTCTGTGTACTTAAAACCACACATCTTAAAATACGTGCTTTATTAGAGGTCTACCTAAAAATTCTATGTCTGTTCCTTCAAAGACATCTCTCTTGTGGTCTCTGTTTGCAACTGAAAAGCACAATTAAGGTACTATTGAAGGTTAAATAAAAGTAGTGTCAATAGCATCTCCTATAAACGAGTGAGAAATTGTTTCTGCAGAGTGTTCATGTGCTACAATGAACTGTAGGGAAGAATTGTTTAGCTCTTTAAATGAGCTTTGGGAGCTCTGGAGTATTAGCTATTAGGAACTGAGTTTACCTTAACTTGTCTTCACCCATCCATGTAGATTCATATCGTGAAAGCTAAAAACTCTAGAGCTTAAGGTAGAAAATGGACCCATTCAACCCGCAGGAAACTTACCTCTCACATAATCTGTCTGTGTCTCTCTGTTCACAGGCAGACAGAACTGTTGTGAGACTCCTGAGGGCCAGGGCACAGAGCAGAAGAAGTTGAAAGCTGTCATCTTTAATATATCTGATAGATGACGGGCATTGCCATCTAACTCAGGGTGACAACTGCTACACCTCCTTTCAACAATTGCCAGAGTTGTAGAAAGCAGTAACATGTTTAAACTAAACTATTAGTGGGAATTATGGCTACTCTTTACACTTTGAAGGAATATATTTGAAGTGTGGACATTTTCTCATGGTCAGAAATTCGAATTTCTTTTGGCTTTTTATTGTAGAGGCTCCACACATCTGTTCTCGATAGATGCTACATGAAGTGTTCCCATGCTTTGCTCTTTTTGTACCCATGTAGAAAAGATACAATTTAGCACTAGACACTTTGACATGCAGTCTTGATCTGTAGTAAGAGTACAGAATTTTGAGTGACCTCAATAGCGGTTTCATACCCCACAGGCAAAGCTGTGCTCAGTCTGTGTAATGTCTGGAAATTAAGTTTATTCAGAAACTTCTTGTGCTGCTAGTAAGTCCTGGGTGGTTTAAAACTGAATCTCTAAGAGCAGGCAAAGGCATTCGATACATATTATAAACTGGGTTGATGGGATGTAGCATACAGCAAGTTGAAGTGGTTTCTGCTTTAATACATACTTGTCACAGTATCACTTTTTACAAAAACAACAATCTTAATAAGTAAGTTATTTGCTTTGTATTCCACAACTAACCTTGGCAACAGCAATCTTAAGTCTATCATCACCCAAAGCAAGGACAGTACTTTATTTTTTCCCATTATAAGAGCTAGAAAGATAAATAATCTCATAAAAGAAACAGTTCTCAAAGTGAAATTTTTGCTAAAGAAAAAAACAGACACAGGAAGAATCCAGTAAAAAGTTAGCTGTAAACACCTATTTCATGATCAGACTCCACAGCTTTGCCTGCATTGATCTGGACTGGTGACAGGCAACTGTACTCTTTGAGGTGTCAGGATGTTTAAAGATAGAAGCATATCCAAATAAGCTTTGCTTATTACCAAGATTTATTTTCTAATTTTAAGCACTACCTTTTTCTCCTGTTCGAACAATAACATCTAATGATACAGGCATTACATAAGATAAAGATGTTCTTGTAAGTCTCATTAAATTCAAACCTAATAAATTTATTTTTTCATATATTCTTTTTGTATGACACCTTTTTGAAGCAGTTATTGAAATAGAGTTTTTCTTAGTAATCTAATTTTCTATTTATTTTGCATGACTATTAAGTACAACTAGTAATATGGACATGCAAAAAGACTTTAAAATAATTGAATTAAGTCTTATATATATTTCTGTGTGTGCTCAAACTATTTGGTATATTCCTGAGAATTAACTTGATTGTATATTCAATATTTGAACATCAACTGAGACTGTTTGTCCTTCCCCTTGTTGTAAGCATCTGTGGCTGCTGCTGTTACAAGCGTGATTTAAATTTATTGTTTCTATAACCAAATATATTTTAATACGTAAATGTTAATGGTGTATGTGGGCACTCTAAAAATGTCTTTATCCCTATGTCTTTAAACCTAGAATTTGACTTATACTGACCATATTATTTTCATAAAGAAATATGACATTGCATTGCTCTGTAGAATGTTTTAATACCGAGTTTAAAGACTTGTTAGCCATTAGAGAAGCAGAGGCTTTTCTCTGACACTACAACCTGCAAAAAAAAAGGTGATAGCTTGCTTTTGCAATACTTCTGAATGAGTCAAAGATTTTTGTCTTGAATGAACATAATTATAGTATGTAGGCATCCTTGCAGAAGAGCAGTTCTAGTTAATTAGAATCTGAAATTAGTACTTTTAATGTTTTGTTTTATCTCAACAAAATAATGGGTAGAAAACAATATATTGCCGTAACAAATACCTTTTAATTTAAAAATGTGTTTCAGATTTTAATTTCATTATACACAGTGGCTCAAAAGAGAAATACTTTCAAAATATCAATAACGTAACAACCTTGCATCGTATTCTAGTTAAAAATGGAGGTAAAATTGATAGCACAGATACCATTGCAGTGCATCTGCCCTGTTCAGCTTTACCTTCTGTTGTATACAGTGAGGTCCTGTTAAAAAACTGGTCCACAGTAAACACATTTTAAACTTGTCAGTCGTGTTGAGCTTTAAGAATGCATCATGGCTTCTCTAGGATTAGCCAGGAGGTACATTCCAGCTAATACAATACAAATCAAGCCTCAGTAATATTTATGTAGTTTTACTCCTTCTTGGTTTTATTATGAGACTGTTCAGGTGGATATGAAAGCTACAGCCTTAGAGAAAAACTGAAATTGAACATCATGTACAAGTGTCTCTGCTAAGGAGATGACTGCAGACTTTTTCCTCTGTTCACTAGCTGATCTTAAAATGCCTCATAAAGCTTCCAAAGGATTAATGAATGCCCACAGGTAATAAGAAAAACTGCAGCCCTTTCTTTCCAAGCACAAAATACTATTCTTTACTGGAGCTTTTAAAAGAATGGTATATAATGAGACATCAAGACAAATGCCCCTCTTACACAAAACAAGAAACCACAAGGAACTGCTATTTAAGACTGCTTCTTCAAGCAATGGTTAATAATCTGATTAGCAGTGGTGAAAATAAATATTCCACAGCTGAAGAGCAAGCAAAAGATGCAGTACTGTATCAGGAATCTTGAAAAATTTTCATATTGGCTGGAGACTATAGTAAAATAAATGACTTGTGGTTTCCATTTTTGGTACTGAATGTGCTTCGTTCATTAAGTACTCAGGTATTTAGAAAAAATATGCCAATGAAAGCACTTTACATATACACAGATATCACTATTGGAGGAAATGCTTTGCATCCAGAAAAAAAAAAAAAAAAGCTGAATTAGCATATCCACAAGACAGGGAAAAGTAACAGATTTATTTCTATAGAGCAATCGCACAACTCACACTGGCAACTGTTTGGTATGCTACAGTAGTATTGATTCAGGAGCCACGTCACAATCAATCAGACTCTCAGAGGACTGTAAAAGAATTGCAAATGCTATAGTTAACTAAGCACATAGTAAAAAGTTTTATTGAAATAAAAAGTGACTTCTCAGCTGCAGATACCTGCCAACTATTTTTTACCTTAGGTTGCTTAGAAAAATGATTATGTGAGCTTAATAACCCTTTCATAATACTGAGATCATAAACCATCTCACTAAGGGTGCTGTTCTCTAATAGTAACATGGAGTCACATCAATGTAACAAAATGTACTCAAACAACTCTCATAAATCAGTATTTAATTATAAGTTTCCTTCAGAATATTAAACCTCTTCTATATCATTTTTCACTGAAAATCAAGGTGCAAGACCATTGGCTACTAATGCAGATCAACAATATATATGTGTATGTGTTTGCTCCCTTGTTTCTGTATTGCTATTCGCTCTGTGATCACCATCTTTTTTAATACTGGGACTTCCTCTACATACATGACATCAGGAACCCCATATTGAGGTTGCTCTAACTTGCTAGAAATGTCTACCATTATCTGTGACTGTACCTGGTGCCAACAGTGTAGACTTACTGTCCTTTTCTGTTCTCTACACCTCTCATCCCCTCCCATCTTGTTTTATTATAACAAAAGCAGACTTGGGTGCCCCATAACACCATGCAGCAGCCTGGCTCCACATGATATTTTAGCATGGACAGGTCAGTCTTTTGTAAGTGCACTTGAGTCTTTCTCTATTTTTTGTTGTTTTGTTTTTTTTTTTTACCCCACATTGGACCTGGTTTTTGTCAATTAGGGATGAGTTGCAGGTCCTAGGAAGATAGTTAGCTCTTAATTCTTCAACACCTTTCTAAGGGCAATTTTTTTTTAAAAAAGGAGAAGCTCTGTTTAAGTGGTACATATTCCAGGCTATAAGGAACTAAAATTCCAACTGTGGTTTCTAGAAGAAAGTTCTTTATATCATCTATAGGCTTCTCAAAGAAAAAATATTATAGAAAATCCTTTATTGGACATTCTTAAAACTAGGTGCTACCTGATATATTGTTGTACCCTGATTTTAAAAAAAATAAGTTATTGAACATTTGATTCACCCTAGCAGGTTTGTACCATCATCCAAGGGTTTCTCATACTTTCTCTCAAAAGCGGGTCTGCAGATCAAGATCTTACCTGATAATACAGGCTTATTTCAAGGACTTACCAGAAATTACATGAATTAAAATTCAAAGCCTCAGGTGCTGCTGCATTATTTTTAAATGAATAGTCAGTGTGGTCAGTTATTTTCTCTAAGTAACCATAACTAGGTCACATGGAGACAAATATCAGACAAACCCTGGAAAATATTAGGACCATCTGGCAATCTCAGCACTTTAGAACAGCATTACCCAATCTGGATGGAAATGTGCATACTGATAGCTGGACTGTGTTGGGGTGCAGATCAACCTCTTGGATAGTACAGAGATATGACATACCACGTCACAAAATCTATTCCTCATTCAGATAGAAAGACTTGTGGTATTTTCTTTCACAAATGCAGTTTTTCATGTTTGAAATGCAGATTTGGTGCTCAGAAGCACAGAAATATTGTTTGCTCCACTGTGTAAACTAACCAGTCCAAGAAATGTGCAGTGAACCTAGAGATAAAGGAAGGTTGAAGTGGTGATCAAGCTGTAACAGTGTTGGTTTATGTTGTATGTCCTCTTTATTAAAGATAATAAGTACCTGCTGAAAATCAGTCCCCCTCTGCTCCTGCTAACACCTGACAGAAAGATTAAGCATAAAGCTTTGCCTGAAGATGTTAAAACCCTGGCCATTGCTTCTGCCTGTGAAAGCAAAAAGACTCAACTTCTCTTATTCAACTATTTTTCTGTGTCAGCTGACAGACTCATTTCCTTAAACGACTCTCTTTCCTTGGTCTTCTTCCCTATTTCAAAAATACAGTTCTGTCTGCAAATCGCTGTGACTAACATCTTTATTACAAGAGTGAACAACAAACAAATCTGAAAGGAGAAAGAAAAACCCAGGAGATCAAATATGTTCGTACCAAGTCTTATCAGCCTTGCCCTCAGGGCCATTTCACACATTTACTATGTCCCTGCAACAGAGGAAACAGCTCTTGGCAACGACCTTTTTGAATCTGTGGCATATCTGAAATGTGCAGCAGAGCATAGCATTTTCCACTAGTAACCTTTTTGTCTATACACTCTCTCTCAGTTATTTTTCCCTAGCAAGCTCTCAGCACCTTTTGCA
The DNA here is from genome assembly GCF_037038585.1 of Patagioenas fasciata. Lineage (NCBI taxonomy): Eukaryota > Metazoa > Chordata > Aves > Columbiformes > Columbidae > Patagioenas > Patagioenas fasciata. Next base: position 44,542,998 of record NC_092521.1, on the reverse strand, counting down.
CCTCTATGTGTCTCTAATGGCTTAGAACTCCTTCAGAGGGAGTTCTTTAAGAGGAGGCCCTCTGATTTACCCATTCTGGAGAGCTGTACACCTCTACAGTAACAGTGGCACTGAGCATTTTGTTTGTTCTCTATGGCACTGCATCAAACATGGAGCAAACATGCACGCTCAAGAAACAAACAACCTAACAGCCTAGGTAATCGCACAAGAATTTGTAATGGAAATATTTTAAAACAATATATTATGACTAAAAAGTCCTTGGAGTATAGACTTCTGTTTGGAAAATGTCAAGTGTCCTGCAGAGTTACTATTACAGCCTAAACAAGACACCATAGAAAAGCTGACATGAAAACCAAAATCTTGCCAGATATGTAATACAAAGAGAAGATTCTCCACTTTCATCTGAAAGAGAGGAATAATTAACTGTGCTGCACTGTGATCCACAGTTCTGCATAAACTAATATATTAACTTCAAGCTTACAAGGTAGGACTGAGGGCCAGTGAAACAAATGAGTGTAACACTGATATTTAACTATTACTTTACCTGAAGTAGTCTATTACTTATTTGATGGAGTTTCTTACTCTCTTCATAGTTTATACATGGAAAATAATACTAAATATTCTGCCTAAGACAAGAGCAGCAAAATATTTCAAGTCTGTCAAGATAAGGCCACCATTAAATGATTGTCCTTTAGGAGCTTCCATGACCCTGTCTATAAGGCTACACCCCCTGACATCCCAAGGGTGCCTTCAGATATATCTCTGTGATCCAGCTGGAAAATCAAGTAGGAGACCTGATCTTTCATCTCACCATCCCTCTGTCCCTGGAGGCAGCCTGGGGCACTCTGTCTGGATGATATCTGTCTGTGCCCATGTACACCCCACAGTGCTCTGTGCGGTGTTTATTCCCTCTCATGCCCAGCCAGGTGCACTGTACCCCTCCATGCAGACATCCCTTCAAAACTGCCACAGCACACCTTTCTTTTATTTTTCTCGCACCTGTTTGTGTATAGTATCCTAACCATGGTAATCAATGGTCTGTCTGAATTTACATATCTTTCTATTAATAAGGAAAAGGTGAAACAGAGTAGCGTGTCACCTATTCTTTTAGCAAAATAAGGGTACTCTGATTATATTTACGCCAAATGAATTACTATTCCTTCAAACCTGACTAGCTGGAATGAACAAATGTGTCCTTTTCATGGGCTGTTGAGCTGAGTCTTAATTTTCAAGAAGTTGTTTAACCTGCTATTAAATTAGCAAGCATTTAGCAGATACGATCTTGAATTTCAAACTCCCTTTGCTATGAGAGCAACACTGTCTGTGTTTAGCAGTATTAGTTTATGGAAGCTTTAGTTCCATGGATGACATATATTTCTCACCAACCAAGTTTTAATGCCATAAGGATAAAAATTCCGGCTCTGACATTTAACAGAATTTAGAAACCAGTCAGAGGCTTATGTACCAAAGAGCACAGATATAACAAAACCATGCAGATGACATTCCCACTTTAGCTGAGCCCAACCTCCTTATCACTCACATCAACAACCTACTGACTGGCATCTAAGCTCTGATTGTGAGGGAACCAGCTGACTCTCCAGATAAGGAAAACCAGGAATTCTGGTTTTCAAGTTGTGTCTCTACTGGTAGTGTGGGGGAAGCTGACTCCAGGCACTTACCTCTGTGACCTTGAACCTGAAACTAAGTACAGATGTAGGCCATGCATAAGGGATCACTTTAACGATGGATGTTTTTTTTCTTTCGTGAGTGTGTGCACCAGTTGGTTTGTGCCCATCTGTAATACATCATTGATAAGCAGCAGTTATTTCTTCCAGCACGAGAACTTCAGATGAGTGCCAGGAGTGTCAAAGCTTGCCAGCGTAGATTTGCCAACAGATTATAATTTAATTTTACCTCTGTGTGTTGTTTTTCATCAATGCACATGAAAGTATCAGATCTATAGGAAAGGGAGGCACATCAAGTACACACCGATGCCAGCACGAAGTGTGATTGCATCTGCACCCTAATAATACAGAGAGCTGATAAAAAAAAGAGCAGACTGTTGTGAAAAATGATTGACGGTTTGATGAACTTGGAATGTAACACAGACTTCAAATACATAAATACACTAGTCAAGAGTTCTGCAACATCAAATAGAATATTACAGTTGAAATTTAGAAAGCAACACAAATTGCTTTAAATAAAACATGCAGACACCTACTCACATACTCTGATTTTTTATCTTACTAGGCAAATACAATTAATTTAACTTATTTCCCAAAATTATATATCAATCTTACAAAAAAACTTGGGGACTGATTTTAATGGTACAGAGCTTAGACAAACACAATAATAATTTTCTGTTAAGGAAATAGGGAGAAAAGCTGAAGACAATTTTTTAAAAATATTTTTCCTTAAGAGTGGAGAGTGTGTGTTTAAATTAAAGACTGAAAATAAACATTTAAGAAGACAGAAACAATCAAATGTAAATTCAAGATAGACTAAAATATGGGTAGATAAAACAGGATGTTGTATTGTCAGGGGAGAAGGAACATTGCAAATAACATTAGAGATTTCTTAAAATGGACTGAAAATTAGGCTTCCTTCAACACAATGTTCAAAAGCTTTGCTGTTTGCAAATCTCAGTCTGAAGAGGACTGGAAGAATGATGGCTTGAGAGAACAATCTTTACTCTCTGTTCAAAACTTGGAGAGGCTGGGGAGAGAAGAAACATGAACAGGGGAGAGAAGAAACATGAACAGCAAATGGTGAAATCTCAGTTCCTCAAATCTTTGTAACATAAAGGGCCTGAGACACAACAGTACATGGTCTCACTTTGGCTAAGAGCTGAGAACAACATGAGCCATCTGACAGGTGAAGAGCTCCATGGACCAGCAATGGAGAAGAGACCAATAGCAGAAACAGCTGGAAAGATATACTGCAATATAAACGTGGGCTGCTCTAATTGGTGTCTGACACCAACAACAGGATGTGAAGGCTCTCAGCTGATGGTGACATGTGTGTACACATGCATGTGTGCGTTTTTCCTGACACAGCCGATCCCTTGCTTGGGCTACTTTAGAAACTGAGCTTTGTGGTGTCAACTTGTTCAGTGTTCCTTTTTTCCCACCCCAGGACATAGACTAATCTCCCAATGTTGACTACTCTGCTCACTTCCTTCAGAAACAATACAATATTTTGTCGGTATCTTCATTAGGCCAGGATTTAATCTCTGGTATCTAGGTATGCAGGTCATCACAGTCTGCCCATTCCTGTAATACAATTACAGGGAAAAAAAAAAAGAGGTCTTATGGCTATGTCTTTTGTATTAACATTTTACAATTAAATCACATGTGCAAAGTTATAGAAAACACACCAGCCCATAATTGGTATTTTGATAAAGAGTTGAGAGCATTTTTGAAGAGATAAAGATGCTTTAAAAGAGAACACTGTTTTGGCAAAGCATAGCATAATTTAAGAGTTTCCATCATGTCACTAAGAACTATAATTTGCAATTAGTCTGTTCTGTTGAATAACTAAAAACACATACAATTCTGCAAAGCATTAAACATTTGTAAATGCCACTTTTCATTTTCACATTTTAAAATATCTGAAATTTATTTATGCCTCAGTAGCGAACATCTAGTATATAGGAAATCAGCGTAGGAGTAACCCCATTTCAGATAGAAATGCGTAAGTGTACAGTATTATTCTCAGCATTGCCATTGCCACCCCGTCTCCCCCACTGTTCCACCTGTGTGACTGCCTTAGTTACTCACTTTGCAAGGGAAATGGGAGGAATCTGTGCATGATCCCTCTGCCTCAGTGCTGCTGTGACTTTGATGCTGAATCTGGCCAGATCTAGGAAGCAGAATTTGTGCTTTCACAGTTTAGTTGCAATCCTGCTGTCTCGTGGATGATGTTAGTCTCTTTCGTATCTGGTGTGACGTCAAAGTTTCTGATCCTGAGAGGTGGAGACCTTCCCCTCCTACAGCATGTTCCCATATCCTCTCTGGTCACTCATGCTCCCCATTTTGGGACATACAGTAAACAGAGAGATGGGTTATACTCATTGATTCTCTGTGGCTATAAGCTTGAGCTTGTTTTTCCTCAGTTGTTTTGATGTAATTTGAACACACAGAAGTTAGAATAGGATCACATGCAGATATTTGCCATAATAAATGGTAGTTTCATATTTAGCTTAATCTGCCATCTGTAACAGAAATACTGAAGAGGGAACATGGTAGTTAAAAAAAAAAAAAAAAAAGAAAGATAAAATATAAAATATATAACTTTTATCTATCTCATTACAGGACTCTGTACTTTTCCTTCTACTGCTGCCTATCATTACTTTACACATACAGACAAAAAAGCTGGTGAACTAAAAAACCCCAAAAAACGTCTGTTTCAATATGGCAATGAAGCTAATACATGGGTGTGCTTTTTTTTTTTTTTTTTTCCTAAATAAAATAAACCTCATTATTTTGCTGGAATGTAGAAATTTTCTTGTTTATGAAAGCAAATGTTTTTCTGTTGGCTCCATCAGAAGAGAGATGGAATGCAGAAGAAGAAGGCAACTGAATAATAGTTTTACTCATTTAAGAGGAAAAGTAAAAGCAAGCCTGGAAGACATTAAAGATTTTATCAAATAAAGTTTAAACAGCCATTTTGTTGTTACATCTGGATAGTAGCAAGAAGTTAAAAATAAAAGTATTTAGGAGGAAGAACTGTAGCCATATGGGAACACTAAGGAATATTCTTGCCTTGCTAAGGTAAGTAGTGGCTTAAAGTCATGGTTTTGCTATGGATCTCTGTGGGACACCTGGATTCTAAAGGCATACACTTCCAAGGTATATGGGACAGTAAGATGCCCAAATGTTTACTGAAAATCAGAGAGAACTGGATGCCTTCTTCCAGTGTTTCTCTAGAGATCTACTACATTGAAAATGTTTGTTGTTAGTGAAACAAATGCAAACATAAAGTTTTCTGTTCAGGCTTTAAACTGCTCCTCTGACCTTCCAAACAAAAAATACCACTTTAAGGTAGACTGCTGATAGTGGGAGACATCTGTTGTGGTTTGCGCATAAAGTGCCCTTGTTACAATCCCAACTGTAAGACTTAATTAGTATCCTCATAAAGGTTTTTTTTTTTTCTTCCCTCCCCCCCCACAAATGTGCAAAAAGAGACAGAGGCAGAACTTGTACTGACTGCTTTAAAAAAAAAAGCAAGCAAACAAAAAAAACCAAGCAAACAAACAAAAAAAAACATCAGAGTGCAGTTTAATTTCCTGTGCATCTGAGTCCTGATGGTGGAACATATCCCTGCTCAGAAAACTACTTAAATATATGACCATCCTCCCACTGATTTCAGTCTACCCTGATTAACATCTAGCTATTATTTTAAGATATTTTTCCTAAGGGACAGATGCAAGTATAGGATTAATTTCTTACTGAGTCAGGGCTAGGACCACAGAATCATAATTTAGATTGGAAGCATACTCCAGAGGTCATCTAGTTGAATTCCCTGCTTAAAACAGGTTTCTTAAATTCAAGACTATAACACACTTATGGTACAAACCAACCACCCAAACCACATAATATCTGATTAGAATTTCCCATCCTCTAACTCGTTTTAATTGTCCTATTCCCGTGCATTTCCAAGAAGAGCCTAGCTTCATCTTCTCCGTATCCTCTGATCAAAAATTTAAACAGCAACAGATCTCCAATTAGCCCTTGTTCTCCAGTCTAAATAGGAAGGATGCATTTCTAAGTCATGGTCTTCTTGCTCACTGGAATATCCAGATCCTTCTCTGTGGAGTTGCTTTCCCAATTGTACTGTTGCATGTAGTTATTCTATTGTGCTGGTTCTGAGTGGGATGGAGTTAACTTTCTGCATAGTAGCCCCCTACTATGCTGTGTTCTTGATTTGTGGCTAAACCAATGTTGATGGCACATCAACTGTTTTGGCTGTTGCTGAGCAGCATTTAAACAGCATCAAGGTGCTCTTTTCTTTTCCCTCTGTCCCCCTCTGCCACCCCAAGAGTCAGATGGAGGTGGGTAAGAGATTGTGAAGGATCACAGCCAGAATAGTTGACCTAAATTGGCCAAAGAGATGTTCTATACTACATGATGCTCAGCATTGAAAACTGGGGTAGAGGAAGAAGTTGGGTTTTGTTTGTTTGCCCCAGGTGGCAGTTAGTTGGCATCAGTCTGACTGTGGGTGGTGCTCAGAGGGTGGTGCTCAGAGGTTTCCTTTGCCTTGTTTGTTTTTTTCTTTCCTTAACCTATTAAACTGTCTTTATCTAGAAACAAGAATTTTTCAATTTTCAACTTCTCTTCCTATTTTCTTCCCTGCCCCTTTGTGGGGTGGGAATTTGTAGGTGAGCAAAGATCCATCCCGGGTGCACCTTGCACTTTCTTTTATTGAACTTCATGAGAAAATTCATAAGGCCCATTTCTGTACAGGTCCCTCTGAATCACAGCCGAACCCAGCAGCTGTATAGTTGTGAGCCTTGATGACTAATTCTAGAACTCAGGTTAAGGCAGATTTGTATGGTCAAACTTGTTTTGCAAATAAATTGTTCAACAAGATCAATACATTTACTGAGAGGCACATAAAATGTGTCCAGTAAAAGAAAAACATGGAAGCATCTGAAATCATTGTTGAACAGGTGAGATATATAGTTTAAACAATAATGAGAGTAATACCTCCCAGCTAATGAACAAATAATTTTTCTTAAGATTATAAATTACAGAATCACAGAATCACAGAATGTTAGGGATTGGAAGGGACCTCGAAAGATCATGTAGTCCACTCTCCCTGCTGGAGCAGGTACACCTAGATGAGGCTACACAGGAAGGCGTTCAGGTAGGTTTTGAATATGTCCAGAGTAGGAAGCTCCACAACCCCCCTGGGCAGCCTGTTCCAGTGTTCTGTTACCCTTACTGAGAAGAAGTTTCTTCTCAAATTTAAGTGGAACCTCTTGTGTTCCAGTTTGAACCCATTACCCCTTGTCCTATCACTGGTTGTCACCCAGAAGAGCATGGCTTCATCCTCATGACACTCACCCTTTATATATCTGTAAACATTAATAAGCTCACCCCTCAGTCTCCTCTAAGCTAAAGAGACCCATCTCCCTCAGCCTTTCCTCATAAGGAAGATGCTCCACTCCCTTAGTCATCTTTGTTGCTCTGCGCTGGACTCTCTCCACAGTTCCCTGTCCTTCTTGAACTGAGGGGCCCAGAACTGGACACAATATTCCAGATGTGGTCTCACCAGGGCAGAGTAGAGGGGAAGGAGAACCTCTCTGGACCTACTAACCACCCCCCTTCTAATACACCCCAGGATGCCATTGGCCTTCCTGGTCACAAGGGCACAGTGCTGGCTCATGGTCATAACATTAACGACCTTAAACAAATACCTGGAAGTGTAGCCTGAAAACAGATGAAATAGAAAATAAAAGTATAAATTTAATTGCTTTAAAGTTGTTTTTTTCAGGTGAGATACCTTTTATTTATAAAGCTATCTGAGAATTACTCCTTATTTAAGCAATGATGTTATACAATTTAACGTCCATGGTAGGTGTGACTTGGATTGATTCCTTTCTTATGTTCCTGGGTCAGAAAACTGGCACTCTAAAACTTAAAGGAATTTAAAACTCTTTTATCTTGGAACAGCTAATTGCACGTGGCAGAGGGAAACACATAAGAAGTCCATTCTTCTCATTTCTAAGAGGTGACATGGTTATTTTGAAGAACGTTCTTCATATAGCATGAACTGAAATAAGTTGTAGCCTATGACTGCTGTTTTGATAGAAAATGATCCCTCTACTTTTATCATTAATATAATCACTGCTTTGGACCATTCTCTAACAAACTCTCGACAATTTCGTAAAAATTAATATAGCATAAACAGCCCACACAGAAATGGGAAATCTAATGTGGTTTAACTTCAAAAGAATTGTTGCTTTCTTGGGTAATATGGAACAAATTCTGCATTCATTAAACACATCTTCAGGCTCAGAAATGCTGTCCCTTTGCAGCTCAGATTTACCAGGTTGCAACAGGAATGGTTAGAAGCAAAAAAGGATTGCAGTGTATGAAAAATTAAGCTGATGTTTATTCCAGTACTCTGCTGGAGGCTGTTTTGCCTGATTCAGAGGATTTAAAAAAACTTAGTGAGCTCCTAGCTGTTAAACCAGCTCTTAAATATGACCTGTCAAGCTGTACTCCCTGTTGCCACTTTCTTAGAGGGAGCCTCACTGCCCATGTTCGTGATCCCCCACCTCCACCCAGAGTTTTTGTCTTGCAACTGGAAGTCAATACGGTTGTAGAAACCTGTTCAATATACTAGAGATAGAGTTGATGGCTGAAATTGATAATTCTGCAGTTTTCTGTAAATGGTGCCCAAACAGGCTGTGATAAAGCTGGCTGGAATACATATATACCTGATCTGGTCTCGCCTTCTACCGCACTGCAGCTATAACCTCTAGATATAATTTGTTCAGGGCAGTACTATGACTTGGAAGAAAAGGTTAATTCAGAATTACAAATTATTTTGCATTTACTTGTAATAGCAATGATTTTCAATACAGGCTATAAAAGTATATGACTGGTTCAAACACCATCAGAATGGTGGTTTACTATAATGATTACCCACTTAGCTCATTCTTCTCAGAGAAGTTTAAGGTTAGAAGGATCAGTCCTCAGTGCATGGGTGTAATGTGCTTGAGTAAGTGGGTGCACAGCTGTGACGCAGATGTCAGAAGCCCTTCAACACGTTGCACAAACTACAACCCATGAGAAATTTTGCACTGATCTCTCTTTTTTGATCTAGACTGATAAAGTTCCTTCCTTTCTAAACGTTGCTGGTGCTTTACCTGAAGCTCTGGTAACTCCACCTTTGAGCAGCTACAAGGCACCTCAAATGTGTACATACACACTTTTACATACATTTCAAAATTGGCACAAACTTAATTTCATTCAGAGATAAGTGCAGGGTTGACTGGATTCCTTCATGTTCCCTATTCTCTGCTTATAGAATTGAGATAATTTTGCAGCCTTATAGAAACTTATCTGTTAAAAGATTAGTGTTCAGATATGACACAGAAAACAAAGTGAAACTCAAAGTCTTTTAACCTTTTTACTTGTTTTACTGACAAGGATTCATTCATTTATTTATGCATCTATTTTGTTGGCTGTTAAGGTTTTGGGAGATGCTATCACACTTAGCTTCGTTTTACAAATCTTAGTGACATATTTTAAGGATATTTCTATGAATGTGGGTTATCACGTGATCTTACAAGAACCAATAGATGTTCTCAGTCACAACATAATAAAGTGATCTTGAATGACAGTTCAGTCTTTTAGTTAAGTTGAAGAAGCTCCCAGTTTAAAGCATCCTTAAACAAATTTCTAGATTTGAGAGATGGCATGAAGCAGTCTTTCCTAAGACACCAGTCTTAGTAAAATTCTAGGAGAATTCCATGACAATTCCTATAGGAGAAGGTTGTGGTAAGTTCTTTTCATCTTTATTCAGCACTTCTATTTGGGTTACGTTTTCAAGATAGCAGGCTATTAGCTTTACTTCTCCCTCATAAGATACAGTGTCAGCTTCAAAAAATTATCAGTCTTCTAAATGCTGAAGGCATTTAGTTTGTCCCTTATTTCTACAGTTGTATATATTGGTTCCTTTTCAAAATGTATTTCATTATATATGGCTTTCAAAGCTGTGATATATATCAATTTATTTCAGTTTTGCTCTCTCTTTAAGTATACCAGTGCTAATAATTTTTCCCTTCATTGAAACTTTAGAGGCTTGCTAGACCATTTGACTATATACTTTTCCCACCATAGTAAAGAGAAGCTGGCAAAATAATGTGTACTGTGATTAAATTACAGAAGACATACCCATCATTAACTGATTGACATGAAATAAATGCTTTCTGACCACCTGCAAAATGAGGGGATATTTTTCAAGTTTTAGATCCTTCTGCGTGACAAGAGGGAGACAGAAGATTAAGTGATACATTGTTTAGAAGAAGAGTGCTTAGTTTATATTTAACTAGTAATTAAGCTATGTATTGTAGGTAAGAACAGTATAGATGTATTGTGTGTCAAAATTTTCAAAAATTATAATGCATATGTAATAATTATATGAATATAAGCAACATAAGAGCATCCAGTTGGAGCATTTATGGAAGATGATCCCTAGTGTTTCCCAGCACTGATAAAATAAAGAATGCTGCTTAACAGTATAATTGACTCTCTTGTTAAATTTATTTCTCCGCTTCAGTCGTATATAATAAAATATCAAATGAAATAATTCTTTATGATCTTCATTATATCAGAATCATCTAGCAGGCCTTTTATTAAATCTCTGCCTTCTGTTTTTTCCAGGAGTAGGCCAACACTTCAGAGTCACTTTAATTTCCACATGCCTAACTGCATAATTAGCTCACTCAGATCAAAGCTATGAAATATATTCATAGATAGATGGTCCTGGAAGATAATGACTGGACCCCACAAAATGCATTGGGTAAAGAGAAAGCATAACATTTCAAAAGGCCAGTCTTTTGTGCTGTTATCTGTTCTATTGTGCCCCTAAGAAGAGTCTCTGAAGAATCATTTGAACCTTTCATTCAAGACAACAGTCTCTTGGTATTGGAGGGGAAGGCGGGGATGATCATGTAAAGAAAGCTACAGAGCAGCATACTGATTAGCTGAAGATACATTTGTTATCTGATACTGCAGCATGCATAGGGGGCCTGCTAATTAAAACATCTCACCCATCTTTTCTTTTCTGCCCAAAATGAAGCCAACATGGACATAGATTAGAAAGTCCACTTAGTTTTAAATGAGGAAAGTAGAATGGCTTGTTTCACCCATCCGTTAGTAGGTTACCACTGTTATGATGGACTTAATTACTTCCCAGTACGGTTAGAGGCAGTTGGAGGCTAGAACAGAGTGGAAGTGTACAAAACCCTGGCCATGTTGCTTCCAAGTATTCTTCCCCTAGAGATATGTATGCAGATGCCAGTGCGGACTCTGCAGGAGGGAGCAATTTGGAGAAGACTAAAACTATCTTACAGACAGAGGGACAGATGTGACTTAAAGAGTGCCATGTGTAACTAGTTGTAATTTCAACCTGGGAGAAGAAACAAAATGAAACAGTGAGATTCTGTGGTCTACTGCAATGAAAGAAGGGGAATAGTAGCGGAATACTTCAGACATGAGAAAGAAGAAACTTTGTTGATCAAATGTAGACATTTGTAATGGAGACTAGTAACTAAACAGTTACTCTAAGGACAGAGATACTTTAAATGTGAAGTTTTTATCCTGCTATTGCAGATTACATGGGTCAGAGGAACTCTACTTTAGGATTGTTGATTTTTCACAATGCACTACAAGAGCGGTTCAGATTACTAGCTCAGGGAAAGATGACTACACTGCAGACATCTAAAGCTGGAAAAGGAAAATTGCATTTTGGATGAATGAAAAATGGGTTATAATGGAGTTCTGTGGATTCTTCATGGCTACAACTATATCCAGAGTTTCTAGAGGGGGTAATGGAAAATTTGGATTTCTTTGTGGGACTCTGTGTAGATGACATACTAAGATAATACTGAGGACACTTGTTAAATGTTGCTTCATGGAAACCTGGCAAGTAATTCCTAAGTCACAGAAAATCGAACACCTAATGAGAACTTACAGAACTGGCACTTGAACAGACTGAAAAAAAAACCAAACCAAAACAAAAAAACCCAGCATAAAGAGGCTGGATTGTCATATATAATGAATTTCTTACATGCTGAATTTATCATATTTCTGAGAAGTGTAGAAGGTGGCTCAGGAGACAAATACTTCAAAGTGAGAGAAGTTTATTCAGGCACTGGTGAGAAAAAATAGAAACTGAAAAAGAAGCTGACATTGTAGGCTTTGTTCTTTTTTTCATGAAACAAAACCTGAAAAGCCAATGTATGTCTGTAACAGTCACAGCTGTTAAAGGAAAATGAACTATGGCAAGCAGAATACTAAAAATTGGCAAAATATACAGTTGCTCATGAGTTTGCATAAAAAGGTGAAATACCAATATAAATAAAAGCTGGTAACAGAGAAATAAAGGGCAGTATAATGTAAAAGGTAAAGAAAAAAAAAAAGTAAACTTATCAAACGTGTTTCTCTCAGATATGTCCCACGGAGTTCAGTAACTGTCCTGGATACTCAGCAGATGCTTAGCATTTTATTCATGCATAAGACAACATGATGCTCCACCTACCATGAAAGCTTTAAGCATTCTGTTAATATCACATGTTTTTGTGATGCCAGGCCAAAAAAACAATTACATGTAGGTTGAATAGCGTAATATATTAGATTAGGGTTCTATTAGAGAATGTGGAAGACATCAGAAAGTACTGAAGCTAATTATTTTGTGTATTAGCGTAACTAGAAAATAGTTGGGAAGGGGACATAATTGGTGAAGATTTGGATTCACACTTTATTCTTGGCTAAGACTAGTAGCAATGAAGTCAGTAGCCTGGATTTATAGTGACGGGATTGAGATCGTAGTTTAGGATTCAAAATTGAGCTCAACATTGCCTTGTTTTAGGCACAGCATAAAGTCAGAACAGACTACAGAAAATACTATAGTTCATGCATTGAAAAGTACACATCTTAAGTTGTGCTCACCAGCTTTTAGGACCCCATCATTCCCTCTGAAAGGAAAAAAGTGTTTTTCATAACTGTGGAAGAACTACAGAGATTTTCAGACATTTCTGAAAACTGTCACTACCAAAAATACCTTCCAGAATGATTATTATTTCAGTTTAAATGTGCTCTGCTGTAATCCTGGCAGTCTGTATGCAGATACCGATTCAACTACTTGTCTCTGAGAACAAATGAAATCCCTATTTCTAAATTATCATAACATGCTTTTGATTCAGGTTTCTTGCGCTTACATTTTGTTATCGGTTTTAAGCACTTATGCAGTTCCCAGATAGAAGAGTGAATATGTGATTGGTTGATATTACATCAGTCTAGAAGTTCTACTTGTTGAACATTTTATATAATTCAGAACTTACAATAATAAAGTGAGAGTTGTTTCCTGAAGAGTCTGACCTAACTGGTGTGAACAGCTGTAATGTTTTTTAAAATGAGTAATGTGTTAGACTCCCCAGTGGATCACGTTTGTTTGCACAACAGTAAATGATGGTAGACATTTCTGTTAGCAAAAAGCTATTAGATTGTCCAGGGTGTAAAATGCAACTCTTAATCAATAGCTGTAAATAAATTCATCAAAAATAACAAAAAAGTCTAGCCAGCATAAATAAGAAGTCTGACTGTCTTCCAGTTAAGGTTTTACAAGGACATAATGATAAATAAATCCACTCCCTCCCATTTATGGACCCTCAATAAGAAGCAGCAGCAGAATACCAACGGTCCTTGTCCGGAGGCAAATACCTCCTATGAGATGAGTAACGTTTCTGGCAGGGAAGTATTTGTTTGCTGAATTAGCTTCAATAAAAAGACATTTACATAAAGCCATATTAATTTCAGCTGTGTGTTTAACACTTCTGCTTTTGCTTTTTTTCATCTTTTTTCATCTCACAAAAAATGACGCATAGTGAAAATGTGTGTTGAAGTTATTATTCATTCTTAGAATCAGTTATATTAACCAAGTTTAGTCTTGGAAACAGAATAATATTAACCAAGTTTAATTCAAATGTTTTGCTTTATACATAGCTCCTTGATAGTTTTGCTATGAACAGTTAAGGGCACATTATTCCATATTTTTAATTGAAATGGCCCAAAACATACAGCTTGCCAGCATAAGAAAAATAAAATTTTACATTTCTGATGCCTACAGAGAGCTACAATTCACTAACTTCCCTGTTCCCTGGGTACTGCTGTTGTCAATTATAGGTATTTCTGAAGTGTAAAACAAACACAGGAATGCTTTGTTCCTCAGTACTGTCTGTTTAACCATCTGAGTAATTCCCAGATCACTCCACTGCACTCTAAGGAGACACAATGGATTGGTTTTGGAACTGGAGAAGAGTCATTTGGCTGTGTTTGCAGCCTAAAAAGTCTCATTTTCATTGCTGCAGTCCCTCCCGAGTATCTCTAATGCCTTTCTAAAAGTTTTCTGGAGATGTTTTTCAATCTTTCTTAAGGAAACTTCTATAGTTGCTCTAAACATTCGATCCTTTTATTAGAAAACTCTTACTAATACACAACTCTACTGGTAGGTAAGGCTATTTACAGGAAGAAACAAAATTCCAAGGAGAGATCAGAGCTTAATTTTGTAGATTTCAAATATAAGTTTGATAGCATAGAAGGAAACAGCAATTCATGGATGTGCAAAAAAATCCCCAAACCTTTCAAAATGGACTCTTTCATCACTCCACGTAAGATCTTTTCCTGATTCAAATCAGAAGTATTTAATAATCTCCTATTAGTTACCATTTGTAAAAATTCACAGCTATGGCTGTGTTGTAAAAGACTTCTGGATATACTTTCTTTTGACTGGTCCTGGCTCCTAAACTGGTAGCTGACAAGAGTGCTACATCCAAACTGTGGGGCAGGAAAGGATTTTATGGAGTCCCCTGCACTTCTATTTCCACACCTTTGTTTGTGACATAGGTACTTGTGAGAGGGCACTTTCAGCGGTATACCTGGGTATTAATCCAGAAGAAACCACGTCATTGGAGAAAAGCAGAAGGCTGAGCAAACCTCGAAGGCGGGACGGTGCACTCATGCGTCTCATCCCAACAATTAATTTGGATACATCTGGTATTTATTTCCAGGATTGGAGGCTGGGGAGTGTTTTCAAGTTTAATGGTTACTTAATGCATCGAAGTTTTCTCTGTCCTTTCTAAGCTGCTAGATAATTCCTCGTCTTTACACAGGCACTAAGTATACCAATGTATGCCTGCGATGCAATGGAGCCACCACACACCAACATCTGTCCTTGGTTCTCCAGGGTAGAAACAGATCATAAATCAAAGACAAATATCAAAGGTAATTGCAAGTCACATTCTAACCAAAGCCTCATCTCTACAGTGGCTTTTCACTGAATATTCAGGACGTAAACATTCCTCAGCAATGAGACTCTTTCTAGTCTGTCTTCTGTTTTGAACTCTGAATCCTCCTTTCCATCTCAATCATATCTCAGAATTTCAAGTACTATTCAGAAATACATCCCCTTTAATGGTGAAATACCACATATAATCAATCTATAAAAAGACAGAGTAAATCCAGTTTCAAACACCTGAAGAAATTAGTTCCCAGTTTCAGTAGATTACTTACATATATTTTGCTCTTTATGAAGTCAAAATCTTCCACTAACAATCCTAAACAAATACATGGACTAACATTCCCACGAGTGTAGCAGTGTTACTAGTGATAGCCAAATCAACACACTAAAACTATTGCAGGTTGTGTAAATTATGAAGTGAAAACTGTTACTGTACACTCTAATTCCCAATATGTCAATAAAAATGGAACGTATTTGGATGGCAAAGAAAAACAGACAGGCATAAATGTCCACCTAAGATCTAAAAACCTTGCCTACTAAAGGAAGCATCTTGTAATGTTTAAAATAATTGAGCTTTGGTTTAAAATTAAGGCAATAAAACCAAAAAACCCAAGTATGACATTAATTATGATTCTGATATATATCAACATATTTAAATATTTATATTTAAAATTAAGACATCACAACTGCAAATAGCAGTTCTGTCTATTCTAGGGGATTATCTTGTTTTTACAAAGTCATCTGTTCGAATGCTTAGTAAATTATTTTCTATGCAAGTATGTATGTATATAATAATACTATTAACACAGTTTTGACAATACAGAGCTTCACGAAAATACTAAGAAATGGTAATAGAAATCAACCTACACAAGGGGCATATGTTCATATTTCCTTTTCTGATTGCGATGAGTTTGATATATCCATCGATATAAACATCACCAGCTGCCATGAAATACAAAGAATTTGTAAAAATCAAGAGATATAATTGTTACATTGGCTTTTGAAAAGGCAGATCATTATGTTTTTGTATCTCAGGATGCTCCCTTGACACAAAATACCAGAGCAAACTTTTGAATCGTTTTACTGTTTAAGCAATATAAGCTGTTCAAAATGCTGCTCGTTTGGGAAGTTTCAAACCTCATACACTTCTGATTTCCCTAGGGTGATATCTTTATTTTTCAGACAGTATATTGAAGAAAGCTGCTAAGGCAGTAGATAAAAATCGCTAGAAGCTACCATTGGAAGGAGAGAACTGGGAAAAGCTTTTCAAACAATTCTGTGTCCTACTTAAGTTATTAGAATTACAACAGAGGATTACTAAACAATTGATAAACTATGAATTTTTCAATAAAGCGTTATTTTGCACTGTTGCTTTTTGTCCATTATCCTTATTGATTCTTCCATAGAATCATTTAGCTTAAATCATAATTTACTGCTATCTGAGCAGACTAATCTTTTCTTCTTGCAAAGCAATTTTAAATACCATACAGATATCATTCCAATCTCCTAATATGTAGGGTGCTACAAAAAGAAATTCAAAGAATGAATAGGTTTTTTAGGTCAAATTCCTCCTGACTGGTGGCTGAATAGGACTCCAGCTCAGTCTGCTGTAGACTTCCTTTGATTTCCTCCCTGAGCTGCATGTACAAAAGCAACATTCAGATCTCTGACAAAACAATGAAGAAAATTAAATGTTGTCAGAACAATCAGTATCACAAACTGAAATTTTTATTGGAGAAACTCAATTATTAGCCTGTCTCTCAGATGAGATGCAGTACATAGAAATCCAGAATATGTGGACAAAGCTTATTAAGCATATGTTACTTGCATACATTATATACATGTACAAATCTTAATATACTTATACAAATCTTCATATACTTGTACAGAAAAGCATTTGTAGCTTCAAATCATGAAGTTGGGTAGAGCTGGGTAGTGTGTGAAACAAAAGGCAGACTTTAGCATAACACGTCACTAGTGCACAGCAGTATAACATTCCTGAGCAAGGTTATTACAGGTTTGTATTTTCTTTCTTTCTTTCTTTCTTTCTTTCTTTCTTTCTTTCTTTCTTTCTTTCTTTCTTTCTTTCTTTCTTTCTTTCTTTCTTTCTTTCTTTCTTTCTTTCTTTCTTTCTTTCTTTCTTTCTTTCTTTCTTTCTTTCTTTCTTTCTCTCTTTCTCTCTTTCTCTCTTTCTCTCTTTCTCTCTTTCTCTCTTTCTCTCTTTCTCTCTTTCTCTCTTTCTCTCTTTCTCTCTTTCTCTCTTTCTCTCTTTCTCTCTTTCTCTCTTTCTCTCTTTCTCTCTCTCTTTCTCTCTTTCTCTCTTTCTCTCTTTCTCTCTTTCTCTCTTTCTTTCTCTCTTTCTTTCTCTCTTTCTTTCTCTCTTTCTCTCTTTCTTTCTCTCTTTCTTTCTCTCTTTCTCTCTTTCTCTTTCTCTCTTTCTTTCTCTCTTTCTTTCTCTCTCTCTTTCTCTCTTTCTCTCTTTCTTTCTCTCTTCCTTCCTTCCTTCCTTCCTTCCTTCCTTCCTTCCTTCCTTCCTTCCTTCCTTCCTTCCTTCCTTCCTTCCTTTCTCTCTCTCTTTCTCTCTCTCTTTCTCTCTTTCTCTCTTTCTCTCTTTCTCTCTTTCTCTCTCTCTCTCTCTTTCCTTCTTTCTTTCCTTCTTTCTTTCCTTCTTTCCTTCTTTCCTTCTTTCTTCCTTTCTTCCTTTCTTCCTTTCTTCCTTTCTTTCTTTTTTCCTTCCTTCCTTCCTTCCTTCCTTCCTTCCTTCCTTCCTTCCTTCCTTCCTTCCTTCCTTCCTTCCTTCCTTCCTTCCTTCCTTCCCTCCTTCCTTCCTTCCTTCCCTCCTTCCCTCCTTCCCTCCTTCCCTCCTTCCCTCCTTCCTTCCCTCCTTCCTTCCCTCCTTCCTTCCTTCCCTCCTTCCTTCCCTCCTTCCTTCCTTCCCTCCTTCCTTCCCTCCTTCCTTCCCTCCTTCTTTCTTTTCTTTTCTTTTCTTTTCTTTTCTTTTCTTTTCTTTTCTTTTCTTTTCTTTTCTTTTCTTTTCTTTTCTTTTCTTTTCTTTTCTTTTCTTTTCTTTTCTTTTCTTTTCTTTTCTTTTCTTTTCTTTTCTTTTCTTTTCTTTCTTTCCCCAGTGGTGATCTAATGTTCCATGTTATAAGGAAAAAAAATGAGTATATCTACCATATTTAATGGTGGAAAAAGATTTGTCTTTTCAGGAAGGACCATGGTAAAAATTTTTATTAAAAAATATTAAAATGACCATAATTAAATATTAGCAATAATAAAGTGAATGCATACTTGTAATAATTTACTATTATCTATAGACTTTTCCCAACCTCTTCTTCATATAGGTGTGTCTTCCTAATTCTTGAAGAATTAACTTTTCTTTATCTCTTTGGGTAGGTTTTTCATTCATTAAAACCCATCATAAATCACCCTCTGCCTTCAGTGGCAAAAGACCTGTGATCCAATGCTCCAATATTAATCCTTTGTTCTAGAAAGCATGAATTAATGTATATTGTAAGTGTAGTCATTTTAGACCAGGTTGATAAGATGCAAAGCCTTGTTAAATAAATTAAATGCAAATCAAAAGACAAGTGGAACCTACTATCTCTTATCTCAGCTACATGTAGCTGTGGTCAAATAAGAGAAGGTATCCAGATAACACTATTTTTAGGTGTCTCCTTATGAAAGGTGGAAAAGAGAACAAAGAAAACAAAGAAAATAAAGGGAGACTAGATGGCAATAATGATAGAGGAGTCTTAGAGAAGTAGCTTATTTGGCAAATTAAACATTTGCATTGGCATGAAGCAGATTGCAGAGGAGGAAATTTTGAAATCAAGATGAATAAGGAACTGTCATATGCATCAAATAGTTGCATCACCACAGTAAGACAATAGAAAAATTACATCCATTGAGTCCCAACACAGATGTTACCAATAGATGAAAACTGTACTTCCCTTCGGATGGAGACAGAAGAAAAATACAGATGGCAAGACTTTGTTGGAATAATACCACTGACTTTAATTAAGCTACTCAGGATACAAATTTAGGCCCTGGAGATCTGTTTAGGTCATATCTGAAAAAGAGTTAAGTATCTCTAAAAATCAGTTATGTACTTCAGAAGTGGGGGCTGACTAAGGAGATAGAAGTACTTGTTGAACACTTTAAAATAACAGAAACAGAATTAAAAAATCAATAAAGCCTCATATGAAAGGTTATTTTAAAGAAATAAATCGGTAGGTTATATTTTGCTACAGTCACTCCAATTCTGAGCTATCCCACAAAAAAGTTCTCCAGCCAGGTCAGTGAACAGCAAGCCTACGAATCCCTTCTTAAAAAATACCCTTTTAAAAAAATCTCTATAACTTTTCTAAGTCACTTGCATCTAGAAAGTTGATCCTTTTTTATTTTTTATTCAACTGTTTACCAAAAGCCCAGGGCACTGCCAGTCCTACCAGCAGAGATCCTGGAGTTGGGCATTCCTGAGGCTCTCCAATTCCCTTCTGTGGGATCTGCAATGCCTTGTACATTGTAGAGGTGTATGGCAGCAGGAGAAGTACCTTCCCCCCTGCTCCTGAGTGCCCACAGTGAGCACGTACCCTTTGCCCCTATGTGCACCTGTGTGTGGAGGCACCTCACAGCAGAAAGCCCTGCTCAGGAGTAACTGATGGTGCGGTGAGCTAGCGGATGTTTGGGCAGGTTGATGGTCCCAGAAGAAAGCACCGAGTGGTGGGGGAAGCCTTGTTCAGGAGCCACAGACACTTGTGGCCAGGTGGTTTTGTGGCAGTGTGGCACACATGGTAGGTCTGGGCATGATCTAAGAGAAGGACTCTTGGGAGGTATTTGGGTAGGATCATAGTTTTGCAAGAAGGAACCTGTCTTTGTTCTGGGCAGGAATTTGCATTGCAGCTCAGTATTGCTCTTGATATCTGTATACAAAAACGAGTTCACTGGCTGATGTTAATAAATAGACGTTTTTGTAAAGGTTTGTGACAGGCTTTGTATCTCTTTTAGTTTATTTTCTGAATTTGTGTTTACTTTTCTTTAGGCATCCAGACCTGTAAGCCCCACTGGAGGGCATGGACTGCTTTTTACTTTATGTGCTGTGCTTAGAGGAGAGGTTGCCAGAGACAGAACAGTAAGAAAAACCAGAGTCGCTATACTGAGCTGAGAGTCCACAGCTCATGTTTAAACAGACAGCAGTGAGAAGCAGAGAGCCAGGTTCAGCGGTGACTCAGATCTTCCCAGGGGCCAGAGTACACTGCAGTTTACTGTAACTCAAAAAATCGCAGAGATGCCTGGAAGCAAGGACTCACCTTTGAGGACACAGAGAGCAGGAAAAGAGTTGTGTACAAGACTTCATTTTTCTGCCTTGTCTTACCTATTTGCTCTGAACCGTGTTTCTTTGAGAATATATCTTGCAGGCTCTGTTCAACTTTTTTTTTTTTTTTTTTGGTGTCTAAGAACCTTTTCAGAAAACTCACAGAAAAGAAGTAGTCTAGGTACTAGTACTTTAAAACAGCAATTTCTTCAGGGTTCTACTCCAAAAAGCCCAGGTGTCTAGTGAGAGCAAGGGCTCTTCATTTTATAAGCAGGATAGTACTGTGAATTTCAGAAAAAATTAGTCTTGTACAAATCTCCTGTTGACTTCAGTGAAAGAGATAACAGGAACTCGAAGTACTTTGATGCTTTCCAGCCTACAGAAAGTGATGCAAAGCAAGAGCTGATAGCATTGTGATTTTCTAAGTAGGTAGAGGTTCCGTGTTTTATAGACAGTATGGACATCATTCACCTTTAATATCACTTACAACTTTGAAGAGCAAACTGAAATAATTATATTTTCCCATCAGTACACAAATACAAACCCTTTCTCAGCAGCTCATGTGAGCTGCTGAACATATAAGAGCATGCTGTGGTGTTCTCAGGAATGAGGGATAGTGAGGATAAAGCAGGTGAGTATTTTTCTCTCCCAATAGAATTCTTTTGGTCTCTGTACCTCTGTTATAACATTAAAGCAGAATTTAAATTTTTGTTTTATGCAAGACATTCCTATCACTCCCTTTTTTTTTTTTTTTTTTTAATTTTTGGATTATGACATTTGTATAATTAAAAAAATTGTCAGACTTGCTACTTAAAGATTTGCAAGTGTATTCCATACAGATTCAAATGATTTCATACCATTTCTGTAGTGGGATACCAATGAGTACAGTCATTTTATCATAGATTTTTATGATGTAGCTCTTAAACAGTAGTAAATCCATATCATAAGGATTCTGAAAAAATGATTCATAATAGTTGCATCATGGACTAAAAGTTATTCTGCGTTACAACATAAAATGATAACACTTCTTAGAAAATTTTAGTCACAAGAACAGTTCGCAATTTTCAAACTAGATTTAATTTAAAACGAATTTAAAGAAGAATGCTTTCTGTGATGTAAGATCACTAGTTGTTTGTTACTGATAAAATTTACTATTTTCTGAACTTGTTTTAGGCATTGAAGAACACCTGAAGTAGCCAGAAATCTTTCCTAATACTGCTTTTTTTCCTTCCTCCCACCTGGCTGGCAGTCCTTTCAGTGGAAAGCTGCAATTTCTTGGGGAAATGTAGGTTTCTTTATGCTTATGACTGTTTTCCTGTTACTTCTGTCTGCTTGGATCTCTGTCATTTTTTGTACAGCTGAGTTACATAGCTTATTAGTCAGATCATTTCTGGATTAATAGGCAGGTAAAAGTGTGGGATTTAAAAAAAATCAATCAAAATTTAAATTAATTTGGTTTCATATTTTATTTTTTATTTTTCTAGAAAGAAAAACCTTTGTTTATGTTTGTTGTACATACACTATTTCCTGTGGTGTGATTAGAACACTAAAAAAAAAAAAAAAAGAACAAAAAAAGAACAAAACACGAAGAACCACAAAGCATGATCTGATTTGAAAGAAACAGCTCTGTGCAACACACATGTTTTTTTTTTTTTAATGAAAGCAAGAAATGTTATTTTTTTCAAGGAGAATGAGGAAAACAAACAGAACAAAACAGGAGGCAGTAGTTTAGCTAAAATCAGTGCAATTTACTGGTACTTACCTGAAATATCTGTGTAGGCAGGTTAATGTACTCATGAGCTCCACAAAAAGAATCCCCCTGCTACATGTCTTCTTGAGAGTCCTGAGCTGTGCCACAGTCTCTGAAAGTCCATGAAAACTTTCATTATGTGATTTATATTTCTTTTAATTCATGTTTTCTGTCCATTATTTTATTAAATATTTTAGTAGCTTTGATCTGATCTATTTGTAAAATGCCGTTTGCTAAGACTTATCAGCAATTAATTCTAGGATAGATGAGAAGGGAGATGGCAAACATGTTCTTAACACAAGAACATCATGAGGTCTTTGGATAAGGATACAGCAAGATGTAACATCTGGACATCTGGAGTTTTCATGCACCATGACACTGCTGAGCTGTATAAAGGTGTATGAGTGAAGAAGTAGCCAGTATTATCACTGTACTGACTCAAAGTTAAGAACAAGGTTTAGATCTAAGCATTTGTTGCACCCCTTGTGCTTTTGTTGGGAAAGGTTAGTCTGCCATGTCAGCATGTTTAACTACACCAGTGAAATAGTGACTCTTGCTGTCTTATCTCTATTGATAAAATGATTCACAAAAGCATAGTGTTTCTACATTAACAGACAGGTGGTGTGTTGGTTTTGTTTTTTTTTTTTTTCCCGGTAAAATGGTAAGCATAATTATATACAAAAAAGAGAACAGAGCGCTTTCATACTTCGTAGTCTCCCTCCCTACTACTCTGCCCCAAAAAAGATGTAGACATAAAACATGAACAATTAGTTCAGCTCCATTCTTCCTGTAGTATGATTGCTTACACTTTCTCAAAATAAGTGTAAATGTGTTTAAAGGACTGTTATTCTCATTTACAAGCTTCAGATTGTTTAGACAGAGTAAATCATAATATAAAGCAAAAGCCAATTAGTTCCATATCCCATTATAGTGCAGTATATACTGTCAGATTTATTGTAAATAAAAAAGCTTGCTTAAAAATAAACTTTTTGACTTTCATAAAGCATTCTGCTTCACTTTTAGAATGCAAAGAAAAAGAGGGAAATACTATGAAAGTAAAAAGTTTTCTTGCTGTAGTTATGTAACATAAAGTTTCTTTTGCAAATAGAAAAAAAAAGGTGATGTGAATATGGAGCTCCCGCATCTAGCAAGGTAATAAATTTCAGCCTAGAAGTAATGTCTTCAGTGTTTACTAAGACTTAGCTAAAGACTTAATTTTAAGTATATATCTTGCTCAGCCACATTCATTAGATGCATTATGGGTTTTTGAGAGAATGTTCCACATGTATGCTACTTTCAATCTTTATTTTTTGTTTTTCCCTCATGAGAAAGTATTTTTAGTATTTTAAAATCCAATATTTAAGCATAATAAATCTGGGATCTAAAGACTAAATGGCTGTCTCTTTTTATTACTATAACTGCAGCATATAACTGTAGCTTTTTAACACTTATGGAGTTATTCCTATGTCATATGTTTGATCTTCTTGACTGTTGAATTTTTTTTTTAAATTTAATTTCAGTAGCTCAATGCAAATGAGCAACATTAATGCAGGTTTTCACATGGCAGTAGTGGTTCAGACATTGGTATATCCGCTGGAAATACCTGTGTCTGCTCTTCACTGATATATTTTTGTTGTTTTGTTGGTTTTATTTGGTGGTTTACTATTTTTATTCCTTTTTTGATTAGTACTATGGCTAGTACCGTAGCCAATTTGACTGTCTCCACAACTGACAGTCTCTCTGTGGGACTGTTTTGGTTGCTTCTGGCAAGATCTTTGTGGGAGACTGTTTGGGGAAGGTGCTGGAGCTAGGAACAGTATTTTATACGGTAAAGTCTATCATATCAAAGGGATATGTAGAAAAGAACTGTTGAAAAGCTTACCTTTTTTTTTTTAATACGTGTTTTCCAAATCAATGTTGAGACTTACAGTTGGGAAACATGCATGGATATGCTATATAGGAGAAAGTGGTTGGAAAGAGGCAGAGACAAGTTATTTCTTTGCATAAGCAAATCTTAGTACTTTGCAGGAGAAATCTATTCCATTTGTGCCTTTTCACCATGGAAAAAATAGGGAGCAGAAGTTAAAAGTGCTAATTTTGATTAAGGCAGGCAAATCTTTCTAGACTTCTAGTCTCAGTGGAAAACATGCTTTATTAACATCTAAGTCAAAGCAGTTGGAGTTCAGACCCTTCTTCGGGCTGTCTAGGAAGAACCTGAACTCTACCTGAGAACTGCATCCTGAAGATAGCTTCACAAGATAAAGATAGTCTTTATGAGTATCCCTTTCAGTGTTTAACTACATATTGGTCCCCTGGCAGAGCAGTTGAGATCACTAGACAAGCCTCTGTCCCAGAGGCTTTAAAATAATTCTGAAGCTGCAAGGTTAGCATGCTTGCCATGTCTGGTGAACTTCATGCTACCTATGCTAGCTAATGAGGCCCTATACCTGTGTCTTAATTGCAGCTACTCAGATTGAAGTATGTGCAAAAATGGATTGTCCATTTACTTGACTGTAGGGCTGAGTTTAGGCTGAGGAAGAACATGTAAGAGGAATATCTTCCACTGGAGGGGTTTGACTGGATGGAAGAGCAAAACACTCTGGAAGTTCTTGCTTATTGAGACATGTATTATCTTCCAAATAAAGTAAGAAAAAACAACAAAAAGCCCAGCTAAGTTTTTTGGGTCTTTGTTGTTTGTTTGTTTGTTTCTCAAACTGGTAAGCACTTAATCTTTTAAAGTCTATTTCAAATGAAAGTTCATGTAACAAAACGCATTACTCTAACTTGGTAGATGAAAATGTTTCTCAAGCATAACAAAGTAGTGAAAAAATTAATTTTAAATTTTTTTCGAGTTAATAGTTTTAGAAAGTGCATAAGTGATTGAGCAATGAAACAAGATTAGCTGAATATGCAGTTCAAGAAAGTTGTCAGACTTATCTTCTCAAATTAGAATTATCTGTAATGTTTCAATTGCTCTAATAGACACAACAGCCTTGTTGTTTCACAGTTAAGGCCATAAAATGGTCTCTGGTCTTCATTCACATCATACATGCCCACCTGCATTGTGTGAGGCCTGATACAGAATAAATTTGGTTGCCCCAATTCTTTTGCAGACAAGTGCTTATGACATTAAACTCACTACGCAGATTAACTGGGTACAGTAAAGAAAAATGCCTTTCTTTGTTTTGAAACTGTGTCAGTATTTTTTTGTTTGTTTGTTTTCTAGTAGCTATGTTATGAAAGATGGAAACCAACTATTAATCATTCAATTTCTCTGTGCCACATAAAGTTACGCTATAGTATGTCCCTTTATCTGTCTCTTAGCTGAGAAGTTCTGCTTTGTTTTGTTGCTACTACTACGGGAGGCATTTCATACATGTCATAATCTCTGTTGTTAATCCTCATAATTTTCAGTTCTTTCTGGGAGTGAGTGGAATCAGAAAAGCACATCGTGTTTGAAGTATAGCTATATAATGATTTATTCAGGTTGTTCTCAGAATTAAATAGTCCAAATAAACGAATACTCAAATTCCGTTTCAAAGAAAAAAAAAAACTTTTCCTGCGAAAGTGCCTCTTAGACTTAACACATCAGCCAATATTTGCAAAGTTTTATCCAGTAAAACTAAACTCCTCCCTTGAGTCAGACTTCAAAATGAGTCTCCAGAGAGGTCCTTTATTAACATGTGGGTGAATTCAACTTAATTGTGCTCCTACATTGGACTGCTACTCTGTGACAGCTGGAACTTTAACAAAGAACACATGAATTAATTTTTAATAATTTAGAAAATAAAGATTCTTTTTGTCCAGCTCCCAAAATAATTGATTAATAATTCTATTTACCTGCTAATTCTGTTACTGTTGGACTAACTGGAAAGTTGAATTTGTTCA
This sequence comes from Patagioenas fasciata, assembly GCF_037038585.1. NCBI lineage: Eukaryota > Metazoa > Chordata > Aves > Columbiformes > Columbidae > Patagioenas > Patagioenas fasciata. The sequence continues at coordinate 44,517,010 of NC_092521.1, read as the reverse complement.
ACTTTTTAAAGAAATCTATTTTGCTGCTCTTTATTGATTGCCATTATAAAAGGCATTCTTAATTTTCTAGTATTTCTGTTCTTTCTCTTTTCTTTTCCTTTTTAGAAACATCTCAGCTGCTGACTAGCTGTGTAAGTCTTCTGCTAGAACATGTGAAGTTTTATTCTTCATAAGCAGATAAGAACCGGCTTGACCCTAATAACAAATTAGGGTTGAATAGTTCAAAAGTGAAGTGCAAAGAAGACTATTTCTTTGCAGACTGACAGTATATATGATAAAAATGTTCCAAGAGAGCAGCAGAGAAGCCACTTTTTGTGCTTTCTAAATAAAGCAGAATTTTGCAGCCATACGAAAATGCCAGTTCTGGGGAAAAAAACCCAACCAACCAAAACCAACCAAACAAAAACCAACCAAAATTAAACAAACTTGCCCACTCAACTAAAAAAACACAGGCATGTATTCACACAGAAAAATTCTGGTCACCTTTAGGTGTATCACTGGTCATTTCCCAAGCTGTTATTGTGTCATATCAGCATTAAGCCCGTCATAGCTGACTTAAATGCTTTTACTCGGAACACTACTGAAGGAATCCTAGCTGGAGGTGACCAGTAGCAGTAGATTCTCCTCTCAAGCTGAGATGAATTTATCCAGCTATGGACTCTTCCAAGGTCCATATTTTTTAATAATCCACTTATAACCCATTGTTTCAAATTTTTTAAGGTTTCTTTTGTGATGTTAGTGTGTCGAAAGTAATACCTTTTAAGAAGCCACTGTGTGTTGCTCCAAACAGTGCACATGGTCTCACCCAAACTTTAGAGAAAGATGAATTATGTTTTTGCACTTATGCTTTAAAAATCATCCTTGGCAGTATCAGCATCGCCAAAGGTCGCTTAATCGGTTTATAAGATGCCAGGATATCAACCATTTTCTATAACTAAACAGTAAAATAAAGGAGGGGTGGGGGGTCCTAAACACATTTTGCCTACAACTTGTAAGTATATCTCTGGTTTTAGAGAAAACTTAGACTATGATAATATTTTTTTGTCTTGCATATAGTATTTCCTGTTTAAAATATAATATGCATCATTCATTTTTTCATGAGCTAGAGAGGTAAGCAGACAAGTAGATACAAAACCATGTTGATGATGTCCAGTATACAGCTGGATAAATACACAGTGCAGTGAGTGAGTAATTGGCTGATGGGCCAGGCTCAAAGCATTCTTGTAAATGGGGTTATGTCGGACTGGCAACCAGTCACTAGCGGGGTTCTGCAGAGATCCATCTTAGGGCCAGCACTCTTCAATGTCTTTATAAATGACTTAGACTCAAGACTTGAGACATTGTTTAGTAAGTTTGCCAATTACACAAAATTGGGAGGAGCTATTGACAATCTCGAGGACAGAGAGGCCCTGCAGAGGTATCTGAGCAAATCAGAGAACTGGGCAATCACCAATCATATGAAGTTCAACAAGGGCAAGTGTCAGATTTGCACCTGGGACACAACAGCCCTGGCTGTAAATATAGACTGGCCGATGAGATGCTGAAAAGCAGTTCCATGGAGAGGGATCTGGGGGTTCTGGTTGACAACAAGTTGAACATGAGCCAGCATTGTTGGTAGCCAAGAGGGTCAACCATGTCCTAGAATACAGAATTTTCTGAGCAAAATGAAGCTATTATCACACACTAAATGTAAGAAAAATACAGTATCTAAAATTATGTAAAATGACCCTACCCTACACACATGAAAAAGATACTAAGCTACTGGAGAGTGTCCAGAGGAGGGCTGCAATGTTAGTGAACGGTTTGGAGAAGCAGCTGTATGAGGAGCAGCTAAAGTCACTTGGTTTGTTCAGTCTGGAGGAGACTGAGGGGAGACCTCATCACAGCTACAACTTCCTCACAAGGGTAGGAGGAGGAGCAGGTACTGATCTCTTCTCTCTGGAGACCAGTGACAGAACCTGAGGCAATGTCAGGAAGATGTGCCAGGGGAAGTTTAGATTGGATATTAGGGAAAGATTCTTCACCCAGAGGGTGAGGAGGGTTTCTAGTAAGCCAAGGTGTGGTCACGTCGAAGTTTTGTTGAAATTTTGAAAAAAAAAAAAAATCTACTTTCCAGTTGCTTTTAATTTATTCTGTGATTAAAATACCACTGTGGCAATGATATTTACATAAATTTCCATGGTGTCTTCCTAAACTTTTTTTTTTTTTTAAACTATTTTGTGGAATTTATCAAATAACAGACAAGTGTATTATTTAAATTTAACATATGTTGTAAAGTATTGTTTAACAAGTACCTAGCTATTGTGTGGGTGGGAATGATGTTAGTAACTGCATAAGCACCTGATTCAGACTGAATCTTCTAAAGCTTTTGTATATATGTTAAGCTCGTCCAGTTTCAAAAGAGTCTAAGAATTCCAAAGCTTTAATAAAAGTATACTACTTTATTTCTATAGCAATTCCAGTGCTATAAATTTAATGCCTCTTCTTATGTTGTGAAGGTGCCTCCACTATAATTACTAGACTAGCAAGGCAATGTGAAAGGCACACTATGAAGCTGACACTCCCATTGTACTTTACCTGCTTCCATTTATTACAACAGCAGGGTGCTGTTTTTAAAGCTTGAAGCAAGACAGATATTTGGAGCCTTATAGGCAGGATCATTTTTATGTTTAATAGGAATGACTGCCTAAGAGTTGGAACAGAACTGTGGTTCCTGTTACACTCCCCTCTTTCAAGATAAGTTATCTCCAAGGGCAAACCACTCTTTACTTCTCCCATCTTTCATAAGTGTACTGGACCTGATTGACCATAATGACTGTGTGGGATGCAGGTACTGTTCTAAGGTGCCTGCCCCCTTGCTGTTCCTCAGCTGGCTTTAGAAATAGCACTGGATTTTGTCCAAACTGATGAAAAGTAAATCTCCACAAATAAAACTGTCGTCTCAGTATTATGAGTCTGAGTCCCAGAGCCAAGTATGAGGTCTATTCCTGTTTAGTTTCAACTTCAAAACCTTTAGGATGTTTTAAGACAGAAGTCCAACTTTTGTGAAATCTTTATACTTTTTTGAAGGCTGCTCAAACAGTAAAAGATAAAAGTAGTGCTTCTGAAGCCATCGTTTTTTGCTGAAATCCCAGTGCTTGTTTCTCTCTCTTGAACAGCGTCTACCTTTTCTCAGTTCTGATGTTTTTCATGTAGAAAAAAAGACAATTTTGAAGTATGCCTTGTGCTGAGATATACGATGCAACAAGGTGCCCTTTAGTTGGGAAAGAAAAAACTCCAGGGGCTGTGATTCTAAAGCATGTATGTATTTCTTTACCTGTTTCTGCTTTGAAAATGTTTTCAACTAGGCTACACAAAATGCTGTGGTTAATAATCCAGAGATTTGCAAAGCTTCTGTAAAGGTGGACGCACAATTTTTGCAAATTCACTGTTAGCTACTAGCCACTAGAGTTTTATGTAGAGGAGGATGCCATCTCATGCATTATATTTGCATCATTGCACTAAGGATGCCATATTATTACATGCAAACTAATTTCAAGTTGAACTCATTTTTCCCATCTAGATTAGATAGGTGATCGTTAAAAAAAGGCACTGAATAAAAATAGTTATTTTAGTTGTATAGTAAGAATCTTACTCTTGCAGACAATGCACACTATTTAGTAGTTTTATGAGGCCTCTAAAATTAAAAGTAAAAACTTTAAACATCGAAGAATAGAAGTATTGAAATCCTAACACAAAATTTCTTCTGTTGTTACTTTGAGTCAGTGTCAGAGACTGAAAAGAATTATGTCTCAAACACTGTGACAAAACCAGTTCATCCAAGCACATAAGACGGAACATCGTCAGAGACTGAAAAGAATCATGCCTCAAACATTGTGACCTGGTAGCAGGAGATGGGATATTCAGGATAAGGTGAATTGTGGGTTACATACCAATGACAAGCTAAGAACCCACAGACAAAGGCTGGCCGGTTGACACAGGAGGTGGGGGACATGCTGGAGGGCACATAACTCTGTCTTTTGATAGGCCCAACATAGCATAAAGGTAAAAGCCGAGACCCTTCAAGAAGGCCCAAGACTTTCTCTGTCTTTCAAAATCACCCCCCAGCCTTTTCTATCTTTCGCAATAACACCTGCACAAAAGACCAAAAAATATGCAAGCAGGTAATCCGGAGGGCTATAAAAAGGCTCATCTATACCTGCACAGGTAAGAAGCCCACCATCCTGAGGACGACTCTGCCCACCAGACTCGTAATGGGAACCAAACAGACACCTGAGGACTCTGCACTTCCAAACTGCAAACCTCAACATCGATGTCGCAGGACACCACAGGCCACAGGTTACTGGACCCAGACTACAAGTCCCATCATCCATGCTGCAGAGCCACAAGGGTGGTGGAATACTTCTTCCTTCCTTTCCTTTCCTTTCCTTTCCTTTCCTTTCCTTTCCTTTCCTTTCCTTTCCTTTCCTTTCCTTTCCTTTCCTTTCCTTTCCTTTCCTTTCCTTTCCTTTCCTTTCCTTTCCTTTCCTTTCCTTTCCTTTCCTTTCCTTTCCTTTCCTTTCCTTTCCTTTCCTTTCCTTTCCTTTCCTTTCCTTTCCTTTCCTTTCCTTTCCTTCCCTTCCCTTCCCTTCCCTTCCCTTCCCTTCCCTTCCCTTCCCTTCCCTTCCCTTCCCTTCCCTTCCCTTCCCTTCCCTTCCCTTCCCTTCCCTTCCCTTCCCCCTTCCCCTTCCCCTTCCCCTTCCCCCTTCCCCCTTCCCCCTTCCCCTTCCGCTTCCACTTGTCTTGCCTTCCCTTTCCATTTCCCCTTCCCCTTCCCCTTCCCCTTCCCCTTCCCCTTCCCGTTGCCCTTCCCCTTCCCCTTTCCCCTTCCCGTTTCCCATTTCCCCCTTCCCCTTTCCTCTTCCCCTTCCCATTTCCCCTTTCCTCTTTCCCCATTCCCCTTTTCCCCTTCCATATCCCTATTTCTTTGCCTGTCTTTCTATAAGAAGCATAATAACATAAGGGTTACAGCCCCACATGTACCACAAAACTCTCGTATGTAAATCGTTTTGCAGTTAAACTGTTCACCTCTCCCTCCTCCCCCCATACCTCTGAGCTGGACGTGACAGTCAGAAAACTTAATCAATTTTGTGAAAGTCCGTAGTTAGGATTTTAGCTTGATGATATAAAAAGTTTTAGGAAGTTCAAATGAGCTAAAACTTGCTGGATTTACAATTATGTAACTCTCAAGTATTTTATTATAAGCCATTACGTGAAGTCTGAATAATCTAGAAGATTAGCCCTTTGTACATAGACTTGAAACCAAATTCTGAATCTTGCAATGAACCTTAAGAAAGGGATTGTTGTCAACAGAGTTATTGCCTTTGATTTAAAAAACTTTTGTACCTGTAAGAGGATAAGCTGGGCTCTCTGAGAAACATTTCTGGAAAACTTACCAGAGAGGTTGATGAAATCCAATTGTAAATCTTTTTCCAGGGGGAAAGTCAAATTGACATTATGAACTGCAAAAACTACTAGCCTGGTGTGGCAGTTGCACACTCCCCTGAGATTTGCAGCTTTCAATGGGGCAGTTGATGGCTCTTTTAGCACCTTTTGTGCCCCACTGTGCCTGTTCCCATGTACACACACAGGATGGTACCAAGGTGCTGATAGTCACATCTTCCCCTATCCTGGGTCAGGGTGACTTCACCTCCACCAGCTGGTGGGATGCTCGCCCCATTGACAAGGTCCTTAATGGGACTCTGAGTCTGTTGGCAGGGTCATTAGCAGAGGAGGTGCCCAGAGTATCTGCAAAGCTTCTGGTCCATGTGCATTACAAATACCCACAGCCAGATCTGACCAGACTATAAAGCAGGGTTCCTGTCGAAGGCACCCTTTGGAGTGGTGTTCTCACAGAATCGACTGGGTTGTGGGTCTGTAAACTGGAGCCCTTAGACTGGGATGCTGTCTAAGGAGACTTCCTGGGATCGAGAGTGCCTCAGCTTCTCGTTTGGATGAGTGGTAATTTACTGGATATATCCCTGAACGAGTCCTTGCCTAACCAGGCAAGCGTGAGTCCTTGCATAATCCAGGCGAGTGATTATTTCTTGTGGGTACCCTGGAGTCAGAGGGCTCTGGTTTGTTTCTTCTAAGTGTGTGCATGCACACTGTGGATCCTCAATATTATTATTTTGCTGTACCCCAATAATCTCCTCAACTGATATCCAAACCTGTATTTTATGTTGTTGGAGTGCTAACTAATTGTGTAAACCCTGTTTCTGGTTGGTTTATTGGCTGCGCTTTTCTGGCCAGAATAATGTCTGTTTTGGAACTTGTTGTCTGCCTAAAGCTGACTTTGGGGTACCTCCATGACAGCTGGATTTTTTATCTTTGTGGTTTTGACTTGTATATTGCTCCCACAGTTGAACATCTCACTTACAGACAGAACATAATTGCTCTGCTTGTTTCTGTAATAAAAATAATATATAGTGTGTTTTTAGGAATTGCTCATGCACGTATACAAAGTTGTTCCTCCCGTGCTTGTGAGGCCACACCTTGAATATTGTGTTCAGTTGTGGGGCCCTCACCATAAGAAAGACATTGAGGTACCAGAGAGAGTGCAGAGGAGGGCAAGGAAGCTGGTGAGGGGCCTGGAGCACAAGTCTGATGAGGACCAGCTGAGTGAATTGGGGCTGTTTAGCCTGGAGAAAAGGAGGCTGAGAGGAGACCTTATTGCTCTCTACAACTACCTGAAAGAAGGTTGTAGCATGGAGGGGATTGGTCTCTCTCCCAAGTAACAAGCGATAGGACAAGAAGAAATGGCTGCAAGTTGCAATAGGGAGGTTTAGATCAAATACAAGGCAAAAATTCTCCACAGAAGTGGTTGTCAGGCTTTAGAACAGGCTGCCCAGGGAAGTGGTGGAGTTGCCATCTCTGGAGGGGATGTTTAGATGAGGTTCTTAGGGAGATGGTTTAGTGCTACAGTTAGGCTATGGCTGGACTCTGATCTTGAGGGTCTCTTCCAACTGAAGTTATTCTATGATTTTATAAAAATGTAGAAATATTATGTACTGCAGAAGCCATGTTTCATACATGAAAAATTTAAGTGGTTTTGGGTCACAACAGCCTATTTTGAGAGAGTTTTCTATTCCTACTGTTTTTACCATAAAACCACATTTTACTAATTTTTAATGCAAACCAAACCAAAAAACCAACACTACCAACCAAACAACCCCTCCCAAAACAAACAAATAAGCACCACAATTTGAATTTTGAAAAAGTTTTCAAAACTGTCTCAAATTAGATCTAGTTTCCTGCATGATGCAGGAGAATAAAAGGAACAATAAAGGACTCCAGCTTTCCTGTGAATAGCAGTTTATGATTTGTAACAAGCACTTCTTTATTCAGGAAGGTGGAATGAGACCTGAACACTTAGGTATACTGGTATAAGGCATATGATAGATGTCCAGGAGAGTCAGCTGTGTTGCCTTATTATTTCCTTGTAAAGTTTAATCAGTCATGTTCGAATTCAGGAGACAATTCAGTAATTACATGGCTTGGTGCAGTAACTTGGAAAGCCCCATTCAACTGTATGGATTTATTATTCCTGTTTGTTCAAAATGGACTTCTGAAAGTCTTCCAGTCAGAAATAAAAATGATTTATTTTCAGACATGTAGGTGAATCATCTACAAAATTCACCCAACATTTTATGCTGAATTTTATTTTCAGTTTCTAATGAACTGCAAGGAGTCTCTGAAATGACTTTGAGTACACTCATGTGCCATTTGCAACCACGCTTAGGCAGTGGTAGCCTGAAACATATTTGTTGGAAATGTGCATAAATGAAGTAATGAAGGTTGTAAAAGCCACCAGTAAAGAATAAAAGACATGTATTTACCCATGCAGACACTGCAGGTACATATATTTACACATACACATTTATATGCACATATTTGCACTCGTGCCCACATGCATATATGTGTGCATGCACATATACGCTTATGTGCATGCACATCAATACGCATGCATCTTTCTACACACACTCTCGTATATTTACACACATGCACATACATGTGTATACCTGTGCTTATTTGTGCATGCTGTCGTGGGGGAGTGATTTAGGGTTCTGCTTGCTGTAGAACAATGTTTAGATTTCTTAAAGAGAAGAGCGACCTTAAAGAGTTTGTCGGTGGGTTTGCTCTATTATTTGTTGCATGGGGGAGATATACCAAACTAAATATTGCTTACCTTCTTTCCAGGTGAGTGTATTCATTCATGAAGCAAACCTTAAGGCACCTTCTCTCCCTGAGGACTGTTCACCCCAGGGGCTCTGTTCTGAAGCTCCAGAGGGAAACTCTCCGGCAATGTGTGTATCTGTCACGATGCAAACGTTTAGGGTTCTTCTTCCCTGATAACCATTCGCTCTGGAGCCTGTACTTACAGATCCGAAGGCGAACTTTCAGGGAAGACCCGTAATCACATGTGAAGTAGACTTTCAGGAAGCAAAATTTTCAGGAAAAATATTTAATGGAGTAAAATAACGAAAGGACTAACTCAAGCCAGGTACCACACAGAGGTCCGCCCAAGCATAGAAAATTACAAACTTTTATATCTTTACAGAGCATTCACTCCAAGATTCAGTCCAATAGAAGAATTTTGCCACCAGGTCCCTTGCTCTCCATTGGACCCCTTTTCCCTGACTCCATGTGGGCCTCTGTTTTGTTCAGTTGTAGACATTGGTTTTGGTCCATATCCTTGAAGGTGCCATTTTGTCTGGATAAATCCTTTCTTCTCAGCAAAGTGCAAAAATAGGCCCCACTTCACAGATGTCTGTGATGTCTCTGTGTTAACCTTGGATCATTGTTTTCCCAGTCGGTTCCATTTTTTGCAGCAAAATGCAAGCTAGACTTTATCTTGCGGGCATTTAGTTTAGTTTGCAGTTGCTTTTGGTAAATAGGAGTGTAAAATTTTGGCAAATCTAGTCTACTAAGTAACATGAATCAAAGAATCTATCAAAAATCATACAACCTTATATCTCTAAGTAATCCATTACATTTGGTGTGTATCTACTTAAGCTAAATGACTAATATTGAACTTGAATTGGGCTCATCCACTGACCTCTGAGTAGTAAAAAGATTGCCATACAGCTCAATTATTTAAGCAGGGGGAGCTCAAAGTGGGTTCATTCAGGCCGTCATATTTATGGAATGAAGTGGTTGACTCGTAGTCAAATTGCATGCAGTAAGAAAAGTCTGCACGAGACTCCCTACGCTCACAAGCCACCAGCGTTCAATGTGCCATTCTGTTTCCCTGTGGGTCTCCTGGAAGGAGTTCTTGATCTGGCTACAACTCAGGGCTTTAGCTCTTCTGGAGCCTGAACCAAACTGCTGCTGGTTTGGCTGGGGAGGGTCCAGTGCATCCACCACACCTACACACGTGGATATTTATCCCCACATATGTAGATATTTTGGTAATACCACAGCCAAACAGTATCTTAAGGGTGCAAGTAGAAAAATGAATTATTTTGGCGAGGTCCTCCATGACATAAAGAGAAACTTGGAAGAAAGAATAAAGGTACTGATTAGGTAAGCTGACACATGAACAAGGCATTTGAACACACAGGAATTGTTAGAAGCAAGAGATTAAAATTTAGTGGTAAAAATGAGAGATAAAAGTGGCAGAGAGCACTAAGGAACTCCTAGGCTATGAGCTAACAGGAAAGGAAATCAACGTGATGTAGTCAAATCAACTAGTGAAGAGGTTTGTTCTTAGAAGCATTTTTAAAAGCTATGGGAGGAAATTGTTACTTTTGCCAAGAGAAAGTGATGATTCAAGAAACAGAACACAGCAGGATGAAGACCTAAGCACATGTTTTAGCTGAGTAGGGGTATAGAAAATGTTGCATTCAACAATCTTGTGCAAAAAATCCCAAAACATAAAACTCAGCAAGATTTAGATATATCCTGCAGCTGAGGATTAATCAGGGTCAGAAAAAACAAAGAAGTCTGGTTATATATGCCCAAGTGACAGGCAATATAGCAGTTAACAGGATCTACAGTCTTACAGTATTGCACTGATAAATAGGAGAGCTGGCTCAGGGTAGGGGGGGAATTAAGAGCTTTATTTGGTCAAATTGTGCATGAACTAATATCTGGACACTTAGGAGAAAGTGTTGGAAAAAGAGACCAAAATTTTGGTTAGGTTATTAGTTCTGCTCTGAAGCTGACCTTCAGCTATGGAACCTTTACAGACATTGGTAATTATGAAAGATTTTTTTTTTATCTTGTTATACCAGAGGGGCAATACATTAAAAGATGAATGGGCCATCTCTTTGAGGTAAGGAAAAACAGTAAAGATTAAGAGAAAATGAAAACCAAGCAGAGAAACAGGACAGGAAAAGAATGAATCTATGGGAGCAGAGGGGATGTAAAATAAGTGGACTATGAAAATGTCAAATGAGTAATCCAATCAGCATTTTTCAGTGGTATATTAGTAACACTGGTCTAGTCCTGTAGAGAAATACTGAGGTAAAATAGAGCTTGGAGACCTGATGGACTTCACGTAGCATGTCATTGGCAAGATGAAAAACTGGCTTTAGACCTTATGTCTCCCTATGCTGCAACCTGCCCAAATAGCAGTACCATGTGAAAAACTATGAAATACAGTAAGCATAAAAATGTGCAAAAAGACAGATTTTTAAATTCAAGATAGGCAAACAGGGTAAAAGAGATTGACGTATCAAAGAGAATTAGTGAAATACAAAAATAAGAAAAAATATAATTGCAGTAGTGTCAACAGAAACTTATATGATGATGTATTTGTAATCAAAGACTGATGTATTAGATTTTGCAGCCTATCATGACCTATAGAAAAGTCATACTACAGCTTAAGTGCGTTCCAGGAATTTGTTCAGTGTATATACCACGGGAAAAAAAAGCAGGAAATGGGAAAAAAAAAAAAAAATATATATATATATATATATTCTTGGACCTATGTATCTGAGACAGTGGCCCAACAGAAAGTTTTGAATAGATGTGAGCTTGGGGAGATAAAGTTGCATGGAGGGAACAGTATTGTGGGAACAGACAGGTAGTTAGATGTGGATAGAAACAGGAGGTAGAAGCCCTCACTAGGTAGAGTTATGACAGCAGAGAAAAAATAGACAAAATCTAAAAATAATTGGGTAAGAAAACTCAGTGGAATAACTAATGGTGGGTACTGGAAGTAGGATGTTTAACAAATAAATGTAAGTAATAAAAATTTCCAGAAAGGGGAACTGAAATCTGATATACCTTAGAGTTACTTCCAAAATAGTCAAGAGCTGCTTGGATGGGACCATAAAAATAAGGCCAAGAAAAGGGGAGGGGGAAAGACTGTTTGCAGAGCTGAACAGTGTTACAGCTCTTTTTCTGTGATTTACTTGTGTTTTACTAGAAAGTTGAAATTATAATTTTGAGGGATAATTTTAAAATTACTTACTGTGTCTGTACATGTGTTGTCCACTTCTGAAAGTAAATGCCCTTGGTATGAGAAGAAATTCCAGAATTCCTATATTTATCGACTTCTGTGGGAGCCTGATGATTTCCAGTGCTTCTCCTCTTGTGCCATAAAAGGAGGGGAATGTTCAGGGTGAGAGGCAATGAATTAAACACTGCTTTTAAATGTATTGTTTTATGCGATTGGAAAGCTATGTCCTTAGGAAGGAAGCACACAGCTGTAGCTTCTGTGTTCACTTAGTGGTTTTGTCTTTCTGTGCTTTCAAGGAAGTGACACCTATATGTGTGTGTATATATGAGTAATTTAAAAAAATGAATATTTTATAAAGTTTCCCAGGCTGGATGTACCTGTTGCTAGAGAACCCACAAGTAGCATTAATTGGTGGAAAGTAATTGACTACAGAATGGATTTTTGAAATTATATGGAGAATGGTTTTCTGAAAGTATGTGTATCAAATCTCCTTTGCTTTTTGGAAGTAACAGGATGCTTCAGAATGTCCTATACTTGGGAATAAACACAATTTTCACTGCCATAAAATCCAAGCAAGTGCAGCTTTGAATCTTAATGGAACACTGGATATTCTCCTCTGTTTCAATTTCATGTTGGCCACATTAACTGCTGATGAAGAATTAGAGAGATACTGTTCATTTTCACTGCTTATAAAATGGAGATAACTTTTTAATTACTTTTTTGTTGGTCAATTGAACACAGGGGATAGATTAATTTAAACTGATTAATTAAAAATGTGGCAAATGTAGCCCTTTAAGCAACCCTCTATTTAGGCTCTTTCTGTTTGTTATCTCAATAATACTTATTTTTCTTGCATCTTTTCAATGTCAGAGAATTTAAGGGACACTTGAGAAGAAAAAGGGTGGGAAACAAAGTAGCTAAGAACCTGAGAGTGTGTCAAGGCAGAGATTGGTTTAGGATAAGATGTAGTGAAGAGGATCAGACAGTTGTAAGAATAATAAAGTTACCTGAAACTAGTGTCAACACAGTATGTCTAGAGAAGAAATGGCAGAAAAAATTAAAATATTTCAAGTCTAAAATTCATTAATGATGTTTTATTTTCTATTAACATCATTATTGCAGGGAGAAAGCTGGTGCGAACTTGTGGAATAATGTGTATAAAGTTTACTAGCAATCTTAGAAGGCCAAATGATCAAAACCAGTTTTGATGATTTCTTATGATTTTCTTCTAAAGAAGCTACTTGCATAAAATACATGATGGTAATAACAATATGTTCTATGGAATCATAAAGCACCCTTTTCTCCAAACATGATTTACAAATTGCCTTTTTACTGCTGTTAATATTTGGTGAAAGAAGCCTGCGAGGCTTCTGTATCTGCCAATCTGCCTACCTCACGTGTATGTGTTGAATATCCTACAGTTTCTGAACAGGCACCCAGGCACCTGCATTTAGGCTTTTAGCATTTTGTACAAGTGGCATAAATGTAAGCAAAGCTGGAACAAGCTATGGGAGGGCTGGGAGGGCAGGGTGCTCTGTAATTTGTGCTCTTTGGTGAAAGCATTGTGGCTGTGTCTGGAGATTTCTGCTACTGTCTTTTATTCTTGTTATGGAACTCCTCCAAATTCCATCCTTAACTGAGATGTACATAAACTACAACCTAATGAATCATGTTGAAGTTTGTTCTCTTTTAATTTTTTTTTTTTTTTAATATTTATTCCATTCATTATTATACCCATTACTCTATAAGATTCTTAGTCTACATATTGCAGAGCAGTGAGTGCTGGTGCTTTATTTGCACAATACTCTCAAATATCAAGGCATGGAACCACCAGTTTGGTAAGAGGAGTCACTATTACATCACATAAATGACACTGTGTGTTGACTAGCCAGGTATTAATCCTATCTATGTCTGCTCTGCCTTCCATATATCAAAGGCACCTATGCCTATCAAGGACTATTCCTGTAACAAACAACATTTTATTATCAAGAAAGCTACAAGTCAGTATTCCTTAAGAGGTAGCTGAAGCAGTATTTATGTTTAATAGTGTTTCCAAGGAATATGTAAATAAATTCTAGATGTGTTCCAGCCTTTCAGGAATGTGAGAAGATAGTTCTTAATTGAAAGAGCTACAAAATTACTCTGTCAGCTAGTTCTATTTCACTGCCAGTTTGAATGAACGAGTTGCAAGAATATTTTTTAGATGTGAGAAAATGTATCAGGTATTAAGAAACATTATTTCTAGTTATATGCCTTCAAATCTAGTAAAGTTGTTAGAATAAAATAATATTTACTCTTCTTTAGAATTATATCAAGTGATTTCCAGAATGATCTAGATATTTGACTTGTTCTTAGAGTGCCTTTACATTGGAATTTTAGCTGAGACAAGGGATAAACAGCTGCAGGCAATCTTTTAGGCCTCCTAACTTTTTACATGACAACTGAGAGTCCCAGGGCAGTCTCAGAGCACACAAACTGTACTCCTTTCAGAAGGATGTCAGATGTGATCCAGAACTGCATCTAGTACAGCTGGAATTAATCATGGATGTTCTGTGATCCAGAACTGCACCTGGTATAGCTGGAATTAATAATGGATATTCAGCCTCCCAAACTGGCTGAGATACCTACAGGAAAGATCCCTGGAGAAGTGTATAATGTGAGTGTTGGTGATTATTACTGACTGTTTCACTGTATAAATCTACTCCTGCTGGTGTGATCTACTTGCTAATACAGACACAGCTCAGAGATCTTCAGAGTGAAACCTTGTAATTAGTTGGTTACGTGTGTGAAATGACAACTTTGTGAAGAGACCTCTCCATTAGCTGGAGTGTGCTGGAGTGTGCTTCAGCATATAGAAGGTAAATATGGGATTCAGATGTTTTCATAATATAGTTGGGAAGATCAGTCCCATCAGTGTGACAGCAGACTGATCTTGCTGATCTGTTACCACAACCGGGGAAAAGGCTGCCTTCCTATGAGCTATCTGCCTTCTGCTGCTCTGGATCACAATGTCCCTGCTAGGAACTGAGATCTAGTTTTACTTTGGCTTTGGACCATTTCAAAGTGTCTTTGAGAGATATATTTCTATATTTACTTTCATGGACAAGCTAATGGGACTGAACATGATCTTCAGACCTGTGGTAACACAACTGTTCTGGACATCTCCATAAGAAAAGGGTGAATTGTGGCAGACACTTTTTTTTTTTCATTTAAGTTTTAAATGAATTGTTGGAACCTTGAATGAAAAGTGCTGGAATTTGATTCAGCTATGCAAAAAGCTGGTAACTTAATTTTTACTTACCTAATGCCAGAAGGAGAGCTTGTTTAAAGTTATAACATTACTTTAGATTGCTATGGATTTTACTGTCTTGCTAATGAAGGGTGATAAGCAACGCAAAAATAGTTAAGTTTTTAAACTTCTCAACCCTGAAATGCACAGATCTGCAGCCTCCTGAATGTTTGATCAGCTTGTTTGCAAGCTTTCTTTAGCCACTGCAAGCTAATCATCCTGCTGTATTTCTTGTGCTGAAAGTAATTTATCTGTAACTATTTGTCCTCTAAGTACCAGCATCAGTGCAGAGCTGTGTATTTGATGCAAAATAAAATGTTTGCAAATGGTTCATCCGTATTGCAATGAAATTATTTAAATCTTCTGTTTTTCTAATTCACTTCTTGTGCTGATTAAACTACTTAGAGTAAAAGCAACTGACTATCCAAGCATCCTTTTCAGAAGACGTGATCATTTACTTTCAAATAACAATGGCTAAGAACATTATTTTGTAGTATTGCCTACCTATAAAGTATGTTGTGAATGCTTCTTCTAGGTCTATGATATAGACAACTAGACTGTTCTAAAATGCATAGTTGTGCACCTTAAATTTTTGTACTTCTGCCTGTAATATGGTTTGTATCCATGCCACAGGTAGATTGATATGTGCACCAATTGGCATGGATTTGTCATGCTCATTTTCCAACACAACAATGCTTTCATAAAACTTTCTTTAAGTATATGGGAGCCAATCCTTCACTTTTCTTTATACTTGTGGGGCATTGATACACAGAGAGTGGATCCAGGGAAACATGGGCAAGGCGTACAGACTACTACTGCCTCCAGTGTGAGTGTGACTCTACCAGAGTTGATGGAAGCATGCTGCTGAGGCCATCTGAAGCTCAAAACTTTTAAGTGTAACTGGAGTGCAGTGAACCTTCCATAGGCTCTGAGACATCCAATGGCTGTGCACCTTTCTCCAAAGCACATTGTAATTTCATTGAGCAGCATCGTCACATTTTGTAGTGCATTCTCAGAGATCTAACTGTAGAATCATAGAATGTCCTGAGTTGGAAGGGATCCACAAGGATCACGGAGTCCAACTCCTGTCCCTGCATATGACAAATCCACAGGACACAATGTGTCTGAGTGCATTGTCCAGTCTCTTCTTGAACAATATCAGGCTTGGGGTCATGACTGCCTCCCTGGGTAGCCTGTTCAAGTGCTTCACCACCCTCTGGGTGAAGAATCTTTTTCTAATGTTCAACCTAAACCTCCCCTGACACATCTTCCTACCATTCCCTCAGGTTCTGTCATTGACCACTAAAGAGAAGAGATGAGCTCCTACCCTTTTTCCTCCCCTTGTGAGAAAAATGTAGACCACGATGAGGTCTCCCTCAGTCTCCTCTTCTCCAGGCTGAACAAACCAAGTGACTTTAGCTGCTCCTCACATGGCTTCCACTCCAAACCCTTCACTAACATTGCAGCCCTCCTCTGGACACTCTCCAGTAGCTTAGTATCTTTTTTATGTGTGTAGGGTAGGGTCATTTTACATAATTTTAGATACTGTATTTTTCTTACATTTAGTGTGTGATAATAATTTCATTTTGCTCAGCAAATTCTATATTCTGTTGCATTTCTCAAATTATGTCCCCAAAGTCATAACCTAACAAATGGATAACTTTTTAAAAATATTACAGGAAGAATCATGAGTCCTTGAAATCTGAGAGATTTAAGCTTAATAGGGTACAGAAAAGAAACATTCTCAGCTGGGATGTGAACACAGGATGAAGAATCTTATAGAGTGACAGAGGAAATTGGTCCATGTTAAATGGACACTGCACATGTCTTTTGCCTTTCCAAGGAAGAGATGGAAAAGGTTAGAAATCCATGCCAGCACAGACATAGTGGGTTGGCAGTGTTTCTTTAAGTGTTGTTCCTTGAAACAGTCTAACATAACACACTTTACTTGAAAACAAAGTAGAGCAAAATATAATAATAATATGTTATTCATTTCTATTCAGCAAAAACTAACACAAGCAGCACCCAATTCTTTGTAACTTCTGAACAGGTTTCTGAACACCTTGTATTTTTTGTGTTGACACAGAAAAAATAACTCATTGTCTTAAAGGATGTTCCTCTACATGACTAAAAGTTGACTTGCCTGATATTTAACACTACTCTTCTCTCCTACCACTACTTGCAGGGTGATACTTAGTTTTGCTTACAAGCCATTTTAGAGCAAGCAGGTTGGGTCTGTGCTTTTTTAATGGAACTTAGGAAATACCATAATGATATGCTAGCTATCTGCCTTCCACTTGAATACCTGTTCTTGCTCTTTTTCAATGGTGTGCAAACACATGAGACAGAAGAAAAAAAAAAAAAATCTAGCTACTCACTCTGGTACCATTTCTTCTCCCTTGCAGGTAGGAAGGTCTTCAGCATGTGGAAAAAAAAAACAAAAAAACAAAAAAACAAAAAGAAAAACAAACAAACAAATCTAAAAGGAAAGTAGCCAGACTAATGATCAGTTTGAAAATGAGAAACTACTTCTGCATGGAATAGAACTTTACATGTGTGTACAGGGAGTGCCCATCATAGTTGGAAGTGTTTCTGCACAGGTATATGATGTGGGAGAGATGAAGAGGAGCTGATACATTATTTCATGCACATGGAATCCAGGAAATCCATGTAACTGTATAGTAATGTCCATAATAATTTGGGTAGGGATAAAAGAGCTATCCTCTTTCTGTCAGAGGCAGAGTACATGTATACTAAATTATTTTCTGGACATGTCACTAGGTTTGTGTAAGGTAAATCATGTAGACTTTCTTTCCATAATCTTTGTTGCACAGTGTGAACCATAGCTTGGGTTTGTGTCTTTTAGCTTTTAGAGAACTATGTAGTGAGATGTATCACACCAGGAGAGGCCAGAGGTCTGTGACTGAAAGCTCTGCCCTTTGTGATGCTCAGAGCCTCACAGGGTTTTCCACAGGACTTGTTTCCTCCTCCTTAATTGCTTTCTACAATGCTCGTTTGTTCTGTGATTTAGAACCATGTCATGGAGTAATTTCAAATGCCTGTGTGCTGATTGGGAGGAAACAAAAGAATTTGTTCATTTCTAGGTTAAATTTGTTTGTAGATGAGCAAACATCCTCAAGGTATTCTGTCAAATACAGACTGTAATTATGAATCTTTTTGACTTATAGCACTGATCCTTATACTATTTGCAAGGCATACTTTTGGGAGTCATTTGAGGAGAGAAAAGACATTCTGAGATTAAAGCACAGAATTGGGAAATCTGAGTTATCATTTATTTAGTCCTAGCTTTTATTCAAAAGAATTAAAGCCCCTGGATATTTGAAGTGTTATGTGCTGAATCTACAGACAAAAAAAAAAAAAAAACACCACAAATAAAACCAAAAAACAAAAACTGCCAAACCCAACACAACTGATTTTTTTTTTTTTTTTTTTTTTTAATTCCTGTTCACTCTGCAGAGCCATTTGTCAGGGAAAGAAGCTGGTGTTCCATCTTGTAAATCAAGTAAATGGTAACCACAGGGCTCCCCTGCCTTTCATTATACATCCAGCCTCATCACTAAAGGCTGTCATGCCATGTTTCAATTATCTGTGCACAGAAAAGGTCTCCCTTTATTACCAGTGGTTTTTGTCTTGTTTCTGGTCTCTAATAAGATTGTGTGGTTTTAATGGCCTGCTTCTAATGAGTAAGAGGTGGACCCAATTAAAAATATTCCCAGCTTGGAAAGCAAAGGAAGACTTCATCAAGAAAACAATGTTGTATACAAATCCTTATTTAACTTTACTTAGCACTCTCAATACATGGCTTCTTTAACATGCAGGTTGTGGATATTTCAAAACATCCGATTTGATTTAATAAAAATATCAAAATAATGATATGTTACCATTTCTTTTTCAATTTGTCGCCCCTGTAACATCAGAGAAGATGCAAACTAGGAATCGCAAATTACCTACCTGATGCCATCTTGCTGGTCATCTAGACTGTATTCAGCTTCACATTGCACTGCACAGTGGGTGTCTGCTAAGCCTGTGGCGGGTGTAAAAAGAAACAAAGTGTCAAGCAGCAATAACCTGATAATTACACATTTTTCTCCTGAAAATGTCACATTGTTGTTTTTGTTTTTTTGTGGTTTTTTGTTTGTTTGTTTGTGTTTTTTTTTTTCCAGAAAAACGAGGAGATGCTGAGGGTGTTGCTCAAAGTGCCCACAGTATGAAAACAATAGTTCAACAGGTGTTGCTTTTATTTTAGAACTGCCAACTAAGAAAGAAGAGGATGTTTGTTAAATGATGAAAGTGTACGTCAAACACTTAGCTTAGATACAAAATTTTCTAATGGTGGGAATAACCATATAACTTGCATAAACATCATGCAGAAAAGTAAGAGCTTATGTAGTCTGAATGGTGACAGATTCATAGCGCATAAAAACATTTAAACTTGTGAGCTAAAAAACAACTAAGAATGTCAGAGAAAGTGTGTCTCACTTGTTTGAGCTCTTGAATGGTCTGAAGTTCCAGCACTGATTTTGATTAAATTTTTGAACCAAGTAAAAAGTTGAATCCTAATAAGTTTGAATTCCATTAGAGAAGGAAAAGCTTGCTTTTTTTTTTTTTTTTTTTTTAATATCCATGCTTTATTTTGTTTAATCATGATAAATGAAGGTGCCATGTTCCATCTTGCATGAAGAGTTATTTAAAAAGAGAAAATAAAAAAATCAAACTTGGGATTCTAATGCTTTTTTGTTTGCCTACTCAGTATAAGTAGTATTTAGTATGTGGGTTCAGACAGCGATAAATACAGAATTGTCCTTTGCATAGAACTCAATGTACAAACAAGGAAAGGAGCTATTAAAATAAAATCTGATGTTTTTATTGTTGTAGCAACCTTTGTAAGACCTGTTTATACAACATCATTGAAGTCTATTCAGTAAAGACAATAATCTAATAATAAGATATTACAAACTTTTTAGATTTTGAGAAGAGTTTAATAATTTGTTGATCCTCTAGGAAGTTTTCTTCACATGAGATCTGTGTATTCTTGGTGGTGCAACAACAGATATGGATGTAATCTTCAGTGTATCTTTAACCATAATTTTAATAATTTTTCCAGACCGAGGATGCGTGTGCCTCTGCTGCTTGTCATGGGCTGTCTACTTTGATTTAGTTTATCCTGTATGGCACTTTTTCTCAATGTGCTCTTTTGAAAAGCTCTTCTCACCTCTCTTTCCAAGGATATAACTGTTTTCTTTCAGTGCTCGCTTTCTTGATTTCTGTAATTGTTCCCAGGGCTCATGTTTCTTCCTTTTATCAGACCTCTGTCTGCTGTAGTCATTTATTTTCTAATTCTGTCAATTTATCAAGCAAGACAAATATTTTATTAGAAAGTTTTGTGGATTTTTTTTACTTTTTATTTTTATTATTCACATGTTCCAATTTTCTCCCATGACATATGTTTTACAGCAGGAGGGCAATGACATTTTGCCTGAATAGCTTTGTATTTTTAGCTTTTTCAGCAATTTTACCTGAATAACTGTATTATGATATTTGCTTACTGTGTCATCTTATTTAAACATTTCATTTCTTTGGTGTTTTCATTATTTTCAAGTAATTGTTTTGTTTGTTTGTTTCAAATTTTTATTTATTGAGAAATCAAGGTTTGTGTTGGTAATGAACATAAGCATAGAAAACTACACATAAGCTATGAATATAAGCATTTCTAGACTTTAAAATGAGACACATTTGTATTATTCTAACACATATTCATGTTATTCATGAGCAAAGGTAAATATATGTGGCTGCAGTTAAGCCTATTTAATCCCCTGTAGTTGTATAAATGTGGTATCCATGTGTTTATCTACTGTTGATGTATAATATGAGAGAAATCAGCTTATGTTTTATCAATTAATGTGTTTCTGAAAATTACATAAATTTGTTACATTAATGAATGTTGTAAAACTGACATCATTGTTAAAAGAAAGTGGTTGGGAAGAACACCAACATGCTGCTTAAATCACCACAGATTGATTCAACTTGAGACAGAATTATTACAACGGACAAGAGCGTGTGGTTAAAATGGTAGTCTCTGTGGCTTGGACCTTGTGTGTGTTTCATAGTAATGAAGGTGTTATAGCAGGCTGCATCTTAGATAGGGGGGAGAAGAAGAAGAAATACGAGGTATGTATGTAATGAGATAGAAGAGAGAAAAGGCATGGATGATGTAGTGCTGCTTCATTAGCCCATTTCCCAGTTTTCTGTGATGATGCTGTGTACAGCTCAACTCAGTGCAGTCATGTCCACAAATTAACAGGATGAGATCACAGGGGACTGGGGAAGGCTGTGATGCTGACTGAGCCCCCGCATGGTGTCCATTTAAAAGCTATATGCTTTGAGGTAAATGTAGGGAAAAGCATCCACATCACCTGACTTGCTGTGGGGAAAATGGACTGTATACTTCATCCATTACCTGATGCGGGGAACAGTATTGACATTTGGGCTGTTCCTTCTGCAAACATTGCTTCCCTTCCTTACCTTTACTGATTATGAGAGTAGTGTGTAAAAATTTTTAGAGTAGGACCTGTAGGATTTTTTTTTCCAATTTGGCTTCTGAGCAAACAGAGTGCAGTGACGAAAGACAGAGAAGTAAAAAGCTGGGGTCTGAGAAGCCAGAGACTAGTCCTTCACTTACTTTCCCGCTGACTTGATTACTTTTTAATATGCCGGGGCTACTGTCAGGTTATTAACAATGACCAGACATGTTAACTCAGAACAAGGATGAAACAGTCACTGAGACCAGCAACAGAAAAAAACATTGTTTAAATAGATTGTCTTAGAGAGGCAGCCTGAACAGGTCTTGATGGATACACAGGATTCATAGAAGTGTTAAGTAAATATGTTGCTGTTATTTTACGGGGAATACAATGTTATTTGTCATTTCACTAAACTTTCAGATATCTCTTTCTACTGGATATTTTCACTGATCCTCATTAAAAAAAAAAAAAAAATATTATATGCACAGCCTTTGGAGAGAAAAAGCAAAAGCTACCATCTCAGAAGTAGCTTAATTTTACTATAAAGATGGAGAGGCGGCTAAAGAAAATAATTGTGTTTTAAGTAACAATTTATTTGAAAAGTAGTGGTTTACTTAGAAGTAGCTGAAGATTACCTTTCTCTGAGCTAGTGTTTTTTTAAAAGTAATGCATTGACAGTCCTGGAGAATTGAGCCCATTTTTTAGAAGTCAGCGTATATTCTAGCGTTGCTGCTGACAATGTAGCATAACAGATGATACAAAAAAGCTTTTTTCGTGAGAAAAAACAGATGATACAGCCTGCATGAAGGGGTATATGACACAGATTTGAAATAGCTTGCCTTCACTTGGTCTCCTCTAGTCAAAACAAAGCATTTCAATGAGGCTTTGATTTTTATGCCATGTGTTCAGTCTGGAGAGATGACTTAGTCTGGACATAAAACCAGCAACTGATAATTTGGAATATATATATATATATATTTTTTTTTTTCCCCCCAATAAGTTTTAGAAGAAATAAAGAAAATATATAGAGATAAAGTCTTGATTTCTGTGCTATCACTT
Source organism: Patagioenas fasciata (assembly GCF_037038585.1). NCBI lineage: Eukaryota > Metazoa > Chordata > Aves > Columbiformes > Columbidae > Patagioenas > Patagioenas fasciata. The sequence goes on along the minus strand of NC_092521.1, from coordinate 44,494,674 downwards.
CTATGTCTGAACCATTCCAACAAAAGAAAGGGGTTTTGAGGGAACAGAGGGAAAAAAAATGAGGCCTCTTTTGTATCATGGTACTGAAATTTGAACAGTGGTGTCACTCCTTGTATTCGGTACTAGTTGCAGTTCACTACTGAACAATCGTTATACACAAGATGCACAAGCAAGCTGCAAGCAGTGAGAGGTCAAGTGATTTCATTCATCATCTAACTTAAATTCCAACTACAGCTTATAATGCAAGTGTTTATTAAACAGTAACTTGGATCTTCTACCTAGAAAACACAGGATCATTCCTGGAAGCACTTGTAGTAGAACATACATAGAGGAAAATGACCAAAAATATAGTAAAACAAATTTTATGTTTTCAAAATATTTAGCCTTAACATGCATCAAGATGCTCTAGTAGACATTCAGGGATTAAGAGATAGAAATCCATGTCTGGTGAAGAAAATAATAGAGCCCTTACAGGGCAATTTTTGTGAACAGAAGTTTTAGATCAGAATATAGACATGTGCACTCAAAAATGGCATTCCAAAAAACTGATATTTTATGACTTCACATCATAAGAAATTTTGTTGTTATTACTATGTTTTCTAACAAAGTTTTAGAGTTCATGATATTGAATTAATTTCTGAGATGTGACACATGAAAAAATGAGTGCAGCACTAAACGTACTACTCATAATCCCAGAAGTATCCTTTCAACCTTTTCTTGCTATCTGGTTTCAGAACCACTTTTTCATCATCTTATAGATCTTCAACCCTCCTCCTTTCTGTCCCTCTCTCTTAAACATATTTATATAGGCATTTGGTCTTGACTTATTTGATGAGCCTGGTATTGGTTGCTTCTTTTTCCTACAGAACTAAATGAAATCAAGAAACAGCAGTGATTATAACATATAACTTGGAAAACAATTTCTTGCTTTGAAAGCAGCCAAGAATAAGTCAGGAAGGTTATAATGACACCAGTTCTTCAAGAAAGTATCCCATCAGGTGTTTTCCTAAAGGTGCAATGCAATTCAACAGTAGCATAGTGCAGGTAGGATGATTAAATGAGTTCAGAATTGTTAAGAGGATGATTATCTTCAAACTTCCTCATTAATTCCAGAAATCACATTTAAAGTGACGTGAGTTGATTGGCCAGTAGTCTAACTTGATTATACAAAAACTTATTTTCCTTATGTTTCTTATTTAATAAAGTTATTAATTTCTCAGAGTTAATCAAATATATAATCTAAGGCAGCAATAAATGTGTGAACTCAGTCTGTCTTATGAGTAATGTCTTCTAACAGGAACAAAAACATGCTTTATGGTAAACAGAAGACTTTTGGACCTAACAGTGTTCTCTGATAAAGGTAATGCTATCCTAACTGCTTTGGATGCTCTCTTGATTTCTGTTTATTTATTTCTGCACAAAAATGTGAGCATAACTATATGCTTAAACAAATGTTGTTTTAAGCATTGGAACCTCAATGAACTTGCAAAACTGAATAAGGACCTGTAAGTGCTCAGTCTTTTCCGGTATTTACACTAGACAACTGGAAGGCATAGACAAACACAAAAGGACAAGGTCTGTGTAGTGCAACATGACTAGCATAAATAATTTAAGAAAAACTATATTCTGCAAGAATGCACAGAATAGATAAGGCTGAAAAGAAACAGGAAACTGCTGTCAATCATTTCAAAACAAGTAATACAGACCTTAATCTTACCATATAGTTATTTTTTCCTTTATTACTGAGAAACATGAATAAGAAGATGTTCATGTGCATATCCTTTGCATACTAAAAACAAATAGTCTTAAAGTGCTTTTCCAGAACCCTTAATGCTTCTGCTTCTTATCCAGACACATGCTTAATTTTTCTGATTTTATATGAAAAACTGAATCAGAACACCAAACATTAAAGAACAAAGAAATAAATTCAAAACCATCCAGCAGTTTCAGAATTTTCTGCTTGAATCCACTTCCATAAGCTTTTGATGCTTGTGGTAAAGAGATGGACTTTTTTTTTTTTTTTTTTTTGGGAGGGGGGTGGGGAGTGGGGTGAAGAAAAAAGAGCAGGGTGGAGGCAGGGGAGGAGCACCTCTATCCATGGAAAAACTGATTTCTGAATAACTGCCTAATAAAAATACTGTCCAATTGGCAGTATCTAAACCTGTTGCTGTTGAAGAGAACCCAACAGATTTCCAGCTCCTGTGGATGTCAGCTACAATGAACAGAAGAATGTAACTTTATCATTGAAATTATATCCCATGTATCCTACGTTGAAATTATATCCCTGACACTGTGAACAGACTGTCCTAATATACAATTGAAGTCTACATAATTATTCTCCCTGGGTTTCAATATGAGTATATCTTAGAAGTTTTTATCTATTAGGATCTATATCATCCATCTTTAAAAATGTATCCTGTATCACTACCTTAGGCAACAATTAAGCTGAACACATTCACCATTTAGTTAAGTTTTTTTTCCAAGAAGTATTATCCGCAGTCAATTATTATAGTCTTTTCTCATTACTGCTGTGCAGTTCAAGTAACAAAAGCAATGTAAATGCTGTTGGAATAGCTATTTAGGTTTTTATTGTTCAGTATAGAAAGGGGCTATTTTTTTTACACAGATTTGGATGTAAAAACACCTTGGATGTTTTTTATATCTTGTCCTAGCTGTAGGGACATATTGTTAAAGCAAATGTGTGGCTCGGTGAATGTTCAGAGACTCATTCTCGAGTTACTATTTCATAGATTCAACTAGGAGCTCTTATATGAGATAATAATAACAAAAAACCAACTAGAATTTGGTATAGAGTAATGTGATCAAAACTGTCTATGATTTGCCAGAGTCTACCAAAGCATAGGTGTCTATATCCAAATGAATAAAAAATGATACTGATGTTCTAATAGTTTCACATGTTTGCATTATACACTAGCTTTAAACTCTAATCCTGCAAATAATTCACTATATGCTTGCTCACTATTCAGTAGTGTACTTATTCTCAGATGAAGTTGTTTATACATATTAAGGCAAATACATAGAAAGCCTTTGTAAGTTCAGAATCACATAAAACGCAGTTTCAGTTTCACTGTGTCAGTTTCTGAGAGCTCTTTATATATAGTAAATTGGAGCCACTGAATAGTCAGGTAGATTAAATGGATTTAGTTTTCATGTATTTAAAGGTTAAAACATGAAAGCAAACATAAGATACAGCCACAAAATTATTTATACACACCACTGTAATTTCATACATACGACTTACCCTTATGAATTTAATGAGACTCTTTGTATAGCTAAAGTTCTGTGTTTTTTGTGTGGTTTTTTTTTTTTTTAGTCTGTTGTATTGGCGTCTATAGAGTTTAATGGTCATATAAAGTACTAATGCAACCATGTATTAAGTATTTTTAGGCTCTCATATAAAAATGCAGAGGGTAATTCAACTTTCTTACTTGAAGTTAGCGAGTTCCCTTGTGCCACTGTCCCATTTAAGCATCGGTGCCCTCATAGATCTTTTTTTCTGAGTCCTAGAGGAGGAATTATTTGGCCAGGGTCATGCAACATATTTAGTGCTCCAGAGGCAGACACAAGGTTTGGTGTATTAATTGTTCAGGTCTCCATGAACTGTTGACACATCCTATCTTCTTACTAAACAGAATGAAATCATCCTATCAGAGTGTTTGGCCTTTAGGCAGAGCCTAACTATTCTGATTGTCTGATCTATATTGTAATTCTCTTCCTTTGATGTCGCATTTGTTATTCAGTATACGAGGTGAAAGGTATTGTGTTATTAAATGTTAGTGAAGAATACTTTTCCTTTTTTTTTTTATTTTAATTGTGACAAAGGATCTAATGTACATGATGAAAATTTCCATCTGATACCTAAAGTAAAGAAAATGCTAGGCATACATCTTCTGTGGTAGAACATACAAGAGTTCAAATTTAGTAACCTCGTTTTCTGCTATTGTTATGTTTTTGGTTTAACATGGTGTTTGTAAGGACTGCTCTGCATGCAGTATAGAGAAATGCTAAGTCAAAAACAGTACTAATATTTCTGCACAGTAGGGGTACTGTCATTTCTTTGTTTTGCACTTTCAAAAAGACATTTGCTGTTCCTCATAAGTAATGTATTTTGAAACAGGATGTCATATTTAGTGTCAATAGTGTTGTTTTCTGATATCTCCTTTTAACCACTGGAAACTGTTGTAGAGATGTTCACAGGCAGAATTTTTTGTCAAAAAAAGAAATGACATCTTGGTATAGTGTAACACTCCTGAGGAGAAACCAGTCTTTCATACAAGATGGTTGTTTGCTGTGTGGCTGCAGGAACCTCCATTGTGAGAATCCTTGCAGCAGTGTGTTCATCCGGACCAGGTTAGACTACCTGTGCTGTTACTTCAATAATTTCTCAAAACCCATCTGGCTTGTAGTCCTGCATGACCACTACAGCATCTGGATGACCTATTTATATTGATTACTTTAAATGATACACAAAACGTGTCCTACCTTAATTACGTATGACAGACTGTCCTACATGATGATTTCTGTATCTGCACAAAAGGTTTCTACTGACTGTAGGACATTTGGTATACAGCTTGGTCAGTCTGGCATCAGGAACTTCTTGGATGAGTCAGTGGACCTACCAGATTCTTTACACAAGGTAAATGCATTTTTAATAAAATGCATGATAATACATAATGTATAAACAATATACGCACTGAAGCATAGAGATGGTGCCTATCAAAAGCAGGGGCTGCTTAGGGAAACTCCAGGGCTGTCTGAAATTCCTACCTGATGAACTCCTGTAACACTTAGGAATTTTGTTGTGAGGCTGGCTAAAGGCCCAGACATTCACTTTGTTTCAAGTCTGTTGTCTCCTCTATGCAGAGTCTAGTTGGGAAACTCTTGCATCACCCAAGATGGTACTGGGTGATGTGCAGCCACAGAAATGATATCCAGCTATGCCAGTGCTGAAATTGTTGCATAGACTTGAATTTTGTACTTATAAACCAATTATAATTTTAATTTTAGAAGTTTTACTACAAAACCAATTGACTCCTGTTGAAATTCTTGAAGACTGATGCATATATTTATATCTGAATTGAATTTTGCCCAAGGCCTGTTACCTTAATATGCTAAAAAAGCAAGAATCGGGTTTGTGGTTTGGCTTGGGTATTTTGTCGGTTTCTTTGTCATTCAGACAATGCAGTAAGGGAAAAAAATAATCCTGTTGTAGAAGTACAGCTGGATCAACTGCATAAGGGCATTATGTTTGTTCAGTCAGATCAGCAGTATTTACCCCTTAGAGACAGAGAAATAATTACTCACAGCTTGATAGAAAAGGTAGATGAAAGGCAACAAGGCAAGTCATTAGACTTTTAAGGAAAGCAGTTTTCACTTTTCATTTGTACAAATCGAGGATGCAATTTGCTTTACAAAATGTAAGTAGGAGGTAGAACTTCAATTCAGGAAGGGTTACCAAATTATAAATAATAGTACAATGTAATATTGTTGCATTGCTCATCTTCTAAAAATATTTTCGATTGACTTACTTTTATTCTGCAAGAAATTTTGCAGTCAATCATAACAAGGATTGTAGGTACTTGGTATTTTAGAAATTTGTCTGCTGCAAGTATATGAAATTTATTATCTTTGACTCAACACATATATGGTTATTTAGAAAACGTTTTTTATTGGCAATACTCTAAGAGCTTATCCATTAGATGTAGAATCAAATTGAATAGAATAGTTCAGTTGGAAAGGACTAACAATGACCATTTAGTCCAACCGCTTGGCCACTCCAGGGCTGATCAAAAGTTAAACCATGTTATTAAGGGCATAGTCCGAATGTCTCTTAATTATTGGCAGGCTTGGGGTATCAACCACCTCTCTAGGAAGTGTCTTTCAGTGTTTGACCACCCTCTTGGTAAAGAAATGCTTCCTACTGTCTGGTCTGAACCTCCTCTGATACAGCTTTGAACCATTCCTTCGCATTCTACAGGAGAGAAGAGCTCAGCACTTCCCTCTCCATGTCCCCTCCTCAGGAAGCTGTAGAGATCAACTAAACTAGAGAAACACAGAGTCCTTAGCCACTGACCACAGAACACGTCTTTCAACCCTTTTACCAGCTTTGTTACCCTCTTCTGGACACATTCAAGGACTTTGACATCCTTCTTAAATGGTGGGGCCCAGAACTGCACACAGCATTCAAGGTGAGGCTGCATCAATGTTGAATACAGCAGGATAATCACCTCTTTTGACCTGTTGTTTTCTTTCTATTTAGCTGATATAGACAAAACCCTTTGGATTATTGTGGCAGAATGCAAATGTCCCTCTCTCCCCCTCCCTACTTCATCATGGAAGGAGCAGACACGTCTCCCTCTCTCTCTGTTGCTTGACACTAACAGCTTCTTTTGTTTGGCCTCAGGAGCTCCCTGGCCAGGGCCGTTAAGAGAGAGAGGAAGGGAGTGCTGAGGTGCCAGGGAGCTGCTGGGTGCCCGTGGCTGGTGTGGGGGATGTTTGGAAGCTTCAGGGGCACCCCACAGCCAGTGTGGGGGTGCAGAGAAGCTTCTGGAATGCCTACAGTCAGATGTGATCAGGCTATAAAAAACGGGACTCTCGTCGAGACTCCGCCCCCTTTGTCGTGGATCTCTTGGAGCACGAGCGAGATGCTGCTGCTGAGAGCACCCCCGGGATGGAGACTCCACTTGCCTTGCAACCACGTGTGTGAGTAAAATTAGCCGTTGTAGGATTGCAAGTGTATCTACTTTCCATGTACATTTGCATGTGTATTTATACTTTCTGTGCACATTTGCATGCGTACTTCCCATGCTCAATATGAGCATGTGTATAAATTAATCCTCACATAATTGTGGGTGTATTTTCCTCCCGTGCTTCCACATAAGCATGTAATATTCCGTGCACATTTGCATGTGTATTTCTTCTCACAGGATTGTGAGTGTATTATAAATTTACCCTCGCAGAATCGCGAGTGTACTCTTTCCACACTCAATACGAGTACATGTATCCCTTTAAAATAATCCCACACTGTGTTCAGGCAAGTGTGTACTCTTCCCGGACACAAGGGTGGCCTCAGCATTGTTTTTGGTGAAGTCATGTATTCACACTACGGACCTCCTGAATGATTAGTTGCTGCCCCTTAATAATTTTCTTCAACTGATATCCAAACCTGTATTCAAGTCACTTTTGGAGTGCTAAAACCCTGTTTCTCACCAGTTTAATAGAAGTTGTTTTGGACCCTGCTATCCCTTAAACTAACCTTGGGGTGCCTCCATGACAATTATATAACTTCATTTTTTGTATTGTTCATAATTTTTTTTGGTGTGTGTTATGAGTAATGTGGTGCATTCCACTGCACCTAGCAGTTTTTGTAACTCAAATGTTATATGTATGTCAGTCCTGAATGCAGTACAGTGAGTTAATAGGTCAGACTATGTGAAACAGTCTGAGCATAAACAAAATTGTCTTGTTACTTACATTTGTTGGTATGCTATTAGAGAAGCTTCTATACAAGAAATATATCATTGCCATGATAGCAAACAGCAGGATAGATTTTAAATAACTTATTCTCTTTTTCAGGATAAATAAATGATCAGGAAATAAGACATTCACCACAATAACTGTTTCCAACCTGTCACTGTAGACTAGTTTTCCAGTTTATGGGAAACTCTTTTGATGCTCAAAGAGTAAAATCAAACCTGTAATCTATTTTTATTATATGGATCAAGATTCCTCTAAAATCAGCTACCTCTACACTGAAGCATGGACATAATTTAGAAGGGAATCCCATATAATTTCTTTTTGTAACACAGCCATAAACAAAACACTGTGCTGAAGATAATTAGGGTGGAAACTGTGGACTATATACATTTTACAAAATTTTAGAATCTATAGCTATTGATTCCAAACAGCAACTGTGTGTGAAAAATGTTTTATGGAATTTCACTGCATACCTTGTTTGTCTGCTCTCAAGATTGTGGTTTATGGACGATATTCAAGTATATACTTCTGTAGAAAATACCCAGACAGGCTGGTTTATTGCTCTTTTCAAAGCAGTACCTAATATTTCCTACTAGATTTGGTCCTATAAAATGATGACATCAGGATTAATAAATTATGTGATTGAATCTTTTACATAGCACCTGCAAAGTGTTCATTAATTCAATTTTCATAAAGGAAATAGAACTGAAAGATATAGGGCACTTTGAATAAAAAGGCCTTTAAACATGAAAATGATTTCCTAGGTCCCAATCTCTATAACTGCATTCTTGCATGTCTGCGTTTCTCCCAAAGGTAAGTCTATAAGACATTTTTTGCACTACTTGTAATTTTTCAGTGTTTATTGTGGTGTACTAGATTGCATTGTGTCCTGTATTTCAAATCAAGAGAAATGTTGAATGTTAATATAGGGGTATACACATGCTTGTTAGTGAAAAAATAAACTTGCAATTACTATTACTTGAAAGAATGATCTGTAAATAGATAGAACAGAATCAAGGAGAAAGATCCTAGCAAAATATGTGAAGATTGTGAGACCCTCATATGCTTCTATGTAAGCATATCCAAAAGTACTTTACTGAGTCATTGTGCATGTCTCTCACAACATAAAGGTAATTTTGTAGAACCTCTAAAAAGAAGCCACAAGAATTTATGGATTCCCTAATAGGAGTCTATAATCGGGGGTCTGATTTTTTTTCTTTTTTTAAATGTTTGAGTGCTTTCAGTTTCAATGCAGTTATTGTAAGTTAATAGGCATTCAGGTTATTCATGACCAAAAAGTCACTAAATTACAGTGTTCAAGTAGAAAATAGTGCAATTTACATGACATTTATCAAGGAAGTTATATGAAAATTTCTGCTGTAAGACTTTAAAAATATGAGGCTTCTTGCTCTTTTAAATAAAATAAATAAAATTAAAATCTGTAACTTTTTTTTTTTTTGGTATTTGTAATAAAACATTTTTTTAGGTGATTATGCGAATAGTTCTATTGCTAATAGAACTCTTTGGAAGAATTCTCAATGTAAACCACCTAAAGTTAATCAAACATTACTATTAGTTTCTGTTCATAAAAATTATATTTTTTGTCTAACTGACATTTTATCATAGTACATATTGTATTACCTTTTAAAGGTATATTGATCTGAAGAAGTCATACATTATTGGTAAATCCATTTGCTGCAGGATGTGAAGAAAAGGTACATGTGCTATAACATAACAACATATGGACTAGAAATCACACCCTCACTGGCATATAATGGGATAATTCAGAACATGTAATACTGTTAACACAAGATGTAATGGCTACCTTTTGCAGACAATATTATTGCTCAGCTTGAGTTATTATAAAAAAAGTATTGCCTGTTATATTCATGTCCTGTGAGGAGAATGACAGGATGATTGAAGTACATGTTCAAAATTGAGAGATGGAACCTACAATGACTGCACATGGTTTACCTACATGCAAATATGGTTGCTTGCTTGGAAAAGTTTGGATCATTAAGATGCAAATTTGATCCCAGTCACTGCAGTGTGTCGCTTGTAATAGAAACAAACACTTCGAGTGTTCATGAAATCCAGCATTTTTAGCAGCTGCTTAAAGCCAAACCAAATCTCCAGGGACGTACCTTCCAATCCAAGGAACTAAATTAGAGGCACACCAAGTGCAAAACCCTTGAATGCAAGCAAGTTCTTGGTACCAAGTGTTTGGATCTGTAGAATGTAATTGGCACTCCAATGTAATTCATGATCTTCAGTAAGACTATCCTCTTCATAGGACAGATTCAGGTGGATTGTAGCATACTATAATTATCACATTTTAAGCACTTCTCTTCTTTTTCCCAACTGAATAATTATCACAAAATTTGGTTTAAAGTAATAGCTGTTATTAATATTTAGCTTAAATTTGTGTACTAGTTGACTTGAAGTGAGAGAAAAATTTAAAACATTAAACTTTTTTCTTATTTTTAAATACAGTGAAGCAAAAGCTGAAGAATTGTGACTGATATATGCAATTTTATGTAAGATTGGTGAAAAAATGAATGGCTAAAATAAGTCTTGTGGAAAGTGTGGACAGATTTCTTGCTAAAAAAATATTTAAGTGTTACTTTTAAGAAAAGGGGAAAAAAGTGAAGTACTCAAATACATATGCACTTGAGTTTAGGCACTGTTTTTCCATGTTTTCAAAATGAAGCATCCAATATCTTCCTGCAACACCTTCTGTGTTTGTGTTGCTGTCAGCCCTGTGTTTTTATGGTGGCTACATTAGTTATTGGGCAACTGAAATTTTAGGTTTTTTTTGTTGCAAATGCAGTTGCAACTGCGATAGTTGGGGTGGTTATCATTCGTTTGTAACTACTGTTGACAGTTTGCATCAAATTATCGATAGTCATTCCTTACTATCAGACCAGCAACTAAGCATGTCAGATAAGGACCAATTGAACTGACAAGTTAATTTTACCATGATTTCTTTAGCAACAGAAGGAATTACTGCAGCCTTGCTGTTGGTACTCTACCAGCTTTGTGACTACATACTGGACTTCAGCACCTAAGGCTGACAAGTTGAATCTCATTGGCATTAAATTCACGTATAATTAAAACACACTATAGTACCACTCTATATCACTAGAACAAAAGCAAAATACTTGGCTGTAATACCAATATTTTTTCTGTGTCTTTCTACCCTTGAGAGTATCAGTGGTAAGAGATTGCAATTGCCCTGTGTGACAAAGCTGTAAAATACTATGTTCTACGATACTAGCACAGAACTTCATACAAATACAAAATCTTGATTGTTTTTTCCCCATGCAGTTCCCAGGACCACTTTTAATTCTTCTCCTGAGGGGAGAAAAAGAATGGTGCATGTAAGACACATTGCAAATCCAAGCCTCCAGTTACTGTCAGTAAGAGTTCTTGCTGTTGTAGCAGAGCTACTTTGGTGTTCTTTCAAGGAAAAGATCCTTTATTTCAGCTGTTTCGAAACAAAATACATTTGTTTTGTAAAGACCATCTCATCTTTTTTGTACTGTTAGAAATAATGCAATGAGGTGTAATAATAATCTATTCCATATTGTAACAGTACAATAACTCATCAAACTAAGTTACAGTGTTTTTCACCAGTGTCTTTTAGAAATGTTTATCCAAGTAAAGATGGTGTACGGTGGCTCAAACTGTGTAACAAAGATTCCTGACCTGAATGTATTTCAGAGTTTTCTCAAGCATGAGATATTTTAATTTAAATTTTAAATAAAATTAAATTGAGAGGTAAAATATTACTTCAATATATATTATATAGCTATTAAGAAAAATAATATTAAAATACACTTTATTTGTGGTCAGAAACCAAAATACCAATGATATTTTAAAAAAATACATACTTCAGAAGAAAAAAGCAGTTGTGTTATACAAGCACTCTCCATCCCACACAACTATAGGTGTAACAGTATTTTGTGTGTTGTGTGTGCAGTCATCTAGCACACAAATTCTCCTCTGAAAACAACTTAGTTGTTACTAATTTGAGTATTTCTTTGGTCACTATGATTTCACTGCTTGAGCCAGAAAAACATCAATAAAATTAGAAACTTCAGAAAACAGCTAAGGAGCAAAAAATACCTGGAGAAAATAGTATGGAAGGTATGAGGACATGTAAGTCTATGTGTTGTGAAGTACACAACGCACTTTTTTCAGTGCTACAGGAAATCTTGAAAAAACTTTCTTCAGCAGTGAGAGGAAATTGAAGGGCAAACATAAAAAGAGGATGATAAAAAAAATTGAAACTTTTTTTAATACTGCAAAGGAGTCATCTGTCCCCATTTAGAAATCTAACATCAGCCAGGCTTATTTGATCATGGAATTAGGGTGCATCCTGTAAGTCCTTTTAGTAACTGATCTTCCCACCCCAGTCCAGAGATGTTACTTTTACTGCATATTTTTTCCCTTGTTTTGGGTGGTCATCTTGTGCTCTTCCTGAGGATTTTGCTGTCTTATGCTTTGAAGAGCAGACCGATCTCCAACCAGGGGGCTGGAGAGGAAAAGCCTGCTCAAAGCCGGGAGAGGTGCCTGGTTTACTGGATCAAGTGGATGGCTTTGAGGTGTGCTAGGCTGTAAGGAAAAACCTGAAAGAGCGTCTTACATGAGACTACTTGATGGTACTGGTTGTTGTTGGGGAAGTGTAACACTTCCTTAACTGCTTTGCAATGTACTGGCTATCAACTGAGTACCGACAAGGGGCGCTACTTTGTTTTCCCCTTTATACTGGCTGTACTAAAGTAATGCAAGTGTGAAGGGTGCCTTGTATCAGGTGTTTCATAGCTGACTGGAACAGGATCTAGAAGCAAACCCCAGTTCCTGATATCATATGTACAGAGACTGTAGAACACTCTCAGGGCTCCTGAAATCTCAGAAGTTCACCTACCTGAAGTGAGAATGCTGAGCAGGAAGCTGCTGGCCCTGTGGGAATGCTGAGGACAGGCCATCTTCAGTCTAAATTGAATATAACTGCCTTTGATACTGTGGAGACTCTACTGAGGCTTTATATACCAAAAACACCCTCAGAAAAGAAGTTCCTGTGGTATGTCTTTCCTAAGAATTATGCTTTTAACAAAAGACTGTTTTTCCCTTTTTTTTCTGCAACTGTTGTTTGTTTCTTTGTTCACTTTTTTCTTAGTAGTCTTGCACAATGTGGAAGAGCAGAATTTTGTTTCTCTTCACCTAGTATTATTCAATGCAGGATCCTAGGAAAACATTTTAAATATCAGCATATACATGTGGTTTCAAAGAAAAGTGTGCTATGTGGGGTTTTGTTTCTAGGTTTTCTGGAGTTGCTTTTGAAAAAAAAAAAACAAAAAACTTTATTAAGATGGGAAGAGAGAGAGAAGGAATAACAGAATGTTTCCTATATGTTGTTATTCCTTTTGAGATAAGGTGTATTTATTTCACCTTTATTTTAGAGATAATTTTCAGTATATGTGAGTTAATGCTTTGACAGCATACCAATGTGTTTAAATGAAAGTTTCTTTATTCATTCGACTTTATTTATTTATTTATTTATTTGTTTGTTTATTTATTTATTTATTTATTTTTACATCGTGCCCTGCAGTTTTTTGCACCCCTGTACATCCCTCTGAGTCCCTTTGGTGTTTTAGAATCCTAATGTACTTAGAGGGGCCAGTTAATGTCATAGTCATACATACAGCATCTGCAAACAAAATCCAGCCTAAAGCAGTTGGTCTTCTAAGTTGCTGTACAAGTAAGCACTTCTAGGGTAGATATATATACCTGTCATTTCCTGTCCTTAAAAAAGAGTGGTTTGCTTCTGTCTCAAAGTGCTCATAAAATGTGTTCCAGTAAGGTAGCTTACAGGTGTGTGATCAAATGTCTACACAGAAGAAGGAACCAATCTTGTAGTCCAGGTGTGCATACCTAAGAGGAACATAGTGCTCTTTCCCATCTTCGGTGTTTCCTAATATTACTTTAGATTGTGTTCTGAACTGTTTAAAGGCTTCTAAGTTTTCTGTAACATATATGGAGCTCTGGAACTCAGATAAGGCATGTTAGGGGACAATTACCTTGTTCTCTTGACTATCTGAATTCAACTTGATAAGTTGAATTCTGACTCAGCTGTGAGAGGTAAATGTTTCAAGCCAACTGTAACCATGCTGCATTCAGGTACAACTAAACTTTGGTTTGCTAGTGTGCATTTCTGAATATTGTTTTCTAGCATACCCCTCTTTTCTTCCCTTCCCTCCTCCCCAATTTCTTGTGATTCATGGAATACAATGTCCTGGCATACCTTGGCTTCTCAAATAAATTTACAAAGTAAACTGGTGCATGCTGAAGAATAGGAAACCAAAGCCTAGGACTGGGAGCCAGTTGTTTCATACATGTAAGAACTTGAGAGCAAAAGAGCTCCTTGCCAGAGCAGATGCTCAGCACAACAACTGCAATGTCAGTGTGCAGCATTCACTGTCTCCATCCAGCAATCTCTTCTGCCAGTTTGTCTTTCACAACCTCTACCCAAAGCTTCTGCTTGGAGGCAAAATGGTTGATTGACATTGTCAGCTGTCATGATACAGGTGTGCAGTACCATCAGGAGCATGCTGTCTGAGAATGGCAAGCACTGCAAGTGTTGGTGAGCTTCATTCAGAACTTTCCTTCCAAAAGTGTAGGGAGTTTATACTGGAATATAAATACCATCTGTTGCTCACTTGAGGTGTGGACTCTATAACTAACTTAGAAAGTATTGCTATTCTGCTGCTGGAAACTTAAGATATTTCATCTGTCTGTAAGACTTTTGTATCTTCAGGAGTCTGGGTGTTTTTGACCCGGGTTAAACCAGTTTTCTGCTCACATTGCAGACAGGAATCTTTATTGAATCTTTGGAGCCAACTGACTGTCTTTGTAAGTAGTGTTGGCAATGTCCTGCTGTCATATGTCTCTGCTCAGGCTGGCTGCTATAGACACTGTGTTAGTGAACAGCGCAGCATTTTTGAGTTGCTTCATCCTGAAGGATTCCACTGCATGTGTGTACACCAAAACGTGGTAAATGGGTATGGAGCTTTGCTCTAAAAGTGCCTTTCTTCTCCAGAATAAAATTTAAATGTGAATTTAGCCATGAGCTCTTCAGTTAAGATATGGCTGACAGGAAGGCCTTGATACTTGAGATTGAGGTGACTGAATAAGCAAAAAGTGGATTTTTGCTAGCCTCACAGTGCTCGTGTAATTTCATCAGCCTACAGGCAAGCATCAGCATGCTAAGCATTATACATGTGCCATTTATCCCACATCTCACCTCGGATCTGTGTGACTGAAGAAACTGTGATTCCCTGAGTTTCCTTAAGAATACAACTCTTTTTCCTTGTCCTTTGTATCTTCAAGGTAGCACTTCAGTTATATGATTTTATGAGTCTGGAAATTTGACTTGTTTTACAAAAATCTGCTGGTTTCCAAATGGATTTTTCCTTTCATATGGAAGCTGAAGATTGCTCTCAGGTTTTCTATACAGTTATGCAGCCTTTGTTTATGTCCTCCTGTGTTTCTGGGTATCCTGTTTTGAGTTGATCTGGCCAGCTACAGATGAAGAACTTGGAAAGCTTAACTTGGTGAAAGGTATGTGACAGTTTCAACAGAGAAAATATGTTTATTCCCTCAGGAACATTGCAGTTCAGGGTGAATCTTGATAATGCAAGCAATAATGAAAGTTCAGGACTGTAACCACATTATATGCCAATGCAGAAAAGTGACAACAGTCAAATGACCACTACAGACCATCCTCAGTCCTCTAAGGAGTCAAAGAATAACCTTAAATGTTTTCGGTCTAATACATGTTCTCTTCTAGTTGAATAAGCAAGTTGCATTAGGAAAGTTAGAGAGGAAAAACATGAAGTTTTCTTGTATTTTTCTCTCCATGGACTCTCCCAAAAGGCCGTCAGGCGATGTCCAAGTAATTGTTTAGGTGTACAATGAAACCCTCTAACAGTATTGACATGAGAAATGCTGGAGTGCCTTCAAAGGACTGTAACTAAGTTCCTTATCAGTAATATCCACAGTAAGAATTGTAAGAATGTGGGCAGTAAATTCTACCTATATGAACTGGTTACTGTCTCTGAAATCCGTTTGAGTGAACCAGTAGGCAGGCAGTATAAAAACCTAGGAAATAAATTGTGCTCACATATAAGCTAAAATTGGTAATCTAAAATCACCATGGATCTAGCTTTAGATGTCTGTCACATTAGAAACTGAAGTTCTGTCAATCACATCAAATCTCACAGTAAGGTGTTATGAGCTACTCAAAACCTACAGTAATTAAACACTGTCACTTAGTTACAGCTTTTTGTAGGGAAAGAGAACATGCCAGTGATACATAAATATACTTGGTGGGAGCGGAGAAAATATTTTCTGTCTTACATACATCAGTCATATGAATTGGAGGTTAAAGACTTCAGTAAAAATGTTTGTTACATCTTTTGACTTTTACCCTGTGTTGCTAATGAATAATTGTAGTATTTCAACCAAATGATTAAAAAATTAATCCTCATGGCATGTTGAACATTTTTTAAGTTAGAATGTAAGCATAGTTGTCAGAATATCTGATTAATGGTTAGTCAGCATAAAAGATAGGACAAGAGACAGGAAAATTAATACATTACATCTATGGACAAAAAGTTGATAATGGAGTCGGTAACAAAGACCAGAAGTCTTGGACTATTGATTGATGGGACACTGAAGGAATTGCTCAGACATATCTTTGAAGATGTTGAATCAGAACACTGATAAGAAGGAAGGGATGCGACACACAAGATTATTGTGTGTTTCATGAGAAAGAGTTAAAGGATATTTGAGGGGGATTTTGAGATTTTCTTCACCTGCAGAAAACATATTTCACCTTTACCTCTTTTGATCTGCAAATATTTTTGCTGTCTTGAAACTTAGATTTGATGATAGATTGGCTTATCCAACCAACTCCTGAACAATGATTTGATCTGCTGTTTGGAGCAGGTGATAACAAATTGAAATATCCCTATTAACTTTAAAATTATTACGTAGGAGTAAAACTGCCACACGATATATATGTAGTTCCTTCTCATCAATTTAACCAGAAAAAAAAAAAAAAGAGCTCATTACTGCGCCTTCTGTTTGGTAGAAACATCCCCCTGTTTTGGGGGTACACAGGCCATGATGCCCTGCAAGCACTGTTCAGCAGTAACTGAAGCATCCTTGGGTTAGCAACACTATTTTCAGCACAAATACAAAACATAGCCCCATACAAGCTACTCTGAAGAAATTTATCACAACTAAAAGCAATACACTGAGGTGTAGAAAGGAACAGATTTCTGAGAAATGTTTTGCTCAGCCAAATCCCTGTCTTGGTTCAGATACAACTAAAGGCCATACTACCCCTCCAGACAAACCAGAAGAAGAAATTACATCTGAGAAGTCACTAGAGCCTCTTTCCATGACCAGGTATGAGTCATCTCTTACTGCAAAGCCATCCAGCCTTTTATCATGTAGTTTTGCCTGACCATTAGCACTACTAGGAGGCATTTTAACTTGGACAAAATGTTTTGATAAGATGATCATTCGTGTTCTGAAATATCTGGCCTGCTGGGAGTATGGACACAACAAATCTGTATCTGTTTGCATCTACTTTCCCTCAGCAAATTTGCAAGCGATACAAAACTGGAAGGAATGATTGTTTCACCATGATTGTGCTGCCATTCAATGGGAATTTCATGGGCTGAAGAAATGGGGAAACAGAAATCTCATCAATTTCAACAAATGGAAATGTGAAATCCTGCATTTGTGAAAGAGTATTCCCATGTACTGGTACATGCTGAGGGCCAGCTGGTTGGAAAGGAGGTTTATGGAAATAGATCCAGGGGTGGTGAGGAACATCCAGTTGAACATGTTGTTGTGCCCTTGCTGAAAAGGTGGCCAACAACTTCCTGAGCTACATTAGGAAGAGTGTTGCAAGTTGAGGGAAGTGATCTTTCCCCTTTATTCAGTGCTGGGGAGAACACACGTGTACTGGTGTATCAAATTCTGGGCTCCCACATATATGAAAGACATGGACATATGGGAGCAAGTCCAGCGAAGGACTTCAAAAATGAGTAAGGGACTGCAGCATCTCTTGTATGAGGAAAGACTGACAGCTGAAATTGTTTAGCCTAGAGAACAGAAGGTCTGGGGAGATCTCATCAATGTGTATAAGTACTTTATGGGATGGAATAAAGAAGATGAAACCTGGCTCTTCTCAGTAGTATCCAGTGAATGGAAGGGTGTGAATAGACACAAACTGAAATAAAGAAATAGAGAAAACCAACAAAAACCACAACCAAAACTTTTAAATGTAAGAAAACACTTTTTTTTTTTTTTGTAAAAAACACACAAACAAACTAACGAAACACCTGTGAAAACAAATAAGCATCAGCACAGGTTTCCCAGTGAGACTGTGGAGTCTCCATCCTTCAAGCTATTCCACATTAGACTAGACAGTCTGCAGGCATGGACGAACATCTCTGGCTGATCCTGCTTTGAGCAGTGAGTTTGACTGGATTATCTCCAAAGGTGCCTTCAACCATTCTGTAACACTGTGACACATACTGAGTTTTCTAACAACCAGAAATGGGCTTCTCATCTCATATGATTTCAGACATGTGCTTTTAGCTTTGAAGGTCCAAGGGTTTTCTCTGGCTGATGGTCCTAAAGGCTGCTTTATGCATGGGTGTTGTGTGCATCTTCTGACACCGCTTTTAAATCATTATGTGAATTAAAATACAAAATGAAAAATTTTGCTAGAACAGGTAGGAAATCTTCTGTGTTACAAAAAAGTAGCATCTTTGTTATGGGTAGTTTACGTGAGGGCAGTTAAGGATCTGGGAAGACAAATATTTGGCTTACAGTTAGCCTAGCTCTCTCCTGTCTGTCTGCTGTGGGCTCAGAATTATGGTGGAAAGCACAGCACAGACTAACTCTCACTCTTGTTTTTTTTAAATTTCGTTCCATTTTTAGTCAGGTATCCTCACAGATAATTGTTTTGCTGTTTGTGTGATTTATGATAAAACACTAGTTTTCCTTAGATGTGTTCCCTAGATTCATGCCATTTGGAAGAAGAAAAAGTCAGCTAATCTTCCAGCATCAGTTTCTTAATCCTCTATATCTCTTCTCTCTCATTAAAGTGAAAATGGGATTAATTGGAATTCCGAAGTACTGGCTAACCTTTGTTCAGACAAAGCTTTCCCAGGCTTTACTGTAGGCCTGTTTCTTTAAGTGGCCTAATGAGAAGTGCCTTTGTGCATGATGCCCCATGCTAACAGCAGCAGTTTGCTCTGCCTTTCTTTTGACTGTGACCTGGCTGATGCACCTTCTGGACAGCAGTTCTAAATAAAACAGGTCCTACCAAATCAGCCATATGAGATATGCAGTGTCAGCAGGAGATCAGTTGGGACTATTATAGGCATTTCTTTCTGCTACCTGTCTGTTGCGGGGAGTAATTTAGGGGTTCTGCTTGCTGCAGAACAATGTTTAGATTTCTTAAAGAGAAGCGCAACTTAAAAGAGTTTGGTGGCAGGTTCACTATATTATTTACTGCATGAGGAAAATATGCCAAGCCAAATGCTGCTTACCTTTTCTCCAGATGCCTGTACCCACTCACAAAGCAAACTTTCAGGCATTTCCCTCCCTGATAACTGTTGGCTCCAGGGTGCTGTGTCCTGGATCTCCGGAGACAAATTTCAGGTGAAGTCGTGTCTGTCGTGGTGCAAACTGTCGGAATTCCTCTTTCCCTGATAACCATTCGCTCTGCAGTCTGTATTTTAGAACTCCGGCAGCAAACTTTCAGGTGAGGCCTTATGACCATATGTGGAGCAGACTTTCAGGAGACAAGGTTCTCAGAAAATAAAAAATGTAATGGAGTAGAATAGCAGAAGGGCTGGCTCAAGCTGGGTACTTGCGCAGAAGTACACCCAAGCATAGAAAACTACAAACTTATTTATCTTTGCAGACCATTCACACCAAGATCCAGTCCAGTAGCAAAATTTCATCACCAGGTCCTTTGCTCCCCATTGGACCCCTTTTCTCTGACTCCACGTGAAGCCTTTGTTTTGTTCAGTTATAGACATTGTTTTTGGTTCATATCCTTGAAGGCACCATTTTGTCTGGATAAATCCTTTCTTCTCAGTGGAATGCAAAATAGAGCCCACTATGCAGATACCTGTAATGTCTTTGTGTTAGCCAGCCTGTTCCATTTTTCCCAGCAAAATGCAAGCTAGACTTTATCTTGCAGGCGTTTAGTGTAGCCTGCAGTTGGTTTAGGCAAATACGAGCTTAAAATTTTAGCAAACCTAATCTGCTAAGTAATATGAATGAAAGAGTATATTAAAAAATCATACAACCTTATGTCTCTTAATAATCCATTATATTTGGTATGCATCTACTTAAGCTGAATGAGTAATATTGAACTTGAATTGGGCTCATCCACTGACCTGTGAGTAGTAAAATCATTGCCATACAGCTCACTTATTTAGCAGGGAGAGCTCAAGGTGGGCTCATCCAGGCTGTCATATTTATAGAACGAAGTGGTTGATTCTCAGTCAAACTGTATGCAATAGGAAAAGTATGCACAAGACTCCCTGCGCCCACAAGCCACCAGCGTTCAGTGCGCTGTTCTGCTTCCTTGTGGATCTCCTGGAAGATGTTCTTGACCTGGCTGTGGCTCAGGTCTTTACCTCCTCTGGAGCCTGCACCAGACTGCTGCTGGTTTGACTGGGAGGGTGGGGGTGGGTCGAGCACACCCACCACACTGTCCTCTCATTCTGAAAATGGCTGTTATAATTGTTTGCCTTTTCCCTTCCAGAAACTGCAAAGAACCCTCAAGCTTTCTGATTTTTCAGTTCTGAACATCCTTTAAGATAAATTGCATATAAAAAAACAGAGCTAAGAGATAATCATATCATGGAAGAGTTTGATTAAAAGTGAAGTATTATTGCCTGTTGAGCTTGTGGAGATCTGCATTTGAATCCCTAAGGACTGATAGCAGTACCATATGTGCAACTGTATGCCTTGTGTCGGAGACACAACCAGAATGACCACTGGTAGCTGAGACAATACAAGTTTTTCATCGAGAGAATTTTTTATGAGCTTTGCATTTTCTGTGAGGATGGAATCAGTTTCAGGCTTTTCCATTTTATGAACCATTTTTAAATATATTTGTATTATATTTTCTACCTTCCCCTTGTCCCCCCCGCCAAGTATCATTTCTACTTGTGAACACATTACAACTCTGCCAGAGTGCAGAAGCCCCTTGTAGTAAACTAATTAACATTACTGTCTAACAAGTTTCATAAATTTAAGTGAATAAAGTTAAAAAATATAAAAAATCCAGCATTCTCTCAAAAAAGTAGATTTTTTTCAGTGTTTTTTACTGTTCAACTAAGTTTCAAGTGTTACAAAATAAAATTTCCCTCTACTTCTGTTTCTCAAAGCTCCATAATGATCCAGATACAGAGTCTTTGCCCTGGTGTTTTGTTTTGTTTATTTTTTTTTAGAAGTCCTATAGGCCTCTATGAACCCATTTGTGTCACAAGGCACTCACTGAAGCGTACATAGGTTGTAATACAAATGGAGTATAAGAAAGATCCTGGCTCTAGCTTCACAGATAACTTATTGGTTCTCTGCCTGATGAGAGGAAATAAAAATCACTTTTAATGGTTGGCTGCTAGTGATTTTTCCCAGGCATTCTACTCTTTTTTAAAAAATCTGTTATTATAGTTGAATGTCAAGGGAGTCTCGAAGAAAGAGCTGAAAAGGAAAAAGGCCATCATCAACACAACAAAATTTTGGGATTGAAAATAAACTCCATCTATTGGATTGAGGGACTGAGAATAAAACATTTCTGAGACTGAAAATTGTGCTGTGTGGCCTTAGTGTTTTTTTTCTATATTTTTGTTAATAAATAAGTTTCTTCACACATAAGTATTACATGAGATTAATAACCTGGGGTTTATTTTACCTGGAAACTTTGAAGCTGAGGGTTCTTACAGTGTTTGAAAACCTGAAATGAAAACAAAACCCATAAATTGCAAGTATCAATATTTATTAACAAGTCACAGTACATAAAATATATTATGTTTTTTTTTTGTTTTTCTGAAATATTTGTGTCGTTTTTCAAAAAAGCTTTTTGTTATCTAGTTCTCACTGTAGTTTTGGAATATGCCCATGCTATGAAGAGTCAATGGCAGGCAAAATGTATCCTTAAAATCAGATTTTATAGTAATACAAGAAACTGTTAGTGGTAAAGGGTTTGTTTAGTCACAGATTTTGGTTAACATTTTGAAATTCTGAGGTAAACAAAATCTGTGAGGCAGTTTTGGTTTTGTCTTACCTTCAGATTTTTTTTTTTTTTTTTTCACTTGTGGGTGTTTCCATTAAATATCTGAGTCGCAAGACACCATATTCTTGCACCAGATGAGAGCACACTGCCATTTGGACCACTGGTCTGCCCTTTACCAATGAGGGCTTGCTTCTCTTGAGCTGTGCTTCTGTCACAAGAGTCTGATCCTGAAATGAAACGTGTCATTACGGATTAGTCCATCTTAGATGTGTGTATTTGACTCTCACATCTTTAACTGATTCTGCTGTTTGTGCTTCAGTAGGGCCATACAAATTGGAAAAAGGCATGGGTTGAGAAGCTGTCAGCAACAAAATAGGAAAATGTAAGTTCTTCTTAGTGTAGGTTTGAGTAACAACACGGTAATACCCCTCCTGCATCTGCATTCTTACAGTTGTGTTAATGGGACAAGAACAGTTTACTCTTTTTCCTATAACTCCTCAAATGTACACATTGAAAAGAAGGGAAGGTCACAAACTAGAATCTTAGAAAGTTTGGGAAGCTTTATAAGTGCCTTTGTGAACTTTGAGGTGAATGTCAAAGAACCAGTAGATGTGGTTTTGTGATGATTTTCCTGAAAGAAACTCTTATTTAAGCTACTGCTAATTTGAAAAGACTTATCAAGATGGTAAAACTGTTTTCAGATCTGGGAAAATAGTGTGGAATACAAAGGAATCATACGACAATAAGTGAGTGTATCCTGATTAAAGATTGAATGATACCCACCACAGAATTGCAATCATCAAGAGGTAATTGTGTCATATGTATACAGGAAAAATCAAGTCCTCTGATTATAGGTTACTAAAAAACTGGAACTCACTGTGTAGGCTGCTGAAAAAAAATTGCATGTCAGTGTCACTGCTGCTAGGTATGGTACTGTTCCAAGCAGGTTGCATAAAACTGGCTTGGTCTGGTGGTTGAGGAGGTAGGTTGGGAAACAGATGGGAGCAGCCAAGGCTGCTGCTGGGTGAGCAGCTGCATTCTGGAGTGCAGGTAGTGGCCGGCGGGAGAGACAGGGCCTAGGGAAACTACCCAGCACCTCTGATATTGCTTGTGATTCTGAGATGGTGATAGGTCTGCGGAGGTTTGCCTGTTTCAAACAGATACGAATACAAACATAATCATGCAACCAGCCTTTCCTCCATGTTAGCTTAACACTCGTTTCTTTAAAAGTATTAACGTGTTTTCAAAGGAGAAAAGTGTCTAAATGTTTTACTGTCTATTGTTATATTCTTTCATGTGAATCTACAAATTAATAATGTAAATTTGTAGATAATCTTAGCTTTGGTTCCATTTTCTGAGCTATATTTTGGTGGGTAAGTAGAATGGAACAGGTAAAGACACTTATCCCATTATGCATGGGGTGGAAGAGTCTGTCTAAATGTAGCCTTCAAACTAGGAACTCATTTATTTCTGTTAAAGTTTTCTTGTTGTCTTTGGATATCCAGAAACTCAGAAAGAACAGTTGAAATGTATCAAGACATAGTCAAAACTCAGACAGCTGTAGTGTGTACTGCTTTCAAGGTGCTTTTTCATGATGTGGATGTTTTCAATTTTTTTTTTTTTCCATTATGTGTTTTCAAAGAACAGTTAGAAATGTAATTCTTCTTAAACATTAAAATTAGCTCTGAAAAAGTTAATTTGGAAACAAAAAAAAATACTTCAGGCACTCAGCACGTCACTGAGCTGGATTAATTACTGTAATTTTTACACTCAATTTTTACATCAGTGCAAGCCCATGGAGATTTTCATTCCAAAACTGGAGCAGAAAGTCAGATTAGAAAGTCAGGTTTCTTGTAAGAAAATAATAGACGTCCAGTCAGAAATCTCTGGAGAGTCTAAGTTAAGTGATCTTTAAATAATTCTTCCCTGGTATGTTATATCGAACACATTTATAGCCCTAGACTTCAAGGGTTTCCTTTCTCCTTTCTTGACCTCATTTTTTAAAATAAAATGTGGTACTGTAATCAGTTCATTGAACACCTAAATGCTGGAATGAAATTTATGACCTTTTTGATACAACCTACATGTTTTGTTCACCAGAGTGGATTTTTCTGGCAATGACTTTGTGGCAGCTTTCCTTGAAATCGCTCCAGACTGAAATTCACGTCTGAAGTTTAGCTGTTTTTTACCTGCTCACCAGACCTTTTTCTGGTCTCTTTGTCAAAAATTTACTCTAGCCAAAACCTTTCTTCCACCCCCAAGAACACTCTCTTTTTTCTTTTTTCCTCTGTTCGTTTGTCTCTGTAAAGCCCCCAGTTCTTCTCAGAGACTGCCAGCTACACTAACAGTACTAGGTTGTGGGGAAAAAAAATCTATCGTAAACATCAAAGTTATGACAAGATACTTCTTGGTCTTGTTTACAAGCAGGTGTCACTGTCAGGCAAGCTAGGAGTTAGTTGGATGTAGGGAGCACTTTTCTAGACAACTCAAAGCACAGAGCTTTGCAGGCAAGAAAAAGACAGGAAAGAAATAAGGCTGTTCCATCAGACAGAACAGCTCTTTCACTTTGGTGCTGGGCTTCAAATTCTGCTAACTTTCACAAAGCAATGTCTGAGCACCTCAGAAAACCTTCACAGTAACAAGGAAATGTGTTTGAAGCACTGTGCTGAGATTGAGAATTGCCAACACCAGCGAGCAAGACATGAGCAACTTGAGGAGGCAAATGGAGTTCTACATGGTCACATTGTCCAGTGCAGACCTCACCATTTTCCTTCTGTGACTGGGCTACTAGGAATGTGTACTACTTCTGTGGTGTTGACGCATCCCAGTCCTCACTCTTGTCTTAATTCACATAGGGATTACACTCACCAATGGTTTTCTTTTCAGAATACTGTAATTGTAATATAACTGAATGTTGTTTTCTTATCAAATTTGATTTTTTTTTTTAGATACACACTGTTGTGATTTGCCAAGTGGCAGCATTTCTGAAGTTAAAAGTCAAACTTTAAGTTTGAACATAGAAAAAAATTGCTAAGTATTATTCTGGTAACTATAACTGAGGGGGAAAATAGCCACAGAAGATAATTTCAGCAACATTTAATAAAGGCTATAGATGAACAGTTACACTCTATGATTCAAGTGTAGATGGCAAATGACACAAATTCATCTAGTGTATAGAAACACACAGAGAAGATCTAATGGATATATAACTAGCTGCAGATGGAAGACTCTGTGTGTGAAAATAGCATGAGAGTATTCAAAATCCCCAGGCACGTACATTTCTCTTAACTATAGCTAATTAGTAAAAAAAGAGCGGAGGAGTATTTCGGAAGAGACTTTATAAGAAGAGTAAAATAAATACAAGTCACATGGCTAGAGGGTCTGTTCTACACCAGCAACAGGAAAGGTCACATTCTTCGTTTACTCTTTCTGAAAATGTTAAATAAATACCTGAGCTACTTTGACTATATTGTGTTTGTAGTAATTTGGTTTCCGTTCAGAATGCCATTTATCCTGTTGGACTGTGAAACCCTTTAGAAAAAATACTGTTAGTTCTTCAGTATATATTTACTTGTTGCATGTTCCATAGCTAACTGAACATAAATAACTCAAAGATGCAGTGTTCTAGGGTGATTATTTTAATGCTTCGGGGTGCTTATGGCTTTTGATTCTGGCCCCTAGCAAAATGAACAGCATGATGAGACTGGACTAAATAAAAGGCCTTCCTTACTTCAATTTGTATGGTTTTTGTGTGTAAAACAAATCAGAGGCTGTAGACTAGTAACCACAGAAACTGAAATCTTTTGACTATAAAGTCGCCTGGGTATTGCCTACATAGGCTTTAAGACAAGCAACATGCCTACTGGCCTCTATGTTGCAAGCAGTAATTTAGATTTCCAACAGTGTAATCACCATTCATTCTGTTATACCTCCTTGCTATCTCACTTCATTCATAGAACACACCTGTCTATTAAAGCTTTTGATTTCGCAAGTCAGAAATCTCCTTACTCTTGTAAAACAATATTTTCATCTTTGAACTGATAATATAAGATTCAACACTACTTCTTTTGGGTTTCCTAAATTCAGTCCTTGGCCAAAGCCAAGGTGGTAGTCATCCATTTGCCAAGTGTGAAGAATTTTCCTTTGTTTTCTTAGGAACATAGGAGAATATAGAGATTAGTTTACCAATATAGCACACTATAGTGATAACTAATGCTATGTAGACCTCCAAAAATGCCTTTTTAGATGGAAGAAATTAAGTGACTGGTTTTCTTCTCTGTTATTGTGTTTGAAATTATGTTCTCTCTCATATTTTCAGAAGGTTTTGGAATGCTGTGCAAATCCTTTTGCAAATCCTTCCTCCCCTTTTTTTCTTCTTCAACATGTTTGACTGCACAGCTTTAATCCAAACAAAACTTTGATTTTTAAACTTCAGTTTCCCTTTTCCTTCCCGGCATTTGCATGGTTTGGGGAAAGGGCAGGGGGGAAGGGGTAACACTAAAAAGCAAGGAACAAAAAGGTAAAACAAGACTCATGGAACAGGGAACAGAGTGCTCTTCCAGTTGAGATCTCCTATGTTAAAGCACTCTAAGATCTGGACTTAGAGTAGATCTCTAATTCCTGCTTCTGCTTCTCAGTCTCTGATGACTATTTTACTCTTTTCTGTGACACACTGCACATGAACTATGTTAAGTATAGAGTTACATTAAATAGCAATTTAATTAATCCTGCAGAGAAAGATCTGAGAACATGCAAATGAAACATTATCCCAGTGAACAAGACTGATTATGAAACCAAGCCATTACTGTCAGTTGAGAAGAACTTTTTGTACTTGTATATATGCAAAAATGAACACATCTATGCGAAGATGGTAAAGTGAGAAAACCAAATCACAGACATGACTCCTAAATTTATTGCTGAATCAGTATCTAGAAGCCAAGCTGACCGGTTGTGTTACCTCTGAAGTCAGGAGATGAACAGAAGGCACATAATTTCTCTAAGGGTTCTCTATTCTCATCTATTTCTGTTTTTTTTTAATTACTGTTATTTTTGGAAAGCTAGTATAATTTAACATTAATGCAGGAAAGAAAAAAAACCCAGACTCTTCTATCAAAAGTGTTTAATAAGTTTTAAATGGTCCCTTGCATAACTTTTGCAATACATTCTAATACCTGCTTGTCACGGAGGCACCCCGAGGATAGTTTAAGGGACAACAGGGTCCAAAACAACTTTTGTTTAACTGGTGAGAAACAGGGCTTTAGCATTCCAGAAGTGACTTAAATACAGGTTTGGATATCAGTTGAGGAAAATTATTAAGGGGCAGCAACTAATACACCAGGCAGTTCACAGAGTGCATGCACATGGCTTCACCAAAACAACGCCGGAACCGTTTCTGAGTCTGGGAGGAATACACACTTGCCTGAACACGGTGCGGGATTATTTTAAAGAGATACACATACTCGTAGTGAGTACGGAAAGTCAGTACACTCTCGATTCTGTGAGGGTTAATTTATAACACACGTGCAAATGTGCACAGAAAGTTACACGTGCAAATGTGCATGGAAAGTTACACGTGCTTGTATTAAGCATGGAAAGTACGCGTGCAAATGTGCACAGAAAGTTACACGTGCTTACGTGGAAGCACGGGAGGAAAATACACCCGTGATTATGCAAGGATTAATTTTACACGTGCTCATATTGAGCACGAAAAGTTACACATGCATTGTGCATGGAAAGTATAAATATACTCGCAATCCTGCGAGAAGTTTTACTCACACTCATGGCAGCAAGGCAAGCGGGGTCTCCATCCGGGGGAGAGGGGCTCTCAGCGGCAGTATCTTGCTCGTGCTCCGAGAGACTCGCAACAATGGGCGGAGTCTCGACGAGAGTCCCGTTTTTTTATTGACTGATCAGATCTGACTGTAGGCATTCTAGAAGCTTCTCTGCACCCCCACACTGGCTATGGGGTGCCCCTGAAGCCTCCAAACATCCCCCACACTGGCCGCAGGTATCCAGCGGCTCACTGGTGCCTCAGCACTCCCTTCTCCTAATGGCCCTGGCCAGGGTGCTCTGGGGCCAAACAAAGAGAGAGGGAGATGTGCCTACTCCTTCCATACTGAAGGAGGGAGGGAGAGAGAGGGGGTTTGCATCCTGCCACACTGCTTTAGCATTCTAATTCCACATCTTTTCCTTGCTTGGGCTAAGCCTACTGGTGTCAATAACATCATCTTCAAATAGGTTGTAGGTGAGAGTCACAAAGAAATCAATATTGAATCACAGAATTTTATGGATTGGACGAGACCTCAAAATATCATCCAGTCCAATCCCCGTGCTGGAGCAGGAACACCTAGATGAGGCTACACAAGAATGTGTCCAGGCAGACACACTGTATTGCTGTTCTAGATGCCCAAAGTCTTAGGGAAATTCACATGTGGAAATTCTTTGTGTAACAAGAATTCAAAATGTACTGTATATTTTTAAAGTTTAAAAAGAGTTTTATAGTTTCCAATTATTTAGGTGTGTTTGTCTGGGAGTAGGAAATGCTAAATAGAGATGTGGGAACCAGGTGGCATATGTAGTACCGCTTTCCTTCAGTGAACACAACCTAGTCAAATAAACCTTTTTTCTCCTTTTACATACCACAAAAATTGAAGGAAACTAGAAACTGTCATGTGAATGTAAAAAAATCAGAGAATCTTCTCAAAAGCAAACTCAGAGCATGAGATTTTCTAAGAGAGCTAACTCAGTGTGTTGCCTACCTAAATCAACAATTGCCACCTACATTTGCTTAAGATTCAGGGCTAAACTTTGTTCTTGAATCCATGCCTGAGTCAAGTTAATTGCCCTTCTCAAGTGCAATGGTAGAAAGCTCCTGACATTAACGGCAGATAAATCCTCTAACCTCTGGGATATAAAGGGAAAGACCTAGGCTCAAACTATTTCCTGAGCAAATCAAACCCCTATTTGTTAAGAATGTGATCTTAGTGACAAGGTTATAGAGCATTCTGGGACAGATTTCTAATTCTGTTGTTGTTGTTGTTTTGTTTTGGGGTTTTTTTGGTTGTTGTTGTTGGCTTTTTTTTGTTTCTGTTTGTTTGTTTTTTCTATAGTGAGTGGAATATCTTCAGTTATTGCTGAAATAGGCAGTTGTCTACATGTCTTACTAGTTTTCTTTTTCATGTGAATGTTATAGCCAGTGAGTGACAGCCTGCTTTACTGTAGCCAAATGAATATTGCATTATTCCATGAAAAATGAAATAATTTCAGCAGGGAAAAAATAAAAGTCCTAAGTTAGAGTAATTTATATGTAGTGCTAGACCTGGTTCAAGCTGCTTCATACAAATGGATGTCTTAAAAGTCCCCAATGTCCTGCAAACCAAATGGTTGCTGTCAGGTCAAATTTGATGGTCTGTTTTTTCTGAATTTTCAGTTGAACTAAAAATACTATCATGTCCTCTCAGTTATATCCCTTAACGTGAGATAAGAAGAAAAGTAGTTATTTCATGGATATCATTGAAGAATAGCCATAAGATAAAAAAAGAAAAGAATAATTCATTCAAGCCTTAGTGCAGCAAAATCTTCTTGGACACTTCACTAACAGAAACAGCAAAATGTGTGTAACTACTAGCACATTTCCTAAAGTAAACCTTTTTAATTGGATGTGATGAGAAAATAAGGTAGAGAGACAGGAAGCTAGTAAGAATGCACTGGAAGTACTATATAAATATCTCATATGAGATGAATATGGTGTATTGGATAACTTTTAAAGCATCAATAATGTAGATTTATGTTTATTATGTGTTATTATGTTTTCTTTTTTACAAGAGAATGGTTAATTTTTTTGAAGAATATTTTGGATAGAATTGTTGCTGTTACTTAGTTAATCAGTACGCTAAATCTCAAAACTTGTATCTATACTTAATACAGCCAACTTTAAAAATATGGAAAATAGGCAATAAGCTTTAATAAAAATAATTTTATAATTAAAAAACATATTTGTTTATGAAATTGAAGATTTTTTTAAATAACATCTTTCAGTTGCTTAAGACACAGTCTTCAAATAATTTCAAATATTTTAGTACAAAAGTTTACTTGAAGATATGACAAGCTTTTTTAAAAAAGAAGGTGGATAAATATTTAAACTTTTTTAAAAGAAGTAAATTTTTGGGTTTTTATTAAAATAGTTCCCTCTAATTCTTTGAATCATCAAATTACATGGTTATCTACCTACTTCTTAAAAATGAAGTGAACCCAAACCACTGGACTGTTTAGACAGGCTTCAGACTTCAATGTTTTTTTTTTTATGTTTTAATAGAAATAGTACCTAGACAAACGTTTCTCATAAGGTGGGGACTTTGTTTGTTTGTTTGTTTTGTGTGTGTGGTTTTTAATTTAGTTTTTGTTGGGTTTGTATTTGTTGTTGTTGTTTTATTTTGTTAGGACTAGAAATGCATTTTTAGATATATATATATAAATAATAAAAGCAGCTCAGATTGGAAAGAAATAGTATGTTGGGTTTGTTTTTTTTTTTTTCTGTGTTTTTTTCAGCCGTTGTTTGTGTGGTTTTGTTTGTTTGTTTCTTTTGGAATTCCAGCTACTCTAAAAGATATTGGCCATGAATTCCATTTTTGTCTTAAATCTTATCTGGACAATAAACTTCAAGGCTCTTCTGCTCTCTCAACTCAAGCAGGCAAACAACAGAAATTGAGGTTAAGTGAAAATGATGATGTGGTACTGCTAATTAATTGAGAAGGTTTCCAAAGCTATGGCAACATAGAAAACAGAGGTTTTGAGTGGAAAAATACTTAAAGTTTTTTTTTGTCCTGATTTTCTGTATCATCAAAGATCCTTTAACAAAACTGAAACTCTAAACCAGCTGGGCTATTCTTCTTTGTTCAATTATATATATTAAAACCAGGGCAGATTTAGAACTTAAATTGGCTTAAAATGTAGGACTTGAATTTTGGCTTTCTCTGAATGAAAGGTCAGCCTGCAGGCAAGCAGTCCTGTTTTCTACCTTTTCCCATTATTCTGGTAGCTGGAGGGTAGCTGGTAGATTGTTCTGGAAAATACCTTATCTAATCATAATTCTTTTTGTTCTGACTGCTTAGAGGGAAAATTAACAACTACTGCTATTGTAGCACACTTTCAACAAACCATTTATCCAATCATATTTTCTGTGGACTTTAAAAACTTTTATTCATTAGCACAGCCAGCTGCAGCTTGCACTAACTAATACACACACACACACACACACACACACACACGTATCTGATAATCTGTTAATAAGGAAATACATAGAATCAAACCAGAAATTGCAAGGAAAGTGGGGCAAGCAGACCCAGAAACGGAGTCCCTGGATATCGTAGCAGTCTTACACCTGCATGTGTCAGCATCGAAGCACCAAATAAACATCAGGAAACTAAAGTATAAATGTAAGCAAAAGTAAGAACTGAATGTGCACATGGTTCATTTATCTGCTTTGCACTGGCAACCACAAGAGTGAACATTCTGCCATGGATCATCTGTTCATGATCTCTGCAGACAGCTCTCCCATCATTACGGGGCATTTGAGAGAGCTCTGTTAAGCTCAGAACCAATAGTACATCATGTGGGACTGCAGCTGTTATCCAGAGAGAAGTCAGAAAGGAAGGTGCAGAAGAGCAGCCTGCTCTTGACACTTATCACAACATACTCATTTCTCTTTACTGCAAATTTTAGCATCTATAGGAATGAAGAGGATTATCTGAAATCCAATCATTCCTTATGGATGTTACCACAGGAAGATACATTCTAAAGTGTTGGGACTCTTATTTCAGTCAAGTAATTTCATTCAGTCCACGCTGCAGATGACAGTGCAATGCTTACAGGATCAATAGAAAACTGTTTGGTTTAGTACATGGAAACGTTTATTAAAAACAAGCAAACAAACAGAGAAAAACATTAGGCAAAGAGAATGATTATGCTTTAATGCAGAGAAATTCTAATTCTTTCAACTTTCACCATCTGACTGCTTACAAGAAGGCAAACTGTTGCCTGTATCTGTACCTAAGCTGTGAAATGCACTGAAAGGTCACTTGGATATGAACACAGATACATCTCAGGTGGGCTTGTTAAATGATTTCCTTTAGAAACTTCAGAGAGAGATCTCAGCCACAAAACTACTGACAAAACTTTGATAGAATGGTCTTTAAAATTATTTAGAGTGTATATTATGAGTGTGGTAAGTCTTCTGCAGAACTTCCAACATTGTTGACCGTGTTCATACGGTTATCAAATAATTTCTGAGCTGCATTCAGCTGATTGTGATAAATGGAGGTTGCTAATCAGTAACACTTTTGACTACACAGAAAAGTCTACAGTAGCAGTAGATGGATATCCACATGCAAACTGGATGTTGATCCCATAGAATTATGGGTGAAGTGCTTTCCTGTAGTAGCTACTCTTCAAACTACCGTCTGCTATGTCCAATGCACAGTCATAGAGTTATCTAGGTTGAAAGAGGCGTCTAGAGGTTATTTAGTGCAACTTTGTCCTCCAACCAAATCTAGTTACAGAATGTTAATCAGGGTCTTGTGCAGTGAAGTCTTCAGTATCTTTGGGTGTGGAGATTCTTTGATCCCTCTGAGCAACTTATTCCTGTGTTCAACAGCTTTTATGGTCTTTTTTTTTTTTTCTTTTTCTTTTTTTCTGTGTCTAGTTTTAATTTCTCACTTGTCAACCTTTATCTTTTGCCTCTGATCCTTCTGCACCTCTGATGACAGCCTTGTTTCATCTCCTCTGCATCTTCCTATTAGGTAGTGGTAGGCAGGAATAAGATCTGCCCACAGAAACACAGTTCTCTCAGCCTTTCCTTGTAGGTTAGGCACACTGCTAACTCATGTTTATATTAGAAAAAACATATCACTATGGACATTGACATCTGTCACAAACACAAATTCCTACATGTATCTTCCATTTTGCCGAGTTATTTAAAATGGAGAGTTCTGTTCTATTGATCAACTTTACTCTGTAAAACTCCCCAGGAGAAACCCTATGCACAGAAAACAGGTTGAATATATTAGTTAATTCATTTTTTTACATGACCTATTCAGTATTTGAAATATTATTCTTTATCAAAATTAAACACATTTTAGAATTTAAATTCCACCTACCTAATTAAAGACTTGCAACAGCACTAAATATCTCAGAGGAAGTGGTAAGAGGACCCCTTAAATCAAGTGATCAAATGATGATTCAGTGAAAGTTACACTTGTCTTATCCCCATAGCATGATAAGTAGCACCCAATCAAATGTTATATTCATCATTTCTTCAGTACGTGCCTCCAGGTACTTTGGCTGCAAGTTGAAGAAGCCAGGTTTTATAACCAATTTTACTTTCTATCCCTTGATGAAATAACATGAGTCAGCTGAAGTGTTTCCCTAGAATGCAGCTAATGTATCTAGCCATTTCATGACCAGTTGCAGGTCTCTGATAGTCTGATCGAGATTCCCCAAACTGTTATCTCTCATTTACTGTGGAGAATACATATAATTTAAATGATTGCAATATAATATCAGTTGGCTCGTAGTAAAAGAGGATATTGTTGCAAACAACTAGGTATTAGTAAGATGTAGTTCAGTTACATAGTGCTATAATTACTTCCTATTCTAGGCAGGGTAGGCTGGAAGAGTCATGTTGCTTCGAAGCATGTACTTAGAGATTGTGAAGTAGCTCCAAATCAAATGTCTTTGGATAAAGAAGTGTTCACTAAATACACAAAAATATATAAACTTAAAAAGGTTTTGTTATTTCTAGAAAGTTCAAGGAAACCATTTCAGCTCTCCAAACAAAAGACAATTTAGAAGGTGGCAAAACTGTATACTAATTATATTGAAGTTGCTATGTCATACGCATTCTTATCTATGAATTCAATGAAAATGCAATCATATTGGTAGTACATGAAATTTCTGGATTTATAATAGGTGACTGACCCAAATAATTTTTCCCTTTCTGTTTCAAAAATGCAAATTACTGTAGACCACAGGAAAGGAACAGGTATCTCAAATTATTTGCTGTATTTATATAAATACCCATTTGGAAATGTATTATAAACAAGGAAATTGCCTCCACTTAATTTTTTTTGGGGGAGTGTGTTCAGGAAAACCAAGACTTTGTGCATTATTTTAAAGGAAATGGAGCTGCTTCACAAATGACTGACATCACCTTGGTAACAGAAACAATCAGCTTGCCTCTAAAATTTGTCTAAGAGCCAAAAAGTAAGAAAAGTGAAGCTTCATTTTATTTGATGCCTCTAGAGAAGAAATAAAAGTTTCAAGGCATGCCTTGGAGGCATAACAAACTTGGGCTCTAGTGGATTATTGTGGAAAGTGAGTTCTAAAATCATCAAAGCATCACAACACTGCCAACAGCACTGCTGCATTTAGGCTGAGTGATCTCTGACTTAGATATCTCTGATTATCATAACTGTGACATAAAATTGTAAGCCAAAGTAGTAATGATTCCCCCTAGTATTCAGATGACAAAATGCCTTGTGCTTTATCGATTCAAAATACCAGTATGTTTTTCATGTGTAAGGATATAAAACAGGTTAGATTGCTGTTTTATTCAATATTGAAGGGGTAAGAATTATCCAGAGCCAAAAATAACCACGTAGTTAAATTCTAGCTGTTTCACTCCACTGGATGATGTTTTGTTTAATACAACTAGAAACAAAGAATGGACAAACTGTGGAGAGTCTCTGGCTGTGTGCTGTGAACAAGCCAGGGCTTGATGCGGCTGTGCTACACGGAAGGATTTCCCTGAGACACCAGAGACAAAAGGAATGTAAACAGAAGCCGCTCTGCTCTCGACCCGGGCTGCAGGAGGGGCGTTGCCGCTGCGCATGAACAGTCTGTGAACAGTGCCCTGCAGCCAATCACCATAGTGGGGGGGGGATGAGTGACTGTGAGTGTAACCAATTGTAGCCTGCACTTGCCGCATGGCCTTTTGGTATAGAGTATATAAGGCTTGGAAAAACGTGGTCTCGGGGACATTGATATTCAGTGTTGTTTAAGAGTTCATTAAAGAGTACGGATGGTAAATTCACATTGAATTAGACTCCTTACTCTCGCCCGGCCCGCCCGTTCGATCAAAGAGCTTATGCCGGCGTCTGGATTCGTCGAATTTGCTACCGCCACATTTGGTAGCAGAGGATGGTTCGTTAGCAGAGCATCACGCTTCGGATCTACATATGGTAGCAGATGGATGGATCGTTAGCAAAGCATAATCGCTCCGGATCGAAATTACTGCGGTGAGCAGCGTTCATAAAAACGGAGCCAAGCCGGGGTGTGGGATAGTGTGCTTAGTCCGGTATCAAAAGACGGGCACCAGTCGAGCTGGCCACTCGCATCCTACGTTAAGACCGCGCTGATAAGATAATGGATATTGAAACAGCCGCGGCACTGCTGACGACTATTCTCTCTAAGAGAGGTATTGAATCGTCACAGGAAAAGCTAATCACATTGATTTTTTTAGCTCAGAAGTGGGGACACTTTGGGGAAGTTCCACTTTTGTTTTCCCCAATGGAATGGAGATCAGTGGGGGACACTATGTGGGACAAAACTATCAGAGGGGAAGAAGAGAAAGAAATTAAAGCTGTGAGAGAATTGTGGAAAACCGTATTAGAATCATTAGAAGTTTTGAAATCGGAACAACGTGCCGCCCTAAGAGCCGCGGAGGCGCTTGTCCCAGAACAAACCTGGACTGATAAAACTTGTCGTCCAAAAGAAAAGAGGGGCCTGTGGGCTACTCTGTGGGGTCTGCCTGCCGTTCGGGGTGGTCGCGGGGTCCCGGCTCAGCCAATACTTTCACAATCCGATCTGCAACGCGGATTAGAAACTGCGCGGCTCGTAAACAAAGAACCGGAAGTTTCCCCCTCCGAGTCTCTGGGGCAATGTCCCAAGAAGGCGGAAGTGCAACTAGTCGACTGTCCGGATGTGGGAGGCCCTGAGTGCCGTCCTCCTCCTACCGCTCCGCCTCTGCCCTGCCCCGAGCCGGACGCCCCCCCTCCCTGCCAGAAAAGCGTGGAGGCCGGGCCGGCGCCGTCGCCGGGGCCGGGGCCGCCTCAAACTTTGCCTCCGCAAGCACCCGCGGAAGTTTTTTGTGAGCCTCCTCCTACATCATTGGGCTCACCCCAAGCAGTAGAGCAGTTGCTGCAAGTCATTACCAACAAGCTTGAACAACTTAAGAGTGTCAAATGTAGAGAAAAATAAGGAACAAATTGAGTTTCAAAAACCAGCTTGCCCTTCACAAACAATGCAATCAAAGGTGCCTATAGACTCTACTGACCAGCCGCAGCCCCGACGTAGCAGATGGTCAGGGGTCATCAAAGATGCCATTCTAGAAGGTGATTGGTCTCCAGCAAAATTAGCCCTACCGGTAATTCAAAATATGAACACTCAGACAGCGGTATGGGAACCACACAATTGGAAAATTTTGCAGCAAGCAAAACAAACAACCACAAACTATGGTATACGTTCAGCAGCTACCAGACACAAAGAACATCTCCGAACCTGTATCACAATCAGCGACCAACTGTGAACCAGGCTTCTTTCACCTCAACAAGCCAAGCACCGCAGGAAGCCTCGGAGTTGATGTGGAGACAGCAGTAGATATAACATTGACCAATACTGCAATTCACAGAATACCAACGAATGCTAAAGGACCTTTATTTCGACAAGATAGTCTCATTGGAGGCCTATTGATTGGCCGTTCTTCTGCTAGTATCAAAGGTCTTATAGTAATACCAGGTATAATTGATGCAGATTTCACAGGAACTGTTCAAATTCTGGCCTACACTCTGCATCCGCCAATTTTTATTCCTTCTGGGAGTAGAATAGCTCAGGTAGTAGCACTGGAAAACTGCCTACCAATGCTTCCAGGAGTCCCTCCAGCATCCTCAACAGAAAGGCGTGATAAAGGATTTGGATCGACAGGTCCTGCAGTTTGCTTCACCTCATCAATGACTCAGCGTCCCATGTTACGTGTGCAACTATTTCAGTCTGATTCTACTGTTGTTGTAGAGGTAAATGCAATGCTTGATACTGGAGCTGATGTCTCCATCATTAGTCAATTCAAATGGCCACGAAATTGGAAACTTCAAAAATCAATCTCTTCCACTGTAGCTGGAGTAGGGGGTCAAACTACTCCAAATATAAGTGTTGATCCCATTTCGATTAGTTTCCCTGAAGGTCAATGTGTTACCCTTAGGGTGTATGTAATGGAATTGCCAAGCAGCCTTGAGGCGCTTATTGGCCGTGACGTCTTGGGGCAACTTGGTGCCGTGTTAACTACTTCACCTTTTCCTTAGTGGTCACTGGAAAGCAGTTGCCCAACCCTCCATTGACCTGATTAACAGATAGCCCAGTTTGGGTTGACCAGTGGCCATTAACAGAAGAGCGACTGCAAAAGGCACGTGAATTAGTAGAAGAGCAATTAGTTGCAGGACATATCAAGCCTTCTACTAGTCCATGGAATACCCCAATTTTTGTAATACCAAAAAAGAGTGGAAAGTGGCGATTATTACATGACTTGCGAAAGGTAAATGATCAAATGCAAGCCATGGGTGCTTTACAGCCTGGATTACCATCACCTGTAATGTTACCAGAAAATTGGCATATTCTAATTATAGATTTAAAGGATTGTTTCTTTACCATTCCTTTACATGAACAAGATACACAGCGTTTTGCATTTACACTGCCTTCAGTAAACAAAGCGGAACCAGCTAAAAGGTATGAGTGGGTAGTGCTACCGCAAGGTATGAAAAATTCTCCTACACTGTGCCAAATGTATGTTGCATGGGCACTTCAACCTATTCGTGCATCATGGAAACAAACAATTATTTATCATTATATGGATGATATTCTGTTCTGTCAACAAGCTGAGTTCACAGAAAGTTCCATAGTCCAAATTACGATTAAACTCAAAGAAAAGGGGTTGGTTATAGCTCCAGAGAAAGTTCAAAAGTCTGCACCTTGGAAATACCTTGGTTGGTCCATTTGTGATGCACAGATTCGTCCACAAAAAATTGAATTACATACTGATTTACAAACATTAAATGATGTCCAAAAATTATTAGGGGACATACAATGGATTAGAAATTGCGTAGGCATTACTAACAATGATATAGCACCTCTTACTTCACTTCTAAAAGGAGGTGATCCAGCTAAGAAAATAAGCTTAGAGTCCGTGCATCTCAAATGTCTTTCTGATATTACACAAAAAGTACAGACAAATTGGTCTAGCCGAAGACTTTCTGATCGACCAATTTCCCTCCTTATTAGCAATCTAGAACATCCGTGTGCAGTCATCTGCCAGTGGCAAAACAAAAACGGGGAATTCCCCATAGATGTTGCTACAGATTCTTCCTTTTGTGCCACTGTCAGATTGAAAACAGAAAATGATTTGCGATTATTAGAGTGGATTTTTCTCAGTGTCCAACCAAAATTCAGTATTCAAACGAGACCAGAAGCAATTGGAGAACTGATTCGAAAAGGAAGATCTCGAATATTAGAAATTAGCGGTCAGGAACCAGATGACATCAGTATTCCGATAAATGGAGCCGATTTAGAATGGTGGCTGAGACATTCGATGCCTATACAGAATGCATTATTAGGATTTATAGGCAAGGTACATTCACGACAACCAAAAGGTAAACTATGGCAATTCCTTAGAACAAATCAGTGGTTAGAGAGAAGCAAAGTAAAAGCAAAACCTGTTGAAGGCCTTACAGTATATACAGATGCAGGAAAACGAAGACACCAGGCAGCATGTGTCTGGCAAGAGAATAGTCAATGGAAACAGCATTTAATTGAAGGTTCAAAAGAGGATTCATTGCAGACTTTAGAGCTCACGGCAGTAATATGGGCCTTAAATAATTGGCTGAAATTTGCTTTAAATGTTGTCACAGATTCTTTGTATGTAGCAGGTGTAATACCCAGAATGGAAAATGCCCTGTTAAGACAATCGAATAATCCTCGATTAGGAAAATTGTTTGTACAATTGAGAGCTATTTTAAATCAAAGAAAAGGACCCTGTTGTGTGATTCACATCCGCAGTCATCAATGGAATCTTGGTCTAGGTGAAGGAAATCAAATTGCAGATAGTTTAGTAAGTTCAGTACAGCACATGCCTCCAACAGATAAATTCCAACAAGCGAGACAAAGTCATGAGAGTTTTCATCAGAATGCCAGAGGTCTCCAAAGACAATTCGATTTAACTTTAAATGAAGCAAGAAGTATTGTACAGGCATGTCCTCAGTGTGGAAGCCAGATGTTAGGTATAGGAATCGGTGTCAATCCTCGAGGTTTAAAAGCCTTAGAAGTATGGCAAATGGATGTGACACATGTGCCAGAATTTGGAAGACTTAAATATGTGCATGTCACAATTGATACTTTTTCAAAAATGATATGGGCTACTGCTTTACCAGGAGAAAAAGCACTACATGTATGTAAACATCGCACAGCTTGTTTTGCTGTAATGGGTGTCCCAGAAAAGATTAAGACAGACAATGGCCCTGCCTATGTTAGCCAGAAAGTTAGAACTTTTCTAATGAAATGGGGAGTGAAACACGTTACGGGTATTCCTCATTCCCCAACAGGCCAAGGAATCATCGAGAGAGCACATCAAATGATTAAAGGGTATTTGAGCAAACAGAAGCAGGAAGAGTTAGATTGTCAACAGCGTTTAGCAAAGGTGTTGTTTACCTTGAATTATTTATGTTTAACTGGAGACCATGAGGAGCCTCCTGTGATCATTCATCATTATCAGATCAGACTAGGAAGGAAAAACACTTTACCGGAATTCATGGTGAGATATCGTGATCCCACCACTGGATTGTGGAAGGGACCAGTACCTGTTATTTTTAATGGTAGAGGGTATATGTGTCTCTCCACAGATCAAGGTCCATTGTGGGTTCCAAGCCGAGCAGTAAAGCCGGAGTTGAAACAAACTCAACCAAGTCAACTCCCTGCAGCAGAACCCTCGGAGGTCACAGAGTGAGGTGTAACCTTTGCATTGATTTAGCTGTGACATGTATGCGTACTATAGTTATATAAGTAGATCTTTAAACACCACTACCTCTTGAGTA
Source organism: Patagioenas fasciata (assembly GCF_037038585.1). Lineage (NCBI taxonomy): Eukaryota > Metazoa > Chordata > Aves > Columbiformes > Columbidae > Patagioenas > Patagioenas fasciata. The sequence continues at coordinate 44,454,705 of NC_092521.1, read as the reverse complement.
AGTTTATCAACACCCAGCACATCGTTTGTTATAAGTTGAGTATCTTTAAACCAAAGTTCTTGGAATTTGTTTAATCAATCCATTGCGATATTTAAACGGCAATGGAATACCTCAGGTTTATTGCAAAGTGCACTGTTTATGTTGATTGTTGTTGTTATTTATATGTTATGTATAAGTTGTTTTTTATCACATATCAAAAAAAGGATTAGTACACACAGCTAATCAATCCTGGCTTGTCCAAAAAGAAAAAAAAAAAAGGAGGAATTGTGGAGAGTCTCTGGCTGTGTGCTGTGAACAAGCCAGGGCTTGATGCGGCTGTGCTACACGGAAGGATTTCCCTGAGACACCAGAGACAAAAGGAATGTAAACAGAAGCCGCTCTGCTCTCGACCCGGGCTGCAGGAGGGGCGTTGCCGCTGCGCATGAACAGTCTGTGAACAGTGCCCTGCAGCCAATCACCATAGTGGGGGGGGGATGAGTGACTGTGAGTGTAACCAATTGTAGCCTGCACTTGCCGCATGGCCTTTTGGTATAGAGTATATAAGGCTTGGAAAAACGTGGTCTCGGGGACATTGATATTCAGTGTTGTTTAAGAGTTCATTAAAGAGTACGGATGGTAAATTCACATTGAATTAGACTCCTTACTCTCGCCCGGCCCGCCCGTTCGATCAAAGAGCTTATGCCGGCGTCTGGATTCGTCGAATTTGCTACCGCCACAGACAAACCTTTCAATTCATAACATTGTTATAGAACTGATCCAAATCTCTTGAAGTTGATGGCAGTAGATTACATAGAGATGACTGTGTTTTCCTACAATTCTATTCTGGATTTTATTTTGTAAGTAGCAAAAGAAGTGTGAAAGGAAATAGGACAATCAGGCAGAACAGGCATCCTGGTATTTTCAAAGAACGAAAAATCACTAGAATAGAGATTTACAGAAAAATTCTTTCTTTGCTACATAATTTCTCTTTCTCAGCTATAGATACTTGAACAACATAATAAATACTGTGTTCAAGGGATAGATATATGCTTTTTCATCTTACATCTAGGGTTTGTATGTTTTTTGAAGGAGGTGTTATCTGTCTAGTAAACTGGATCTTCTATTATTTATGGTTGGAAGACGTGGAAAGTAATGTTAACCCAGTTTATTAACTCCAAGTTAACAGATGTGTGACAGAAATAACACCTTCCTTAGTCATTACTGCTCTTGTTGTATAATTAAAGCAGGAAGTGGGCATATTGCTGCTGCTATACAATCACACTAAAAGAAGGATGGAACTGCTCACAGTGATTAGTAAATAATTTGCATGGTTTTGCTCTTACTGCATGTCAACTGCTTGCATACTTTTACACAGCTGTGTGTCAGATTCAATTTTCATTCTTAGATAAGCGGAAAGTTTTTCCTGTTACCCAGGTGTGATTCTTCTAAAATGTTTAATTCACTGGATTTTAATGCAAATTCTTATTAAATCCACAGGAAGCATGTCATGCTGCCTTCTGTCCCAGGTAGCAGTTCTTTTAATTGACTGGGTGCTGTCAATGTGATTGACACTATATAGACACTCTTCATGCCATTACAACTTAATTTAGAAGTGCTGACCAGTTAGTTCAATTTAACAGCAATGGGAGCTGTCCCAAATAATGTTCATTATAATGCCTTCTTATTATAACTCTCTTTACAATTAGTGATGACTAACTTGGGTTAATCAGCCTAAGATGGTCCATATAGTATTTCTTGTTAAGCATGATGTTCTAGCAAGATTTGTGGAGGGAGGAAAAAGAAAAACAATGTTTGACATACAGTTCCTGTCTGAAAGTATTGTAATTATGTCATTAGGTTGATTCATGATCTATATTCAAGTAGCCACATTAGGTTTAGTTATGGCAAATAATTATTCTTGTAAGTTTTTATTATATTGTTATTATTTTTTTTTCAATGGACTGTATGTTATTTATGTAATTAATTTTGCAGGAATCTTCTGGATTTCCTCTTTTGAGGTTGGTCATGGATATATCAGGACCAAACTGCATGTATAGGATGGGTTGTAGAATAAAAGGAGGAATATTACAAGTAACACAGTGGTATTGTCAGAATGTATGAATAATAATTTAAAGAACAGAGGTGCGATATCCCACCTCTTAAGATGTAAGTATGAATAGCAGTATCAAATTTTGGAATAAAATGAAGAAAAGGATAGTAACAAGATATCCATGTAAATACTGAAAGTTAGAACAGTGATGAACATGGAGAGAAGCAGAGGTGTGATTAAAAGCAGAACATTAGATATGGGAAAGACAAGGTAGAAACTGCCTAAAAATCACACATAACTTGTTCAAATTTTACCAGAACTGATGTAAATAGTTGTGTAATTAAGCTAGATGAGGAAATGGCACATTGAAATTAATGTAAATAAAGAGACTGAGAACACAAGGTGTAGCAGATAGTAGTGCTGGCTACAAAACAGACATTACGGTCTGTTACTGTTTGAAAATTTTAATATGCATATCTTTCATATTAAATTAAAAATACACTATGCATTTTATGCCAGCCCACTTTTACATTCCATAGCTTGTAACTGGGAAAATGCAGAGGAAATCACTGTTGAAGCAGTAAATGAGAAAAGTGTAGCTGATTGAAGCTCACACATTTTCCTACCTGCAGAAATATTTTTTGTTAGCATTTCAGTGTCTCTTTTTGTAAATTATTTGGCTGTCAATTTTGGAAGTGTATAAATATCTTCATATCTGAACTTACCCTCTTTGCATTTTGTGGCTGTGATTTGCTGCAGAAAACAAGGCCCCAATAGCCATACCACTTTGTTATGAAGGGATGGTTGACAGCTCCTACAAAATGAAATCAAAATAAAGTCTGAAGTCTGCATCGTAACCTCGTTGACATTTTGAAGCTGATTTAAATGTTTAGTATTTGCCACATAAAGAGTTTTAGTGGGGGTTGAGAAAAAAGGTCAGGTTTCTTACAGTTCAGGAACAGCACTCTACAATTCAATTTCATGACGATGCCATAAGTCACTGTTAACACAGCTGAACTTTCTATGTTAAGCTATTGTACCTTTGCTAGAGGAAAATAAGAAAAAATGATCTCTTTTCTTATAAGAGATATTACATTTTGAAGAATTTTTCTGCTTAGATATCTGGTATGCTACAATTTCTTTCCTTAATTTTAAAACATTTATCTAAGGTAACTTAAAGTCTACTGACTGGGTTTTTTTGTTGTTGAATTAAGTGCAGTCATTCAGAATGACTAAACTTCTAAATTCACTTCTAAGCTGAGATGCATCTTAAGTAGAAGTGTGTTGAGGTTTTGACTGCGGAGTGACAATAAAACTGTGGCAGATGTATTGTTAACCCCTCCCCCCATGCTTCAGCCCCTCCCTCTCCCCACTTCCCACTTCCCAGGTGATTGGGAGGGAAAGAAGGACAGAGAGAAGAGCATTGGAAAAATTAAAAATGTTTTACTAATACTTCTGATAAAATAGAGGAAAATAATACAAAATATACAAACCCAATCTTGAAAGTCCTGGCAACTGCTCCAGAAGATGAAAGACTGGCACTCAAAGTCCTGGACTGGACTCTGCAGCCAACTGGAACTGCATTCAGTCTGTCACCAGGCCTCAGTTTGCAGGGATGACTATCAAGGTCCTCTCTTAATGTCAGTTGTAAGGAAAAAGGGACGAAATCCTCGTGATCTCCCAATTTTATATGAACTATTCACGTGAATGGGATGTTACACTCCATTGGTCAGTTTCTTGGTCACCTGTTTTTCATTGCCCCTCTCACGAGATGTGCATCCCTCCTTATCAGTAACCTTGCATTTCATTGCTATGTTTACCAAACCATGTATCTGGTTTTCCAGGAAAATGCAGCTAATATGAAAGCTTTAGCTGACAGGTGAACTCACTAAAAGAGAGACATGTTTTTAACAAAACCAGGACAGTGTTACATTAACTTGCAAAATAGAGTCCACGTTCAACTTCTGGAATAAAATGTTTAAATTGTATTGTATTTTAAATAAAGCAGTTTAAGGATCTTATTTTTTAAAAAATCTTGTGATAACTTAATATTTTTTGAAACTTCCTAATTCAAATTGAGGCAAGTTCAGAATTTGAAAGATTTGGGTTTTAAAACCTCAGTTCTGCAGACTGGATTAATTGCATTGCTAGTGATGAAATACTCCAAAATGTGTTTTCAAAAGTTAGTTATAATAAAAATTAATTCATTCAAACATACCTTAATTCTCATGATTTTTACCCATTTTTTTCTTATTGCATTTAAATATTTATTAAATTTCAAAATAATATTTTTACTTTGTATTTTTTTTTTAGTTGTAGTTATTTTCACTGAAATACAGAAGTTATTATTGCATTACTACTCATCTATTAATTCTGTTAATAAACTATTCTAAAAGAATCTGCAAAGGGCTTTGTCTCTCATCTAACTTTAGTTATCTACACAGTCAATCAGATGATCAGTTTAGATGTTTTCTTTACTGTGAGGTAAACCACAGCTCACCTTGAAACACTAATTCTTCCCATTTAATGTGAATGTAGTCTAGAGAAATACAAGGTTGAGATTTTATAGTTTTGATGTGTAAGGACAGATGAATGTTACTGTTGAAGTCTAAGAGCACATTTGACATGGATACTTTTGCTAAAACTCAACGTATACTCTTGAATGGTGAAATTGTGACAAAATTTATCTGATTGTGTTCTCTACCTCTAACTCCTAAGAAGTACTAATTCAGCCAATTTCAATCCATTTTGACAGAAAGGCAAAAGGTTTTAAGGTCCTGCAAATTTTGTGAGTATTGTCAGCTTAGTAGAGGAGTCACAATTAGCGCCCCTCATTAATGAAAATGTAAGAAAAAAATTTGGACCAGTAGTGAAATATCAAAAGTAGATTGTTTAATTGTAGACCGGCCATAACACATGCTCTTTCCCATCCACGGTGTGGTGGGCACAAGGGAAGAAAAAGATACTATGGCACGGAGACTGAATTTAGGGAATAAAATGCATGTATACTTAGGAAATGGTTGTCATTAATTTTACTGCTCACAGAAAACTTATTTTACCTCAGAATAAAACCCCTTAGTTTATGAAATTCAACAACAGAAGTGTTTTTGCTGATATATGTTATTTTCATTGGATAATTACTAGAAACTCCACAGTTAGTAGAACCCTTTTGCTGATACAGGCTTGACCTAGATGGTTGTTTCTGTACTGGTATATCCATTTCTTGGGCATACTGTGGTTGAAAAAGGCTTTATTCAGATTTTAAATAATGAGCCTTCTACATATCTTTAAGCAGGTACTTGTATCTTGACTGCATATCCTATTTTTGCATGGTATTACTTTGATTATTTTATGTTTTTCAATAGACTGGGCCAGCAGGTTGAAATCTGAAACGTTTTTTACAGAAGAGAATGAAAATATTCAAAATAATAATAATAATAATGATGACATTTTCAAGATTACAGTTTCTTGTATTCAAAATGGAAAGTTGCAAGCTGGTAGGCTACATATGTGTGCAGAAATACATATATGCACATACATATACAGATTCACAGACACACACATACACATATGTACATGTTTATATATTTATACACACAGACATATACAAGGTGTGGGTTTTTTTCGTCTTGGTTGCTGTCTTGCTTCATGACAGTAAATGATGCCTTTGTCTGCCTTTAGGTGTAGATTCTCTGGCAAGATGGTATTCACCTGGAAGGACACTTGTTCCTTTGTGGCTGAACTGTGGCAGTGCACTGCATCAGTTTCATCATACTGATGCATCAGATAAGAGATCATTTAAATTCTACACATTATTAGCCTCTTTTATTTATTCGTAATGTTAGATAAAAACAAATGTTTAACTACTGCAGATTTCCTTTGGCATGCCAATATTTAGTATTCAGATTATTTCAAAGTCCTTAACTTTCCCTGGAATGTTTGATTTCTCTTCTTTGCCTTCACACTCATATCTAAATAAGCTTTTAAAAAATATTGTATTTATCTTTTGATCTGGTTGTATCTTTTCTTATGCCAAAGTCTGCTTAAAAAAAAAAAAAGAAAAAAGAAAAAAAAAGCCTATTTTCCTACTATCTTTGTTGTTTCGCTCCTTCCTGGAATGCAGTCCCTGAATTTTAGAATACTGAGTCATGCATACATAAAATGCCATGATCTAGAGCTTCTGTTTCCTTACTTCACAACCATCTGCTGCCCAATCTCAGGTCAAATAGCATTTGTGTACTGTTGTTGAACCTCATTGTTGCTGTATGTTTCCTCAGCAAGACAATTGTTGTATGTTTGATCGGTAACACAAAGGTACTGTGAGACTGTCTATTACCTGGTAAACAGTGTTTGTTGGGCCATAGAGTACAAACGTGCTATAAAAATGGAACAAAGTAATTGGTTTTTAGCTGTAGTATGGATGCATGCAATAGAATTCATCACTGTGAATTTTACTCAATACTCAAAAACTATGACCTGAATGTAGGGACAAAGTCATGTCTGGCTACATAGATAATAAGGATGCACTGAAATAAATATTTTTGTATTTTTTTTGAATTATTAAGTATAGATTAAAACTTACTGTACTTTCTGTTTAATTTCATCTATTTTATCTTCTTTCCTGGTCATTAAATTATATTATGAGGAGGTTTTCCTGGTATATCAAGGTGGATCAAATTTTTCATATGATTACATCTTAAGTTTTCAAAGAAAACATGTGTTTGAGAATAAAATTATGGATTTCTTCCTTAGTCAAGAACTAAAGTTCATATTTGTGCTATATCAGGATGGAGAAATACACTAACTGGAATTCTGGATATTTGCAGTCCACAATACAAGAACATTAGGAGCAAAGCAGCATTATTCAGTTTTCTAAATGCATATTCTAAACACTATGTACTAATGTATATTGTTTAAAGCTGATTCAAATTCTCTATTATATTGTTCTTCCATATATGTTGTATTATGCTCACTGTTAAATATCATGAATATATGTTTTGGTCTTTGCCGTTAAGTTATCTTCATGATTATATGTTTGCTGGTGGGAAGATGATTTTCCTTTTTTTTTTGTTTATGCATATATTCATGTCAATGATGGAAAAAAACTATGTTTGTTGTAAGTGCTTTTAAAGAATTTTCCACAGTATCTTCACTAAATTATTTTCTGCTGCAGGACACTGGTGATATCCAAAGTGGTAATGGAAAAAACAATTCTGTTAAGGTGATGTATCTTGTGTGCTATATCAGAGTTAACATAAGATATGTAAAGTCTTAATATAGCCATTATTTGACTTGCATTGGAGTTTGTAAGAGTGTAGGTGCTAGACGTTACACTATTAAGTTTTTCATATTGTTATGTTGTTTCTGTAGTAGGTTTATATGCTTTTGAAACACTGTATCTGGTTTTGTACCCCTTAAAACAAGACAGGTATCGGTAAACTGGAGCAAACTCAGTGGAAGGTCACCAAGGTGCTTGAAGGTTTGAGTGCTTGCTCAAAAGAGTATGGAACCAGTCTCTTCTCTGTGGCATTCAAGGAATGGAGAAGAAGCAACAGACAAACTGAAACACAAGAAAATCCATTTAAACACAAGAAAACACTTTATCTCTAAGAGTAGTCAAAGAGCAGAACAGATTGCTCACAGAGGTGGTGGAGTCTCCATCCTTGGAGATATTCAAAATGTGACTGGGCAGCCCACAGTTGCGAGCAGCTTGTTCTGGCTGACACTGCTTTGATCTGTGGGTTGCATGAATTGATCTCCAGAGGTATTTTCTAACCTCAAATAATCTGTGACTCTACAAGTGTGGTGGGCAAATGAGACGGTATTTGTTGTCATGTGCACAGGGCAGCCAAATTTGTTTTCCTGCTGACACTAGTATGATTCTATCTTACATCTAGAGAGAAGCTGGGGAAGTGTTCCATCAAGAACAAGATCACGCTGAACTGAAAGAGCAGTGGTTGTGTTTCTGAAATGCCACATTAACAGCTGAATGTTCAAAACTCAGCTGCCTCATTTCCATGGATTTCTGTGGCTGAAATATTTTTGAAAGCTGACCTTAAGCACCAGCAAAAGATTACTTTTATCATGATCCTCACTTCCCTAATCTACTTATCCTTTTTTTCTGGAAGAGTTGGAAGTCTGGCACACTACGTTCTATATTCCTTTCTCTGAAAAAGTCACTTTACTTTGAGAGGAGATGACTCATTTCTTTTCTTTCATCTGCTAGCAGCAGCATCCCTTTCTGTTTCTTTCATCCCTCAGAGTTATCTTCTACCTCTTATCTTGCATGACAAAAACCCACCTACCTGATTCAGTCATTTTCTAATCTGGGGGCTGTTCCCTGCTTCCCACATCCACCCTGTTTTGTCATGTACCTCATTAGCAAATTCAACTTCCATTGACTTTCCCCATCCACTGTAAAACCTGTGGTTATAATTCTTTCCTAGTGAGAAAAAACAAACAAACAAACAAAAAAACCCCACATGCTATTCCTGTGCTGGGAAATACTATAAATCATTGATTTCCTCAGCAAAACTCCTGGAAATATATTCAACCTTTTAAACTCCCACACTGGGCACACTCTTAACAACATTTGGTCTTGTGATTAGTGAGTAAAAGTTTTAGGAAGAAACAATCTCAGCCTAGGCACACTGATAAAACCACACTTTGCTCATATAGGTAAACTGTTTTATGTTTAAATTGTCTTGATCACTGACTTGCTACTGCAGTTGTTATTGATGCTTTCCAACCCAACTTGTATTAATTTTATTAATTTTCCTGCCTTTTTTTTTTTTTCTCCCCTGAGACTCACTTTCTCCTAGTCTATCTGATAAAAGCAATACTCAGCATACTTAAAATGCAGTAAGTGCCTTTAGAATATTCTTCCTGTAGGTGGTGCCATATATTTTTAAACAGTCACTGTTTTTTAAATGAAAAATTCCAATTGTCCCTGCTTAGTGCAGTTCAGACATTGGGGTCACAATTTGTGTAAGCACATTATTTGAAGAATAAAGCACCCTGGGCCACATCCAGAGTTGATTTATAGAATCTTATACTAAATCTGAAATGGATTTTAAACCTATGAGCTCTACCCAACTGCCAGTGTCAGTGGTTACATACAAAACATTTCCCAAATCTGCTCAGCTGCACTTAATCCTGGAGGTTTGTCAAGTCTGATGCTTGGAAGCTACTTCAGCAATGTGCTGGTTTCTAGCAGCTGGCAGCTAGGTCACACTGAGATACTAAGGAGGCATCAGTTCAGAGTTAAACTGTTTTGGAGCACACCTACTAGATCAGCTGCAGTTCAAGTATGGAGCCTACTCTTTTGCTAGTGTCACAACTTTTGAATCATTCATTAGGATATATGAAACCAAAAGTCAGCCTTGTTTCCTCCTAGTGGAATACATAACTCACCTGCCATATGTTCTTAAGATTCTGTCTTCAGTTTTTAGCTAGACTCTCCAAGTTCATTTAAGGGCTGAGCACAAACGAGCAAACTTGGTTCTATATTGTGATTATAAGGGCAGTTGTCTGCGAGGGATATACAGCCTGCTGAAGTAATACCAGATATATAGTTATATTAAAATACATAAACTGTACATGGGGACAGAGGACATTCAAAGGTAAAAGGGGTAAAAGGAGGTAGACTGCAGTTCTGCTATATACACCACCTCTAGGAGTGTTTTGTGTTGTGTTTTTTTTTTTTTCTCTCTTTTTCTCATTGTTGCAGACACAATTATTCAGGCTTTCAGTGGTTCACAATTTTCCACTTAATGTCAACCATTACAGTCGGTCTTTGTAAATCTGGAGTCTTAATTATACTTGATTCTCTTCTAGATGTTGGGAAATGGAATATCACTGTTCTTCAGTAACACTGTAAAATATTGTTGATTTTTAAAAAGCATTAAAGTAAATGTAATTTCTATTTTTTTCTCTCTTTTTCTACACCCCATCAAGTCTCAGTATCAAACCTATTCTGTATTGATAGTTGTGAGGAGTAGTGTGAGAGGCCTTTATGCCTGGGCGGTGGGGAAATCAGCTGTTCTTGCCTGATTACAATTTCATTTTAGATCATTTCAATTTCCAGTGCATGTCCCCCTGTCCTACACACAACATCTTCTTGGAGTGTTTAATGAATTACAGACTCTCTAGGGCTCATATGGCTGCCTGGGCAGTAAATAATATTTTATCAGTTTATGACCTGAGTGTTTTCTCTATAAGTCTTTGTTCCACTAGAAAAAGAAGGAAATACATTTAAAATGAATGGAATGCACTAGAGAGATACTTCTTTGAAGTACAGGAAAAATAGGAAAAAAAAGTTTTATGATGTTCTCTTTCCATGTACAAAACCTTACCCATCACACCCTGGACATGGAAATTGAGTTCTCATATTCTGATTGGGTAAAAGTGCTTGACACCTTGTATAATTATTAAGCTGATTATGTTTCTAGTATGTTTTAGTTTCACTTTTGAAATTGCTGAAAGTTTTTTATGTTTCTAACTGGTTTTAATGAAAAAGAAAAAAAAATATTATCAATTGAGAAGCAGGTGTTCCCTTATTGGTGCACAAAGGAAAGTGTTAATTTTTCTCAGAATTTGTTTCTAATGCCTATTCTTTTAAAATTATAGACCCAAATCCATCCAGGCATGTCTTTTAATAAAACAATGCCACTTTAATATTGCCTGTTGAGCAGTCACAGGACCTTGTGGATTCTCTACAGTGAAAGGATGGCTATATGTTTAAAAAGAATCAACATAATTGTTTACAAAAGAGGAAAATTACAATAAAGACCTTCATGCATGTTATTAAAATAATCTTATTAGGAAGAATTTGTATAAATGTGGAACGAAAGAAACAGGAAATTGCACAAATGAAGATGCACATCTGAATGTATTTCATTTTGATCCATTTCAATTTGCATGTAAATTGAATATTGAATTAAAAAGCTTTGAGAAAATTAAAGTGTGAGCTATTTTATAAATTAAGAGAATATGCAAAAAGACAAAATACATTTTCTATATTTCTCTGCTATTCCCCTTGGTATATATGTTGTGATTTTTACTACCACTCTTCTATTAAAGAAGTGTAAAAGAGTTTAGATTTAACTTCAGGAGGACATATACTGCACTACATCACAATATTATTGCAAAACAGTTTATTAACATTAATCATTATGTATATATTCTCCTTGGTTTATTAAGCAGAAAGATGAAAGGAAGAAAATTCGTTTGAGTAATTTGGTCAGATGAAAGAAAAGCTGATTTGGAAAAAAAAAAAAGGAAAACAAACAACAAACCTACATAAATATTACTTGCATTTAGTTTTAAATGTGTCTGCAAATTGCTGTGGATAAATTACATTGCCACTGGAAATTACATAATGAAAGCTGTTTTGCAAGAGAATGCCTGTATTACTGTATTAGGAATATTACTGCACTCTGCCTGCTTTTAACTGCCTATCAATAAAATTTATGCCTATAGACCAGGCCATCATTCATGACAAACTGTCTTATTTTCGGATTAAGTAGTAATTTGTTATCACAAAATCCAGTGATTCTAATGCACTGTGTTAAGTCAATTGGAAATTCTTGTTTACAAGTACTGGAAAATAACTGAACATGAAAATTAATAATCCTTTCTAGAGAAAGAAAATATTGTTTAACATTTCTCTGCAAAGAAACTTATTTGTTTATATGTTTATGTAAGGCAGACCTATTAATATCAAGAGGAGGCATGCTTGTGAGGAGAAAAAACAGACTTACGGTTGATTTTCAATATTACATTATGGGATTTTATTATGAGAATTTCATTTTTATTGGACTAGCAAGCCACCCAAAAGTATAAATTAACTTACCATGTATTAATACTTGTTTGTTTTGTTTTGTTTTGTTTTGTTTTGTTTTGTTTTGTTTTGTTTTGTTTTGTTTTGTTTTGTTTTTTTCAGAAACAATATGGCTATCCTAAAATGATTGTCATGTCCAAATATCTGACTCCTATTAAGGTCTTCAGTCGTTTGCCTATTTACTTTAATTAGCTTCAGACTGTTTTTTTACTGTCTGTATTACAACTCTAATAAGAAGAAATGGGCTTTGTGATGTTAAGTAAAGGGAAGAGGAAAGTAGAAAAAAAATACATAGCATTTTTAAAGAGCATTAACAAATATGCAGTCAACACTATTGCTACAACAGAACACCGTAAAATTCCAAACAGAGCTAAGTTGATTTTGTCATTGGATATTTGAAGGTTACCAAACAATGTCTGCTGACTGACAGCTTGTTTCATGCATTATATGGAGCATGGACTCTTACTCAGTAACCTCCACAGAAATGCCTGCATCTCATTTTACAGAATCCTGGTAACTTTGATAGATTAATGAAAGAGCAGGAGAGTGCTCTTATAAAATGTCAGAAAAAGCAAATTCTAAGGAAAAGGATCGAAAGTCCTGAGGTTTCCCTCAGTAAGTGTGAATTAGAGAACTGTCAAGGAGGATCCCAGGAAAAAATTGGCAAGGAGATCTGAAAAATAAATGCTGCTGAAAATTATATGTGGCATTATGACTTCAATATTTCTATGCAGTTTCTTCACTTGATGTTATATTCTCCTTAACATGAAACCAGGAAACAGTGGTTGTTTATTAAAACATTCCATACCTGGATATGTACTATGAAGTCCTCTTGAAAAGCTTTGCACTTTTAACTGAAACTCTGACAAAAACAATGTATTTTTCTGTGTAGCTAACAAACTAGCTGTTAACATTGTTAGAAGACAAATGAATAGCAAATAAAGTAATTGTGTACTGGGAATATGGAATGAGCAAGGAGAAACTACAAGGCACAACTGTGAGTTGAACATTACTTTAGAGACTTGAAGGAAGAGTAACCTAATTTTTAAGCATATTGAGATACATACTTTCAAATTCCATTAACTACTTTCTAATACTCTTCACTCTTCAAATTCCCTGAATGTCAGTCATAGTTTTTAGGTATTATTGCTTGTAATGGTAGCCTATGTTTGTGTTTATATTTAAAGATCTTTAAGAGCAGTAACTACTTAGTAATTGCTGTAGTATCTTACTGTAAAATTTTATCCTGCTTGTTAAATAAGGAAGCATTTTTGACATCCCAAGCAAGATAAGCACCAGTTTACTAAGTTGGACTTATTTTCTGTGTTATTATATCAGACTTTCCTGCATAAAATATTAACAGTACAAAATAAATGGATTGGTTCACTGTCATGGCAAGATAATGAATGTATTGCATCTTTCTCTAACATGCCAGCAATAGCAGTGTAGAAGAGAGCATGACGTTTGATATTTTCTTGCTATTTGGTTGGCATTGTTTTAAATTTAACTCAACATCTTTCAACAAAATACATAATAAATGCCCTTAGCTCTTCTAGCTTGGAATGTATTTGGAGGCTGTTTACTAGGAAGATTTTTTGATAGTGTCATTAGACTCGAAAGTCCACTTCCTATGATTCTATGTCCACTTTCCCTATGATAAGGGAAAACAGTATAATTTAGACAAGTTGCTATCTTAGTGGAACTAGTCCAAGGTTGTCTCTACCCAGATCCACTAATTTCTTCACCGTATGGAGAAAATCAATTTAGAATCACAGGGTTTATGTTACTGTCTCCCAGATCTTGTCTTGGAAATGATGTACTGTAAGCAATTGCAATTAAGCATGCAGGTCTCTCGTGTATTTCAAATAGACAGGACAAACCTGCCTCCTCTGTTATGTCAGAGATTGTAATTCTCGATAAGTAATGGAAACCCCATATGTTTTCAAAGGGAATTATGTTTTGTTATTTTTATGTATTTATGAAAACGAACACAGAGAAATACCAAGACCAGAATAGATTGTAAGTCCTTCAGGGAACATTCTTTTTTGTTTTCATACTTCACTATGTGACTACAAAACCTACATGCTATTAAAATACAAGAAGATTGTAAGCATATTTTTTATATTTCTGTTGGCATCTAGATGTTCTAAAGTGTATAATCTTGCACTTTTTTTCTTCTCTAAGGATACAACAAAAGCAACCAGCAAAACAAAACCTTAAGCATTGCTGCATAAGTCACTGTATCATGACTGTCTGTATGTGTAAATAGATTACATATAGATGTGTGAAAGGATCATTGATAACTCTTAGCAAGAAAAATTATTAAGATCTGTGCAAAAAAACAACAGAAAGAAATACTCTTCTCTGGAACTTGTTAGTATGAATTAATCTGTTTTTGTTTCTTTAAAAAGAAAAAAAAAATTGACATAATTAATTGTTAAGATAATTGAAAAATTTGAAATTATGATTTTGAGTGACAACTGGTGAGAAAAGCATATTCGTAAGTGTAATTTGACTAAGGATTCTGTTTTATATTACAGGAACCAAAAGTTATGTAGGATTTTTGTAAGGAGGATTTAATCCTACTATCAATCAATATGTGACAAGATGTACATTTACCTTTAAAATGACACAACTCTCATCCATTCCCACTCATTCGATACTTATTTTCTTCCAGGTCATACCTAGCAACAGGATCACCTCAGAGTTTTTGGGGGAGGTTCAGCTCTGCAAGAAATAAATGTTGTCATCTGCTTTTTTTAAATTAGAAATAGCTAAATTATATTTTTTTAAAATGTGAAAATACATTTTTTATAACTGGAAATGTCTAAAATGTCACAAAAATGTCAACTGAGCTATGGAGTCTGTTCTGTTGGGTTTTTTGTTTTGTTTGTTTTGTTTGTTTGTTTTGTTTTGTTTAGTTTCGTAAAATAAAATATTCCATGTTCTAGTTCTCTTTGAAAGAATTTCCTCTAGATGCCCAGTGACAGGCATTAGTGTTCCACCTTTAGATAACGAACCTTTACCATATTTTTTTTGTTACAAGTGTAGTGAGTGTGCTTCAGCGTCCTCTATCTGCTTCTACTTTTTAGCTGAAAAACAAAAAAAAAGCCAACTAAACAAACCCCTCAATTGCTGGGTCTTGAATACCTAATCAAAGGGCAGCTTGGCTTTAAATCTAAAAGTGTTGAATAAAGACTGCTCAATTCACAGTTCTTCACATTTCAGAGATTTAATTTCATTTCTTCTTCACAAGTAATGTAAAGTTATATCAACCTAAGGTGATTCTCAATTTTTTCTTCACTTTTTTCTTATGTTCCAAAGCTTTCTTGTTTAATTAGTTTTCATCTTCCTTTTTTTCTCTGATTTTTGTTAGCTACAGTTGTTTTATCAAGCTCCAACTATTAGTTCAACATTCTCTCTCTTTCTTTCCAGAACAGTTCATATTGCACTGTATGATGCCAGCCTATAGATGGGGGTAGAGTGGATCCCATCATGCTCCCTGACCCACGATTGCAGTGGTGGAGTGAATTGTTAATGATCAAAAGAACATTTCAAATTCTGCTGCTCATACAGATTGTGTATGATGTTGGTACCTCTGAAGAAGGAACCCACATCCAACATATGTATCTAGCAGAAGACGTGATGTCTCAAAATTTAGGTATAGCAGCAGATTATGTTGCAGGACACATGTACTGTACCCTAGGGTAGCACAGACTTAATAACATTTCCCTTTGCGATGTTTCTTCTGTAGCATTAATTTTTTAATTTTCTCCTAGTAAAGTGTACAAAGAATACCAAATTCCATGCATGTCAATTATGGTGAACAGGGAGCCCTGCCTAGCACTGTGTCATGGAGGCCTCCATTTGTAAGACAAAGGACAATTAATTTGCAGGAATCCTGTCAGGATTTTGAAGGAAGAGGAGAGTTATTACTGCACAACAACAATATTTCAAATGCAGCAGGTTCTTCTGTGCATGGTCTACCTATTAAGCCATGCACATCACTAAAATGGGTCCACACATCGACTTGAGTCGCATAATTTCATTCTAGAGCAGTCCATTACTCTTAAAGTTTAAAAAAGATATTATTCAGTGAAACTACTACAAATTTTAATTTAATTTTAATATCATTATGATAAAAATAAAACTTTCTGTTTTCATATATTACTTGCAGATGATTACAAGTTATCTTTGTCAGATGTGTTGAATGTTAGAATTACAAAGATGAAGATTCAACTAACTTCTGTAAAACTGTTCCCAGGAGACAGTTATAAAACCCTTCTTCCTTTCTCTCTCCTAGTGACTTAGGTCTGCCTTAGGTCTTAGTCTCAACTTCTCCCTCATTACAGCTGCCCTTAGTTTCAGTCTCTGTTGCTCCTTTATTCCTTTTCCCCTGCAGAGGCCCTTCCCCAACAGAAAGTAGGATCTGAGGATCTGTGCCATTCTTATTACTGCTTCTCTTCTCTGTGTCTTGTATCAGACTGTTCCTGATGATTGTCTTATTTGTCTTAGATTCACCAGGCTCTCAAGAAAGAGTTTCATCAAAATTTAAAGAAGACTAAAAGTCTTTCATGCCCTCCCCCACTTCACAGTTGTCAGGTTTCAAGTAAAAAAAAAAAAAAAATCAATAAAAAAGACTTCAACAAAATTAATATTCTGAACTCTTCATGCTAAAATAACAACAGAGATGCCCTTTTTCTCTTCTTAGGTCTTCTTTTCTCCTTATTAACATTCCAATGAAATACATTCAAAAGTACTGCAGAAATACTCTCAAGAACACTGCAGTTACTTTTGACCTATGTCTGACTCCTTGGCATAGTCAAGTATTTAAGTAAGTCAGATTAATGAAAGGAATGTGGGTTTTTTTTCTATTTTTTTCAGGAAGGTATTGTAAAGTTCAAAACAAAACTATGCAGCTGGACATTTCTAGTATTTCTATAGCATGACAAGGAAAAAAATACATTTTTGTATTCTGTAGCAATTGCTTGTTTTGTAGTATAGTACTTTCAGATTTTTTTTTTTTTTTCCTGTGGTTTGGTGGTGGTTTTTATTTTGTTTTATTTTGTTTTCTTCTGATTGATACTCCATTAGTGCATCTTTTCAGTTTGTCTTTTTTCCAAACCATCTGCCTCCTTTTAACATTTCTGTCACTTGGAAAGTCTTTAGCTAGGTAGATAGTGGACTGTACTCTTTTATATTCTTAAATGTTATATTGCAAGAGTCTTGTCTATTTATTCTTCTTTATTTTTTATAGAATCCTTGTAGATACTTCTTTTTCAATGGCTTATGGCTGCTCTAGGTGCTCTGAATTCATGATCCTATGACTATGTTATGATTCAAATATCTAGTTCTGTACAGAAGATTAGGTGGCATGTGCTAGTGTTTTAGTCTCTCAATGATTCCATGAAGGAAGGCTGTGTTACTTCCTGAGAGGCTTATGGCACTTTATTTTTGCCTCAGTTTACCTTGGGAACTGGTAATCAGTTTAGTAGCTGATTCTGCAACTTGAATTTCATAAGCAGGCCCCAGTTACTCAACCATGAATTATGCTATACAATGAAGAATCAGATGTAAAATACATCATCATTCTGCGAACAGAAGATGAAAGAGTTTTGTAATGGGAAGTAATGCTGAGAGAGACCTCAGACCTCAAATACACCTCTCTAGCAACTGAAAAAAAATTACTGCTGATGATGTTGCAAAGGGCAACAGTAAAGTTTCTGAAAAATTCAACTAACATTTAAGTTACAATCAATCTGATAGAAGCTCGTCTACAGTACCATGATAATTTCATCTATTTATATATTCATTTCTTTAGTCTTCCCTTGCAAGTGACTTTTCAGGTTTCATCTGTAAATCACAATTACTCATAAAACCTAACTTTATGAAAAGTCTATTTGAAGGTTGCCAATCCAGTTGCTGGAAATCAACTGAAACACCAATAGAGGGAGCATCACACTGGAGTTATACAGATTACATAGAATTTTGGGAACAGGTCACTGAGATACCTCTCATGTCTCAAAGAAAAGAAAGCAATGATTGGCTGTCGACGGTTTAGATTGTGGGGTGACAATCAAACCCTGGCAGATGTATTGTTAACCTCCTCTCCCCCCCACTTCCCCCTTTTGCCCCTCTCCCTCCTCTCCCTCTCCCCCCTTCCCACTCAGGACAGGTGATCGGGAGGGAAAGAAGGACAGAGAGAAGAGAGTTGGAAAAATTAAAGATGCTTTATTAATGCTACTAATAAGTACAGAGAAAATAATACAAAATATACAAAACCAATCTTGAAAGCCTCAGCAACT
This sequence comes from Patagioenas fasciata, assembly GCF_037038585.1. Lineage (NCBI taxonomy): Eukaryota > Metazoa > Chordata > Aves > Columbiformes > Columbidae > Patagioenas > Patagioenas fasciata. The sequence goes on along the minus strand of NC_092521.1, from coordinate 44,436,530 downwards.
GCAGAGCCAGCACCCAAAGTCCTGAATTAGACCCTGTAGCCAACCGGAGCTGGATTCAGTCTCTCACTAGGTCTCAGTTCTCAGGGACGACTAGCAAGGTCCTCTCCTAATGTCAGTCATAAGTAGAAGGGAAAAGGAAAAAGGGCCGAGATCCTCGTGATCTCCCACTTTTATACGAAGTATTCACGTGAATGGAATGTTATACACAGTTGGTCAGTTTCTTGGTCACCGGTTTCTCGTTGCCCCTCTCGCGAGATGTCCATCCGTGCTTATCAATAAGTTTGCATTCCATTGCTAGGTTTACCAAAACATGTATCTGGTTCTCCAGGAAAATGCAGCTAATATGAAGGCTTTAGCTGACAGGCAAATTCACTAAAAGAGAAACTTGGTTTTTAACAAAACCAGGACACTGGCAAAACAGATGTATTTTTAGCTACTATGCATTTGGTTCCTAAACCTCAGGTCAAAAGTCAGGTGACGTGTCTGTTTAAGATGAACCTCACTGACTATTTCAGGAAGATGTAGAGAAGGGAACACTAGATTAAGAAACAGAAGATTCCTGCCTGAGTAAGGGTATGCTTATTTGGGAGCACAGCAAAATCCAACCTTAGATAAGGCTGTAAGAAAGATAAAGGAAAACATTCACTAACATGGTGTTCTTGACCATTTCCATTCATCTAAGATGCTGTTTTCTCTCCATGACATTAGAGTGGATTTACAAGCTACATTTTTGAAACTTTTCTTCTGGTACACTTTATAGTGTCAAATAATTTTACCATATTCCAGTAGAATTTGGGGCTTATCTGCTTGTTTTCAGTAGTAAGTATAGAGAAAACAAAAAATAAGGCATAAATGTCATCATTTTATCTCAATACCATCTGCTACATCACTTCTATTGAACTCTTTCGTGCTTTCATTTCATTCAGAACAGTGTAGCAGATGGTGTGGGAACCATCTCATAAAGTACCTTAGTTTTGTTTATAGGTATTCTAAAAAATCTGTCTATAGATCATAGTTAACTAGCTACTCTGTAGGAAACCAATAAAGTTAGGTGAGTAGAATTAACAATTAATGATACACATCCTGGTGTCTTCACTTATTTTAAATTACAGAGTCTTTACCCGAAGGAAGTCCTCCCTGAAACATTATCAGAGTATGGAATGACTAAAAAGACCATCAAAGTTTCAGAATTTGCTCTAATAAACTACTATTACATTCACTTTCAGTTTGTGCTGTGTAAACTTATTACTGTTCTAGAAACAAACATGATTCTTTGGTGAAATTGAGTTTTACGTAGGTCTACATGTCTCCCATTACCGTTGTGTAAAAGGATCTGCAAAGGAATAAAGTGCCAGGAATGGCTGCTGAAGGAAGGAGTTGTAAAAGACAATATAGAATATTGATTGCAAACTCTCCTTGAGCCTTTGTCCTCTGATGTTTTATTGAGAAAGTTATTCTGAAGTGTGCATGCTATATAACCCTTGGCACTCAACTTAAATGGCCCAGTTAGGAAACTACGATCAATTAAGAGAGAGAGAAAAAAAAATCAGTCACAGAGATTCAGAGGTGCAAAATTAGTCCCTGGTCTGATCCCTTTTTATCAGGAGGAGCTCACCTTTCTTAACACAAGGTGATTTCAGAAGACAAACCAGCTGGTGTCAGTAGCTGAAGGTGGGTATCATCAATCTTGCAGAAGGATTTCTCTTGAGGCAAAACAGTACCGGAAACAATGTCCTACAATTGTTTTAGATGAATCTACATCAGCTCAAATTTTGACATGCAGATAAGAGTGGATTTTTAAAGTTGTCTATTAGCCTCCAAGAGATTATTTGTAAATATGAAAATAAAGTAGAGAATTAAGAGTGTCTTTGTAGCTTTTGTGTGAGCATTGGTCTCAAACACAAGTTTCTGAAAACTTACTCCTTTTTGATATCAACAGTAAAAATGTCACCAAAGACACACGATGGAGAAAAATGCTTCCAAAAATCCAGGATGAGGGTATAACACATGAAAGGTAGTGTTTCTATTAAGTGTGCATTGCTTGCGTTCTTCGGTCAATCGAGCTGAGAAACAAAACACAAGCTTTAGTGGCTGTAAGATGACAGGTTTCTTTCACCATGTAAGCTCAACTTGGGAGTGAACATTTTTCTGTTGAATTCAAGTACAAATAAAATTTTCTCTACTCTTCTCATTTATGATGTTGAGATGGAAAATCAAAGAGTGGTTTTAAGGAAATTAGTCAAGTGAAATCTAAGAAGAAGATGAAGTCATAGGGACCAGAAAAAGTGTCAGATTCATTTAAAGGAATTTTATCCTGTTGCAGGCCTTGACAGATCTCTGTATTTGTGCCTATGTTTTCCTGTAGGAAAATAATTTGAGTCTAGTAAGAAAGCAAATATGCAGGATTTTGCTAGCAAAAAATCTTCTAACTTGTCTTAGAAACAGTCGTACCTGAAAATTGAGTCAAATATATGACAATTTCTTAATTGTGCAAAGTTTATTTGTCCAGCATTTACTGTTGAGAACACTAATACTTATCTGCTTAGTAAATTAGTCGTAGTAGCTGAAGGTAGTTTTTTGTCATATTTCATGTGACTAAAACATTCCTTCCACATGTTGTTTTTCTTTTGTCCTCACGTGGCATTTCTTTCTCTTATTTATGCTTTCTATTTGCCTTTCTACTATTCATTTGCTTTTGCAATACCCAATTTTAGAGACAGATAATTAAAATTCTTATTCTTATACAGGTAGAATTCCTGCTCTCCATACAGAAGACAGATACAAAACTGCATTTGATGACTAATAGTGTGCCTATATCATCTTGTTATTTTTGAATACATTTCATCTTCCCAGTGATGAAATCAACTGAGTAGAACAGGTTCTGTTAAAATAAATCGAAGTATCAGTAGGCAATCTCTATCCTATTTTAAGGACAGATGGTTTAAAAAATTCTGCTATTCTTACTTTCAAGTAACGACAATAAGAACTAAATTAATTAGTATTTTGATTCCTAGATACATTATTGCCACCCTCAAGTACTTAAGGAAATCCTTATACACAGTTTTTTAAGTGCAGTATATAAATGGTGATGCTATTAGGCAGAAATATTGGGTGCTGCCTGTTTTTTATCACTTCAGAATGTCCCCCTTTATTTTTTTTTTTTTAAATGTGTGACAAAGTGTTATAAAACATTCACTTCAAAGTGATAGAGCTTGCTGTGCTAATCAGTCCCAAGTGTTCACACTGATCAGACTGCACTGTCTGCATACACAGAAGCTTATTAACCATCTATTAATATTGCCATCAGTTATATTTAAAAGAAAATACACTCAAGATAGCATTCATTCACAACTAAATTACTTTATGTTTGTAGATAATAAGAAACTGGTTCCTGAAATGCAGTTATAAGCCAGTAGATACAGTTTTGGATATGAAAAAGAAATTGTTCATTGATATGATAATTCTGCTTTTCTGTGAAGCTTGCATTATTTTTAATGTACATCTTCATCTCTGGAAAGCCTCTCCTGGACTTATACATTGTCTTATCTGAATATCCATTTGCCCTAAAACATCCACAGTGTAAAACACAGAGATCTCATCTATAATGTTCAGTCTCAAAGGTTAAGAACGTGACTATAGTATCATAATATATTCATTTTGGTAAATGTATTTGAAGGGCTTCTTTGGTGATGCACACTGTCTCCAACGATGGAATGTGTAAGTGGAAGATGAACAAATCTCTAAGTATAGAAGAGGTCTATTTAAAAACTCCTGAGACGGACCAAATATCTTATGTCTTAAATTTTGACTAATGCCATTTGTTTTTTTCCAAAACTTAATCATTAGGAATATATGTCAAATACATACATAACTGTTGAAAACAGATGTTAATTCTGAATTTAATGAGCCAATGTATTGCAAGGAAGAAACACAAAATCAGTTCAGAATTAAGGTTTCTTTACCTGCCTTCCATTTTCTCTTCTTCCCTTTTGCTCCACAGAGAATATTGTCAACTGCTTCTTACCTGTCACAGATTACTTTTTTTTTGTTGGATCCTGCAGCTAGAAGTCATTGAAATCTCACTTTCTGCCTGCCTTCTCTCATATCTGCCCAGAATGAGTGGTAGGGCTGCACAAAATGTTGTCTCTCTACACTCCTGATACAGATTGCAAGGGAGAGTAGAGGCAGTCAGAAAGCACATTAATTCAACACAAATGTTCTAAATACATTTAGAACTTCTCCACTGAACATACCATCAGTCTGGCAGTGCTGTACAAAAGCAGTACTTAATTGTCCATGAAAGAACTGCTATTGCTTTAGAAAAGTAAGTGCACTGTTGACTATTATTTCTTCATGAAATGTCAAAGTAATTACTGCTTATGAAGAAAGGAAAGAATTTCACTATGGATGTTTTTCTAGCTGTCCATCTAAGTCAATATGACCTCCTTTTAGTGTTTATTTTAAATGAATTGTACTTTTCTGATTATACAAGTCAGATTGTGTAACAAATCGCATTAATTGCATTGGGCTGCAATTTTTGGAAATGGTATTTCCTTATTGTATCATATTGTTATATGCCACTACTGTCAGACTAAAACCTTGTGAATATTTTCCTTTAAAACAAATCAGCAGAGCCTTGAAAAGCTATGTTTAATCAGAGGTTGCCTTTTAGGGGGAAAGCCAGGTATTTTGAAGCAGAGGTATTCGGATTTATAATTGTCATCCACTATGTAAACTCTAGTTGGAAGTACAAATTGTGTGAGTTCAAATTGTTTTTGTTAAGAGGAAGCAACATGGAGTAGCTCTTAAGTATGAAAAGAACTTCTGACACTGTTCTGAGTGAGATATTCATTTTAGCCTGTTGTTCTCAGTCTAGAATCAGCATTACCATTAAACAGTGACTCTTATTATAAGCTAAACTTAGTCTTGAAAGAGTGTGTTGAGATCCGACTATAAATTTCACTCCAAAAAGCTGATATAAAAGAGAAATAATAACATGGAACTCAACTCAAGAAAATAATTACCCTGCATTAAGCTTGTATATTTGATACTAGCACAAATTTAATTTGAGGTGGCCATGTAGAAACTAGTTTAGCAGCTGTTAAGAGTTCAGGCCTCTTATCAGTTCAGTTCTTTGGTGTGATTTCCAAAGTCAGGCTCACCTGACCTTTCTGGCCAGTTGTATTGGTGACCAAGTCAAGATCTTTGACATAAGCAGAAAACATACTCTTCTGGAACAATTAACTTGTGATCTTTAGCACAGACAAAATGCTGTGGGATTTTTCACTCAAGAATGATCTTCCAAGGAAGAGCAGATGAATTGAGCCTCTTTTAATTTGAGCCACATGACTTTTACTAGCATCTTACTTTCTGGATCAGGATAAATAGCAGAGAGAGAAGCTGGTTTTACATGGTCATGAATACTAGAGAAGATAAAAACATATGACAGAGAAGAATTCAGCTGAAAAACGTAAGTGGTATGATTCCATTAAAAAAAATAATATTAATATATTATTATTATATATAGATGCACAATAGTAGTACAAAACATCTAGGAAAACATGCTCACTTCCTTGAGAAGCTGTTTCATACAAGAGAAGGAACAGAATAAATTGAAGAAGTTTAGAAAGTATTATCACAGACACAATAACACTTCCTGAATTCCAATTCACCTCAACCCAAATCTTGCAGTGTATAACACATCATGATTCAGAAAGGCTTCATTAAAATCAACTTTTGTATCAGTATACAAATTAGTTACCAATTAATATTTCGTAATTTGTGATAATTATAGTTATTTAAAAAGCTTTTTATTTGGGAATAAGACAAAATTAAGACTTCAGGAATGACAGTGCAGACTCTTCTGTATGATACTGTCTTTCATACTTTTCAAAAAGAAACAAACATATCATTTGTTTGTAAATTCTTAAGTCTTAAGTCATTTTGACAGCAGGTACATTTCAAAGTACATAGAGAACTGGGGAATTGTTAGTCAGAATAGGTGATCACAGGGGAAAAGAAGAAGGAAGTGACAGGTATGTGCTGGTTTGTTACCAGGAATAAATGTGACCAGACTTGAATAACTGCCAGGACTGTGTTTGCAACAGAGCACCATGCACAGGGAATATGTGAGAGGAGGAGGTTCGTAACTTACTTCTTGAAACCTTAAGTAAAAAACAATCAAAAACTCTAAAGAAGTTTTAGATTACTTCTTTATTAACTGCTTCCAGTTTACAAATCAAGCAGCAGCGTAATTTTAATTTAGTAGACATGCTACAGATAAACCAAGCAGCAAAACTCATATGATATTACCTCAATAGAAATCTCACTTTGAGCACATATGCACGATTGCATACAAACCAGCCTGATTATATATAAAATAGTAAGTGTTATAATCATATCTGCAGGAAATGTAAATGTGATATTTGGAGGGATAGACTGCGCAAAGTGCAGAGAACAGCACATCTATGGAGTCTATTATACATACTTGTGCAATAGCTTGATCACTGTTCAGCTAGTGGAATATTGTACATCAAGAATTATCAAAATGTGTTATAGTTTCTCATATATCATAGATATGCATATATATGCTCATAAATGTGTTTGCAAGGATATTATACTGTTACTATGTAAAGCTTCTGTTAGCACTGCTTATGTTACAGTTTTCATACAGTGTTTCCAGCTCACTGTTCAAACCAAGCAAATAGCAAGGCAATTATTTGTATGTTGTGCAGGCTAGCACCCTGTTGTCATCAAAGAAACCGCTGCTAAGTCCAGGTTTCCCATCATCATGAATGAACTGCTTCCAAACACTATAGTATCCTTCTGATCTCCAGTATTCTGGTGACTTGTCTCATTATGCCATATATCAGTCCCTCTCCTGAGGTATTGATAATAGTTGAGTTCTGGTTCATAAAAGCATTCCTAATAAGGATGGCATTTATGGGAGTTCATTGTTTGCCAGAATCTTCTTTGAAATATCCAAATTAAACATATGATTCCCTCAAGTCTGAAACAAGCCAATATTAGTACTTGTAACTAATACAGATTGAAATAACAGGTGAATTAGAACATCTGTGGAGTTTGTAGGAATTCATGTTCCTGTGTATATTCTGATCATTGTTTTGTAGTGGAATTATTATTTGATTTAACTACAAGGATCAGAACATTGAGGTAGCACACCTAGAATTACGCAGTAAGTTTTGAAAGTACAAGTGGTCATTTACTTAATCTGGGTTATCTTTTTTTTTTTTTTTTCTCGAAAGAGGTGCATACTGACAGCACTGTATAGCAGCTCAATTTTAAAGGCTCTGATCTATCACACTGAGACTTGTCAATGGAAACAACTAGCTGCAGGGCACTGAACAGCAGGAAAATACCCAAACAACTCCCATGGGAATGGAGAGCCATGTCATGGTATTTGTTTCAGTAGATGTTAATTTCCATTCTGTAGTATTTAAATTTTCATTCTTTAATATTTACTAGTATGTGTAGCTAGGCCCAGATTTTTCATGGCTTTAGAATTGCTGAAACCTTATATAAAATATTAATATATTCTAAGAAGTTATACATTTTCCCAGATGCTTTGGTGTATTCATTTGCATTTATGCACAACAGAAACTTCATCCTGCAAATTCATAAAAAACTGTCAGTTAAATGGATGCAGCCTATAGTTCATTAAACTCCTAGAATGATCATTCTCTAGAGCTGAAAGGGCATTTTTAGGGATACAACATGTCTGTTGTAAGATTCCTCAGGCACAGGAGAAGCAAATCCTCAGCCCACAGTTTCCATTTTGGTCAATATCCCTTTTTTTTTTTTTTTGTGTCAAGAAAAGGTAGAAGAGATCCTATATGGCAGCCCTGTAGCTGTGTCTGTATTGCATCAGAAATGCACTTCTGAAGTGAAACTCCTGATACTATCGAAGTTCACTGAGCTTTGGTTTGTGTGAGTGTGGTACAGGAGTGCACAAACCAGATTTCACTTGGATAAAACTCAACTGAAAACTACATTCCAGCTATTAGTGGGTGTTCAGTTCATTAGCTTTGGACTAGTCCGGTGTTAGTCTTCAGTAGAAATATTTGAAGCACATTATTATATTCTCAGCACAACTGTTTCTTGCTGCAGGCATGCTCCTGGCCAATATTTGCCCATGCAGAGGTAGCCATATGATGCCTAGATTTCTACTTGTATTGAGAGCTTGAATCATCCCCCATATAGTTAAGCTTGGCCCAAATAGAGGATCTCACTCCTTGTGTCTAGAAAGGCTTTAGTTTGTTACAAGTTCAGTTGTTTCATGTAAGAAAATCCTGAAATGCAATGATATAATTCCAAGGGGCATACAATATGAAGAAGACATACATTTTAAATGAGGTTACTGATTTCACGTGAGAACATAAATAAGGTATGTTAGATTGGTTTAAAGCACAAGTTTTAGTTCAGCAATAGACAAAAAAACAAACCATACCAAACGGGAAAAACAAAACAAAACAAAACAAAAAAACACGCAAAGAACTCCAACCAAAACCAAACAAAAAAACCCAAACAAATCTCCAGTCCTGCTTTGATGAAACGTGACCTGCAAAGGAAACAATCTAAGTTTGTGACCTTTCTTGTTTTACCACAGTGTAGTCAGGAAGGGAGTAGAGGGGAGAGAACATAGTGTGTTTGAGTTACATTTGTTGCTTAAATCTGGGGTTTTACTTTAAAATCTTCAAAAGGAAAAAATATCATCTTCTCTGTTTTTTTTCTATAAGCCTCTCAGAAACATGAAGAACAGTTCTGGGAGTCTTTAGGTCCAAAGGTGAAAGGGCCAGTAGGTGAATATCAATTAGGCGAGAATTCAGATTATGCAACATTAACAAAACCAAAAAAAATACTAAATTTAAATAGTCACAGTAGCATCATCCCTCAATTTTCTGTTTTCACTGTTTCACTGCATGGATTTGTACTTCAGGAAAATGAACATCACATTCGAAGTGCTTTAGATTTGAAGGCTTGAATCTTCCCTTCGCTGCTTTACCAATTGTCCAAGCTTCCAAGAAACTCTAAAAAAATAATTGTTCAATGTCAAGAGGAAAAACACAACACATAATTTATATATGCCTTATGTTTCAGAGACATGTAGAAGTAGTAGAAGTAGTTTCTGGCCCATTCCCTAAATTGCAGTTGTAGATTTGTGATTGGGTTGACCCTGGCTGTATGCCAGGTGCCCACCAAAGTCACTCTATCACTCCTCTCGTAAGCTGGACAGAGAAGAGAAAATATAATGAAGGCTTGTGGGTCAAGATAAAGACAAAGAGAGATCACTCACTAATTACAGTCACGACCAAAACAGACTCAACTTGGAAAATGGGTTTAATTTACTACTAATCAAGCCAGACTAGGATAATGAGAGATAAAACTTAATCTTAAAAACACCTTCTCTTCCTCCCAGGCTCAGCTTCACTCCTGATTTTCTCTACCTCCTCCCCAAAAATGGAGCAAGGGAACAGGGAACAGGGGTTGTAGACACCTTGTCTCTGCTACTCCTTCCTCCTCAGGGGAAAGACTCCTCACACTCTTCCCCACTCCAGTGTGGAGACCCTCCCACAGGAGTCAGTCCTTCACAAAGTTTTCTTTTGCAGTAACGTTGGTATTGGTTTGAGAGGCTGGCAGAACAGCACCTCTTCCCACTTTATCTTCCAGCACTCTTTTGCTACCTGACTTGGAACTGCCATTCCCTGACTTTTTTTCAGAGCATCATTATCTTCCCCAAGTCTGCTGATCTCTGGGTCTCCTTCTGCTTTAAGGTTGATTTAAAAAAAAAAAAATCCTTTCTCCTCTGACTTGCTGTCCTGTGGGGGACTACAAGGGGTCCTTGGATTCCCTGACGGAGGGCATGGGAACAGAAATTAGCCTTGAAGATATGAAGGCCTACCCATGAGAAAGATAGGAGTAAAGGAGTATCCGGAGACGTTAAGGATGTACCTGTGAGAGACAAGGGAGTAGAAGAGTAACATTGATGATAGCAAAATTAGCCAATGAGATGTTACTGCTGTAACTTGACACCGATAGTGGAGAGACACATGAATTGCTAAAACTGTATAAAAATGCACTTGTGGCAATAAATGGCATCAACTACTTTCGTCCTGAAAGAACTTGGTCCATGTCGTTTGTCTGTCTCAACCACGACACTGTCCCTCTTCAAACCAGAACACACACCAGCATTTGGAGATCGTTACGGTTGGACTTGATGATCCTGAGTGCCTCTTCCAACTGAAATGATTCCATGATTCTATGAAACTTCTTCGATGTGAATCCTTCCCATGGGCTGCAATTCTTCATGAACTGGTACAGCGTGGGTCCTTTCCAAGGGGTGCAGTCTTTCAGGAACAGACTGCTCCAGTGTGGGTCACCCATGGCGTCACAAGTTCTGCCAGGAACCTACTCCAATGTGGGCTTCCAATAGGGTCGTAACCTCCTTTGAATATCCACTTGCTCTGGCCGAGGGTCCTCCGCAGGTTGCAGTTGGATCTCTGCTCTACCATGGACCTCCGTGGGCTTCAGGGAGACAGCTGGCCTCACCATGGTCTGCACCACGGGCTGCAGGGGAATCTCTGCTCTGGTGCCTGGAGTACCTCCTCCCCTCCTTCTTCACAGACCTTGGTATCTGCAGAATTGTTGCGCTTACATGTTCTCACTTCACTCTCTAGCTACAATTGCACAGGGTTTTTTTCCCCCTTTTATATGTTATCACAGAGGCTCTACTGCTGTCACTGATGGGCTCAGCTTTGGCCAGCAGTGGGTCCATCCTGGATCTCACTGACATTGGCTCTGTCAGACATAGGGGAAGCTTCTAACAGCTTCTCACAGAAAGCCACTCTTGTAACCCCCACACGACCAAAACCTTGACATGCAGATCCAATACAAGACGAAAAATCTCTTTTAGACCACTAATTTGTGTTCCTTTGTAACTGTGACGTTTCTTTCTTCATGCACAACAGAATAAGAAGTCTGCTTGAATAACAGAGATGATGTTAGATCCATCTGTTGGGAAAGAGGGAAGAAAAACTTCTGAAAAGCAAAAGAAGGACTTAGTATCTTACATATTTCTAATAGCAGATGTTCCTTCTGCCTGTGATTATGAAAAAAAAATGTACTCTGTTAGCAAGTTGTATCTTGCATATAATAGAAAACTACATAATAAAACCATGCTCTTATTAGATTGTATACTAATTAAAATTCCACTGAAATATGTATTTTAGGAATGTCTGAGCCTTTGATTTCAAAGTGAGGGTTGAGACAGTCTGGACACGCAATTGCATTCTAACACCTTGAACTGAAAGGGACTGTGACCTAATCATAGAACATGTTAGGAAGGTGTAAATGAAGAAAGCGCTGCTTAGTTCCTACTTAGAGAATGGCACAGACCTGAGTTCAGGTTTCTTTTCATCCCCTCTGATGCTCATTGATGCAGGTAAGCACAAAAGGGATCACGTAAAACTACAGTCCTGAACTGTGTGGAGTTTCTCTCCACTGCACAGCCACTTTATGGCTATGATTTTTTCATATTGCTGTAAGCATTTTATAGTAGTAAGCTTGATCTATGCAGGTAAAGGAATAGAACATAGACCTATTTCAAAACAAAATGAAGCTTTTGAAACATTTTTTTTTTTTTTTTTTTTTTTTTAAGATTGCTGTTGTCCAGCTGTATATCAACATATTTCCAGTTGGTTGCCAGATATACCAACACTTTACCTCAAAAGACCCTAATTCAGTTGCAGAATTGGCAATTTAATGTTATGGAAAACCTGGTTGAACTCCACTCTACATTTGTCATGTAACTGCATGGCTAGGAATGTTAACAGTAGCTTGACCTAGCCTTTAGTACTTTAGGTACTTTAAGAATAAAATGATTGTGAGTGTTTTAACCAACTATGCACTTTTTTTTTTTTTTTTGATTGGTGGTCTAAATGGTTTAAAATTAGATCTACTTCTGTCTTTTTTCTTTTGGAAAGGGAAACAGTCTTGTTACTAAGACACACTGAACAAAACCTAGTTTGATTTGTAGTTAGAAGGAGTAATTTAAGAAGTATAAAACACAGTTACAATGAATGAAGCTAATAATGTGAAATTTTGCAATTAGTAATGAAAACTAAATGCATGCTGATTTTCATAAATTGGGCTGGATTCCACTGTAATAACAATCATACCTATTGAACAAAAGGGAATCTTTCTTATTCTGAGGAAAAAAAATAAAAGCATAGGCTTTATAGAAGTCGTATACATGGAGATATGGAATGAACACAGAAAATATGGCAGTTTTTGTGTATTTACTCAAGCTCCCAACCAAGGCCAGTAGAAATATCCCGGTACAGAGTGCTTTGAAGTAAGTGACCTATCATGATACAGAGCCCTGAAGTATTTTTCTTCTGGCTTAGCTTCTTCCAGTGTTTACTAACCAGGAGTTTTACATTCCCTTAGCCTTTATCTGTCTAAGACTTCCCAAGATCTTGTCTTTCTAGCAAACCTAATTGAAAATTTTCTTATTTCTGCAGGCCATCTTTGTTCCTTCACCTTTTAAGGTCAATTCCTCTTTCTCCAGGTCTATCCAGGTAGCCCTTGTTCTCCCAGTTAAGGACATAACCCACCTCAAGGCTTCTCACCGCCATTCTTTCTGTAACTGTCCTTCTATTCCAGGAATTTAATTTCTGTGGTGTGAAGTTTTCCAAATCTCTTAGTCCATGTTATACCTTCATCTAGCCACTGACATTGTACTCTTGGCAAATGCAGGTTTTCTTCTTGTGTACCAATCTCTTCAAAAGCATATCCCTGGCTTCTGTTTCTAAGAGGGATTTAAAATGGCTTAATAAATATCCTTAATATTTTCTGAAGGAAGACAAAGGGCAAAATTAAAACAACCTGTGATAGCCTGAAATTTTGATCAGAAATTAAAATAACGTGTAAGAACAAAATACTCCTACCCTGAAATTCTGGTTTGGCCCATTTCTTTCTCATTACATGAGTTCTCTGGTCTCAGAGAAGGTTTATTGAGTATTAAACAAGTCATTACCAGAGTTACTAGGCCAAGTGTAATGATTTTTTTAATCAAAATTCAAACATGTGAAGTGTTCTACTTAGTTTCTTTAGTTTCTAAATGGCTGTTCTCATTCTTGCTTTGATACAACCCTGTTATGGAATAGTCTTGAATGCATTCTATTAGTAAAGCATATATTCATATTTTCAATAGAATTGCAAACCTTTAGGTTCATGGTTATGTTGCTTTCACCGTTCTCTGGTCAGTTTTGAGAATACTGGTTTTAACTCTTCTTATTATTTCTTTCATTTTCTGAGATACTAATTCATTTCTATTAGATTTAAATGTATGTTGAGTTTCTGTCTCAAGTGGTTTATATTACTTCGGCTTATATGTAAAAGTCATTCAACTTTAAAATCACTTCAATACCCTATAAAGCAAGTATTCTTCATTTTAACCGTCCTACAAAACGTAGTTCTTTATTTTTGAGCTTAGCAAAAGGGTTTTCTAAAACACTGCCAGATGTCTAATATGATTTTCAATTATTATAAATATACTGAACTCACATGGCTTCTTATGCTACTATTGAGTTTTAATAAGGCCATTCAATTCCACATTAGTTCATAAAATAGCTCATTACTAATGTGGCAATAACATTAGTATCTCAGTACATTAGAATTTTTTATTTGGACATCGAATGCAAACCAAAACCATCACAAAATGGTTTTATACCCTACTAAACATTTAAGAATAAATACTTTTTCTTCTTTGAGAGAAATGTGGGTTTGTTGTAAACAGAGTGTTTTGGTGGGGTGGGTTCTGAATGAAGAAGGGATGAGACAAAATGTTCATTGACAAGAATTTACAACTCTGCACTCACTTAATTCCTAGTTAAAAAGAAGAGAAAAATAAGAGTAGTTGTACATTCAAAAGCTCTTCTCTGTTTGACTTTAATAAATAATCAATAGGCAGGCTTTGGTGTCCTTTTTTTATGCCTAATTTGCAAACAAATCAGTTATTTTAAATGCAATAATAATCCATTGAAATATTTAATGTTGTGAAGAGGCTGCTCATCCAAAAGTTTAGAACCAGGTTGTATGAAGTATTTCAGAAAAAAGACATGATAAAATACCTCTTTGCCATCTAGAGCATGGTGTTTCTACAAACAAAAAAAAAAAAAAAAATAATCAGATTTTAAAGATTAGACCTTTAAAGGAGAGATTCTTCAAGCGTCATCTCAGTTTGTTGAGAAAATCAATATAAAAATTAATTCCCCACTTTCAAAGCAGTGAGACATTTACCTTATTTTCTAATATTGACAACAAGTGTCCAAGTATAATAGAATTGAGTCATTTTAGTGGTTTTATTCTATTTCACATATGTCTTTTTTTTTTTTTTTTTTTGTAAGAATTATCAGCTTATACTTAAAAGTAAGGGGAATAGTTCTATACCAGGGTTTTCAGACAGATGTGGGAAGTATATCTGTTTTATTAGATTGCAAACAAAATATTTTACTATTTTCATATATTTATGGGTATCACTTCAACATGGTATAAGAAGATTCAGTAGTAGAAAAAGAATGAGAAACAGTAACTGTTGTAAATTTTATTCTAAGACACATAATTAGTCCCATATACCTGCTTTGAGTATGCTGGTAACTTATTCCTGAAATAGGGCCACAGACCAGGAGATGATGAACACAGACTTCTGCCGCAGTGCAGAATGATTCCCTCCTTCCAATCCAAACTCTTTTTTTCTCTGGAAAGAATTAGAACCTTTTCTGGTATGGTGCATGGGTTTGGTCTAGTTTTTCATGATTACTCTTCAGTAAGTGTTAGCTTTTTCTCTTCCCCTTCTCACTCTTCTTGTGAGTGGTTTATCTATTTTTAACCTTATTCTGAAACAACCCCTCCTGTTACTGGAACATTTGCTCAGCTTCCCATGAATAATAAATCTGTCCTGTAGTTTCCGGAGAGTTTGTTCAGATACTCATATAAATAGTGAAAGACATTCAATTTGAATTCTACTTGTTAGAGTGATAGATGGGAAGCGTCAAATTAAACTTTGCTTTGGATTTATACCTAAAGTTCTACCACAAAAAAACCTCACCCTATAAGTGAGTACTTGAATCTTCAGGACAGAGGGAAATGCCAGGGGTGGTCAGATATGATACCGGCCACATTGTTCTTCTTGTATTCTGCTAACCAGATAAACTGTTGTGACAACTGAGTTAGTTCAGTGTGTCCATAAAACAGACCTTTAATTACTGCTATTATTTTCTGCATTTTTATTGGTGCATCTCGGAGTACTGTCAGCTGTTGAGAAAGTTAAATACAAAGGATTCAGTTGTATTCTTGGTTGAGGAAGGAGCATGAGGAACACCATGCCACCCACATTTGAGTTAATTTGTCTCCCATTCATTTAGTATCTTCAACAATGAGAGAATTTACCAGTTCTGTGATGGCTACTGTTTTGGCTAATATACAGGTGAGCAAACTAGAAATTGCCTGAGGTGAAACACAGGTCTGTTGCTGAATGGAAAAAGCAGGCTTCCATTTTGTGCTCAAGCACTGATACAACAGTAGCAGAGGAGTCTTTAGCCTGTCCTTTTCTATTAGCACCAGCTGATGAAATACTGGTATGAAGTCCCCTGCAGAACATGTTCTGGAGATCTTTACACTGCCCTTATGAAATGTAACAGCTTCAGAGTATTTGTGAAAGAGGCACACGCAGAAACACATAGGATATAGACAAACTGATAAGTTGCATTCATGTATCTTTCGAAAAAATAAAGCCTGTAATGAACCAAAGGACAAACTACTTAAATCCTGGGCAAGATGTTAATAGTGCATGTCATCACTGAGGAATAACCTGAATAACAAGTCAACTTGCCTTGAATTAAGAACCTATGAGTCAACTATGGGAGTCATGACAGTTGCTTTCTCTGTGGACTATTGCAGAAATTTGCATGCAGTAGAACACGTTGGGTTGGTTATTCCAGCAATAACTTTTAACATAGTTTATCCTGTGTTTTCCACATATTTCCTCATATTTACCATACATTTTCCTGAATCAGGAAGCAGAGTCAGTCACAGAAAGTGAGGAAAGTGAGCAAGATTACCCAGAAAACTAGTAGCTTGTTTAACATAACACAAATAAAGTGTGAGGGGTTTTGGTCTGCTACCTGCAGAGATAAACTAGTGGAAAAAAAATGGTTAGTTCAGTAAAAGGAGGATCTTGAGATATGGAGGACATTTACTGAAATGGACATAAACATGTTTAAATGAGAAATAAGAAGAAAGTACACTGAGTAAAGTTACAGGATAATCTTCCAATGGAAAGAGCACAAGGCAACCAAACAAAATTATTGTAAGATGAAAGCAGATAAATTTCTGAACAAGTTGCATGTGACAGGACTGCTAGAAAATAACCAAAAAGTTTTTTTTCTCGTTGGGTGTACCAAAGTGAATAACTCTTCTCTTATTCTTAGCACCAGGAACTGGGATACTGACTCTTAGCTGAAAGCTGTTTCCGTTCGTGTCAAGTGTATTGCTGCTAGGTTATGCTATAGAAACAGCTGGAGACTTCTTGTGTGTTTTTGTTTTGATTTGGTTTGGGTTTTGATTGATTTGTTTTTGCGGTTTGTGGGTTTTGGTTGGTTGGGGTTTTTTTTGGTTGGTTGGTTTTGTTTTAGATGTAGGGGTTTTTTTTAATTTTGGTTCATTTTTTTGTTTTTGTTTGTTTGATATTTTCTGTTACCAAAAAATGTGATTAGAAATTAATCAGACTAAAGGGGAAAACAAAAAAAAAAAAAGAAAAAGAAAATTTGAACAACTGACCAGAACTTCTAATAATCAACTGGAAAACTGAAAAACTAATATAATGAAAAGTGGGAAAATGAAAACCCTTGGTCTCAGCATGAACTCGCAAAATTTCAGCAAATTTCAGCAGTGGCATACCAAGACACTTGGATTTTGTTAAGAGTGCTGTACATCAGTATACCTGCAAGCTACTTTGAATTGCTGACGGGAATATCAACATGCAATATCTTCTAGTTTATAATTGAAGAACTAAATGGGTATACTGCATTAACCTGAGAGTGAGTACATTGATTGTGGAGATTTAGGACAATTGCAAGGTGTTTAAAACATTAGAAACATGAAAGCTTTTGTTATTTGAGCAGAATTGTGATGAGATATGCTAGCTCACAGCTACAAAATTACTTTTTAATGTAAAGTAGTATTAAATAGATTCTATTTTGCAAGAGAAGAGCCTGAGGAAAGAAAACAATTTACTAATAGAAGGCTGTGTGTTATTTCTTAGTTCTCAATATATGCTAAGAATTTAGAATATCCTAAAGACTTGGAGCTGATAAACTAAATTTACATCTGTTGGAAACATATTCAGGAATAAAATCTAATTGAAAATTATGTTCCATGATTTTATAAAATATTTACGAGACTTACTTTCTTATAATTTGTTTGCAATCTAGCTTGTGTTTTATGGCCCAGTCATGTGATCTTTTTCACCAAACTACAAGAGTTGTGCTGTTATTTTTCAGTGAGATAAAATGAGTAGTTCAGGCAGCTCTTTGACAGGGTGAAGTAATGGATTATTAAGTGATTCATTTCTGTATAAAATATTCAGACTGGGTTATGTCTATTTCAGTAGGCACTGTGTAGAAGATCTGATGATGGAATTATTTTTTATTGGTTTCTTTCTCTCTGAATTATGCATCAGGTCATACATTGAAAGTAAAAGCATGAAACAATGAAAAAGCTGTCTTTTCTCTCACTGATAACATTATGGGCTAAATACTGGGATCAGTGCTGACTTCACACTAGAGCTTCATATTTCCCCTATCCTGGATAAAACCATTTTCTAAGAGTCCAGAAAATATGTTGTGTTTTCCATACAATGTTCAACAGGTTCTGTGAATTCTGTTATTCCCCAGTAACTTAAAATAGGAGGAATAAAAAGAGCTGCAGAGAGGAACTAAAAATGACAAGAAGAAAGCCAGGAATTTTTCCCCATACTAAAGAACATTCACAAAAATGGGAGAATTTGACTTACTTGGATCTTTCTTGGAAGAACCTTGGAAGAACACTTATCACTTGAAAGAGATAATGGCCATATGTATGAGTTAGAACCAGTGGACATCCAGCAACTAGAAGTATTTTATTTTAGGCACATCTTACATTACATTTAAGATAGGGAAGTTTAACTGTAGTCAATATACTCTATACAGATAGTCAGGGAAGAGTTTAATGGGGAAGATAGACACCAGAAATACACCTGAGAGAAATAACAGCTACTTATTTTAAGCTCAACCTGATGAGCTGTTTACAAAAGCCACGTGTCCCAAAGTGACATAACAAGCAACATTGTCAAATGATTCAGTGAGTGTTCTGAAATACAATAATTTCAATTATTTTTCATGTTTAAAGAGCAAGGTTCAAAACTATTCAATTGTAAACATTTTAATTTATAACCTGTACCAGGAAAAAAAAAAAAAAAAGTCCTGGTTTGTTTTGGATTAGATTGTGGGAATGCCATGAAACACCACTTGGAATAATATTTCATTGCTTATGATGCATATACTCTGTCATTAATGTTGGTTTAAAAAGACAATTATATTTTAACACAATAGTTCACAAATGTGTTGTACACATAAATGTGATCATGTTTGAAATATAGAATCATAGAATGGTTTGAGTGGGAAGAGACCTCAAAGATCACCCAGTTCCAACCCCTCTGCAATGGACAGGGACACCTTCCACCAGACCAGGTTGCACAAAGCCCCACCCAGCCTGGCCTGGAACATTTCCAGGGATGGGGCATCCACAGCTGCTCTGGGCAGCCTGTTCCAGTGCCTCACCACTCTCACAGTGAAGAATTTCTTTAATCTAAATCTACTCTCAGTTTAAAGCCATTACCCTTGTCCCATCACTGCAAGCTCTTGTAAAAAGCTCCTCTCCAGACTCCTTGCAGGCCCCCTTTAGGTACTGGGATATGCTATAAAGTCTCCCTGGAGTCTTCACTTCTCCAGGATGAACAATCCTAAATCTCTCAGCCTGTCTTCATCGGACAGGTGCTCCAGCCCTCTGATCATTTTTGTGGCCCTCCTCTGAAATTACTCCAACAGGTCCTGGTCTATAAAGACAGTTTTGGGTCTATGCAAATAAACTACTGCTGAGGAAAAGAATGCTTATAATTTTCTTTATGGAAGAATTATCACTGTGAGAATTCTGTCCATTAGGAAAAATAATGGATTGAAATATTCAGATGGGAAAAAAAATACTTTCTGGCTGTGTCCTGTGTCTGTACTGTTGTGTATGCTTGTTTCTGGCTTTTGTCAATACAGACATCAGCCAGACCAAATCACCTCCATTTGCTCATGTTTTCTTTACCTTATATGCGTTACAGCTTTCATCCATACCGCTGCTTTTGTGCTGCAAGAATTTAAGATCTGGATTTTAAGGACTGTCTCTGACTTCTTATTTTCTTAGCAGACTCTGTCTTTCTAGAAACTGTATTATGCTTATTTTTTGATAATCTGTCCATTCTTTATCATTCTAAGTAATGACAATATTTTAGAAGTTATGACATGTGATTCTCCTGGAACTGCAAACACCTGACTTTTGTCTCTTGATACTAACTAACTGGGCCATGATTTTTTTTAAATAAGCCTCTCCTGACCTTAGGCCGTTCGTGTGTGCTGGGGATAGGTGAAGTTTTATTGGGTTTTTTTGCTTCTGAAATATGAAAAACTAGTGAGCTCGAGAACATAGAAATCTAAAGATTGTGTAGATAGGATAGAGGGTATAAGTACTACTGAAACATAATCACTGCAGGCACATCTATTTGGTTCTTCATGGTAGAACAGTATTGTTCATAGAAATTTTGGTATACACAGTCATACTAGGAAATCATAAATCAGCCTCATTGTCATCAAACATGCAGCTTTACTTTGACCAGTTGGATCTTGAGAAAGAAAATGCGATGGCCATTGCACTTTGTGTGCATTCTGAACACTGAAGACAACATAAAAATGTCTCCAAAATTGCTGAGGGCCGAATATGTACATTCATATTAATTTGGCTTACCTGCAGGCAGATTTGAAATTACAGACAAGCTTTTCATAGGATGTTGTGAGATTTTCTAAGGAACAAATATGCACAGTAGCAAAAGCTCAAGGGACAGAAAGTGTTATTAAATATGACAAATGTGCATGCATCTCAGCTATGTAGGAGCATATGAAGTAGCAACTGACTGAAAATGCTAGTGTTCTTTCCTTGATTATGCTTGATGATAACATCAGCTGTATGAATTTTTTTTTATACTTTGAATATTTATCTAGGAAAAAAGCAGAGTTCTTGAGCAGACAGAACTATTGCTAATTTTACAAATACTGTTCCTGATTTATACTCTGGTGTACATAGGGTATAGATTTTCTTGATTCATACATTGCTTTGCCAGTTACCTTTTTTAAGCTGGTATTTCTGTCCTTGTGAGCCTTGATCCTTAAGAAATTTAATCTTTAAACTGATTTGATCTTTTGATACTTTCATAAAACCTTCTTGCACAAACATGTCTATATAGTTCCATGGAAGTAATATGACAGCAACCAGGACTGCCTGCAAAACCAGAAGCTGATTAAATTAAAAAGTATCATCAGTAAACAAAAACTGTGTATTCAGAAGAGCTACTTGTTAATGATTGTTGTAAATTTTCATGCTTTTGTGTTTTTATGCTTTCTGAATGTAATTCGAGACACTAGCTGAAAAAGTTAAATAGAGAGAGAGATAAGCAGCTTTCACTCCTCAAAATAACACTTAGTGTTATAACATTTTTACTGTGGTACTCCAATTCATTTTCCTCCCCCTTCCACTGGATGCATCACATTTTCTACATGATTATTTTACAAATTAAAAGAATACATAGGGCATGGTGAATGTAACAGTAAACACAGTTCCGTTTGAAATGGGCATTTTATTTTTGTTCAGAAGCAATTATGAAACTCTTAGCCTAGCTTGTTCTGTAACAGGTGGTCTGAAATAGTTGGTTCTTACAGGACATGGACAAGAGAGCGCCTACAAAGGATGTGAACAGGAATTCTTCCTTACCATGATGCTTCAAACTATAAAGAAAATGACACAATGAACATGTGATTTTATTATCAAGAACTACATAATATATGTATGTCAAATTGGTTCTACATCTATGGCAGACAAGCAGAACTGTAGTTAAATGAGGTTTGATCAGTTTTTGAGTGTTGCCATAGGAGTGCCTCCTGAATTTTCATGGTCTTTTGTTTCCCCTGGTGTTCTTCTTCAATTTTGTTAGATCAGGACTTCCTTTTCGTTCAATTTTTCACTGCTCTCTATCCCCACAACTCACTTTTCTGAAACTTATAAGTGAACTGAGCTGACTGAGTCAGAGGCTTTATCAGCTCATTTTATTGCATCTCCTGCAGACAGTCAACTGTCACTTGATGTTTCCTCCTACTTGTTGCAGACTTCAGACCATTTCAGTATGGTTTTGCATTATCACTGAATTGGATCAAATCTAATTATTTATTGTAAGGTGGTTTTTTGTTTGTTTGTTTTTGGTTTTGTTTTTGTGTTTGGTTTTGTTTTTCTGTTTTGGTTTGGTTTGGTTTTGGCGATTTTCCTGGCTTGGTTTTGGGGGGATCTGAAACACTGTCTGAATAGCACTTCCTCTTACTGATTATGAAAAGAAGATTTCAGCTGATGATGTGCAAAAGATTTTTGGAAAAACTGTCTTCATTTTAGCCTTGCGGTACTCCTACATAAGCTGTTTGATCCATTTTGAGCATCGGATGCTAGTTGCTGACCAGGCCAACACATAGCTGATATCAGTCCTTCATTCTCTAGATGAAATTCTAGTGTGAGAACATGTACTCCAAATGTTCCTCCCTGTAGCTGCCTTTTGTGAATATTCCTGTTACTTGGCATAGCAGGGGTTAGTTATAGTTTCAGAGCTGAGCACAGCGCAGAGTAAAAGGAACAGGTAAAACAGTATAAACTACTATTCATTTTACAAACTGTGTGGCTGGATGCTCATTGAACCTTGTTAATTCCAACAGTATTTCAGAATAATCCACAGAACCATGAAGTTGTAAAAAACTCTAATGTAATATGCAGAAATTCAATAAACAAATACAAGGAAATACTAAACCACAAGTTCAGAAAAAAAGTCTATGATATTGATACTGGAAAGAATCCAACAAAGGGGTATCAAAATGATTAAGAGACTGGAGAATCTTTCCCATGAGGAAAGGCTGAGAGGGCTGAGACTGCTTAGCTTAGAGGAGAGAAGGTTCAGGAGGAATCTTATCAGTGTGTACAAATACCCAAAGAGAGGCTGCAAAGAAGGCACAGGCAGATTCTTCTCAGTGGTGTCCACTGACAGGATAAGAGGCAATGGGCACAAACTGAAAAACAAGAAGGTCACTCTGAACATCTCTGTTGCCCAGAGAAGTTGTGGATGCCTTCCTTCCTGGAAGTGTTCATGGTCAGGTTGGATAGAGTTTTGAGCAGGCAGGTGCCCATGCTCATGGCAGGGGAGTTGGAACTAGATGATATTTAAGGTCTAAGGTCCCTTTCAAACCATTCTATCATTCTACAAGCAGGAAACACTGTTTTACTGTGAGGGTAACAACACTGGCACATGGTTCCCAGAGAAGACGTGGAAGCTCTTTCTTTGGAGGTGCTCAAAAGCTGTCTGGACATGGTCTTAGACAAATGGTGCTAGGTGGCCCTGCTTGAGCAGAGGGCTTGAATCAGAGCTCCCTTCCAGCCTCAACTATTTTGTGATTTTTTGATTCTACTTCTAAATTATTTTTTCATGAATCATTAATTTCATATCAATATTCATACATTGTCAATATCTGTGAACATATATTTGGCCTTTGATTTGTGAATCTGAGCAGACGGATGACAGGCATTGATTGATCTAGCTCACAGTTCCTTTTAGAGATTTTTTAAGTAACCTGATGAAGAGTTGAAACAGCACAAGACAGAAACTGAGGAACTCACACATCAGTACTCAGTATTATTTGTTAGGGCTCAGTGCACATGCCCTGATCCTCCATCTGTGCTGTGACCACAAGGGGATGATCTATTATCATGATTGCTTTTCCTTTTGAACTAGCAACATGTGAGTCTGACATTCTCCTCTACAGCTCCTTTTCATTCTTCACTCTATTGAACTTCATAAGGTACAGACCAGTATAAATGTTGCTATTTTATGAGTGGAGGTATTTTTAAACTATTAATTTGTTATGTCATTTTTTATAATGTCAAAGTGTTAGAGGGAGGCTACCACATTCTTCATTTCCCTTCTCTGAGTGTGGGAGATAGGGGAGATATACATACAATTTTTGACTTGTTTTCATGGCAGCTTTAGGTTGTATCTCCAGATGAGGTTTTCTGTTAATTATTTTTTTCCCCATTTTTTCCCCACCACTACTTAAAAATGAACCCACACACTTATTTCAGTTTCATGTACATCTGATGGGTGATAAAGTATTTTTATTTCAGGCAGATGTTGCCTTTCTGTCATTACACAAAATTGCTCAAAAGTGTTTACCTCCCAAAATTCACAAAAACAGTTTACTTGGCCAATTTTCTATTTTCCATATCAGCACTGGTAACTATATGGCCTATAACGTGTTTGAAGTCATAGCCCTTGCAGAAGACATCACAGTGTCATGGGACACAGCTGCAGCAAGCACAGTCTTTGACACTTCTGTTTTGTCCCCAGTTGGCTGGTACTCTTTAGAGCAGACAAAGGCAGTCTATCAAAATAAGACAGCAGTGATTGATGTTTCTTTGGCTGCTGCCGAAGCTTCAGAGATTCTCCTCAATGAACATTATACTTTCTGATCTTTCTGTATTTTTAGGGAAGAAATTCCCTTCAGATGGAGTGAAAATATCTTTAAGACACAAAGATAAAGTTTCCTCTCTCACAGAACTGCACTCCTGTTTCTTCATTCTTCACAGTGAGCAAAACTGTAGGCAGCTGTGGGGTCTTTCAGAATTTACTGGTGTCTCTTGCTCTTTTTGTAAGACCCTTAATGTGTGTTACTAACAAGAAAGAAAAGAGTGCTGCCAGTAACTGCTGCCTTTTACCTGAGAGGCTGCACAAAATTTCCACAAAATGCTGGTTCCCTCCAGTGACAGCTTTGACTTCTTCTGGCAAAGTGACTATAGTAGTGGCTATTGAATTCCAGTGTATAGAAGGTGTGAGGAAAATTAATGTGTAGTTTAATAAAAGTAATGTTATTTCTATTTTTCTCTTTCCTTAGTTATTGTCCTTGTTCCTGAACTATAAGATGAAAATATAAATCAAAATACAAATTCATCTCAAGAAGAAATGTGTTGATCTTGCAGTCCAAGATTTTGCATTGTGCCAGCAAAAAAGTCTGTCATATAAATATAGATGTTAGTGTTAAAAAGGTGATGTGATACAACTATCAAGAACTTTCTAATATTTTGTAAACAGAAGTTGAGGCATGCAAACTAGACTGAAACTTTTACAGAAGAATAAAATTAGCTTTTTGTTGTATCAAAATACAAGAATTATAAACAAACAGTAATGCACGCTTCCTGTCATAGAAAAGCAAATGCTGTTAAACTGATTTTTCTGATGTATGAAGGTAGATTTTAAGGCACATTGAAACAATTTTTGAGTTGTAAAATCTGCAACATGCAATCCAGGTTTTAGAAAATAGATACATTGTGGAGTCGTTTGTACTTCAAATAAGAAAAAGGTTCATAACACAATGTCCATGAAAGAATCAATGGTCTTCAGTGCTGCTAGAATCAGTAGAAATAGACAAAATAGATTGAGTTATCCTATTGGCTCTAAAAGATACATACCTTATTTTGGGTTATATGCTAGTCCTCAGAGTCATAGATATTGTCATATTACAACAGGAGAACTTCATAGTGTTGCAGTTCTGGCCACTAACATCACCAGATGAATTCACCTTCATTGTTGCCAGAGTTACACACTGGAACTACCTAAAGCTTTTTTTTTTCCCAGGGGAAGGACTATCTGTTTTTTAAATTTTTATTTTGCTGTGTTTTGTGTGGTGTTTTTTTTGGGTTTTTTTTTTTTTTTTTAGGAATGTATAAAATGATGTAAAATTCTTTGGATATCTTGAAATAAGTGGAAGCAGAGAAAAGACTAAAAAATACAAATGAAATAAGCCATATGTTGGCAAAAACTAAAAACTAAGCTTTGGGAAAATGAGTTGCTGAAGATGGAAGCTCAGAATTCTTCATTTACATTTTAAGAAACATTAGAAACATTCTGTCAGACTGACTGTTTAAAGAAAGTTCTCCAGAGTGAATGGAACCTGGAAAGATTCTGCTCCATTGGCAACCCTACGTTAGGACTTACAGACTGTGAAATCTTACTCTGGCTGCTATATATGCCCATAAATTATAAATCATCATATGTCTAGGGAGGGTATATAATCCTTAAATTAATTACCAGAGCAAGTAAGTAGTCCTGAAATTCTGCAAGATTGACAAAAATGGAATGAATGTAAATAATTATAAAAAATTAAAGGAAATACACTTGCATCTTAAGGCATCTTTTCCACCTCATATATCAAATTCAGAGATAATTAACGCAAAAGTAAAACTGCTGTAAAATGGTAATACTGTAGAGAGAAACACCATACATTCAAATCAGTTTTCACACATTAATTTTTCATTCTATGACTATTATAATCTTTATGAAGCCTAGTGTGAAATTTCAGTGTCAGGTCTTGTTCTGTTTTATACCACTTGTTTTCATATGGATTTGGAAAAGGCACTGTCACATTCTCTAACTTGTTGATATCATCAAGCAGTAAAGGAGAGCTGTGTTAACTGCTCTGAAAGCCACATGCTCTTTTCTCTCTGGGAAAGAGAGACTTTGTTCAATTCCCTACTAACAACTGAGTGTCACTGTGCAAATTAGATTATTTCATATTGTCTCAATGATATGTCTTTAAAAACTCCTGTTTGGTTTCTCCCTTGTTGTTTAAGTTACAGATTTTGCCCCTACTGCCACCCAAACTATGGGCGGGATTTATCTGTTAAATTACATCTGTTAATGTACAGTATGAACACTTAGTCTATTCCCTTCATAATAAGTGGAGTACATGCTTATAATGTATAATTCATACAATCTCTTTTAAATTACTACTTTAGAATAAAATGCAGTACCTTCTAGCAATAACAGATTTTATCCATTGACTCTAAAAAGAGTATAGACACCTAGCTGGAATGTAGGTTTGAAATTTAGCAAGAGGATTTCTATCTTTATTTCAAATATAATATATGCTCACAAACATACAGACATGCATTTATCTTCTAAAATGAAAATAAAATGCTTTCTTCCTGTATGTTTTCAAATCAGAAATAGAGGTTTCGGTGGTATGTACAACTGAACTCCATGTGTAATTAATTATTATATTATCATTAATTATTATATTGCACATAATTGTTAGTTATTTTTGCCTTTCCTTGTATCCAGTATGAATATGGGGAGAAACTTGTTACTTTGAAGGTGCAAGAGCACTGGAACCGGCTGCCCTAGAGAGGTTGTGGAGTCTCCTTCTCTGGAGATGTTCAAACCCCTCCTGGACACATTCCTGGGCAATCTGCTCTACATTAACCTGCTTTAGCAGGTGAGTTGGAGTAGATGATCTCTAGAGGTCTCTTCCAGTTCCAACCATTCTGTGATTCCTTGATCATGGCTGAAGGGAATCATAGGTTCTGAACGAATTGCTGAATCATGATGTAATTACAGATCATTCTTTATTCACTTTTTAATTTAAATTGAGCATATTTGTTATTTTTGTCCTCCTTGTCATAAAATGAGTCTTGGTCTCTGAAGAAACATTCCCTGAGAGGAACATATCCTTGGGCTGTGGTTGAGGACCACTTGGTATCCTCCATGAGTATGAGCAAAATGCACACCGTGAACACAGTAAGAAATACACATTAAGGAGCTGTAATTCTTCAGATATTTATAAAGAAATCATGATTTCCTGTGTTACTTGCAACATCACTGTATCTCTAGACACAATTATTTGAGAATATTTATCTTCCAGGTTTTATTTTTTTCCAGAATGACACAGAAGACTGAGGGTATAATGAGAGTGCCCAAAGGGCCAGTGACAGCCCAAGGGATGGAGAGCCAACAGTCCACAACTTTAACAGCTCTGCCAGGAGCAGGTCAGCTGGAGAGGCCCAGCCCCAGGCACTCACCACCTCCCTGTGAGTGGACCAAGGTTGGGTAGGATGTGCACCCACTTGGCAGGGTCCATGGCTAGGCAGGGCAGGGCTGTGGGGAGTTGGAGACTAGCACTTTTGCAGCATTGGTGGGGCAGGGACTGATGGCCATGGGGGCTGCAATGAGAGGAGGGCGCTGGACAGGAACAAGAAGGCCATTCTTTCATGAATTTGGTCTAATTTTTCTGAAAACCTGATTGGTTTGGATTTTCTCAATCATGAGTTTAATTAGGCTGTATGTCTCCGAAGTAAGCGCGACCTGCAACTTATTAAAACTTCCTGTGGTTTCCAGGAGGGGGAATGTGAATTCTTCTATGTCTTGACAAAACTTTGTTTCTTTGATTATTTGGAGTTGTTACAGGCTTTTATAGGTTTCACAGTACAAGGAGTCTAGATTCAATATTAAGTTATATAACTCCAATAATATTTGGCAGATTTAGTTTCAATTCTCTCTTCATTGCTGTCCATCTACTAGCAGTAATGAGCTTCCATTTGTGTCAGTGGAGAGTTGTGTAATTCATGAAATTATTCATGTCAGCAGAATGTCTCACTCGCTGGATTTTAGTGTTAATCGTGCTACCATTTTCTTTCTTACAGTAAGCTAATGATATGGCCAATTAAAGCTGAACTGGTGTCAAATAATAAAGTGATTACTTATGTTCAGTAAGGTACTTCTTCTATTGAATTCATTATACAATTAACAAGATACGTTCTTTTCTATATTTCTTATACTGGATCAAGTAACAGTAATATTGACATTAGTCTAGGTTATTTCCTCAGACACAACTTAATGTGTTACTACAGAGGAAACAGAAGATAAACCATCACTGCAAAGTCTCTGGTATCTTGGATGTTCTGTTTCTCATATTGTTAAAGACAGTAATTTATTATTTCTTGATGAAAACAATTTTGTAGTCATCAACCAGCCAACCCATAACAACAACAAAAACACTGGAAAAACATATGGTGCATTTATAAAGCTTTTTTAAATTCTTATTTTCACATCCTCCCTGCAATCTATACCTTCTTGTTAATAGTGCCTGTGCATGCAATGTATTTTTTTAACCTTTTTTTTTTTTTTCTTATTATTAGGAGGCAGTTAAATCTTTTTGGACGATACTAGACACAAAGACTTATAGGTTAATTCAAAACAGAAATGCCACAAAATGTTATAAATTTGCATTAATTGCCTGCATTGCAGTGTAGGGAAACCCTATAAAGCAGAAGAGGCCATAAAAACATGTAATCATTTTAAAATTAGGAGGTGGGTTTACCAAATTGGTAACACATATGTAAAATAAATGTAGCTATGGAAGCTCTCTATTAGGTGTGTGTATTATAAATATAAAAAAAGTATCGATAACATATCCTTGTAACAATGTTATGATTTTATGAAATGCCTGTGCGTTGCTTATTAGATTTACTACTAGAGGTTCATCTGAGTATGACTTCACAGGAAAGATTCTTTAGCACTAGTAGCAGAAATAATAGTCCCAAAATATTTAAAATGTACTCCATTATAATTTTATGGGAGGTAGTCCTGTTCTAAATAAATTATGTTTGTTAAGGTTTTTTTACTTCTCTGCAATTGCTGTTGACCTCTCATGGTTACTAAGACACTGTGAACATGAAACATCTTTCTGGATGTATTTGTTTGTGATTCTAGTCTTCCAAAATGAAAGGGTAGCTCACAAACCAAAGCTAATACACTTTTCTGCTTTTATTTTTCTGTGCCCAGCAACAATGAGCTGAGGATACAAGCAACAGTTTCTCAGTTAGTTACACAGCAAATACATCTTTTACCTAGTAACATTTATTTTCTCAATATCTGTTCAGATTAGTGATTGAATAATTTCTACTATTATAAAAAGCAAGCAATAGAAAACAGCAGGCATGTAAAAGGTGCAATTCTTACATTCATTCCACTCTTGATATTTACAACTTGAATAATGTTATTGACATTTATTTTACGAATTGCCATAATACATAGGAACCTATTTTTTCTTGACAATGAATGAGAGATATTGGATAAAATGGGGCATATGACCGAGGACAGCAAGTGACCAACAGTAATGTAGCAGAGAAGGAGAAATCCGTGGGGTAAGGCAGGAGAACGGACAGTCAGCAATTCTGTGGCCTGGGAAAATGACTTTTGCATCAACATTCTGAAAAAAAATGTTTTGGCCAAAAGGTATTAATGCAAGGGCAGCAGTCCAAGATTTCACAAAAGAGAAGATAGAGGTGTTCCAATTTCATTTAAATCACTATGGGCAGCTGTATTAAATAGAAAACTCAACAGAATAAAACTCTTAACATGGATCTTTAATCACTGTCCTGTACCTCATGAGGGTATAAATTTCATCAAACTTCATGAGAAAAACCCTTTAGGTAACTTCTTATACTTTTAGTATATTTGCTAATAGCTTTTTTTGTGATTTTAGGAAAAAGCTGTACCTAATGAAGCACTTTTGATTTACATGCATATTTCTAGAATAAAAATGCAGCATTTTGCATCATATAAACTACTTCTGAACTTGCATTTTCTTGTGACAGCAACACTGTGACTGACAAGGAAGCTGTACCACAGGAGGAATCACTTGTATTATTTATATTGTCTCTGTGCATTTGAATACATTGGTCCAGTATGCCTGTGCATCATCACTAAACAGTTGAATGGAAAGTTTGTTATTCCTAGCAACTTAAAATAGATGGTTAAAGACCTGAAACACATATATATATATAAATTATTCATGAATAAAACTGTGAAAGGTCAAATCTTGACGGGATAATGCTTTCTGAAATACTGCAAGGGAAAGGAACATCAATAAAAGAACAACCCTGATAAAAGTTATAAGTGCATTTCTCTTAACCTTCAGTGGAAGTGTTACTTAAATATCTAGTAGCACAGATGTTCTTTTCACACCAGAAACTGTCTGATGGGTCTCCTATCTGATCTTGAAACATCAACTGATGACAGATTCGGAAATGAAATGGAGTAGTCATACAAACCTCTTACAGCAAGACCTCTTGAAAAGACCTCTACTCACTCGAGTTGAGCAACTGTGAGGAAACATAGTAAGTAGCACAGTTTGTATCCATGATCCTTCCCAAAAGGAAGGTGTGACAATTATATACATATATTTGCATAGATCAATCAATTAAAGCTGGTAATACCTACTTGTAATGTTTCTTTCCATTATCAAATATTCAATTTATAGATTCAAATGTTTTTTACAACCCAGAGGCTGACAATCAATACAGCTAGGAAGAAAAGCTGGTTTTCATGGTATTGTAATTGCTAAAAATGTACATGAATAGTTTCATGCTATTTTTTCCGGCACTGCTAAATGAAAACTTCACTAAAAAGGTTATTCTTTCTGAAACTCTGTTTTAGTTTCCATTAATGTCTGCAAAAGACAGTCTCTCCTTGAGTCCAGCAAGAGTATTAGAATGTAGTTGGTAATTCTGCTCCCAGTCTCCAAATACAGTTTTGTAGTGTTTCAGGCACGGACATGTATTGGGGTTACTCTTAAGCAACACACTCTCATTTGGCATCACCAGCCAAACCTGATCCTTTGTCTGTTCAGGTGTGGAAAATAGGCTCAAAACTCAAGAGTGTTTCCTTGGCTCTTGCTGAACAAGAGCTTCCGGCTTCTGTAAGTTTTTTTTCCTTTGGTGGCTTTGAAGGCAGAGTGAAATGTGTACAGGATTCCCTAACAGAAATAGAACAACTTTATTGTCATAAAGTCTTATCATAGTGTCATAAATAGATGACAAAGATATAAAAAACACTTTTCTATTTTACCTTCCACAGTTTTCATGGGAAGATTTGATCTATCTTTTTTATTGTTGACACTGTCAGTTGCACAATCTGGAGGATGCTGTGAGTAAACTCTGTAAAAGACTATGCAAATATGACTGAAAATCTAAAGATTTCAGGTTAAAAATATAGGGCTTTAAAGATGGTTAATATTACTCTCCTAATAATTTATTTGTTTTCCTTTTTTTTTTTTTCCCTAGTAATTCTGTGTAATTTATTGATACTAAGTCTAGCATCTGCATTTTCAGTGAAGGATACTTTCTTCAGCTGGACTTTCACAGTTCAGCATCAGTCAGTTTCTAGTTAGATTGTGAGATAAACCAACTTTGCCTTAAAAGAAAAGCTGTTAGGGCTAAACCCACTTTTAAGTGGCACTTGCTTTGTGGTTGGGGGTTTTGTGGTGTTTTTTTTTTTTTTTCCTTCTACATGTTCAGAATTAACATCAATTTGTATTATTTGGAAATTTCTCAACTGAGGATTTTGGGAAGACAGATAATTTAGCAAACTGGAAGCTGTTAAAACACAAAAGCACTGAGAATCCTAGAAATAATCATAGAATGGTTTCAGTTGGAAAGGACCTTAAAGATCACCTAGTTCCAACCCCCTGCTGTGAGCAGGGACACCTTCTGCTAGACCAGGTTGCTCAAAGCCCCATCCAGCCTGGCCTTGAGCACTTCCAGTGATGGGGCACCCACAGCTTCTCTGGGCAGTCTGTTCCAGTGCCTCACCACCCTCGTGGTGAAGAATTTATTCCTTATATCCAACGTAAATCTACCCTCTTTCAGTTTAAAGCCATTACCCTTGTCATATCACTGCAAGCCCTTGGAAAAGGTCCCTCTCCAGCTGTCTTGTGGGCCCCCTTTAAGTACTGGAAGGCTGCTATGAGGTCTCCCTGGAGTCTTCTCCAGGATGAACAACTTTGACTCTGTCAGCCTGTCTTCATAGGAGAGGTGCTCGAGCCCTCCAAAGGTTCATGGGCTTATTATGTTTAACAGTCCCTACAATGCTTTTAGAGAGAGATCTAGACATTCATGGACATGAAAGGTGACAGTAATTTACAGTTTCTTCCTGATACAGATATTTACAACTATTTAGCAGTTACCACATATGGTGACTGTTTACCAGCCACCATTTAAAAAAGATTATTGTTCTCCTTGGAAATCGTAGACTAACCACATATACATAAAATCAGGGATAATGTAGTAAGTACTTCTCAAGGCCTGACAGTACATAAAAGCTAGATCTTACTTTTGAACAAAATTATGTGTGACTTTTAAAAACAGTCATCTCATGAATAATATTTAAGACACTAGCATAGTTTTTAAAATATCAAAATACATGATTCTGTTGAAAAAATAAAAGCTGCATTTCTAATACAAAGGGAGGATATAAAAGAAGACTGGATCTACTCAATGAGTGGAAGAGGAAACCGACTCTCACACTTTAAGTCCTTACTTGCTGCTTTTCCCTCCACATGGACCCCTCTGAGAGGTGGGAATTGTGCTGTTGCTATATTTCTCATGGTTCCATTAATCACCTTGCATCCCTGTTCTTTAGGGATGAGGATCATAGAATGTCTTGAGTTGGAAGCATCATCTAATCCACCTCCCATCCTTGCATGGGACAACCCCAAAGTTCACACCACGTTTGAGGGCACTATAGATGTTGTATTCCTATGGCTTAGCTAATTCCTTTTTATTATATTTCTGAGCTTTTGAAATGAAATTTTATGACCATCTGATTTCTGCTTCGTATGAGAGAATTACAGTAAGAACCATCAGCTTTGTCTTCAGCCTAAGATATGCCTCTGTCTGCCTATGCAAGACTGAATTTAACTGTTATTTAACTGTAAATGCTGAGTGCGTATTGTGAGAGATGCTCTCACAATAGGATGCTTTCTCCCTCCATTGCATCCTGTTCACTCCATTGTTTGCTTGCATAGTTTTTCTACACACTGTAACAAAGAGTCAGTGTCTACTGAAAAACAGAAGTGCTTCTGGTAACTTCTGTTTTCTTGATAAAGTAGGAAACTGTCTATAATATATGCTTTATCACTGTTCCCATCTCAAAAAAGTCTATGAAAGAGGGTATCCTGAACCATTTTGCCAAGTGGAGGTGCAGAAGCTTTGAAGGATTACAAAAGATTTGAAGTGCTAGAGTGTTCGGTCAAAACAACAGTATATTCTGCTCAAGTGACTTAGAATATCAGGTTTTCTCAATCTGTTCAAAGCTGCAAAGTAGAAAATACACTTAGACATTGTTTAAAATACTTTTGTTGGCTTTGTGCAACATGTACAGGAGAGATGTTTCAGAGAAATAGGAACAGTACTGGCATAATGAATTAAAGACAGGAGGCTTGCATGGCAAATAATGAAGAATCATATATTTAGGAATCTAAAGCTTCTTAGACATCCTCGCATTAGGTAACACAGAAAAATCAGTGAAATATATATCATTACGAAATTGTGGAAAATGTTAACAAGACAGAAAAAATCCAACAAACTGTTCAGAGCTAACCTCATAGGTTAGGTCGTGGTGGACCAGATATAATTTTACAGCAAAACCACAGGCACTGTCATTTAGAAAGCTTCTACAGAACAGTAATTTATGGATTTGATATTTGAAATAAAAGACAACTGAGCCCAACTAAGCTGAAGAACATTCAGTATATCTGTGCTGGGGGAAAAAAAAAAAAAAAAAGCAGTCATAAAGATTCAACCAGGGAGGACGAAACATGGGGAAAGGAGAGTATTGGAATTTAATAGATTTATAGTCTGCCTTGCAGCTATTCAAACCAAAAATGTTTTGTCTGTGTATTCTACACAAATATTTGCTTATTCAAACTACCTGAAATGCTCACAATAGTATATTAAAATCACTAGAGTGAGCAAAAATACAAGGATGCTAAAGCAATTTCATTATCATACAGACATTATTTGGCAGAAAAAAAAGACAAGCTTTCCACATTTAAGCTAATGTTCCTCTCTGATAGCAGAGGAAATAGGACTGCAAAGTTACTGATATAGCCATTGCCAACACGTACTTATTGTGTAAGTCAGACTCT
Organism: Patagioenas fasciata; assembly: GCF_037038585.1. NCBI lineage: Eukaryota > Metazoa > Chordata > Aves > Columbiformes > Columbidae > Patagioenas > Patagioenas fasciata. The sequence continues at coordinate 44,402,310 of NC_092521.1, read as the reverse complement.
CTCTGATACAATAGGTGCCAGTGTATATTACTGAAGTATTTATCATAACATTTATCTGTAATTAACTGTTAGTGGGAAGCATGCCATTCCAGGTCTGACAGCATAAGGGAGGTAAGGCTGCTGCAGTTCCATGCAAACAGGTTCAACCAGTAGTGAGGCTGAAGATGTTTTCCTGGTAGGCAGACACAGGCACACCGTACACAGGTACACTGTATATATACTTGTATACATATATTCATGATCAAACACACAAGTCAAAGGCAGACACACAGGACACTCAGGTGAACAGAGAGAGCACCAATTGCCCCATCCTGCTCTCCCTTGGCTGAGTAGAGTGAAGGTCCACTAGTGACAATACATACAATATGTGTGTACATACACAGGTGTACACATATATTATATATGTGTATAAATATACTTTAGATATATACATATGTACAGTGTGGGTGCCTCCAGAAGCTGGGCTCAGACACTGCAGGAGTCTGCTCATCAGCTGTTGCTGAATCCCAGCCTCCCCAGTTGCTGGCAGCTGGATACACAAGCCCCTGATGTTGCAGCCCCTCTCCAGCTGCTGGTACAGACCATCTCACTGGTTTGTACTAGTGCACACACACACATATGTGCACACACTCGCACAGACACAAAAGCTGGTCTGTATTCCCCATGTCTCATAGCTAAACAATAGCTGGTTCTGTACATTGAATCAGGATACTCCAGTCTGCTGATTAAGTGTCATAGACAAAAGATGACTTGGTATGCTGCAAATAGTTTTTAAAGCATTGAAAATATTGCTGGAGACACTGAGCTACTGCCTCCCAATAAAACCAAAAATAATTAAAACCAGTTGTTCAGAACTTTTGGTTGTTTATCTGCTTCTTAATATTCTGAATAATGATACGTATCAGAGTGTAAATTTAACAGAAATTTCCCTGAACAGTCATTCTGGCTGCGATCTTATTCCCATTATCTTGATCTGTGTTCTTTATACTTTCATACAAACATTCCTTACTTATATTGCTGTTGCAGCAGATCAATGTCTGGTGATGCCTTCTGTTGCACAGCTGCAGTTTCTTATTAACGCAAATATAAACTATTCTCAGTCCACATAGACATCCATTTTGTTACCTTGAAGAACACTGAAATTCCAGATTGCCCAAAAACCTTAAAAGCATATTGTGTGTTTCACAAACAGGCATAATGGTTGCATTGCTGTATGGGGAAGGGTTTACAGGTTGGAGATCGGTTGTTTTTGTGGTTCTTGGTTGCTCTGGGCAATGAGATGGAAGGATACAGGGTGACTTATTCCATGCAGATCTTTCAGATAATGGAGGTCTGTAGGCTGGCATGTTAGGTAAGGTGGAAACCTGAATCCAGTTTTTCACTCTCAGTCCTTTGTCTTTGCTCCCTGAGCAGAGAAAAAATGCTGCACACATGCATGACACTGATCCTCTTCATATAACATCTGCACAGCATCAGGAGGATGGACTAGGGACTCGGCAAGTTTATATTTAACGTAGAACTAGTGACTAGTTCTCTCCCTCTTTTCCCCAGGCATTTCCTGACAGGAGATGTAGGTTGTCAAATCCTGTGACATATTCCCAGTCAATCAATCATGCAAACCTTTTCTCTTTAACCTCTATTTGGGTCCTACCTTCTTATTTATTTTGTTTGCACAGTTCGCACCAGTCACCATCTAGCCCTTGAAGTCATAACTTGAACTCCTTCTTCCTGAAAGTTATCAGTGTCCTGGCTCACTTGGCTGTATTAGCTGTAAGTTCCAAACCATCTTGGATTGTATTAATGTGATATGACAACCAAAATGAACAAGCCCAATCATATAGACAAGTCTCACACTTCAGGGAACACGCAGGGAGCAGCTATTCCAGTCTCTTATTGATTTTGATTAGGGAGTGAATGTGTGCAGGCAAGCTCTTTAACATTGCATTTCTGTTTATTCTGTCAAAGCCAGACTGATTATTCTGTAATTCTACATAGAACCTAGGACTAAGAAGAGATCTAAAAGAACACCATGCAAGTGGGTTGCAGTGTAGTATCCTGCTGCTCAGAAGGAAGAAGTAGGAGGCAATCAGCCCTGAAAGGAAAGCAGTTTGTTTCTGCAGAGGAGAGCATTTATGCACCTGTATTTTTCAGTGAGACACCTTGTATTTTATGTGCTGTTCTTCTCACTCCCCCTATGTAGGCTGTGCATTCTGGGAGTGGTGCTACCTTTGCAGATGCTGACTAGAATAAAGACCATAATTCTGATTTGCCTTTATGCAGGTAACACACACACGCACATAAGGGGAGTCACCTTTGTGTGCTGAATTAGGAGTCTGAATCCTTCATTCCACTCTTTCTCCATCCAGATTGCCAGAGCAGAGGGGAACTGAGGCCTCATCCTTACCTTGTGAAATTAGTTCACTGCATTGCTTCTGTGACCTAAGGGAGGATCTGAGGCCCCACCAATCCTTGCAAGTAAATCAACATGCAAGAGCTGCCATAACCTACTGTTTATTTCCTTTATTTACATATTTTCCATTGGGCTCGCATTTCCCATCAACAGAAATTCTCTACACAGGTTAATGCTATTACTGGGAAAAACACAATATTTGAACCCTGAAAAGCACTAAGAGCATGTCATAGATACATCTGTGCAAAGTCCAAAGCATGCATAGTATTTCTGTATAGAAAAGTTATTTTTATATGTTGAACCAAAAGCTTTTAAGTGCTTACCTAACCACCAGAAAAAGTTGAAGCATATATCCTGCCTGACCACTCACAATCAAATGTTACAGATTTCACAGATTCATTATCTGAAAAAAAAAAGTAAATGAAATTGAAAAGCAAACAAATATGTGTAATGATCTAAATATGTCAAACTACATGTTGCTAATATTTTTCTTAAATTTACACAGTAATAAAACAATCCTGTTTTTATTTAGAGAAATATGAGTGTATTTAGTCGCATAATATTACTGGGAAGCTGTATGAACAGATGCCTTGGAACATTATGTTGCTATGGAAGAAATTTAGCAATAAAAAATTAGAAGCAATTCTGAAACAAACAGAAAATATGTTGTTTCTGCATTCAAGTCCCGAACAGTAGCAAATATTGGAGATGACCATGCTTGTATGCAAGCCTTAATTTGTCTTTGCCAATATGAAGATCGTAACTTCTTTTGTGAATGTGTTGTGCTGATCAAAAGTATCATATTTATAATATATTTACTCAGATATAAGTGATTTTATTATACTTTATTTTCTCCATTTAAAAAATTTGGTAGTGATGCTAGTGATTGCTCCTTTACATCTTAACAGGACATATTCTTTCCTTTAATGTCTTTTCCACTTTCCTGCTTTTCTCCATCCCCACTCCGTTTTGCTGTGCTTTCTGTGCTGAAAAAAAATGTAGATTCAATATTCAAACATGGACTCAAGATTTAAACATGTACTAAATACGAAATGAGATGATCAAACAATGCACTGTGAAATCTGCTTCCCTGCCAGGAACAGAAAACTTGCAATGATGCTGAGTTTTTGAGAGACAATTTCTCAAGAAAAAGCAGTGTGCAAATAATCTTCCTCCATATTCTTCTGCATACTCGGAGTATGCTTCCTACACAGAGTGTTGCATATTCCATACTCTATGTGAATAACAGTATTCATATATTCAAAAATATGTGTAATATTATATCTAAGGTATGAGAGTTTGACATCTATCATAACTTCGTAATTGAAGCCAAGTTCAGTAAATAAAAGCAACCATTCTCCATGTAGAGATATATATATAGATAAATATATATATACACACATATATATAAAAGTGTAAACTTCTGCAGGAAAACAAGTTATTATGATGGAAGTTTGAAGCAGTCATTCACAAAACAACTCATTCGCCTTCTTATAAATGTAGCTAAGCTTTTTTGATCTAATTTTTTCTCAGTCTTTACATTTAAAACTATCCCAACCCCAAAGTTACAAAAAAGTGATTTCTGTATAGTTTGTATATAAAAGATTTACCTTTTAATATATATTAGATGTATCTGTGTATATTTATATCTTGTGTATGTGTGGGTAGATGTATATATTCACACTTTCAGATTGCTCAACATACATATATATATATATATATAGTAAATATGTAATGACCAAATGTTATTAAGTTATTTGAATAAGCTTACTTAACAGATTCTTTTCTAATTTATCTTTTGATTGAACTGTGTTAGAAACCTTCATCAAAATTGGGGAACTTTTTTTCATAAAATTTGAGGAATGTTTCCAAGCGCCTGTAGATTTTCAGTTGTGATTTTTACTTTGTAGTGAAGCATCCTTATCTACAAGAATAAATTAGTCATGACTGCACGGCATTCAGAAAGCTCTGGGCTCTAAAATTGACTATTTCCACCTGAGGACACAAATGAGCAAGGAATGATGCCAGGAAAGAAATGTGTGTTGCAGCTGAACAGAAATAGATATAAAAATGGCTTGTAAGCATTAGCTGTGGAGGCATGCTGCTACATTCCTCGAGCAGAGCGGTTGTTTATCTTCAAGAGGGAGATCTGAAGAGTGACTTTACTTGTCCATGTCAGATACTTCAGAGAATTTTGTAATGGAGTCCTGAGATACCATCCAGCAGGCCAACTTTACAGAAAAAGATAATTTTAAACTTTTTCTGACAATACTATCCGAGAAGCAGAATTCCCCTTTCTTAGGATCACAAAGGAAAAAAAAGAACACTAACATCTGAATTCAAATGGTGCCCCGTTTATATTGAATATAGAAGTATGTAGTATTTCTTATCTATTTAGTAATGTGTTTTCTTTAACTGGAAATGGTAATGCAAATTGTCTAAGCACGGACCTATTTTTCTATTCTATCTTTACAGTTATTTGCAATAAACACAAGATCTACTAAAAAAAAAAAAAAATTCATCATTAATGAAGCATTGCAGCTTTTACTAATGGAAAAAAGAAAACTATAGTCATCTGATGAAAACCACCTCTCATGGAAAGCTAATTTATGATCATTTTGAAGAGTCCAAGAGAAAAAAATGCAAAATAGTAGGACATGGTATCCTAAAATGTTTTCATGATGGAATTTTTTAAAGCTAGTTTTGCCACAAGAACAGGATATGACCGTCTCCAAAATAAAGCTTTTTGATATTGTCAAGGTCTAATAATTTCCCTTTGCACTGTTTTCTGACCTGCTTTTGCCAAAATCAAGTGTTGGTCTCTGCAACAAAAACAGTAGCTTTTCCTTCTCCATATCTTCTTTTAAAACAGTTTTAACACTCTGAATCTCCCTTCATATATATATATATATATATATAAAATTTGTCTAGATATTATTTATGTGGGTCAATAACCAAATGCTCTGTAGACAGATAAAAAATGAAATATTTGTGTATATCTGGCACATGCTTGATTAAATATGTTTTTTCTTAACTAATCAAGACTGGGGATAGGTTAGAGTTTTAAAAAAATTATCCCCCAAAATATTATCAATGAATACAGAGTATAAAATAGACCACCTGCATAAGGAAATGGGATGATTTGAATATTGTTAATTAGTTATTCATCTTACGGAGATGGCTATGAGACCTGGGTTTTGTTTATTGCTACATGAACATGAAGAGGTTACTAAGTATTGAACAAGAAATATTATAATAGGATAAGGCAAAATGAGTGAAAAGTACATAGAAACTCCTTATCCTTCAGTATATGTTGATTATAATTGGCATGGATCTGATTGACTGTAATACTATGACATGCATAGGAGTAGAAAATGTAGGGAAAAGCATAATGGATATACAGTAGCTGCTTTTATTACTAATATTACTAATTATTTACTATTATTAATGCCAGAAATTTAAAGGTATGTTAATAAAGATTCTGAGTATAGACCAAAAATAGGGATCACTATATGGCAGTGGTTCCACATCAGGCTCTCTGACTCCTATTCAGAAAAAAAGAATAGACGGGAGGCCAGGTACATCTCAAGACACATATCATTACATGAAAATTAGTTAAATTAAATTTCCATTAAAGTTAACTGTGTGAGACAGCTGCAACTATGAGGTAAAGATAAGTTCAATCCCCTTAGGCATCCTTTAAGCAAATGTTTTCAGTGACTTAAGGTTTTTAATATTGTAAATTTGGACTGCCTCCCAAACAAAGTAACATTACATAGTTCACACATGATTGTACAGGTGCATCCACAGAATAATATGTGAAAAAAAAAGAAAAAAAAAATTTAAAACCAACCTTTTTCTAGAGGCCAAAATGAACATCCTACCTGTTCGCATCTCAACTCACATTGAGATGATCACAGAGTGCTATAAAGATGTGCCAAAATGGGATGCTTAAACTCTATGTATGTTTGCACAGGCATATATGCATTACAATGTAGTATGTGTCTGCGATCAGTATATTTTCTCTTACTGGAAGTAGTATCATTGTTCTACTAAACAGATAAATGGATTCACCACTAATCCACCAGTCCTTTCCCTATTTATCCATCCACTCACTTGATACTACAAAATACTTTCACCTGAGTTTGCTGGGACAATACACTGACTGAGGAGCAAAGGGAATACCAGCAGGTACCCTTAGTCTTTCCATACCTCTCACCTATCTAGCATCCCTTCTCTTGAAAGTTAACCTTAGCTTTCCCCCAGGCAACTTTCTAGCCAACTTTTTCTAAGGCTGCTGAAAACAAAGGAAAGTATATGGTTTAGAAACTGAGGATTATCTTTGTGATGCCTAGTTTATGGCTAAATAACAGGGGAAAAAAGTGAACTAGATGAGTTTGACAGCATGATAAATGCATTAAGCAACATATTTTCAAGCTCTTCAGAGAAATGAAATGCAGTAAAGATTCTACTGAAGAAGATAAAAATAAGAAGGGGGTTTCCTCCCCCTCACATTTTGATATAAAGTGTACTGAACAGTTTGCATGCACCACATTTTGGGAAGCTCACAGCTATACTTAAGACTTACAACATCACTACCTTAACATAATTCTAAGAAATTAAAACTAGCTCTGCTGATCATTAGAGTTGTGTTTTTTTCAAAACAAGCAGGTGTTAATCAGCTGGATTTGCTTAAACAGGTGAATCTCATTAATATGGTATGTGGGAACAATTTAATCTACTGATATTGTTTTTACTGCATTAGGGATTTAGCTATAAAAGATATTTTTCCTATTTATTTATGTATAGCACACAGATAACCTAGATATTGCTGCTAGAGCATATATTATCAGAGTATACTTTCTCATGTGTCATAGTTTTCTTTCTTTTAAACCTTGTGCCTTTTAATGTTTATAAGGAAGTACCCACATAGAGAAAGGGTTGGAGTTTTTGTTTGTTTGTTTGTTTTTTGTTTGCTTGTTTGTTTGTTTGTCTTTTGAAGGAAAAAAAAAGTCAAGATTTTGTATTTTCAGTGTGATCAGTTCTATAAACAACTGAAACAGAGCATGCTAGGAAGAGATTTTTTTTTTTTTTAATACAAAGGAAACTTGTATGGCCTGAGGACAGAACTTCTTGTCATTCAAATAAGGTGATTCAAGGTAATATTGATAATTTGCTACAGTAAATGTAAAGGGCTTTTAATCTAATTAGATGGTTTTATACTTTTTTCCACAGTTTTAAATTGTTATATAAGATGCAGCTGGAAACTGGGCTGAAAACATTGTCCCCTTTTAGCTCTTTTAAAACCTGAGGAGTTTTATTTGTGACCTCAACTTTCTACATAGGAGATTTCATTTAACAAGCGTTTACAAAAGGAAGTAGTGCTTTGGTGTGGTTGGTTTATTTTTATTGTCTTTAGAAAAAGTATAATTGCATCTTCTTTTCGTATCTCCACATTGAAACGAGGAAGGAGAAAGAATTACATGAAGTTGGGAGTGAAAAGAGGGACTTCGAAACAAAATATTTCAGTAGGGCCAACTGCTCTTTCTTAGTTCAATTTCATGGCAACCTTCGATGTAGAAGTTGACAATCACTGTCCATTCAGACTAGAAGACTTTGAGAACTTAAATTGGTGTAAGTTTATTAGTATGTAGTATAAGGTCAGACTGTTTTGGAATAATAAATATAAAACTGATTGTAAACTGGAAGTTTAATTGCTGAACATGGTTTGTGCCACATATCAAGTTAAAGCTGAGTGACCATATTTGCTGTACATAATGTAACAGATCTACTTAAATCAAACATTGCAAGTGGAATAGGTAAAATCAGTTGAAACTTGGATACAGATAGACTTTTATTCTGGAAATTAAAATAAGAGAGTTATTTTCTACTATGGGTAGTTGTTGCTTGAATTAGTGCTCAGAGCTATGAAAGCTCTTTATCTCTTGTTCACCTTCATATCCTACTATTAAACAAAAAGTCTTTTGAAAGAAAGAGTGGAATCTGTATCTGTTTCTGTCAAATGACAACACCAACACATATTACTACAGATGGCTTTATCAATATTTGAGAGTAATCTCTTTAAAGAGTTTATTACCTTTACAGTGAAAGAAACTAACATTTTTGGAGCCTGATCACCTCTGTCTTCTGCAATTTTTTTTTTTACATATATGTATATATATAAAACATATATACTTTTATAAAATATTTTATATACCTGTAGCATATCCTTTAGAATTATACATGTAATGTTTGTATATATGTAATAATTTTTATAAGCTATATATTGTGTGCAGTATATATACTTTCTATACTATACCTATAAAATAATGTTTAGAATACATATTATGTTACAGTGTATATGTGTATAAATAATATACACACACATATAGATATCTGTATACACACATATCTTTTAGAATACGCTGATATTCACCAAATCTAAGAACCTCAGCTAAGGTTGTCTCATCCAGTTACACTAACCTGTGAGCAGTAGTGCCAGTCTTCACACTGATAAATTTGGTTTGGAGCCATGAGTCTTTCACAAACACAATTTTAAATAAACAACCAGCTGGGCAACAAGTACCAGTAGTTTTTAAGACCTGATTTTGTTCTCCTCTCAGCTATGCTTGTACTTACAGCCTCTGAAGATTCTGTGTGTCCAAAACTTCTGACTAGCTCTACGGGAATAACTTTGAAGTATCTGACATAATGTGCCAATATGAGAATGCCCTCTCCTTTGTTTATCTAATACTCATTTGTTTAAATGAGAAGTAACTGATTGTTTTTTCTGTTGCAGTACAGGTCTTGATTTTCTGGGTAAAAACGTCCTTTACTGACTACAGTGCAAGCTGTAGTGTTAATGTTATTTAATTTTTTTAAGTCTATATTTATATAATCAGCAATGTAAAGTTAATACCAAAGGACTGAATCAGGAGTAGTGTGAAGAAGGGCAGGAGTTTATGTGCATTGTGGTACATTTTATGCCTAATACTGTGCTATAAAGCTTTCTGTCACAGTGACCTTTGCATTCTGTCATACTGAAGGGAATTATTCTACATAAGGTAATAACATTTCTTTCTTGATTCTGAAACAGATTATTGACAAATATTTGAATAAGTATTTGTGAAGCTAGCACTTCAGCATCTGAATCTGTGGGGTTTATTTTCCTTCTAGCTAGGATGATGCTGGGCAGAGTCGGTATTCTTGTGTGCACTTAGGGCCTGTAGCATTAGTTGTTTATAAAAACATTTTGTCTCCAACGTCTTATGTGAGATGGTGGCCTTGCATTAAATGTTTCTGGGGAAAGCTTAACCAAAACTGGTTCTGTTTGTTTTTGGTTTTTTTGTTTTGTTTGTTTGTTTGTTTCTGTAAACTGGATAATCCAAGGAAAGTATTACAATTCTGCAGGCTCTGGGAAGCTGTAGGGGATTCACACTTTGGAGAAAGGATTTGAAAAAAGCAAGATTCATCTTATGGACTTACTGCTAAAAATATGATTTCTAAGATGGAAAGAAATGTCATGTTGTATGTGTTGGTTAGAGCTTGACAAGAACACTTATGAGATTCCAACCGATGTTAAACATACCCTATTCAGATGGTTCTGGTTGAATAGACCCTTTCCTACATTTACTGCCCCTCATTATACTCAGAAACTTTCACAACCTGAGAGGAAACAACTTTGAAAGGACAAAAGATCTGTTCTCTGATAGAGTGACAAGGAAAACATTATTTGAATGATACCACAAAGGATAGGATTCTGTATCTGCATATTATACTAGAAAAACCTGTATTCTGCCACCTGTTTTCTGCAGTCCACACCACCTGTTTTCTGCAGTCCACAACCTGCTGGCATAGTTTGGCTTGTGGAAATTTCATATGCTTATAGCTGTGCAAATAAAATCAACACCTAGCTTTTTATACACTACTCAGTGCTCCAAAATATAGATACTTCAAATGAGTTCTGGCCTAATGTCTCATGCTTAGATCCTTAAATACATGAAAGAGAGCAAGATCTGGAAAGACCTGTGCCTTTGGATCCATCTGCAAAATGGACATCATCATGTTACATCATCTCACAAAAGCACTCAATTGAGTTTTGTTGTTGTTGTTGTTGTGTTTTGTTTTGCTTGTTTGTTTTCCTGAGCATGATTTAACAACACAAAGTCTAATAAGATCTGAGGCTTGGAAACCAAAGAAAGAGAACAATCAGTAATGCCACTATTAACTGAGCACCATCCTTTTGGTGTACAGGGCTACTGTGATTATGGAATAAAGTTTGCATCCTAAAGTTTATGCAGAAGGGAATGAGATGAAGATTACAGTATTCCTGAGTAGCTGACTTTAAAACTTTGTGTTCTCTGAAGTACTATCGCATGTAACTATGCATAGCATAGGATGAAGTCTACAGATATGGATAAATACATTAACTTGGACTGAGCTTCTTTTATAATACTATTTGTCATTGCTTACTTGACATATCTATATGTGGAATGAGAGGAATATTGTCTAGAAAGATAAAATTACTACAGGAGAAAGTTTACCTGCAGTTGACAAGTGTAGCTTTAAAAATAGCATATTTGAATTCTTGATAGATGAAATAGCTCAGCATGTGTGAAAACTTATGATCTACTGTATTTTTTAAAGCCCAAATTACCATAATATATTTGAGTATGCAGAAATATTTCTGCTTTGTTAAGTAATTAAAAAGATAAAAATTTAGCCCAAGGTGAAGTTAAGATTAGTGCATTCAAAATTCTTCGATAAAACAAACGTACGTTTCACACAGTTACAGATAAAATTTATTAACCGAAAGCATTCTTGGCAATAAAATGAATTACACTTTAGTTTGAGTTCCAATTCATACTCTCTAGATCTACTATGAATAGCAGAACTTGTTAACCTGTTTGTATTCATAAAGCTATATGTGTCTAAGTCTTACTTAATTTTATGTGCAATGACTGTCAAGATCAAAACAGATACCTGCCTAACTAGATAAGAAATATTTATAGATGTTAATTGTATTTATTTGGTTTTATTTCCTTTTTTTTTTTTTTTTTTGAAAACATGTGTTCCCAAAACCTCTAAAAACGAAGATGCCATAGGGCCATATGTTTATAAGTGTTTTTCCCCATTTAGCTACAGGAATTTACTGTCCATAAGACAACTTCTTGTAAAGTCATGGAGTACATGTTCAACTCTCTTTGGAATAAGGTAAAATTTTCAAGGGCTAGTACCTGTGGATATAATTGTCCATTAAAATACAAATCCATTATACAATTGAAGCACCCCATCATAAAATGCAGTTCACTATAAAAAAGCAGTATCTTCTCTAAAATTTTTTTGAAAGAGAGTCCTTGAGGTCCTTTATTGGATTTTAAATACTTAGTGCAAGTAAGGACTGTGGTTTCTTTTCCACCTGTCCTCAAAACCTAAGACTTAGGCTAATACAAATCTAATCCCATTTTCATGTACCTTCATTTTCTAAATCATTCTCTTCTTTGATAAAATAGGTAAATATTGACTCATTACAATTTATTGCTATTCCTGGCTGAATTCTGAGTTAGACTTGCAGAAATAAAATTATTAAAATTATTTTACGAAACAGTTGTGATATATTACCATCAAGGATTCCTGATTGCATAGCACTGATTCTACGTTTACCTATTCTTCAGGTAAACAGGGTAGCAAAAGTGTCTTTGAAAGTGCAAAAGTTGAGAGAAGGTTGGGGACCATAGAACATCTACTATTTTTCTTGGTCAGATGTGATCCAAGGATGTTCAAAGCCTGTGCTTGCTGTACTTGCTTTAAGAAAAGAGAATTAGTTTGGTCAGGGCAATTTTTATCAGCATGTACTATAGAACCAGGATAATTTTAGGTAAGTAAAATTCAGCTGTATTGTTTAGACTGAAAGAATATGTGTAAAAACAAATCTGCCCCTGCCCATTATCTTTCCCACATGCAGTCTTTCTTCTGCATTTGCTTTCACTCGAACAAGTTTATTGAACATTGATTACACAACATTGTTTTTGACAATATCACTTTTAGAAAGCCAGTCAGTATTGGTGCCATAAGCAGACAGCTTGCAGGTAGCTGTAACATGGATTCATTTGCAGCTGAGACCTCTCCAGATGACTGTGTGAATTTAATGGACCTGAACAAGGATCGTGCTTGTCCCTTTTGACATGACTATATGAAGCCACTGTAGATATTACCAGAGATGGTTTAAAACAGTCCTGCTAGTACCCTCAGCTACCTTTAATGAACCAAACCAATTCTAATCTCATAAAACTGAAACGAGTTTTGTGCTTTCATTGACTATAAAAACTTTAGAGATCAGTCATCCAATTCTGCCTTTACTCAGCCATTAATATTGAATTAAAATAATAGAATGGTTAATTGGGGGTTTAATGACTAATTTTATCTCTTTCCTTAAGAAAACTTAATTATTGTGGGCTTTCAACAAAGAAGAAATAGCTCTGCTGTAGTAGTCTTTTGTTTACAATTTCTAACGTACTGCCTTCAGAGGTAATTCAGCCAGTCCAGCAGTACTGCTATAAATCCCCACTGTCCTTTTTACTTCCCCACACAAACTTCCCTGAAAAATTAACATACTAGTAAATTACATACTTAGCATAAGGGTGATTAATGTTAACTTCACTTTCACAATTCTTCTCTATAGGCCTATGTCAATCAGGAAAATTTTCTGTCTTGTCTACAGTCTGATAGATACAGAAAGTGAGTCAATTAAACATTTATATAACTAAAATATATTAATTCTTAAGCCAGACCATTCTGAGTTTGGCCTTATAGTACATTTTTCTTGAACATAATAAAAAAATATAATCTTATTTTCTTTTACATGTAAATCACAGAATCACAGAATTGGCTAGGTTGGAAAAGACCTCAGAGATCATCAAGTCCAACCCTTGGTCCAACTTCAGCCCATTTACTAGATCATGGCACTAAGAGCCATGTCCAATCTCAGTTTAAAAACCTCCAGGGACGGTGAGTCCACCACCTCCCTGGGCAGGCCATTCCAATGCCTGATCACTCTCTCCGTAAAGAACTTCTTCCTAATATCCAACCTAAACTTCCCCTGGCAGAGTTTAAGCCCATGTCCCCTTGTCCTATTGCTAACTGCCTGGGAGAAGAGACCAGTTCCCACCTGGTTATAACTTCCCTTCAGGTAGTTATAGAGAGCGATGAGGTCACCTCTAAGCCTCCTCTTCTCCAGACTGAACAACCCCAGCTCCCTCAGCCTCTCCCCATAAGTCATGTGCTCAAGTCCCTTCACCAGTCTTGTTGCTCTTCTCTGGACCCGCTCCAGCACCTCAATATCTTTCCTGAACTGAGGGGCCCAGAACTGAACACAATACTCCAGGTGTGGTCTCACCAATGCAGAGTACAGGGGAAGGATCACTTCCCTTGTCCTGCTGACCACACTATTTTTGATACAGGCCAGGATACCATTGGCCTTCTTGACCACCTGGGCACACTGTTGGCTCATGTTGAGCTTCCTGTCAATCAGTACCCCCAGGTCCCTTTCTGCCTGGCTGTTCTCCAACCACTCTGTGCCCAGCCTGTAGCACTGCAGGGGGTTGTTGCGACCAAAGTGCAGGACCCGGCACTTGGCCTTGGTGAACTTCATCCCATTGGAATCAGCCCATTTTTCCAGTCTATCCAGATCTCTTTGCAGAGCCCTCCTGCCTTCCAGCAGGTCGACACTGCCCCCCAACTTGGTGTCATCAGCAAATTTGCTGATGATGGTCTCAGTTCCCTCATCTAAATCATCAATAAAGATGTTAAACAGGACTGGACCCAACACTGACCCCTGGGGGACACCACTAGTGACTGACCGCCAGCTAGATGCAGCCCCATTCACCAGTACTCTCTGGGCCCGGCCCTCCAGTCAGTTCTTAACCCAGCAGAGAGTGCACTTGTCCAAGCCACGGGCTATCAGCTTTTGAAGGAGTATATTATGGGAGACAGTGTCAAAGGCTTTGCTGAAGTCTAGATAGACCACGTCTACAACTTTCCCCTCATCCACTAGGTGGGTCACCTGATCATAAAAGGAGATCAGGTTGGTCAGACAGGACCTGCCCCTCCTAAACTCATGCTGGCTGGGTCTGATCCCTGGTCCATCCTGGAGGTGCTGTGTGATTGCATTCAGGATGATCTGCTCCATCACCCTGCCAGGCACCGAGGTCAGGCTGACAGGCCTGTAGTTGCCAGGGTCAGCTTTGCAGCCCTTTTTGTGGATTGGGGTAACATTTGCCAGTTTCCAATCATTTGGGACCTCCCCAGTGAGCCAAGACTGTTGGAAGATGATGGAGAGTGGCTTGGCGAGCTCTTCTGCTAGCTCCCTCATCACCCTAGGATGAATCCCGTCTGGTCCCATAGACTTATGAGGATCCAGATGGTTCAGTAAGCCACCAACTATTTCCTGTTGGAATACAAGGGGACTATTTGGCTTTCTATCCCTGTCAACCATCTCCAGAGGCCAGTTATCCTGAGGGCCATCTGTTTGACTGGTAAATACTGAGGCAAAGTAGGTATTAAGTACCTCAGCTTTCTCCTCATCTTTGTTAACTATATTTCCCTCAAAGTCCAGTAGAGAATGGAGGTTTTCCTTGCCCCTCCTTTTGTTATTAACGTATTTAAAGAAGGACTTTTTATTATCCCTAACAGAATTGGCCAAATTAACTTCAAACTGCACTTTTGTTTCCCTGATTTTTTTCCTGCACTATCTAGCTATTTTCCTAAATTCTTCATAGGTAGCCAACCCTTTTTTCCACAGTCTGTAAACTCTCTTTTTATTTCTGATTTCCTTCAAAATCTCCCTGTTTAGCCAAGCCGGTTGTCTTCCCTGCCGGCTAGCCTTTCAGCGCACTGGTATAGCCTGATCCTGTGCCCTCAAAACCTCCCGCTTAAAGTATGTCCAACCCTCCGGGGCCCCCTTGTTTTTAAGCATTGTTTCCCAGGGTATGCTCTGAACTAGACTTCTGAATAGGCAAAAATCTGCCCTCTGGAAGTCCAGTGTAGAGGTTTTATTGATGGCTCTCCTTGCATCTCTAACTATTGAAAATTCTATTATTTCGTGGTCACTATGCCCCAGGCGGTCTCTAACCACTACATCTCCCACCAGCCCTTCTCTGTTTGTAATCAGTAGGTCTAGCAAGGCCTTACCCCGGGTAGGCTCATTTACCAGCTGATGAAGGAAATTGTCCTCTATACACTCTAGGAAATTCCTAGACTGCCTCTTCTGTGCAGTATTCAGCTCCCAGCAGATATCTGGCAGGTTAAAGTCCCCCACAAGAACAAGGGCTGTCGATTTTGAGACATCTGCCAGCTGCTTGTAGAATAATTCGTCTCCTTCATCATCCTGGTCGGGTGGTCTATAACAGACACCCACGAGGACATCAGCCTTGTCGGACTTCCCCCTGATTCTGGTCCACAGGTACTCAACCTTGTCACTACTGACCTCAAGTTTAACAGAGTCAAGAGACTCTCTAACATATAAAGCCACCCCTCCACCTCTCCTGCCCTGCCTGTCATTTCTGAAGAGCTTGTAGCCACCCATAGCAGCACTCCAGTCATACGAGTCATCCCACCACGTTTCTGTGATGGCAACTATGTCATAGCTTTCCTGCTGCACGATGGCTTCCAGCTCCTCTTCTTTGTTGCCCATACTGTGTGCATTAGTGTACATGCACTTCAAGTGGGCTGCTGATTTCACTCTTAATTCAGGCTTTTTGTCCTTAGGCTGATCTTTGGAGCGCCCAGTTTCAATCCCTTCCCCCTTCAAACCTAGTTTAAAGCCCTCTTGATCAGTGCTGCCAACTTATGGGCTATAGTCCTCTTGCTCTTCCCAGAGGGATGAAGCCCATCTGATTTCATGAGACTAGGTACCATGGAGTTTGCCCCATGGTCAAAAAACCCAAAATTTTTATGGTGGCACCAATCCTTTAGCCATCTGTTAATGAGATGGGCTTTTCTATTTCTCTCTTTATTTGCCTCTTCATCCATTCCGGATAGCACAGGAACTGAGGCAAATATCACCTGTGCTCCTGTCCCATGAACTGACTGACCCAGTGCTTTAAAGTCTTTTTTAATTGTACTGATACTTCTTCTGTTAACGTCCTCACTGCCAGCTTGGACTACTAACAGGGGATAATAATCTGTGGGCTGAATTAGCTCCGGCAGTCTTCTATTAATGTCCCTCACCCTGGCCCCAGGAAGGCAGCAGACCTCCCTGTGGGATGGGTCTGGGCGACATATAGGGCCCTCTGTTCCCCTCAGAAGGGAGTCGCCGACTACAACCACCCTTCTTTGTTTTTTCCTTATAGCTGCAGTCGTAATTCTTTTTGTAGATGAGGTCTGTCCAGGAGGCTCTCCAGGCAGATCTTCTTGGCTGTTCTCTGATGGACTTTCTGGGTCCAGGGCCTCGTATCTATTTGTTGAGGGCACCAAGGGTGGTGATGGTGTTCGAGAGAGGGCTCTTTTGCCTCTCCGATCAGGGACCTGTTTCCATTCCCCCTCATCAACTAGTTCTGCTCCATCCGCCTTATGGCAGGAAGGATGGGGCTTCACCATCTCCGGTTGCACACCCTTAGGAGCCAAAAGGGTTTGACTCCACCAGTCATTTTCCGCTTCACTTTCCCTAATGCTCCTTAGTCTCTCCACCTCTTCCTTGAACTCTGCCACTAGGCACAGTAAGTCATTGACCTGCTCGCATCGTACACAGGTGCCTCCCACACCATCCTCTGGTACCAATGCCAGGCACAGACACTCTGCACAGCCAGAAACCTGGGTGGCTGCATCCTTCTCGGAGGGTAGTGTCTGTGTAGACACCTCCTGTGTAGACACACTCTTTATATTAGCAGCAGCAACAGCTTTCCTTTTTCTAGAAACCATTACTGCCTTTAGTTAAAAAAAAAAAGACCACCCAAACGAAACGAAACCCCCAACAAACTCACCTAAAAGAGCTGGTTGTGTCCAGCCTACCTGCACTGCCACACCCCAGTCTGTGTCACCAGCAACAGGTGAGAGGTCTAACAGCAAGGAGGAACAGAACCTCTGAACCCAACTGCACCATCTACCACCGTCGTTGCTGCGGCAGAGCGTGGGTAGTACTCCCCTGCCTCACAGGCTGGCTCGCCTCCCAGCACCTGGTCTAAAAGCTGATCAATTTATATTTAGCCTAAGATTGAAAAGACACAAGGTTATTTTTCTATAAAATATTTCCTTATCTTCTGGCTTTTTAGAGTCTGGCTGTTAATATGTGTCAGGGTAGCTCTGGCAGAAACAGATAAAATTTGTCTTACTACAGAAGAATATCTTTTTCCCTTTTATAATTAGAAACCAGAGCAAACAATGATCCTTGGAGACAAGGAAACCCAGATAAAACACACATTCTAGATACTGTTAAAAATCTCAGATGATATTTCAAAAAAGTAAGTTGGAATAGCTTAGCTCCTTTTTCCCCCCTTCTCCCTTTGTTTAACTGGCAAATGCTGAAGACAGAAGAGCTCTTATCCACAAAAGCCTGTTTTTATTAGAACAGAATCAAGCACAAGTAATACTTCCAAAAAGCTCACTTTTAAAACACCTATGAAAAAGAGAGCTCAAGGTGACAGACCAGGAATAAAAGACTTTGTAAATAAATCTCTCCAAGCTGTGTCCTCCTTTTGTGCAAGTTCCTTCTCACAGGTTTATTCACAGTCTTACTGACTTCTGAGTTGCAACAAATTCCAATTCTTTACGTCCCAATCAATGTTTTATTTCTGTCTGCTTCGTGGCTGTACACAGGAAGACTTCTTCCCTAGTGAGCAAGTGACCATGAGGGGAAGAAGGTAATCTGCTGCTCTGTGGAGGGTGGTGCTCTACATAAGGTGCAGGAAACTGCCTGTCCATCTACACCACTTATGCAATCTAACGTGATTCCAAACAAAATAGTAGAATTGTTACCATTCATCACAAGGTTAAAAAAAAAAAAAAAACCTGCTGATTTTCTTTTAAATCATTACAGAAATATTTTCCCTGGAAAAAAATCCTTCAGATTTCTGCTTCTCAAATTTAACAAATTACTGCAAAGATCAAATCACTTGAAGTACATCACTTATAACTATCTTTGAAGCTATGGAGAAATTAAAATCAAAATTTTCACTTCCCTGCCATTTGCTTCACTATCTACAGTACAGTCAAATCTTTCAGTGGAACGTTTATGTTAATTGTTGAAGAATCATGATTTTTTAACACTTCAAGCAAAATGTCAGGTTATTTTAGATGAGGGTTGACTACATAATTTTTTATAGCAATGGGAAATTGTTGGTATGATTATTATTTTTCTACCTCTGCTTTTATTTCTGCTAATATTTGAAGATTTGACACAATGCATGATTCTCTGTGACTCTCAGAAGTGCTGCCGAAGAAGATGATGATATCAGTTTCAGTCAGTTAATATGTCCAGTGCTATAAAATAACCTGACAGTCTTCCACTTGTCCTTTCCTTGATTTTTCTTCAGTAAAACCTCACAGGAGAAAACAATGATGTCTGACAAAAACCTTGGAGAGGATTTTTCACAAAGTATAAAATTCAAATTTAATTTACTAAGTGATTTAACTAACTAATTTGAGAACCCTTAGCTGTCATTCATCCTACTATAAACCCAAGAATTTAGGATTTTTTCCCCGAGATGGCTGGCTAACGTGGCTGGATTTCCACTTTACTGTGCCTTTTAGTGCAATAATTCCTCTCTCCCTTTGGGTTACACATGGAAAAGAAGATTATAAATCATTTACATACATTTCAATGTCTCAATGTTATATTCGGTTGAGAGCTTCTCTTTATTGTTTACCCATCTAAGTACGATGAATCTGCAAAACATTAATCACAGCTTTGGTCTTAAATATTCTGAAATAAATAATTTTAAAAATAATTAAGTGTTTGGAAGCTATTGTCAAAATAATTATCCCCTGCTAATCTGTAAGTAAAATAAAATGCATATACTAGATCATATTTAACTGGAGTGTTTGGAAAGTTTGCTCCCTATTTTAGTAAAAATCGTAGTGGACATGTTTCAATCTGTAGCTTCTTTTGTGAAAAGAACAGGTAATATCTCATTCATAATCCCTTTCAATTACCATTCCTGGACTTCCTCTTTATCAACAGGCCACTACAGGCCTATTAAAAGTAAGTCTTTAAATCATATTACATAAAAATAAATAAAATAAATAAATTTTAAAAATAAAACATAAATTATTGTTTCAGTTTTCCATATTTATTTGAACACATTATCATACTAAAACTTCCAAATATATGGAACACTTCTGTAAAAGTGTAATATTTTTAATGAGCTGCACAATGATAGGAAGTGCCATGTTCTTCTCCCAGTAAACACTAAAGACAAGAAGAGCTCCGATACTGAACTAAGAGACTAGACAATAATCTAGCAAAACTGGAGAGGTTTTTTGACAAATTCTGTGTTCTTTGACCTCTTTATATATCACATGCTCTTATATCACATACTGAGCAATAATGCAGTTCTGAAAGTCTTTCCCTAAACTGACTATCCCTCGCAGAGAAAAACATTTATCTTGATTATTATAAAAAGCACCATTGACATCCTACTGCTTCCTTTTTTTGTATTAAAGTGTGTTGGACTACAGAAGCTAAGAAATGTACTTCCAACAAAGGTTACTCTGTAACTTGAATTTTAATTTTCTGTTATTCTTGTTGATCAGGACTCAAGAGAATGTATAGGTGAGCTTAAAATTTGTGCTAAAACTGGTCACTTCCTTGGTCTACCTATTAAAAAACCAAAACAACAACAACAACAACAACAAACAAACAAAAACAACACAACACACAAACAAACAAACAAACAAAAACCAGTTATAAGAACCATCAAGTTGGCAGCTTCTACTCTGGCCTTTCTGCTGTGTATAGGAATAGTTCCATTAACACTGATTTACAATAATGTAAATAAAATTATGCCTGATTCCTGTCTTTATACTTTTCCTCTCCATGCGGTCTGTCTATATAAACTAGAATTTCCTGATTTGTGTTCGTAAGGTTGCATATTTGAATCCTTTAGTAAACTGTAAGTCACAATCTGCAGAAATCAATTAGGCAAAATAGCTTTGTTGCATCAAAAAGGCTGTACTCAAGCAGAAATATGGATTAATGGGTAGGAGAAAAGGAAGAGTCTCAGTAGAATATAAATGCATTGTTGTCTTTGACAAAGCTTGATCACCTTTGTCAATTTGATGAGCACAACTTAACTTTCCAGATAACAACTTTTCTATCTCATGTAGGTTACCTTTCCCCTCTAACGACGAAGTGTTACTCTATTGCATGTTTTACTTTCTTCAGCCATCAACATTGATTTGACAACATTTAATATTGATGTTGACAGCTTTCAGAGCTGGATAACTCCATGGCTTTTGTAAAACGTCGCTCATGAACAGAAGAAAGCAAGACGAAGTGTATCTGAAGACTTGTAAAATAATTTTAAATACCCTATAGTCATTAGTTTGGGATATTCTGTAACCTCTTTTTGTGAATTGCAAGATCTGTCAGTCATATGCAGGAATAAACCATAACTCTTCCCAACTGATGTGCAGATAACAAAGGAAAAACAGCACACTAGCAGAAAAATAAAAGTAAACTTATTGTTTCAAAAATCTGATTTACCTTTGAGCAGGTTCTTTTTAATTCAGCGCAAACTAAAAACTCAAACTACTGAGGCAAAGCAGTCGAAATAGTCGTTTGCTTAGTCACAGACACCAAAGCTGTAAAGGTAAACACACTGTTAACTTGTTATGGCTTAATCAATCACTGTAAATAGTAAACCCTTGAGTAATAAATTATGTAAATACATTAAGTATGTGATATTCTTCAAGTTCTATCACTTAAGTACTGAAAGCTTCTTAGCTTGTGTCTGGAAGAAACAGCAGGTTGAAAACCTGGTAGTCATGTACATAATGTAAATTAAGTCCATGATGGCGCAAAATAGCATCTGACAGAAACTCTGGAAGTTCAAATCTGGAAAGCAAAATGTATGCACTGATAATTTTTAAATTCCTTTCAACCTCTCTTTCCTAATATCAGCAGTGATGAGGTTACTTGCCCAGTACCTCAAATATTAGGTAATGTTTGATTAGCTACAAATTAACTCGTGCATGTTTTTAATGAAATGTACATTGGTTTGAGCATTTAGGCTCAACTCATTTGTTTATAGGAAAAGACCGTGTGTCCCACACCTTTGAGAAGGACTGGACTCTCTCTGGTATTATTGCATATCTTACCTCATTGTTACATACTGGAACTTTAAGTAGTAATGTTAAGTGAAAGCCCACAGTACCATGTATGTTTTATCTCAATGTGAATCGTACCTGTTCTTTATGACTGTTTCACTTTGTCACTTCTCATTGTTTTCATACAGTAAAGGTCACACTTGTAGCAATATACTTATTCTTCCTGACCCAGTTTTTGCCACTTGCTTTTTCCTTAGAAAGGAGACTGTCTCCAGCAGCCTGGTTACAATTGCAAACATGCATACAAGATACTTCTTTCTGTCTTTGGAATAAAAGGGAGGTTGAAAGAACAATAACTGTCTTGGCATAATTGTGCTTTAGAATTGCTTGTTTAGGAGGGAATGATAAGGAAACTATTTTCTAGCACTCTCCTCATTGCTGAATTTTGTCTTAAATCCCCATTCACCTTCTAATATCGCTGTATATGTAGCTGCTGTAACTGTTATTCAATTCAGCAAGATTGTATATGTATACATATACACAGTTATTTGTTTCTTTGAGGTTTTTGCTTTATAGTCTTTACTTTTTGATCACTAATCCATTAACATTTTTATTAACTGCAATATATTTGTTAAAACAACATAAAGGAAGCTTGTAGTGTACTCTTTTTTGTTCTGAGTTATCCAAGTTCCTTGAGTGTAGCTTAGCAATATTTCAATGCACTGTGTTTTATTTTGCTGTGTGTATAGATTTTGTACAAGTGAAGCAAGCAAAATTTGTGGTAGAACATCATATTAATGAAGGGATGAACATGCAGTTTGACCAAAAAACATCAGAAAAACCCACAATGAAGAAAGGTGCTGAAAAAAGTCAGAAACAAAAAAAAAAAAAAGTGAAAAGATTTACTTCTCAGGAATAACAGAAACAAACAAACAATCAGACTTTTGGAACTGGGTTTTTATTCTGCTAACAATCAAAATCTGTTTGTAGCTCAGCCTTACTTAAGACATTGAACTGTCTTGCTTTCACTTTTCTGTGGTTTTATCTTTTCCCCATGTAAATATCTTCACACTTGCCACACTTGAAATTCAGAGAATAAACTACGGATCTAGTGAAGTTTATCCTCTACCTGGTTTTACAGTCTCTCTACTAGGAATATGTAGACATAAGATCAAGGATGCCTATTCTACATCTAATGTATGTGCATAACTCCTGTAAAGTTTAACAGGAATTATGTGCATATAAAGATAAAACTACCTCTGTGGGGTAATAAAAAGGAGTTTGGTAAGCTCAGTGGAGAGGGAAAAGTCAGTCCCTTACATTTGAAGACATGAATTGTCTGAAATAAAACTAAATTGCTCAGTTCTTATAGAATATTGTGAATTTCCACATTAATGAACACCATATTTTCCTCTTCTCACAATGATTTCCTCATAAAGGCTTTTCTTTGCAATTTCTGTGAAGGACGTAATTTGTGTTTTGACTTTATGTCTGTGTTCCTACATCACATAAAATATGGCCCTGAATTGTTCAGTGCCATCAATTTTATGTGTGTTCTACTTCTGCGGGGGACTGTTGTTATCCAGTCTCCAGTAAGTCACTTACCAGTATATCAGCAGTAATAAAAATCATAGGGTTTGTTATTTATTTATTTATTCTGTCTTTTTATTCTATTCTTATTATATGCTATCTTTTAGTCTCGGGTTACATTCTGAAGCCAAACTATTTCAATGAGTACTGTGGTTTGAAATGTTCACCATTTATCAGAACTTAAGATTTCATTAAAGAAAATTTGAATTAAAATTTGTAAATAACTTCAAGTAAATGCAATTATTGGCATCTTCATCAGTGGAAATACATCATTGGTTTCTTCAGGGTTTTGCTTTCTTTTTTCCCCCGACTGCCTACTAAAGAATAGCTTACAGTAATATATCAGACACTGTTTTACAAGACAATTATTTTCTTTTGTCATTCTATCCTCATATTCTAGATTACTACTGTCTCATTTTGTTATTTTTTTGCATAATTCAACAATACATTCTGTAGCTGGTGAACTATATTTCAACAACTTTCCAGTGAAAAAGAGTAACCAAATCCCTCTGCTCAGGGATGTTTTACAAGAACTAAATTGAAGACTGTATTCTGTATGTCAGATATCTGGAAATGTAGAGCAATGAAGAATGGTGACTGTAAAGTACATCTAAATTACCCGTTTCCACTCTTCATTGGAGCCTCATGCAGTTGGTGTTGTCCACGCTGCTTTGGACAGTTCATGTGAGAGAACTTCTGCACATGCATAGCTATTCCATGGTTCTCAGTCTGAAACTTCCACATAGCCTTTATCTCTTTGGTTCAACAAAGCTGCAGAAGATATTTTGTAGATGTTTGGCTGCAGGATAACCACTCTGCTGACGCTGCCCATTTGGGAGACACACTGAGGTGCATTTGTAATATACCAACATGTGCCCCAATACCCTTATCCCTTTTCACAAATTAGGTATCTTTTTGTGATGTGTATCTGATCCTGATGAAATAATAAGAAAGGATACCTTTCAGCAGTTTGGATTTCTTATGCTAGTGATCTTCTTTGGGAGAGGATAAGTATGTATGTCCCTGGAAGAGAATCAGAGAGAATGCTATATATTCTGTATTTTTAACCATCCTAAGCTAAGCTTTCCAGAGTGTTTGCTTAGTCTAAGATGAAAAAAAACACACAGATTTGAAAGATGATTCCTCAAGGATGTAATCAAGGTATAGACTCAATCCTCATGAGTCAAGAAGCCGAGGACACAGCAGACTACTGCCAAGGTGCAGCAAGGGCAGGCTGTTCCAGACAGTAAGGTGAGCCAGCAGCTGAGGATGATGACAAGGCAGGCAAGGATAGTGACAGGACTGTCAGGCTCAGTACCCACAGTTCCTTCACCTGTGCAAGCTGAGTAAGTCAAGTCTGTTGTCAGCATTTGACTTCAGCCAGGAGTTCAGACCACCACACAAGTCTGTAGCAGAGAGGTGAAACTGTGGCACAGCTTGTCCAGGACAAGGGACAAGTAGCTCAGCTAAACATAGATCAAAGGCAAGGTGGGGCAGGCCCAACTTAGTCTGGCTCTTTCTCACAAAGCTCTTTCTACACAGCTGTCTGATCTGAGGTCACACAGCTGCACCAAAATCTAGACCTAAGCCCAGGCAGAAAAAGCCTAATGGGTGTGAATGGAGAAGTTGCACTCATGACTTAAAGACATCTGGATTTCAAAAGTTACAAAAGGATTTAATCTCAATCATGTCAGCAGATACTGAAAACAGAACTAAAGCAAATGTGTCTTGTCCTTCAGTCTTCATGCAGCTGCATAACTACAGCTTCATAAAAGCTGAGGATGCTGGTAATTTTAGATCATTTGTAGTGCTTGTTATCAAGGCATGGCAATAAATGGTGTGAGGGGAAAGATGTGCAGCTATATTTTTGAAATGCAGAAGGGAGAATATTTTTGTGAAATCACATCTGCAAGTCAAGCCTGAAAATTCTTACACAATGAATGCAGAAAGAGGAAGTTCAAAATTTAACAAGTTAGTAATTAAAGAGTAAATTAATTTGTTATAAGGAAATCCAGCTTGTCAAATTTTATCATTAGGAGACAAAGATATATTTTTATATATATATATTTTTTTTTACATATTTTTCATGCTTCAAATGAATGAGTACAAAGCAATCACAATACTTGTTAAAGATGCTGATAACTTTGTGGTCAAACTCAGGTTCAAACCAGGATATTTTTCACACTTTATCTGAAATAGAAATTCAGACTGGATTGCTCAGTGCAATAGGATGATCTTTTCAGGACTACTAGTCTGCTTACCATGATATTTTTCAGGGTAGAGAAAGATGAGAAACTCTATGTATTGCCTCTGAAAATCAACAGATTTATTTTCAAAAAATGTGGGAGCTTCTGCCAGAGCTTTTCTAAAAGACTGATGAAATTCAAGTCATCTACATACCTGTATAAAAGGAACAGCTGATAGAATTAAATATATTTTTCAACTCATCTGTGTCAAAGGTTGAAACTGATTCCAGCCAGTTTCAGCCATGGACTCAGCTATGTACATCATACAAATTCTCAAGAAGAGGTTTTGAGAACATTTACATAATATGAACCTGTTGTTTGTAGTTCAGCAAGTTTATTGCTGAATAACAGATTTTAGTAGGAAATTTAGGCAGTGGGGTCCAAGACTGGATTATCAGCTCCCAAAATGATCTGGGCTTCAAGAAATGTAACGGAGTTCCTGCCAAGCCAGTGAACGTATGATATGCATTTGGCGTGTGCTCAAGTCTTGCTATGCGAAAGCCAACAATCTGTGTCAATCAAAAGACTGATGAATAGCAAAATGGTGTGCAATTTTAATTTGATGAAAATCTGGAGATGAGTTTTGATGTCTGATGTATGTATTTACTGTATTAAAGCTATGTAACACCGGACAGGATAGCACTAGAAAGAAAAAAAGTGAAGGTGTTCAGGTCATGGTATACTGAGATATTGACAAGGCTGTACTTCAATTAATTTCTTTATGAACCATAATGAAAGGAAATGTGGTATAATGCAAAAGTATATTCATGTCCAGACTGGGAAGGAAGGGGGATGCTGTCACTGCAATTACAGGTACCACTACTAAGCTTCCAGCATTAACGTTTTCACAGTAGTTTTATTTAGATGATGTTACATTTGAAAATTATTGCTAGAATTTGTCACTTCAGGTGGTAGATTCTGTTGCCTTTATTTAATGACAACTTTTATGTACTTTTACTGTATAGGAGTAGTAGAAAGAATTTTGGCCCCCTGAAGCTCTTCTCTACTAGCACTTTTCTTCTTGCTGTCAACCAGATTACCTCCTCTGGGATTTGTTGTCCAGAGATCCTGGTTAGAAATACATGTTCCATTCTGTCTTAGCTACTTCCATTAGTGAAATGGAGTCATAACAGTGAAAAATGACCCAAAATCTGTAGTAGGTATTCTCACTTTCTACTGTAGAAAGTGGTTTTTGTTTTTTTTTTCTTTTTTTTTTTTTTTTTTTTAATTTGCAGGCAAAGGCAGTATTAGTAAAATATTTCTTTTTCTGGTTAAGCATGATGGCTTAACTATGAATCTGTGGATTCTATCAATCAGCTTGTACATTGTAAAAATCACTAACAGGTGACTGTATGTTGCAACTAGTTCGTTTTTTCGAGGGGAGATACAGGGAAGGGGTATCGGGTTATGATTCTGGAAGTGTGGAGAAGAAATCCATTAGCGAATGTAATTTTCTATCCCAACTGTTTTGTAATTATTGTAATGAGCAAAAAAATCCAAATTACATTACAGTATCTTACAAACATCTTCTCATGTGAAAAAGTTCAATATTAACTATACAAGCAGTAGTCCCATGGAGAACATTAAATAACAGATTGATCAGCAGTTTCAGAAAGACATTAAATATCATTGCTTTGGCTTCTCTTTTCTGCTGGTTCAGCAACAAACCCGTTATCAGTCAAATAATTATGACTTTGCTAATTCATGCATCCTTCTACTCAGAATAGGAGTACATAGAGTAAGGACTTTTTAGGTTGCCTCCAGCCAAACTTAACTATACTGATGTAAATAGTGCTTTATTTGTATTTTTCAAAGCTAACCATCATTTAGTACAAGCAACAAGTAATTAAACTCATCCACTATGTTGTATTCTTTTTGTGATTTCTCAAAAAGCCTCATCTGAAATGTCTTAATCTCCATAAGTGGTGCCCAGCTATTATTAGTAAAATTATTGCTTTTAATGTGTTACACAGCAAAATCTAATTGAGTAGTTTGACCTATTGACAGCCCTTATTTAAATTCAGATATTTGCTTTGTTTTGAACTGAAACCCAGCTAGAGCTAGATGTGAGGGTGTAAATTACAACTGACTGCTCTTATGTCCTCAAAAAGAACATAATAATTGAGATAGTTTAATCCCAATCTCCTGTATGTAAAGACTACAGTCCAATCAAATAGCATATGATTTGCTGCCTAATTGTGGAACTTGACTAGAAAATTTTAAATACAAAATAAGTTAGGAATTTGTCTTGAAACTAATGAAGATACTCAAAAATTTTATGCAAGAAACCACATCAAACAAAACTGAATAATGAAGTATTTGAAAGGGTACTGCTCAGACTCTCATCATAGTAGAAAAACAAACAAAAATGAATAAAACCAACAACAAACCCCTTGCTTTAAAAATCTCCTTTCGGTTATATCATTATTTTGTATGTGCATGTATTTGTATTTTTTTACTATATATCCACAAAATTAACTTCCATGTAGTTACTTTGTTACTAGTCTTCACTTCCCAAATGTGCAATAGTTTTTCTAAATCCAGATTATGCGTCAACATATTTCGTAAAATAATTTCTCCAAGTGCTCCGGTAAAGGATTTACAAACACTATGAGCAGCATGAGTGGTTTGTTTAAAGAAAGACTCTTGCTTATAGCTTCTTGGTGTAACGATCAAAAGATGTCCATCTGGGCCAGAAATCAGCTCCTCCAATTCTAAAGATATTGCTGCTCTTGTAGACAAGAGAATTTATTCTAGTCAGGCCTGAAATGTGTTTCATCGAGGAGATACATTGTTATTGGTTGAAAATGTCACAGATGAACACAGTTCCTCAGTCAGTTAAATTGTAAAACAGAAAAAAAAAAATATTATGTCGCACTCAGAAGGACATTTTTTATCAATTTTATGTGTCTGGAATAAGAGTGTTGTTAGGAAAATAGCAAAAAATGAATAAAACAAAAAACATACCCCAAATAAACTTGCTTAGCGTAGAAACTGTACATCTGAACTTCCATGTCCTATTTAAATGAAGAATCTGGTTCTTATTTCCTGGAAGGAAACCATACTTTCTGTATGTATTTTGATATTAACATGATGTTACTTGAGAAACTACCAATTCATTGCAAATGGATTGTGAGCAATGTTGAAGTCTTCTACTGGAAAATTAGGTGCAGCATGTACTGAGGTACACTGAAGATAGTCTGAGATCAATATGCGCTACTAAGTTATGTAGAGTACTGTGTTATTTTTTAAAGGTTTCCAATATGAAATAATAATTAAAAAATCCCATGTACCTACCACTTAGATTAGTGCAGTACATCACCCATCATTAAGACTGGTTTGTATTACATTTTTTTTGAGTTTTTTTTTTTCACTAGCTTTACTTACAATGGGATTATTCAACTAATCAAGTAATTAACCTCTATTTATCTTTGTAAAGTATTATGTGTGAAACTCATGGCAAAGAGTTGTAGATATTACCTATCTCTAATCACAGAGTATCAATGAATGAGCTGTTGTACAATAAGTATTAGGTGCAAAAGGTATGCTGACTTAAATTAAGAGTTATCTCATCATAAACAAGTCAAGCTTCCAAAGAAGGCTACGCAGAGTTATTAAAAGGAGCGAGAACTAGATTTTTGAAAGAGTCGGTTCTTTATGAGCAATTCTGAAACTGTGAACTAACGAAATCAGAGGTTTTGGAACAGTTTAAATCATACCGGGGGGTGGGGGGGGGGGGGGCTGTAAAAAAACAAATCACAGCCTGGAACTAGTGTATTTTGAGATTATGACCCAGTTTCATTAATCTAGATATGGTCCTTCTGTGCCACTCATGTAGTCATCAGTAGGTGAGATTCAGATACAAACTGTAAGCGAAGATCCAAGACATAATGCAGACTGCTAGTGCTTCAAGGACCCTAGAAGATACAGGGTGGTGTAGTGTGCATGTGTGAGTGTGCATGGCTTCAGTGTTTCTCAGCCCTTCTTCATATTGGGAATCTGTCAGTCAGCTGATAAAGGTTCCATTAAGGATCCTGCAATGCTTTATGAGCAAAACTACTTAGTAAGAGCTCTAAATGGTGCATAATAATAGAGGCAGAACTTGCTTCTGGATTTCCCACTGAGCACAGATGTATAACATGCTACAATTCAGTAGCTGCTATTCTTTGTTGCTTAACCACATTGGACATTGCATTAGTCTCTCATCATGAATTCCAGCTGATCAGCTCCTAATGTTTATTGTTGACACTTCAGTAAAATATACTGTGCCTGAAAACATCTTAGACGTAATGTATTACTCTTTTCTTGAACAGGTGTAGTACTACTTTTTTTTTTTTTTTTTTTTTTTTTTAATTAATAAATATCACTCAAACAGCAGCATATATGTTCCATCTGCACTTCCTGAAATAGAGCTGTATGGGTTTTCCTGATAATGGTTTTGAGCAGGTAAAAGCTTTTTACAACTTCCCAATATTTCAGTGAATGTAGTAACCCATATTTTGTGCACTCTTGAATGCTTTCCCCCCTTCCTATGTTGCAGTGGAGGAGGAGGAGGAAAAAAACAGAAGATTAGTCCTGGTATTTCAGCGATATGAGAACTAGGGGCAACTTTCTCCTTTCAGAGGCTTCCTTGTACCACTCTGTCAGGAAAGAAGTGGAAGCTGGCATCAGAACTGGTGCCATTACAACATCAGTTATTTCTTCATTGCTTTTTAATTGCTGACAACTGCAAATCTTGAATTGATCTGATTTTCATCTCACAGCTCTGAAACCTTGTAAGTTACTCTGGGTTTCAGACATCTTTACTTCACCTTGACTGTTTTTGTAAACCATGTTAGCCCGACAAGAAGACATTTTAATATTATTTTGGTAAAAAACTGCAAAAGCCTGTGAATGTTTAAGAAAGATTTACAACATTCATTTCAAATTGAATTAAATGAAACTGTATTGATATGACCTATATATGGATCAAATCACAACATCCATGCAGGTTTTGTTGTGGTTTAACAATAAATTACTTAGTTAATATACTCTGAAATTTAGGTTAGGTACCTGGATTCTGTACTGGTTTTCAGCTCACACTTTCAACGGTCTATACACCAGCATATCCCTTAAATTGTCTGCTTTGCAAATGAACATCGAGTAAGTACTTTACTAACAGGTCTTAAAAATAATTACAGGTAAAGAGATGATTTAGAAAGGAAGCCATAGTGTGTGAATTCTGAAAAACATGCTAAGAATGTTAAGAAAGTTAAGGATTTTTCCAAATAAGTTATTTCATAAACCCCTGTAGTTGGAAAATTAGATCCATTTTGCCGTTTCTCTCTTTCATGGAATTATATTAAATTCTAGAGAAAAATCATCAGGCAGCCAAAAATAATCACATATTTCCATTTGGAAAAAAGTATGTAATGATTTAAGTGTTTAACACTTTGTGAAGAACTAACAACACCTATTTATCTTACAGCATCTTTAGGTCACTTACAGCTCTAACAGTTTTAAGATTATTTAGCTTGATTTCACAGTTTTATCTCTTTCATTTAAAATCAGGTTTTATACCTTTTTAAATTAAGCATTTCTTATTCTGAAATAGTTGTCTATGAAGATCAAAACAAACAAACAAAACCCCAGACTTAATGTAGACTGAATGCCTAACTGGTATAATTTAAAATAAAAAACAAACAAACAAACAAACAAAACCTTTACATGTTAACAAATTTTCGTGAATGTGAATCCGTATGAGTGTTTATAAAAAAAACCAGTATGGGCTGGATTCCTTAGAGTGGGGTTCACCAGGATCTCCTGATATGGAGAAAGGAGCACCAACATTGCTGGAAGAAGGGGAAAAAATTGAAATGACAGCCTGGGTCTGTTACCACTATCTTCATGTAGCTACTAAGGTTGTTGGGATCTATAAGTCCAGAGAAACCTCATACACAGGCTACAGCTGGCATGGTTTCTAACATGACTGCACTGCCTTGGAGAAAACCAGGCAGAGCCTTGGAAGTCAAAGCTGAAACCTTGACGTGAGCTTCCTGCCTCGGTGGTTCTCTGCTGCACGTCTGGACACCAGGTCTCTGGTGCTGACACTTTGAAGGCCACCACTCTGTGGAAAGGAAACTCTTTGTTCTGGTGAGGCTGCCCAAGCTTTTTATATGGTGGCTAAAAATTCTAGAAAACTATGATCCTTGCATGTAACAAACCCCAGTTCTTTTGGTGCCTTGTGTTCATTATTATAAAGCAGTTGATTTTTCCTTTTCTTAACTTCAAGCACTATGTGAACAAACAATTTAAATGTAAAAGATTAATATATAACATTGCTACCAGAAGGTAAAATTATATGTTATTCCTGATTCAGGGATAAGACCTGGAGGCAGGCTATAATCAGAAAAGAGTAACTGCATTCCCGTGATGTAATATTTAATTCTTGACCTTTGAAGCATATTGGCTGTTACATCACTGCTTCTGTGACTCAGTCTGTTCTTTCCTAGTTAGGGAACAGAAGAGGGTAGGGGTACATAAATGCAGAATCCCATTTACTCTTCAAAGAAATTGTGACTCTGTAGGAGTGTGGAGTGCCGTTGGGAATCTCACATCCCTTCAGTTAGAATAACATAGCGTGAAAGCAATAAAGCCATTTTTACTGCATGGAGGTTGGGCAGGTAGAATAATATGATCTCACTGGGAACATTACTATTCTGGAAGTAATTTCATCATGAGGAGATAGCCACTTTCAGAAATGAATTTTTGTCATAATAGTCAATATCAAAATAATACCTGATTCAGTGTGTATTACTGGCATTAATGACAATTCTGAGAATTTAAAGGTAGTAAAGTCATAAATCCTATACAATGATGATTGCAGAATGTTCACCTACTGTCAGTGTAATGGCTGTTATCTAATCAGACATATAATTTGTTTGAGTACATTAGGCCATTCTAAATCCATTAAGTTTATTGTGGTTGCCCATAATCTAATTAACTCATAACTTGACTTTTAACCTAGAAATTGAAAGTGACTTATCATACAGTGTAGCATAAATTTACAATTTTAAGTAAGCATCCATTTGAAACAGTGTCTCTAAAACCAGAATAACTGAAAATAGATAAATTTCTGCTGTTAGAAATTACTGCATCTTGCTTCTAGAGACAGAAACTGTACAAGATTGCTTCTGGACGTGGTAAATATAGGAAACCTAACTGAAACCTAGGTGTCTGGAAAATCTTAAACCAAGCAATTACTTAGTAGGCTGTTCAAGGGAATGCACTTCTCAACAATTCAATCCCTTCAGCTGACCTGTGACAGGTATGCATCTCTTCTTTAATCATGTCTCTCATGTTTGTATTCCTAAACTTGATAATATTTGATGTTGATCCAGCTAATTCCCCAACATTCTAATCTGGGAAAAGATGAGTTTTCTAGCTAAAATCTTCTTTTGTGGGCTCAGCTGAGTGCAGCATTAAATAGAAACTTCATTTCTGTATTAGTGGGTAATGCTCTGTGCACTTAAACTGCTGTGTTCTAATTGCAGCAACATGCAAGTATGGGTGATTTTTTTCCAAGGAATTTCCTTTGAGCAATAAAATAACGCATCATCCTGGTAATTAAGGTTCTCCCTGTATTTCCAGTGTTGAAAAACCGTAGAGTATCTGAAAAACACCTTGAAAACAAAGTTCTCTGTCTTCTAAATATTTTTTATTTAATCTTATTTTTCAAGGGATACCCAGGCAGCAGTTACAGCTCACTTTCACAGATTGATAGTGATTATAGTTGCAACTAAACATATTGGTTATCTAAAAGATAATCTCTACAAATAATGAAAAATACTCAATTGCAGCAGTGTGAAAAGACAAAATTCATGCTGCAGTTCAGAAGGAAAATCACTATTAAAAATGTATATGAAAGGAGTTGATGTATACCAAACTACCGGTCTTTGTCCATGTAAAGACATTAAAAAGTGTATTAAAAAGTTACATTAAAAAGTCCATTAAAAAGTGTATATTTGCACAGTCTTATTACTTATCACTGACTGAGCAATCTACATTTCCCTAAATGCTGTCTGTTCTTATACAATGTTGCTTGCCGAGAGTAAGGTTTGGTTAAGCTTTGTCTTCAGCCAATGCTATGTGAGGGTATCAAGTTCTTCCAGTCCCTTCTTTTGACTATGAATTTGTCTGTAGTCTTGTTTTCTGCTAACAGCCTAAATAACCACCTTTCCTTGCAGTAAGTCTTCAGACAAACCGTTAATGACATTTTACACCTTCTCTCCTTCTCTCTCTTGATGCAAGTTGATCAAGAAGGAGGGCAAGGACTCCTCCAATAGCAGTTCTGTACTTCTAATGTGGCTGTATGAAACTTAACTCCTTAATTCCTGTGAGTTTAGTACTGGTGGCAGATGACCTCATATCTGAAGTTATTAATCAGAACTTGTTTCCACCCAGTCTGGATCATGAAAGACCCTTGAAATTACAAACTTTCTCATGATAACTCCTAACCCCAAAGATCCTGAATCGGTGCATCAGTGTCTTGCTAAAGTACTGAGAAGTAAATCACCCTTACGACCATATAAATTACTAGCAAGAACGTGTATCTCCACTATATGTAGGCTTTCACTGTGATTTCATGCTGTTTGAATGGCACTTTTCCTTTTTTATTTCTTCCCCCCACCTCCTTCCCCTGCCCCCACAGTTGATTCACTAGGTATAATTGTTTCATATAGAAGTATATTGAATTTTTTATCTCAGTCTACATTTCTTGACTGTTTGTATTAAAGGATTTGCTGTATTATCAACATTTCTGTCCTCTTATTATACCTTATTGACTTTGTTTCACAATCTAGAGGAAGTTCAATAATTTCACCACTGTTTAAAACAGATTCCTCCAAGTACAGCGTTTCATTGAACCAAAGTGAAAGGACAGCTCTATTTCTGATAGCACAGTAAATATATCGCATAAGACTGTATAAAGTATGCAAGAAACTAAAATATAGCTCCTTTTTAGAAGTTGTTAGCTTTTTTTAAACTACCCCTCAGTTTGTCAAAATAAAATATTGATGTCTGTTCCTGTGCAAGCAGAGAGGGACAGACTCAGTTAAAACTCTTAATAGTGGTATTCTGTATTGCTGAATCAGTCTGAATTACCTGAAAGCAAACATCAAGTTAAATGATACCATGAATGGTGTATGAATTCCTAAAGTAAAAAAAAAAAATAAAATCAATGGGATTTGGAAGCAAAGAAATTAGAAGGTGAAATTCTTCATAATCCCATTTTCTTTTCTGGAGACATTGATCACATTTCTGCCTGCCCACAGGCATGCTGTCCCACTGGCACTTAATCAATAACTCCATGCTATGCAGTGGTTTACACACAACACACACAGTACTCTGCCCTGGTGAGACCACATCTGGAATATCGTGTCCAGTTCTGGGCCACTCAGTTCGAGAAGGACAGGGAACTACTGGAGAGAGTCCAGTGCAGGGCAACAAAGATGATTAAGAGAGTGGAGATTCTCCCTTCTGAGGAAAGGCTGAGGGAGCTGGGTCTCTTTAGCTTGGAGGAGACTGAGGAGTGACCTCATTAATGTTTATAAATATATAAAGGGTGAGTGTCACGAAGATGGAGCCAGGCTCTTCTCGGTGACAATCAATGATAGGAAAAGGAGTAATGGATTCAAACTGGAACACAAAAGGTTCCACTTAAATTTGAGAAGAAACTTCTTCTCAGTGAGGGTGACAGAGCACTGGAACAGGCTGCCCAGGGAGGTTGTGTAGTCTCCTACTCTGGAGACATTCAAAACCCGCCTGGACGCCTTCCTGTGTAACCTCACCTAGGCATTCCTGCTCCAGCAGGGGGATTGGACTAGATGATCTTTTGAGGTTCCTTCCAAGCCCTAACATTCTGTGATTCTGTAATTTATGGTTAAATATGCAGAAGCCAACAGGAAAGGAAACGGGGCTAATTTTTCTATTTGGAAGATATGAGGCCCCTCTTCTTTTGGCAGAAGCTTGGACCTTGAAGATGCCCTTGTCAACAGCTTAGTCTGACTGCTTCTTGCAAGGAACTAGATGACTCACTTACTGAAGCTGGAGAATATTATTTTTAGTAGTTTAAAACAATCAAAAAGCCTTTCCTGTTAGTGAAAGCTGAATATCATCCCCCACTCCCTTCAAAAAAAACAGAGGTAATTTCTGCTCAATAAGAGGTGGCCCAGTGTACTTAAACTAGTTCTCTAGTAAATTTCTTACACGTTAGGCTAAAAGAAATGCAGGCCCCAGAATGAGACTCGGAACCATCTGCTCTTATTTGAAATGTCTGCAATAAAATGATGATATAAACTGCCTTTATACTCAGTGGAATAAAATCAGCACCCTAAGAGAGCTACTACTCCTGAAAGGTTTTACACATTACTCTTGAGATGATAGGAACCTCTTCCTGCAGGTTTCACTTAATTTCCCTGGTGAGACCAATGTATCTTTAATCAGAAGATACAGCCTTTCTCCCCATGTGACCTGTGTCGGACATGCTGTCATGAGACTGTATGAAACACTTCAAGCATGCACTTGCTCTGTGGAGGAGTGGCCTCTGGGATAACATTTATGATTCTGCATGAAGAGGCTGAGCAGTAAGGGCAGCACACTAGCCTGTGCTGTCCCAGCACTGAACACTCTCTTTTCTTAAAAATTAATTGGTAAAAAAAAAAAAAAAAAAAAAAATCTTCTTCCCCTTTTCTATAAATAACCAAAAACATATTAACAGATTTTAAGGCAGAATGAAATTACTAAGTAATTCAAAGGATCAGTAGTGAATGTCTTAGGTTCCTAAAAACTTCAGTATTTGAAAATTACTTTGAATAACTTAAGGTGGAACTATGAAGTCAAATGCAATGTTTATAGGATGAATCTACTTCTGTATTCATCGTCTTTTTTCTCAGGTGTTAGTGAAGTTAAGAATTAAGCAATAAGGAATTCTGCCATGCCTTTCTCTTGTTCTTTCCCCTGCAAGTATTTTGCCATGAATTGAATAGTTTAGGCAAAATGAATGAGAGAAAGAAGGGTCTTGTATCCTCATTACTGGTAAATACAAATGGATAAAAATGGCTTCTGCTTAAGGCCGTATTTAATTATTTCTACAAAATGTGGTGAAGAAATTGAGAGCATCCACATCAGCTTCAGAGCATCCAGTCTGGCTATGGCACTCATGAGAGATGTAGACCATGTGCTTACATACTATCACAAAGAAGGGGAAAATTAATACATATTTTCTATCTACTATATAGGTAACCTTGCAGACTAAACTCTCAAATTAAAAGGAAGAAAAACATTCCAATCTTGGGAAATTTTTTTTCCTGACAAAAATTTTTTGGTAAATATTAAACAAATCTACAAACTTGTGAATAGTAAAGCAATGTTTTTCAACAAAGCTATTATTTAGCTTCTCTGAAATTAAGCTACCTTTAATAATAAATCTTGTAAACAGTACAATGGCACTCAAAGAAAACTTGGTTGCAGTGAAGTTGATAAAAACCAGAAGTAGATAGCAAACAGTATAATCGTTATCCAAGATATGTAGCATGCATTATAGAAAATGTACACAATAGTGATGTTAGCTGCAATAAATATTAAGATTATTGATTTAGTTTTAAACATTAGGATTTTAGTAAACTATTCAGGAAGTTTTATTTTAGTGTTCTTCTACAGGCATATTTGAATGGTATTTTATTACAGTAAAAAAACATTATGTAAAAGCAATATACGCAGCTAGAAGATCAACAGGATTTTGCTAATTAGGTGGGCATATGATAACAGCACATATAAAGTTTCAATTGACCATCTAAGTTTAGCATCAGCAAACCATTAACGTCTGTTCTAGACTCCGTCAGTTTTTTCACAACGATATTTCTTGGCTTAAACCTTGAATTTCTAATGTTGATTATAACCAAACTGTACACTATTACTCAAGCATAATATCTTTTTTTAATTGATGAAAATGTGAACCTTTGTAGGTTGTTCCCACTGAGCTGCAAATTTGTGAACAATCTATCTCGCATTTCTGTTCCTGGAAACTTTAGAATGGTTTCCGCATTACTAGGAATAAAAGTTTTCTAAACTTCCTTCATGGAATAATTATTTGCAAGAATGTATTTTAAAATATTAGCACACAATATTTATTTTATAAAATAAGCTCTCCGGGTCACGGTACTCTCTGTAAAACCAACATGGT
The DNA here is from genome assembly GCF_037038585.1 of Patagioenas fasciata. Lineage (NCBI taxonomy): Eukaryota > Metazoa > Chordata > Aves > Columbiformes > Columbidae > Patagioenas > Patagioenas fasciata. Next base: position 44,364,584 of record NC_092521.1, on the reverse strand, counting down.
TTTCTGTTTAACTGGGAATTTCACGTCTGAAAAAATAGGAATGGCTGGCTTTTTTCAAGGCAGGATCTGTGGGTTCCCTAGCCCACTGCCAAGGAGATCTGCCACAGAAATCCTCATAATAGTGGGGATTCTGCCTGTGAGAGATGAGAGGAACTGTAGTAGCTGATAGAGGTTTGCATGGAGGTTCTATTTTTGCTGTGAATATTCCAGGCATATTGTACTCTTCTTCCCAGAGTTAACAGATGCTGACTGCTGTTTCTATGTTGTACCACATCTGAATGAGCTAGTGACTTTCAGAGAAGTGTGTCTTACTTCAAAAAAACAAAGTAACATATTTAATTGACCTAGTACCCATATATGACAAAGAAGTTTGATTCAAGTCCCCAGAGATTTTTATTTCTAACTAGATCTCTGCCCTGGTGCTTTCTATATGTTGTAAGATACCCACATTTTGTAAAAACAGCTTCGCAGGTTTTTGTAAAATAACATGAGGAATTTAGTACCTTGAGATTTCTAATGCATTATTTATTATAACTATTAGATCATGAATTGAAAAAAAAAAAAAAAAAAAAGGAAGGGAAGGGACATTGAATTAGTTTGTTTAGTTAGTTTAGTTAGTTAGTTTGTTTCAATTGTCCATCCTGAAAAATAATGACTGTTAATCAGCAGTTGTTTAGGATGAGGTATTAAGTACTATTTTACAAAAAATATCTTTTGATCATTCCAAAATCTTTCAGCCCAGATGTTGTTTGAAAATACATGTGCCAGTTCATTTGTAAAGTGAGGGTGCAATTCAAGTGAAGCTAACATAAGTATAATAACCATATCAGAACATGTTAGCTGCTTCAATAATTTCATCATGATTTGGAGAAGAGGACATGTGCATGGTGTGATAGATATAACAAATCATGGTAGATGAGATTGAAATAAAATAACTAATAATTTATTCAATCAATGTTGTATGTTATAATTATGAAGAATTTTTAAAAAGGCACTGGTTACAGCTGTCACCTACATTGCTAAGGTTTAAAGGCTCCTCCTTAAAAACCCTTTATTCTGTTTTTCAGTATTCTGCCAATGCATTGAGCTAGACAATACAACCAGCAGGTTTGAGATAATGATGGTTTGTTTTTTTTTACTGATCAGAGTAGTTCTCTGAGGGTTAAAGAAGCATGAGATCCTGCAAACTGCGTTTCTTCCATGCCTTTACTCCATAATCCTAAAATGAAGATCATAACCAAATACCTCCCTTTTTGTAAACCAGAAATGCATAATCATAAAATTAAAATATATAGTTGAATAGTATTATTAAGATATTAATTTACAACTAGATAGAATAAAGAATATTTGAAGGCTGGAGTGCTGAAGTAATCTCCATACTTTCTCTTTGCTTGATCATAAGTCTGCTGCTGTTATCCAAGTTCCGTATGCATTTCTTGGTCTAAATAAAACTAATCACATTATGACAGCAGTTGTAAATACATTTGACCATATACTACAATAGTGTAAGGACATGTATTTGCTGTCCTCCATAAGATAGTTTTTCATGTTTAAAACGTAACATTTTTATTGATATACATTTTTGGTACCTATAATTTAATATTATTTACCTTTTTTTTACCATAAAGAATTCTTAAGGTCTGACTCCTTTCTTGTTTTTAACTTCATCTTTTGCCCATAATTTTATTGAATAAAATAAAATTAGCTGAACGTTAGTACTGCAGTATCTCAACTGCGTCTTAGTAAATTATCAGCCCTTGATCTGGGAGATGAATACCAATCTATATATTTTTCCCTAGGAACTTTTTAATGGAAAATACAAATAATCCTCAAAGTTTAGCTGTGGAAGCTATTCAGCAGCTGCCTAAGCGATAATAGGTCAGTTTTCAGTCACACCTCGAACCTATAGTGGGTTTTTTTGTGCACAATGAATTTAATAGCTGACATTGCAGGTTGTTTATAGCAGGTAAAAGACAATACTTTCCACAAAGTAATTTTTAGTTCCTAATATTAAAATAATTACTTCCCCTTTTAAAACACAAGTTATTTTGGAACAATGTTATATGAGATGACTCATTGCTGAATTTTATCTTCTGTAAAGTGGAGTGATTTCAAAAAGAAGTAACTGAAAAGGTGTAATTACACATCCTTTATTTTTAATCCATTTTCTCCTGATTTCTTTGCTCACACTGTTCTGCTCTAAGTAAGCATTGTCACTTTTACACATAAAGCACAGCAGTATTATGAAGGATTACATGGAGCTAACTTTTTGTTGTGTTTGAAATCATCTATAACTTTACTCGTTTAGGATCTAAATATTAGACTATTTACAATGAGGACTTAGAAAAAAATTCTTAAACAAAAACTCTGTGAATGTTGTATTTCATTGCTGAAATGGTAACTTCGTAGCCACTTGTTTAATTCAAGTAATGCCCTTGGTCTTGAAATTTATTTATATGTCTATTCTAATATGTTTGAGACATTAATTAATTCCAGGCTTTTGGGGATTTCAAATATTCTCTTGCTGGTTTATTATTTCTTTCATATGCATCTTCTTGTCATTCAACTTTGGCCTTCTATTTTCACTAATTTGAAGAGCTCCAATGGTTTTCAAAGGCTGCTAAAGCCTAGAGGTAACAGTAAAAAAATGCAGACTTTCAACCTAAATATGTATGAGCCTGGTTGAGAGAAATGTTTACTGCTGTCCATTGTGAATAAAATTGACCTAATCTTAGCTATGCCTTACAGAGGAGCGAACATTGCCAAATTAGAGGATTCTCCTGGATGGACCTTATAATGCCTTATATAGTGAATCTGTTGATTATATTTTTTAATTTCATGTTTGAGAGAAAGTTTGTTGCAGCAAATGAAAATTCCTCGTAAATTTCCTCACTTAAACTTGTGACCTTGCAGCCTTTTGCTACATGCACAGAAGGGCTTCATTATTCAACATTAATTTTATTTTAGTATCTTCATGTTATGCAAATGTTTGGATTCTTTACGTGTGTGTATGTCACTTTTGTGACTGAATTTGCTCTTGGGATTTCAGAATCACTATGCTATATGAGAACAAGGGAATAGCTTTTTTTGTACATTATTTTGGAAAGACATAGACTTTCCATCTTTAGTATAATGTCATGATGTTATCATCAACACAGACTATAGGCAATGGTAAGATACTATTTTCTTTGGTGGTTTGTCACACTCTAAAGTTCACCTTGTTCTCAGCCAAGGCTTCTGTTTCTTACTTTTTTTTTTCTTTTTTTTTTTTTCTTTTTTTAAAGTATTTTTGTTTAGTGAGTTTTTATGATTCCAATGTTTTATAACTTGTGAAGTACAGATGAAAAAACTGAAAAAATAGCTTGGCCATTTCTATTGATGTTCTTATATCACAGATACTTGAAACAAGTCATATAATATTCAATAAAAATGAATTCTCGTATTTTTTCACATTTGAGGTGTTTATTTACTTTGTGTTTTTTTTTTTTTTTCCATTGGTTATGGAACACAGTTTATGTATTTGCACATGAAAACCTTGAGGGCAAGGAAAGACAATTGTACATATTAAAACTAAAGCAGACTTAAGTGTCATGCATTCTCAGTTCAAGCTTCCCTTGCAGAGGAAGAAGTTATAGCTCCCTCTTCCCCAGTATTCTGGTTTCTCTTTAGTTTGGGAGGTTTAAATGTAAGGATGTAGATTAATGAAAATGGAACGATGCACTGTTTCTTCGGTGAGTTTTTTTGCCATTTTTTTAAACTGGCAGTGGTATGATTTAATGGCTTAAATTTGAATTAAGGAATTTCAACTGATAGTTAATGACACATGAAACTGGCTTGAACAAATCTTTTATGATGTCTCCATGACAACTCTTGGTTTTAACTACAACTGTTTAGTTGTGGGGAGGAATAACACTGACACGGAATCCTGATGTCAGACTGATAAAGAAAATTATCCTTTTTATATCATCTGCATTCCATATTCTTATGTTATAAATCCTTGAATTTTTCACTGGAATATGTTCAGGTTACAGGTAGTGCAAGATCTCTTTAATTTTACATTCACGTCTTGGTCTGTAGTGGTATTAAAACAATCACTATTTAGAATTAAAATAGTTTTCCTTGGTGACACACTTCAATAGCTTGGTTCTTTTGTAGGTAAAAGTTTCTCCTATTTGAACAACACGTAGTTCTAGGTGAGTCATTAATCTGTTGAATGAAGATCACAGTTATGTGGAATACCCAGCGGCACATCTGTTTGAGATTCATTTTTATGGAAATACATTTTTTCTTGAGGTCTCAGCCAACTTGAAATAAGTTTTTATTGGTTTGCAGTGACTGTGAACATGGATTTTATTTTCAGTTATGGTATAAATAACATTTTGAGAATTTAATAGGAATACTTGTAAAACTATTGCTGTACTGGAGGGAAGGACCCTTGATGTGTGAAAACACGGTTAATACAAAATATAGTCTTGCATTTGTTCAAAATTAACATGTGAAGAGAAGAAAAAGGAATAACTATTACTTGGAATTTCTTAGTTTGTATCAACCTGGCCTGATAAAGTTGTGCAGTGCACACAGGAAAGGATGTGCTGCTTCTGAGTCCAAACTCCTGCACTAGCTCAGGTGTTTTTACAGCAAGAAGGGTGCACCGAGTGCCCAGGTTGAACTGGGGAATGCTTGAATGGAAGAATGAGGCTGTGCTTTCTCAAGCGATGTGTTAAGGACGACTTCAGTTAGCATTTATATTTCACCTTTGCCAAATATACGACAGAGCACTTTGAGAGCCAAAGTGGATAACTTTATTCAGTGTCATGGTTTTAGGAGAAGAGCTGCAGTGAAATCTATAGAATTGAAAAGTAAGCCCAGGCTGATTTGCCTTGTTGGAGTGAAAGAGAGGTATGTGTTGGGAAGGTGTAGCCTACACTGTCTGATGAAAGGTGTGTGCTTTCAATGAGAAGAAATGCCAAGACTATGAATGGAGTTTCGGTGACTGTCTGACACTTTTGAAAGACTGTGTTCAAAAACACATTTAAGAATTTCACAGTAGGTAGAAAAAGGAAATGTTTTAACAAATGGAAAATAATTAATTCTTTGGAAAATGTACAACCCATGCTGGCATTGAAGATGGTTATAATTTTCCACCTTAGTAACTTTTATTATGTTTCCCTCAATCCTTGTATGAAAAGAGAGCAAATTCCTTCTGGATTCAAAGAAGTAACTACTGAAATAAGTCAGACATATTTTCAGCCGAAACATTAAAATTACAAGGTTTTTAAGTGCAGGTAATTTTCAATTTATCTTAAAACAATTACAAATTTAATAATTTGGCTTTATAACTGATAGAAAATTTAAACAACATCATGTGCTCAGACTTTGGAGGCTTTAGCTTTTGAAGCCACTGATCTGGAAATATTATAGTGATTTTTTTTTCCTAAGACTGTTAGATATTCCATGCATTTCTGATAATGTTGTAAGTCTTTCTAGGGAAATGGATAAATAAATAAGTCAGCTGTCTCCTGACCTTGTTTCTGATCATAAATTCCTGAAAAAAGAGCAACAGATTTTCAGTTTCTTGTAATAGTGATGAATTTATATGGTGGGATAGGATGTTTTGTGGTTCTGTATTACTTTTGTAGTTGACCTCTGGGCTTTCTTCCTGTGTTACTTCCATGTAAGAATGATTTCTACTCTATGAAAATGTGTCTTATAGGCTAAATTCAGTTTAGACTAAAAATTCTGCAGCTGTTGTATTAATTACAGAATTTTCTAAAAAGTACTTTTGCAAATGCTTTATATTTAATGTTTAATATGTTCTTTATTTTTAGTTGCTTAAAATTAGAATGTGTAAGACATCATATCCTATATGCACAGTAAGGGTAAACCTGAAGCAACTAACACATCATCTTTAATCGAAAACACACAGAAACACATGCATAAAAGACTGAAAAGCAGAATTTTACAATTAATAATTTTTGATAGAGTTCAGCTCTTTCTGAGGAGCTTGACTGACAATACTTTTGAAAATTGATAAACCTGTCATCTAGTCTTTTCACTATGCTTACGAAATAGCCTAAATTTGTGAACAGAATACTCCTGTCCAAATCATCTTTCAGTGAGGCATTTTGAAAATGTAATGCATGTGTGTTTGCAAGGGTTTTTTGTTTGTTTAGATTGTGTGGATAGTGAAAATGAAACAATTATCTGAAGATGGTCTTCCTGTTTCTACCAGAACTATCGGTTAATAACCTCTGTGTCATCTGAGTAAAGAGGCTTTAAAGAAAGGGAAGAAGTTATCCTGGAAACTTGAGTTCTAGGGGGAATGTAGGAAAATCGATGAAATCTGAAAAAGGAGAGAGAGAAAGACAAAAATGTGCATATTATTAGAAAACGATCTTCTGAAGAATCTGACTGTAAAATTGAGCCTTCAAAATGTGCAATTTAACAATTTAGAATGTGGAATTTCCTTCACCTATTCTCCAGAAGAAATAATGCTTACTTCTAATTGAAATCATAGAAATGACTGAAACTTTGGTCTCAAGTTTCCATTCCAGTTAAGACAGACCAAGAGCACACATTCTTTCTCTCTCTCAAATTAACATTATGCTTTTTAAAATTCCAGTAATCTGGAATCCTTGTAACCCATATATTTGAGTACACATAGGAAATTATGAACTGGCAGGAAAGCACGTGTCCTTTGTTCTGTTGAAGCATTTGTTGAAAAGGAGTTATTGCTCTGAAAAGTTGTGGTTCTGATAAGTCATCATCTTCTAGCCTTCCAAGTTTCCAGTATGACGTAAATAGGATGTGCTTGTCATCACAACTTGGCAGAAGCCTATCTCACTGCATGATTCCTTTCCCTTGTGTTAAGTGCAATCAATAAAGTGCTTGTAGAAATGGCTGTGGACAGAAGTGTGAAGGGAAAATATCAATCAATTTCTGAATATAATGGCTCAGTGTTAGGAAAAATCAAGTACAGTAAACCTCACAATCATTTGAATTAACATGTTTCTCATTGGTTCTTACTATTAGATTAATTCATCAGTACAATGTGAACAACATGCAAACTACAATGTAAAAACATAAAGCTGTATTTATATACATATATAAATACCTATCTAAAGATATATATTATTTCGAGGCCTCTTTCCATGATTTTTCAACATTCTTGGGAGTCTGGAGAGGTCCTGGATGACTGGAAGCTGGCAAACATTGTCCTAATCTACAAGAAGGGCAGCAGGGATGATCCTGGTAACTACAGGCCTGTCAGTCTCACTTCTGTGCCTGGTAAAATCATGGAGAAGGTTATTCTGGGAGTTATTGAAAAACACCTGAATGACAACACAGTCATTGGTACCAGCCAAGTACAGGTTCATGAGGGGAAAGTATTGCTTAACAAACTTAATTTCATTCTACGACAAGGTGACTCACCTAGCTGACCAATGGAAGCCTGTTGATGTGATCTTTTTGGATTTCAGTAAAGCCTTTGATACTGTCTCTCACAGTATCCTCCTGGACAAGTTGTCCATCATACAGCTGGATAAACACACAATGCAGTGAGTGAGCAATTGGCTGACAGGCTGGGCTCAAAGGGTTCTAGTAAATGGGGTTATATCAGGCTGGTGACCAGTCACTAGTGAGGTTCCACAGAGATCCACCTTAGGGCCAGCACTCTTCAATGTCTTTACGTATCTTTTTCTCTAGAATTTCAACTGACATGTAGTAAACAAATGACTAATTATTTTGCATGTGAATAGCATATCTGCATTCTGTGGAAACATCCATAGATGCATCTGTGAATTGTACACAAACTTTTTATATTTAACTGGCTGCTAAGAAGTCTTTCAGGTTCCTTGCACCTTGTGGTTCTTATGGAATAGTTATGTATTTTGGATATGGGTTTTGGACCAGAAGGTGCTGGTTCCTTATGATCCCAGTAAGAAGAGCATTCAAACCCTATAAAGTATCAATTAAAATGGTAGTTCTTCCAGCTAACAGTGAAAAGAAAGAAGAGCATAGATATTTTTACGCTTCTTTAGAAACTGGGAACCTTGAGTTAGCAGCATTGAATGGTCTTTTTAACAGGGTACAGCACACCATGTAAACTCCATCCATAGGAGCAATTATGCCATTTTGGTCATTTGAGCTGTAGGATTTTTCTACAATATGCTTTCTACAAGAAAGCAAATCCATTCACCATTTCTACAGTCACACAGAAAGAGTGTTTATATGAGAATCTCTTGGTGCATTTTCAGACAAAGGCAAGGGCAAACAAGTAGCATCATCATCCATACCAAGTGGAGCTACCTGCTGCATCTCTCTGCAAAGAGCTGGCCAAGCTCTTCCTGCAGTCAGGGAATGTGGACTGCACAGCACAACCTGAAGGCCAGGGGCAGTGCAGCCCAGAATAGATAGAGGGATACTCAGGTAATGACTGTGTGGGTCATTAACTCCTTGATGAACAGTGGTCTCTCCTTTAGGATCACTGCTAAAGGGAATTATTAGGCCCAAAAAGAAGTTTACATGTGAATGAAAGAGAGATTTATTTTGAAGATAAAGGTATTCAGCTGTGGTAAGTGAAAAAATTGTCTAGTTGTTAGACCAGAACTTACCAGAGGAGAACTGGAACAAAAAGAAATTCAACATCTGTTTCACTCTAGTATCTATGTGTGAATTCCTCGAAGTACAAGACTTCCTGGCATTTCCCTATCCTGAAGTACTGATGATTCGGTGGACTTATATTATGGAAACAGCTAATATATTATGGTAAAGTGTAAAATAAGATGTAAGTGGGAGTATCAGTGCAGCATGAATGCAAAAACTTGTAAGGGACCACTATAATTTAAGCTACCTTTGTAGTCAGAATGAGATCAGACAGGACATAAACATTGGAAAGGCTGGCTGAACAACCTAACTGCAGTATCTAAGTGGTATAGCCCAATAATTAGTTTCTGAAGAATAAAGATGTTTTCCTACAAAATCTGGTAAGTTGTTTTCACTCTGGAAAGTCTGTGTTTTGTTCCAAATTCCTGTTCACAGACCTGTTTGGTAAGCTTCTCCAGCAAAGCTTCTACTGCAGTCTCTTTGAAAGGTAAATCTGTGTCCACTTTAAAATGTTAAAATTTCTTGTAAATACTTTCAGGTCACTCAAGCACTTGCACAAGTTTTGCTTAAGGTGTTCAATGCAGCTTGTCATTTAGAATGTAATAAATGGACTTGCTAAGTAATAATGACAGAATAATATACAAAGTAGGTGATGCACAATGCAATTGTTTTGCCACCGTCTGACTGATGCCCAACCAGTTCCCAAGCAGTGGCCCCCTGGCTAACTTTTCCCTACTTTATATACTGAGCATGATGTCGTATAGTATGGACCATCCCTTTGGCCAGTTTGGGTCAGCATGCCTCCTCCCAACTTCTTGTGCATTTCCAGCTTTTTCACTGGCAGGACATGAGAAGCTGAAAAGTCCTTGACTTGGTGTAACCACTACTTAGCAACAATGAAAATATCAGTGTATTTTCAGCATTCTTCCCGCACTAAATCCAAACCACAGCTCTGTAGCAACTACTGGGAAGAAAATGAACTCTATCCCAGCCAAAATTAGAACACCAACCAAACGAATGGAAAAGAAAGAATTAAGGAGTGCTGGTGAGAAAAGGGGGGTATTGCAAACACTTGACTAACAGGCCTCTCAGTACGTGTATACAGCTCAGTATGATTTAATAGTTCTGTCTGAGACTTCCTAGAGAATATCAGCACAGAGGAAATTTTTCCTTTAGCTTCATCAGAAACCTTCCTGACATGATTTTTATGAATGCTGAAGGCTGCATGGAAGAATCAGGTGTTAATTACTCTAGGATGAACCCTTAGTAATGAAAAGTTATTTTGATTTTATGTCTGTGAAACTGTATGTTAAATGTTTTTATTTGTTGCCTCTTCTAAAAGCACCAACACTGCTTCAGTAACCAATGATGTGTAAGGACACACAACCTGTTAAACAACACTGCAAAAATCAGGCTAAATCTATAATCTATATGTAATTTGGGAAATGCATTCAGATTTTTTATAATGACAGAATAATAATACCTAGAGGATTTACTATCTCAGATCATCTAACAATATGATAGTAAAAAGGCATTCAGTTTTCTTTATACATGGTATCCATCATACATAGCGTAGCCTGCACTTGTAACCTTTTACACTTTCCAGATAGAAAGAAATACAAACATTAGAGGAAAGATTAAAACACGATTTATATCATGCAGTAGCTAGAGTGCATAAGGGTGCAAGCAATGTAAAAGGGAGGAACAAGCAAAATGTCTTGTTCTCCAAAGTAAAATGTTCTTTCCTACTGCAGAAACAACCTGAGGAAGAATCACCTGTTCACCACCAGAAAGGCAATATTTTTGTATTTTGCATGTGCAAGAGAAAGGAATTGTATATAAGTCACAGAATAACTGGAGTATACCAATACTTATTTCTAGCAATTACCCACAGAGTTTTGTAAAGTCTTCAAATAAGAAGAAAATAGATTATAAATACTTGGAAGAGTTTGGGAGAAGGCAGGAATTAGAAATTCTGGGAATTTATTCAGAAGCGTACTGTTAATCCGGCTGAAAATGGTGCAACACAGAGTAGAGGCAAATACATGTTCAGAATATTATCTATCTCTTTTTCTGGATTGAAAGAACAAATAGCCTTCAAGAGTGTTTCAAGAAGCATTAAACAAGAGCCTTCACAGAATTCAAGTTTAAATTTGTAACTTAGATGATTACTATAAAATGAAAAAACCCTAGACTTTCAAATTTTTTACTGCAATGATGCTTTTTGCACAAATTCTGATAAAGTAGCATATTGGATTTAATTTTCTTAAATTACTTGCAAGTTCTTAACGTTGTCTATACTATGTCTTTAGAAAACAACTAGGCATACCAAAACTTGGTAACAACTTTATACTACCTAGTTTAATAACTTAAGTCTTTGGGGCTTGAAGAAGTCCCTGATGTAAACTTTTCTAATTGTCCTTTTTTTGTCTATACAGAGTAATATGGTGTGATGATATTAGCAGAACTTAGAACTTCCTATTTCATTGTAACTAGGCTTTTTCCTTTTTTTCAATGACACTTACTTGCGTCATTTTTTTTTTTTTTTTTATTTTTGCAGAACATGTTCCACAGGAGTATTTCAATCTGTTTCACTCGTAAATGTAGCAAAAGCCAGTCATTTGTGATAATGTTATACTACAAAGTTAAGGTTTCTTTGATCTGATCTTTTTTTTTTTTTTTTTTTTTTTTTTTTTTGGTCTTAGACTGAACCTACCTACTGGTAGGTTAGTTTGAGAATTGACTTTTATCTCAAGAAAACTATTTATTTAATTAACTGACTGTAGGCTAGATTAACATTGTCATTATTTTTAAACAAAGCTTGGACGTTTGATTTTTAGTCATCTAACATGAAGAAGTTTTGTATAAAGCCTACAATCTTTGCTTTTGTTGATATGGTGTCTGCTAAGGGATCTTCCTGTTAACGGAAAATCAAGCATCATTATATAGTCTAGAGAAATGACCTGATACACTCAGTTACCTCTTGATTTGCATCGTATCTGGAAGCACATAATTCAGAATTGCAAATGTATTACCCATAAACAGGAAATGGTAATTTTTGTTTGTTTTTTTTTTTTTTTTTCTTTTTCTAATGGTTAGTATTTGCATGCAGTTTATCCTGGTAAACTTAAAGAGTGTCTACATCATTATTTTAGGTTGAATCAAGAGTGTGGTTTGAAGAAAACCCCCCAGCCAACAGATATACCACATTTTGGTTCACTGTGAGGAATGACCTTGGGCTGTACAAACTAGCTTCTGTTGAAATGAAACTAACCCAGAAGACATGTTTCTGGAGTGCCTGTAACACATTCTCACAGCAAATGCTTTTTCAATCAATGAAACTGGAGTTTGTTTGTAGTCTATGCATTTTGGAGGGTGCAGTGTGAACATTTCAAACCTCACTAAATGTTTCTCTTTACAGATCCACCTCTTCTCAACAAGAAAGATCAGTTAAGGATCTGCTGTGAGGCATTTAGTTTATGAAAGATCTGATCTTTACATCAAATGATGCACTACTGCTATCCAACAAATATTGTTTAGGTTTTTATTTTATTTTAATAAAAAGTTATCTTCAAAGAATAGAAACTAATTTGGCTTCTCTTTTTTTTCTCATTTTTCTCTTTTTTTCTGGTTGACATTATGCCTATGAGCAGGTCTATCCATGTTTGTTTATTTTTTATTTTGTCTTGTTACAAAATAGGCCTTTTTGAACAGATTCCTTCCTGACTTCTGCACATGAAGTGTCTATTATTTTAAGATTCTGATTTTGAGGGAGATTTTAAGGCACTCAGGTGGTTGTTAAGTAATACAGTGTGAAGAATGGTCCAAAGAATGGTGGCTTGCATCAGAAAAATGACTATTTGTTTAAAAAGAGGGATGCTAAATAATGTTCAGAATCATGCTCAGTAATGCAGTGATGGCATTACCCAATGTCTGATGTCTTCAAGCTCTTGATTCAAGCTGTGCTAGAGGATGGCAGTTGCAGGTGGGGGAAGATCTGTGATACATGTGAACAGGAAATGCGAAAGTATATATAGCTAGATATATTATGCAGCATTCAATCCTTTCTTTTATGTAATATTCATTGACAGAAACGGAAGACACAACACTATAAAAATTAACGGTATGTTATAGTATGGCAGTTATCAAATTTGTCACTTTGTTCCTTTCCCTTTCCTTTACACAGTGCAATTTACAAGAAAACTAAATCTCTCTAGTTTCACCCATGCATTCCTTTCCCTCGTGGGAAACTGAAAACTTGCTATAGGTCTAGTGTCATAAGTGATCCTAAATACCCACAGGCAGCCATTGGTTTGCTCTGTAAAAGCCACTAGCTGACTCATTTCCTTGGTTGCCTAACTACTGATTGGTATTTGTAGCAAAATCCTTTTAGCCTAGCCTTTCTCCTCTGGTGTATGATTTGGCCTAAAGAAAAAATGGCCTAGTTTAGTTCTGACCTACTTGTAATTAAATTGACAGCTTGCTCTTTGCATAGGCTGCTTTATTAAAATCAAAGAGTGCCCTCAAGCCGCCAAGATTTGAACTAGCCCCTAAAGCTTTCTTACCATCACTGATGAAATTACAAGGCAATTGTAGATATGTAGCATTTCTAAAGTATTAATATTTTCTAGGAGAGCAAACTGTAGCAAACTCAAAAAGCCAATATGCATATCATAAATATTAATATAGGAACAATTCTCTATGGAAGAATATTCTCTATAAGAACATCAATATAAAACATGTTGTAATCTTTCTTTTAAATGCAAAGTTAGAAAATATCCTCAATTAACATGGATGATTTTTCTCCTGGTAACCATGACTTTGAGAGTTTCTTTGGTACTATTTCTTATAATCAAAATGACTTATTTTTTAGTCTAATTTTGTTTTCTTGCAATCTTTTTTAATTGCTATTGACAGCAAAAATAAAAAGAGATTCCTCACATCTAGTTACTATTCTTTCTTTTATAATGGCAATGCTTTCTTTTTGTTTCCTGTCTTGTTTCCTTCCTTTTCCTCTTCAGTAACCTCTCTACAGGAAATTTCAGTCACAAAAGGGAACTGAATACATAAACAAAGCACTGTGTAATGACCAGGTGGTATAGTGTAAGCATATTCTTCTTGTATGCCTGGATTTCACACTGTGTAAGTCAGAGGATTTTTGAATGCACATTCATTGGCATGATATTTCCTTTAGTCAGCTCACTCCTTTTTATTGGTTTTATCTTATAATTCACTGTTAACTGCTGTATATTCATTGTCCTGTCAAACAACAAGAAAAAAGCTTTTTTTTTTTTTTAAGACTCAGTCGCTCAGCTTAAGTTGAATACTGAGATGTCTCAGTTACTAGGTAGAGACAAAGTCTTTGTTTTTTGGATACAATGTGACGCTCACCACCTTATTCTCTGACTGTATTCCAGGAACATGTCAAAGTGTATAAAAGTACATTATCTATATGCTTGTTCCTTTATGCTCTTCCATAAAAAAGGTAAATGCAGGTACTGTGTCTAGTTCCGGAAGTGAGGGTTTCCTCAGAAAGCAAATAAATTCTTCTTTTGGCCGTTGACAAGGCATTCTTGTTACAAAGAGTCCCATGGTACTGGGAAACAGAGGTTGATGTGGTTTTTGTGTGTTTTGATTTGGTTTGATTTGGATTTGTTTGGGTATTTTTAGCATTCAGGTGTTTTCTAGGTAGTCTAGATTTAGGCTTTGCTAAGTTGTAATTCCTCCTCTGACCATCTTTTAAAGTGGTCAATGAGGAGAAGGACATGTATCCTGTCTGAGGAGAGTTCCTCGCTGATGGAGAGGAGGCAGCCTAATGTGTATTTCTAGTTAGAGTGAAAACTTGTGGGTGTACTGTGTGGTTGTGCCTCCTTGTTGTAATCTGTAGAAGAGGAGGAATCAGAAAGCAGAGACACTGCTGCACTGTGCCTGATGGAGGAACCAGAGGAAATCAGAGAAAAGGCAGTTTAAAGCCCACCCTAGAAGGAATCTGGAACATTTTCGCTATTAAGGAGCTCCAAATAACAGCAGCAGTGAGTGTATTGATATTGGTTGGGATATCTCTCAGTCAATTAAGAAAAATAATTTGTAGGTTTTGAGTTGAGGCAAAAAGGGGTTTGTTTCTAAACTTTTATGTTCTTTTAACTTCCAGTTATGTCTTGATGACAGTGGTGCCAGAAAACAAGAGCGGTATTACTGTTACTGTATTTCTAGAGTACTAAACTATAAGCAGCTTCAGAAATATTTATAGCATCAATTTAGTTTTTCCTAACAAATTCCACTTCTAAGTTTTGAGAGTAAGGAAATGGTTCTATCTTTATTGTGCCATCTGTTCATGACAACGGATGAGAAGGATTTGAGAATGCTGAGCTTTTGTTGTAAGTGTCAACCTAATGCTACCTTGGGGAAAAATAATTTGAAACTATCCTTGAAGTTACCTTGATGGATTAGAATTGTAACAAGCGGAAGGTTACATGAGAGAGCTGTCAGGCTGCTGACCTGCTTTGCTGAAATAACAATGACCAGAGAAGCTATTTCTAGTGGTTAATTTAAGTTTTATGACAAGTACAAAGAAGTATAGATGTTGAATAGCCCAAGGTCAAATTCTGCTAAAATTTTTGTGTGTCCAGAAATTCACCAGCAATTAGAGATTAAATTCTTTCTCTCTAGTTGACAACAGTCCCACACTAGTTGAATTTCACTTATTTTCTAAAATTATTAAAGAAGTTATAGAACCAGTCATCTAAGTGGGTACAGAAGTTTGCTGCATTATACTGTTACAATATCACTAAAGTGACATCTTCTTCCTGAAAGAAAAATAGTCTTACTCCTATATTGCTTAACATCCCCACTAATCAAAAGTATTCAAAATCTCTTTCCATTATTTCTCATTTCCTTCATAAATTCACTTTCTCTGATAATTACTTTTTTTTTATTTTCTTTTTCTTTTCTCTTTTTTTTATACTACACTTTCAACTTTTCATATCATCCTGCTGAGCAGAGTCAGATGCAGAACATTGCAATCAGACTGGCTTCATAGACACTCAGGAACCTAGTCCTTTCTCCTAGTCATTTCTTTCCCCTCTTTCTTGTCTTAAGTGTATTCTTCTCCTTTCAAGGTCCAGTTCTGTTTGTTTAGCTTCTCTTATCCTGAGATTCTTTTTTTTTTTTTTTTATCAAATTCAACCAGAACTTTCAGATTAAATTTTTCATTGGGGATTTTTAAAGTCATCTTTGAAAGAAGGCAGTGATAGTGGTGACAGATGGTGACTCTTTATTGACAACCATCTTCCTTTTTTGGAGATAAAAAATACACTTGAGAAGATCCAAATCTTCATAGTTCATCAGCAAACCCGTAAGTACTGTGAATTCAGTTTTTTTCAGTCTTGTCTCTTGGATTTTATTCCCAATAAAATTTTGAGATCTAAACCTCAAAGACCTATGTGCTATATCTCTCTCTTTTTTATTCTTTTGCTAGTTATGCTAGTTTTTGTTCTCATTGCAATTTGAACCAACTTCAGGTGTTGGTTTGTTTGGTTGGTTGGTTTTTAAGAGGGATCGTATTTTATGACATAATTGGACATTACAATGCAGCTGAATTTAGGCAAATATGTATTGCATATTTCTATTCACTGCTCTCCACCTTGTTCATGAACAAGACCCTGACCAGTTTTGCAATACTCCTTGAAAATCAGCAAATGCCATGTAATTTTATTAAACTTTAAATCTAAACTCAAGAGATGCTGCTCAACTTTCCAAGATAATTCTCCTCGTTAAAAAAGTATTAAAATGAAGGCATAAAAATTTGTGTGGGAAATAACAAGTTGTTTTATGAATAGTGTACAATCATAAAAGTCTGTGTGGATTAGACTCCCCTGTTTTCCTACATACACGCATATATTAATATACATACATTGATAAGAAGTTTATTCGTATCAGTTCAACATAGGGTATGTTTAATATCTTTTTCCTTCTTTTAGCATCTTCTAGGACCTCTTACAGGTACCTGCACATAGATGAAAGATAGACAGAGCTCATGTTTAGAAGATTAGAAGGTAGGAAAAAATCTACTGAGTATCCTGTACCTGACATGTATTTAATTCTAGTGAAATACAGGCTTCAGGGATGAATGCCTAAGAAGCTTAAACTTCCCACCTCCTACCCTTTTTTCCTGGATTTGACCCTGAATTGTAAATTTTAACTTGAGACTGCAAAGACATTTACAAATGAATGCCCTGAGATATGTTATTAATTAATATTAGAACTCCAGTCTTCATTTTATGTACTACATGAGAATTATTGTAGCTTATATTGAGTCAGTACTGAACACTCAGAGAAAGTGATAAGCTGCCTCAAGCCTGCACAAATGTGAAAATAAATTTGGTTTGAAATACAATTATTTGTTCTAGGTAACAAACAACTACCTCTAAGCCTTTTCTAAGCCTTTGCTTCTGAAGTTGGTTTTACCTTTTTACGCTGATTCAACTCTGTCAAGCAAAGTGTCTTTTCTCTCAGAAGATTGTGCTGCGGGGTTCAATTACAGAACATCCTTGAGTTTCTAATTAAATTGTCTCTATTATAATTATATGACTTTTGAAAATAAATCTTCCAAATGTCTTTGAACATCTGTTCAAAGTTCAACATTTTATTAGGAGTTCAACTACAAATTACTAGAGATTCCAAGCATTAGGAGTTACACATGGCTTAGAACAGAGTAGGTTAAATGAGTAGTGCTGTGCTATACTTGATACAGAGTCAGAAGGAGCACTGCCTTATGATGCTTTTCTTTCTCATTCATTTCATTGTCAAGATTGTTCATTTCAGAGGTGACTTTGTTACACTTTATCATGTAGACAGAAGGCAGCTGCTACTTCGGACACCTTAATCTAAGAGAAGCAGGCACACTGCATCTGCAGTAATAGTCAGTGACTAACATTTTTAAACCAGTTAAAGTTCTTGAAACAGTAAAAAATACCCAAACAAACCAAAAACCAAGCCCACATGCCCTGAGAGCAAGAGTCATCTAACCTACTGTCCCACCTCTTCCCCAGTTTATGCCAAATGTTCTGAAGAACTCTGTGAGCATCTAGTGAAATGTTTCTACACTCTGGTAATTTGTGCTGGAGGGCTTAATCAAAAGAGAATTCTTTGCATTTGATAGCCCTTTAAGCTTTCCCAAACCATACCTTTTTAAATAAAAAAATAGTCTGGTTGAATTTTTAAACACGTATGTGTTAAATTTCAGCACATTTGATGATGGACTATGCCCCATTAACCACTTTGCAATCCTCGTCTTCCAAGGCATGCTTAATGTGAATTTTATGCTCCACGAATAGCTATTTCATTTCTGGGCTGGTCAAGAACCCCTTACTGAATGCCTTCTAGCCCTAGTGTTCTGTTGCTGTTTATTTTATGACTTTGCTTAAAGCCTTTTCTACTTACATTTCAATCTGACATAGATCTGTTCAGCACCTCCTTTGGAAATAAAAGCTTCTGGCATGGGAATCTCTCCAAACTTTGACACAAAAAACAGAGAGACAAATATTTCCCTTAGTCTTCTAGTGTAGCCTTACCTCCTCTCAATGTTTTATTTATACTTTGATAATCTACTGGGCCTCCTGACCCTTTGCTAGTCTTTCTTCTCTTAGTGCATTTGGGAAAGGATTTATAATTTCATTGACTTTCTTAGAAACCGCTCCTTGGTTCTCTCTTTTTTTTTTTTTTTTTACCTTACTTTTATTAACATGTAAACTACCAGTGTCTGATTCTCTTTTTCTTGTTGGAGTGTGGGAAAGGGTGAAGTATGTATCTTTTCCATATACACATGTCTATTTTCTATATATATGTGTGTAGCTATATGCATATATAAAAAACATCTTCCTGCAAGGATGTTTTCTCATTTCTTATAAGATTCTTTATCTTGCTCATTAGAGATAGTTAAAGTTTTTGGTGTGAAGTCTCTTTCTGAGACATGCAGTATATTTGATCAGGGGTTCCAACATCTGGGCATTCATTTTTAAATATTGTTACAGTTATACATTATATAATGCATAATTTGGGGTAAAATCCAGTCAAAAGGGGACTTCATTGAGCAACTATTCAACAAACCTGTACAGTACTAACAAATCTTTCACTGAATTTTCAAAAACATACAATTAATTCAAACTGAAGCAATTGCAGGAAGCTTCAGGAATAATGATATGAAGACTCATCATGCTTTCAAGAGTCAGAGAAGTTGCTTCAGCAGTGCTTCTTTCAAAGACAGGAAACTACAAAAGACTAAAGCTCCCTTCTGTAAGGGAAGAGGTAAACACAAGGATAAAATCCTGCCAATCTGGTGTGATATGGTGTTCAAAAATGGTTTATGCTATGTATTATAGTATTAGCATAAAACAGTACTATGAATTTGTTAATTTGTGAAGAAAGTAAGATCACTAAGTACAAATACATCCTATCTTCAGACAGCTGGTTGACTTAAGAGTTTGTTGCTTACTGGGGTAAATACCTGAAAAGCTGTAGGCTAGAGAAATGGGTAATTCCTGTTTGCATCCAGTGACAACCTTTCTCCTTGCTGAGACATGCCTTCATCTGTAGTCAGATAGAACATTTACATCTATAAATATTGTACATGTGTGTGTATGCATGTGTGTGTATGTAGTCATGCATCAATGATCATTTCAACCATTGCAACCCTCTTACATGCACAGAATGGTTCATAGATTAAACAAAAAGTGACAATATTCCTTTCAGTTATACTGTCTACTGAAATCAAACATAATGAGTCCTGAAATCCTTTACTGACTGGGCGAAAAAGCAGATAATATTCTTGGATATGTAAATATCTTAAATTAAACAGTAGTGACACTGAAGAGATGCATTTTGTTATTTTTTGTGTTTTGTTTTTTTTTTTTTTAGATTTCATTTATATTTTATTATATAGGCATAGCTTAGAAGCCTAAGTAAAGTATAATGGGTGTAAAGCTACATTTCAAGACAGAAAGAAGCTCATTCTATTTTTACTGATATTTATTAGATGCTATTTAATCAGAATGGGGAACAATTACTTGAATAATATGTATGGCAGATAGTTCATAACATTATTCAATACATAACAGTGCTAAATTACTGTATAAATAATACCATCAACTTAGCCAGTGAATGGCACTCAGCTGCTTCCTAATATGAGATCTCCAATATATCTGCTTTTCTGATCATCTATGTTCTCTAGATTAATTACCATTTAATCATGTCACACTGACCGTCTGTGTAGTGTTTCTTCCTCTATTATCTAGTCTCTCTTAGACTGCAGATTTACTGAAAGACTCACTTCTGCAAGTATTTCTGCACTGCAATATGTCATAGAGAAAAATACTGTTGTTGCTGTAAAGTCGCTTTTATCAATATATTACAAACACAATTAGAATCTTTATAAATTGCTTTTCTTATTGCATCTGACACACTTAGGTATAAGATCAGGGTTTTTTTTTAATATAGATTTTTGCTAATTATTTTTGTTTCTGCATGCATTTTATTTTATCATAGAACAGAATTTCAAAACAATGTATTATTTATAAGAAATAAACATTTATTACCAAAAGTGCTATACAAACATTGGTGATCCTGAGGGTCTCTTCCAACCTAAATGATTCTAAGATTCTATGATCTTGTAAAAATAAGATTACTTTCTTATTTTTCTACTATTTTCTTTTATTTCAGTCATTGTCATTCGGTAACCAATTTACCTTTGCAAAGAAAAAAGCTATTACTTGATAATCTGAATAATTTGCTTTTAATTTACTAGGTAGAAAACAGAAGTTTGAAAAGCAATCATAAAACTTTCCTTGCTGAGTTTTCCAGAGAAGAGAGCGGCATTCTGCTAGTTTTGCTGTGAAGTATTCCAGTGTTAGTGTAGGTTTTTCCACAGAGGCATAATGAAAGTTTGAAATTTTTCTGAAGTGGGGGCATGTGTTCTTGGTGCTCTGTACTTAGATCACAGAAAGAAAAGAGAATGGCTTTTTGTGTGTGTGTGTGTGTGTGTGTGTGTGTGTGTATGTGTGAAAGACGATGAAGTCACTGAAAATCTAACTCATGCAGAAATACCGATCAGGAAGTTGACTATTATGTAGTGTTGTAACCGTGTGTTTATTCTTTTGGTTTGTTTGTTTTGGTTTGGTTTTAGTTTTGTCAGTGTGCTAAATGTAGATTTAAGTTGAAGCAATAAGTCCTTCAGCCTGGTGAATTCTGTTTTGAGTTGTCTCAGTTTTGACTCGTCATTTTTTGATGTTCTGAATATGGTCTAGTTTTGTCTAATGAGTTTGTGAGGAAAAAATCATGTTCACGATGACTGGACTGTTTCTCAAGTTGTTGTGGATTCTAAGGTTTTCAGTGGTTTCAGAAAGGACTGTGGAAATAAATGGAATTAAATATTTGTTGAAACCTCAGAGCTACTTTGTGTTCAAAGACATGTCTAATTACATTCTTAACCTGTATTTCCACAGATGTCTATGGGAGGGAGGTACCTGTATACTTGCAAATTATTTAATGGTTCAATTCTTTAATTGATTTAGTTTTATATCCTACTCACTGTTACTGCTCTAATATTCCTCTAAAATGGAACTGGATTTTAAATCTTCAATAGTTGATAAAATTTTTATAAGCTACATTCCCTGATATAACCTCTCTTCAAAATGTTTCAAGAATTCATGTTAACACCTGATTTGGAACTGCATGAAAGGATTTTGAGCACAGCAAATGACCAGCAAGGAATGTCAGGAACACTCAAATACTAAAATTCTTCAAAAGTGTACCTTTCTTCATTAATGTTTTGATGTCTTAATCAGTAGTGAAACACCTGAATATGGTACAATTAAAAGCAACAAAAATGCAGCTTCAAAAATCTAAACTCCAGCTTCATATGTCATAATCTAAGTTGAATGACGTTTTGTAACGACTCAAAATCAAATAATCCCATGAAATAAAGAAGCCATATCCTGTTTATACAGGATATAAACAAGCTTGGTTTGGGGCTTGATATTGCTCCTTATTTTTTTTTACATATGCTTTAGTGATTCATTTGGTCTATGTCTCTGAAATAATTTATATGAAAGTATATTTGTTAAATTTATCAGCGTCGTCCAATGAAATCTGCTGAGTGAATACCCTGTATTTTAAACAAAACTGCAATAGCTACTTCATGCCTTTCTGGTCCACTGGTCTTTCTCATATACTTAATAAAAACAATGTGTATGTTATATAAAGCTGATCACAGCCACATTTGAGTTAGACCTTGACAAATGTTTTCATGTAAAGATGGACAAAAATATATCACTCAGGAGATTTCATGATCATGCTTTAGTGCCTTTGACAAATCAGGTCGTTGATCCAGCCTGTTTATTATATAGTATTGAAGTAGCTCATGTTTGTGTATACAGAAATTACTTGTGCAGGATGCATGCTGCCTGCTCCAACTGCTTGATATTGAACATCTGGGCAGCCACGTGCTGTTCTGTTGCACAACACATTCAGGAATGTTAAGTAGCAAATAAGCTCTGCCTCAGGATAGTGTTGCAGATGTTGATAATATTGGTGTGCCCAAAGGAATATGCATGCTTTCTTAGACTCTGGTCCAACAAGCTTTTATTGAGGTGAGTAAAATTTTCTCACTGGAGTATTACCATGTTAATCCACAAACCTTCTCATGGCAGTAAAAAATAACAGAACAGCAAAACCAACTAAACATTTGCTAGAAAAAATCCCTCCACTTAAAATTCCCATAGTGAAGAAATGTTTTTTTAATGTAGCTCCCTAAGGAGAGGGAGGTAAGGCTTACACAATCATGCTTTCTCTTTCTGTCTGTGCCTCTGTGTATCTTCTTCCCTACAGTTTTGAATCCGTTCACTATGTCGGCTGAAATCAGCAAGAAGGGCAAGATGTTGCTGAGTATTACAGGCTTTGTAACTATTATCAGCCCAGCAGAAAAGAGATTAATGATGCTGATCTCATACTGAAACCTTAGCTTTAATAAACACCAATGATCTAAACATGTAGGACACAGAGAATGACCTAGCATCAAGAAAAACCCTACCTAGTACCTAATTAACAGTCATGAACAGCCTTAAAAAAATAATCCTAATATGGGAAACCAGTCATTGTTATTTATGTTGCTCACTGAACTACTCTGCTTGAAAAATTGACACTATGTCAAACAAATTCTATGTTTCTAACTAGGAATATACTGAAAGAAATTTTACATGTTTCAGTTTTGCCAAAATTTTAAATGTTCTTTACATTATTGCTTTCCAGAGCTATTTAAAAAAAAAAAAAAAAAAAGAATAGCTGGTAGAAGGTTCTGGGAAACCTCTGAATATCCCAGTCTAGAACAGGACTCATCATAAATAAATTAAAAAAAAAAAAAAACAAAACACCAAAAAGAAAAATCGTCAAATCAGTACAATTTAGTATGTGAACTACAACTGCAGAACCCTAAAAGGAATTGAGCAAAGATGCCGTATTTCTCCTGGAGATGTGGGACTGCTTTGTGATCCCAGTTATGTATGAGATGTGTCTGTGTAATCTGATGTTATCACACTATCCGGCTCAGTAGTAAATAGGTTGCCTAAGGAAAACCGAAGTAGAATAAGTAGAGTTGCTGGTCAGTTTGCTTATTCTCATTAAATGTAAATATTTGGGTATTGTTTGTTTGTTTGGTTTTTTTTTTAAATACTATTTTAGTTTACTTTATTCTTCATCTAATTTTAATTTTTGTTTGCATTTCTTTCTTACATTCCCCTTTTCTCCCTCAGCCCTTTCCTTTCAAATAGCTCTTAGCACTAAAAACCTGTTGAGCAGTTTATGAATTACGCAGTTTCAGGAAGGCCTTCTTGGGAGTTTGGGGGTGAAAGAAAGTAAAAAGAAAGCAAGTAGCTCCTAGTCCTCTGACTTACTGTGTCATGCTTACAATAACATTTGCTTTAAAAATTTTGTATCTTGAAAGGACTTTAGACATAATCTTATTTTTTCCTCATTTCTATACTCCTGTTCTCTACTGAATATATAAATTAATATATAAGATCCCCAAAATCAAATGTTATTTTCCTGTCTTCAGAATAGTCATACACTCAGCAGCTAGAGAAAAAAGTTGTAGATAATTATTTGCTATCATTTTTAAATAAGAAACACTGTATATTCCACAAGTTGCAAATACAACTTGCAGAGGTCATATGGAGTATCTTCAGCAGAAAAATATGTGAATTGTTATAGTAAGTCTTGATTCCAGTTTCTATTTTGTAAAATATTCTCTCAGCAAAACATATATGTATGTATATTTGTATATGTATACATGTATATGTATTTGTATGTGTATGTACATATATATACATATTCATGTACATTTATGGACGTATATATCTCTGTGTGTGCATATGTTTGTATATGTAGAACATTGGACTAGATGATCTTTTGAGGTCCCTTCCAATCCCTGACATTCTGTGATTACTACCTACAAATTCTGTGGAACATATACCGTGAATGAAGAAACCTGGGTTCAAAAATGACTTACACGTTTGAGATTTTAGTTCAGGAATTTGTTTCAAAGGTTATAATGTTTCTTGGAAGTTTGACTTTGTCCTTTAGAATAAGGTTTTGTAAACCTGGTCAATTCCATGTTTGTTTGTGTTTTTTGTTTTGGTTTGGTTTTTTTTTTGTTTGGGGTTTTTTTGTTTTGTTTTTGGGTTTGTTTTTGTTTTGTTTTTTTTTCCCTAATTTCTCTTAATTGCCTAAGTTGTTCTAAATTAAGCTGCCCTATACAGCATAACAGGTAACCATTTACATCGAGCTAGCTGAAACTCGTTCTTACATCTGCTCTAATAATATATATTTTTTTAACTCAGAATAGAAGGCTGAATATTTCTTTGAATTACCCTTGTAGAACTTAACATTTTCTTGAGAGACTGAAACAATGTATTTTGGAAATAAATTTAGCAGCTACTGGAGTTCTTTTGTTCCAACCCTATTATGCTATTCATGCTAAAAAGTGTTTTATGTTGCTTTGATTCACAGTGGGCATGCAGTATCTCATTATACCTAAGAATACCTACTTGCCCATATTTCATAGCATTTGGATTTCACAAACATTGAATTTTGCTTTTCATCTTTCTTTCCAAAAGATTTGGGAGAAGAGAAGAAAAGAAAGGACACAGCTCCATCCTCACATTGACAGTGATATTAGGGAAAATAGGCAGACATTTTATATGTGAAGGAAAGACTCTATTCAGTTTTGCAGTTTAATTTCCCTTCTTTCAGAAAGAGAGAAGAAAATGAAAATGATTAAAACCAAAAAAAGAATGGGGGAAAAAAAAAGCAACACATAATTATCACAGTAGAATAGTTTGAAAAAAGACCTTGAGAAAACCACTTCCCACTTGAGGTCCATCTATGTTCATGAACCGTCTATTTATCAGCTCCTCCTATTCTTTTATATCCAACAATGCTGACAGTGTCAGTTTAGCTTGCTGTCCATCTCCCTTCAATAAGTAGCAGTCTTTATTTGACCTAAGAAATAATTTCTATAAAGTGGAAGAGAAACATTGTGCGTGTGACTCAGTGTCTGATTTAACATTTTGTTTGCTTATTGATTGGAATACTACAGAATAAGGGTGTAATCATTGGCAGTTTCTCTGACTTAGAGTTTGAAATGTTTGCTTTACAGAGTCTTGGGAACCTGTTTACTGTGCCGTATCTTAAAAAGAAAAAAAAACAAAAACAAACAAACAAACAAAAAAACAAAAAAAAAACAAATAACAAAAAACAAACATACGAAAACCCACAAAAACCAAAACAGACCAAAACAATGACAAAAAACACAAAAAACGCTCTCAGTTTTCTATTCCACTACTTTCTCTTAATTTTTGTCACTAGAGAGGCTCCATCTTTCCTTTCACTATTTCTCATTTTGTGGTTTTCTATTTGTGCTGCAGCACTTCACAGTCTGAAGTTTTTGTTTTGTTTTGATTTTTCTTCTTCTCCTCAATCCAAATCTGCATGTCTCAGAATTCATTCCATCTTGGATTCAAATCCATGTCTCATAATGAGTATCATAATTACAGACAAGACACATGAATTTTTGGTAAATCAAAACTTCTGCAAAGAACCATCGCTATCGAGGCATTAGGAGATATCTATCTTTCAGAAGTTTCATTGTTTTGGAAAAAATGTACTTATTCTGCTGTCTCAGCTGGACTTAGTTTCACACTATTTCAATTGCTTTATGTGCAATAATAACGTTTTGCTTCTCTTTTTTTCCCATATCCCACTATATCCATCTTTACATCTATAGAGTGTGTCCACTAAATTTTCCCTGTGAAATGGCTTTATTTGCTTCAGTTTTCTCACTACCAACATTATCTTTCCTGAGTCTCATAGTTTTTGTAATTTCTGTCCCAAGTATCTCTGTGGATACAAACTCTTACAGAACAGGATTTTAGCTAGGCTTCTGGTAAGAAGAGTTTTATAAGCAGTGCAACTGCTTATGTGAATTCAGTTACAAGTTGCAGCTTTCAGCATTTCCCAGCATCCCTAGGAGAGGTTCTCACCAGTTCTGTTAAAAAGACCATACTGTATTCTTTAAAATGTCAGGGATCAATTGTGAGCCCCTCAAATAGGGACAGTCTCTTTCTGCGCTTCAGTCTTTCATCTAGAAACCTCATGTGAATTTTGTTTAAACTCTATGTACATGACTTGCATGTAATTATCCCAAAAGAGTAGAATAATTTAACTAGAAAACTATATACAGCGCAGGAGAGGTTTGCTTTTGCATTAAGCCCTACAGCATTTGTGGGGAATAGAATAATGATTTTATTATGGTGATAAACAATTAATTCATTAAAAATAGACTGTCAGCTCATGCGGACATGGGATATAAAGGCAAGCATTCTGAAACCTGAATGTCTTTGACTCTATATACAATTTCTGATTCTAACTGCACTGTCTCTAGTGTGCAGCTGCTTGTGTGCAGTGGTGTATTGAAGCAATGGCAGTGATGTCTTAGCTCTGCATTTTTTTCAATCTGAAGAATCCACAGGCAGCTGTGAATGTAACAGTACAGTGCAGCCAGTGCTAGACATATACAGATTGCATCAATACTTGAAATACTTGAAATTGAGTTAATTATGCGCAATTATTAAGTCTTAATATATGTGTATGCATTACTCCTGCACAGTGAGTACAGTGTTCATGCAAATGAAAAGTGTCCAGGTAATCCTGGATTCTGGTGATGTCTCTGAGTAGTACCTACAAGTACAGTTCTGAGAGATAAGTGTTGTAAATCCCGTATCAAAAGAAAGTGCTTTCAAAAGAATTATTCATAGATGTATCCATGGTTTGACTACATTTGAATGTTTTTTCACTATTGAAAAGCATCTTCTTCAGAAAACAAAGTTTGTATGAGTTGGGGAGGCTGCGCTTTATTACAGAATATCACTCATGCAAAGCTTTAAAATAAGCAAACCGTAGAAAAACAACTGATACAGTGCAAAGCTCTTGCATGTTATGAAAAAAAAAGTCTTCATAATTTTGTCCCTCTATTTAAACTCTCATTGTCTTTTGTACTTTTGCATCTTTGAAGTCAATCTTTGACAATTGTGTCTTATTCACACGCAGACATGAGACTGATGGTAAGCTAGTTGATACAGAATGTATTCCTTATCTTAAACTCGATCAGATGTCTTAGTAGATTCTAGACTGAGCAACAGGACAGCAGAATATAGAAAAAGAAGTGGAAAAGATGAGTGCCCCTGTAGAGGACAAGATTTGCTTGGCTTATAATACCACCAAAGAAATACTATCATACAGAATTTGGTGTGCCACTGGTGTGTACGAGAAAGAAAAAAGAAGCAAGAATGTACTTTGCTGTTTATTGTTGTGCATTTTGAGTTGCATTGCCTTGAGTATATTGGACCAGAGGTTTTGTTATTTTTTATTTTCTGTAGACTTGTAAAAAGGAGCACAGAAAATGCACATACTATATTTTTATATGTGTTCTCGTACAAGTCAAAAGGACAATTCATTAGCTGAGTAGCTCAAGTTTTTAAAGCAAGCAGTCATTTTTTCATGAAAGGTGAATGAAAGATGAATGCAGAAATAATTTTCTTCCTATTTTCCTTGTGTTTTCCCATC
Source organism: Patagioenas fasciata (assembly GCF_037038585.1). Taxonomy (NCBI): domain Eukaryota; kingdom Metazoa; phylum Chordata; class Aves; order Columbiformes; family Columbidae; genus Patagioenas; species Patagioenas fasciata. Next base: position 44,336,810 of record NC_092521.1, on the reverse strand, counting down.
TATTAAAATGTTATTTCTTAAAATGATTGTTGAATAGGTAAGAAAGCAAGTTTAAATCTAAAATTACTTATGCAAGTGCCAGCTGAAAAAAGTCATTAAAGTGAGCTGTGTGAACCACCTGAAGTGTTGAGAGAACTGAATCAAGAGAATGAAATCCTTTCACTGAACATCTTACTGCAAAATCACACTGATGTACCAGTCATTCTAGTAATAATTATATTTCAGTATTTTGATAGTTTGCTCTATTGCTAAAGAATAGAGTATGATATTTTCCAAACACAAAATTTATTTTTCAGGTAATGGTATTAATCTTTTCTTACATTAATATTTCTGTGCATCTAATGTACTCATATAAGTTGAAGAAACCTTTGTAAGAGTGGAATTTATTTAGTTGGTTTAAAACATTTAGGGGAAAAAACACCTCCCTCAACTGGCAGGCTGTTTCTCTGTGCATAGACAACATGACTTAATTTTGTTTATCGAAGTATTTTACTTTTAAAATAAATGCAATAACCAGTAGAAGTCCTGCAGAGAAGTTACTGTGGAGAGTTTAACTCTAAATTTTCCTGACTAAAAATATGTTCTAATTCTGATTTTCTTTCTTCTGTGTTTCTCAGTATTATCGTTCTCACTTATAATGATGCAAAAGCAAAATGAATTGTGTGTGTTTAAAATATAGCTATTTTTTTTCATGCAGACATAAACAAATAATTTTGTTTATTTTGTTGACCCCAAGTTGATTTCACAGTTCATTACTGAAATTCTGTTCATCGTAATTACAAGCCTCTCTTAAATTGCATGCACTTCTTTAATTGAAATTGGAGATGGTGTTTTCCATCCTCTACAGTTACTTCCTGTGCTAGTGAGAGGAAGACAAGTGTTGTCTTTCATTTATTGCTAGAGACACTGTAAAGAAACTAATAGGCTCAAAGTTCAAGAACTTGGTTTGTAGAAAGATAAACATTAATTTGCTCATGTATTATTTCTCAGTGTTTTGTGGGCAGCAATAATATCTTCATCCTACATGGCTGACGAACACAAATATAGAAAAAGAACAGTGGGATATGGAGAAGGCTATAAGACAGACTCAGAGGAGAGTGGGGTGGATGATGGTAAAAGATGGCCTTGGAGCAGTTGTAGTGTATTCCCCTTCCCAACCCCTCTGTCCCTCCCTCATCTGACTTTAGCAGTACTCGGAGAAAGCACTTTAAGGTCTTATTGCCAGACACATAGAAAAGAAGAAAAAGTGGTAACTCTTCAGAGAAATACCTGGTGGTAACTCTTGGAAGGCACTGTGAGGGTCCAGAGGAGGGCCACAAAAATGATCCAAGGGATGGAGAACCTCTCCTATGAGAAAAGGCCTGGAGAAGAGTAGGCTCCAAGGAGACCTTATTGTGGTCTTTCCGTACTTACAGGGGTCTTATAAGAAAAATGGAGACAGACTTTTTAATAGGGCCTGTTGGAACTGGACAAGGCATAATGGTTTAAAACTAAAAGAGGGAAGATTCAGGCTAGGTGCAAGGAAGAAATTTTTTACAATGAAAGTGGTGCAACACTGGAACAGGTTACCAGAGAGGTGGTAGCTGCCCTGTCCCTGGAGACATTCAAGGCAAGGCTGGGTGGGACTCTGAGCAACCTGAGCTAATTAAAGGTGTCCCTGGTCATTCCAGGCATGTTGGACTAGACGATCTTTAAAGAACCCTTCAAATCCAAATTATTTTATGATTCTATTTTCCTCATAGGTGTAGTTGCGCTGTTTACTTTGTCCAGAGGTAGAAATTCAGCAACCACAGTAAAAAAACAGTTAAAGAGGTGCAAAGATAAAGAGCGAAGGCAGAGACAGCACTGTTCTCTATAAGCACACAGTGCACAAAAAGCTTTGTTTTAAGTTAGTATAGTAGGAGCCAACCTCCAGGAAGACAGTGAACATTGGACTTAAGGTTATTTGCACAGTCTTATGTAGTCTCCTGCACCTGCCACTGCTTCAAATGGGTACACATCATGATACACGAGGTAGTCCTGTAACGGACACCATTTTTCTTCCCTATTTTTCATCCCCAGAATAGAGTATTTCTGCTTCTTTTAGATTGCAGATTAGATAGAGTGCTGTTAATGTAGAAATTTCCTAGTACTTTGTTTTGTATTTTTTAAAATATGGAGTGGTGGTGTGAGATCTTGTTTGGAAAACAAAATTATTAAGTATGTCTATATGGATAATTACTCTAGTATCTAAGCAGTTTGAACGCACTATTTATCTTTATTCTCTCTTCTCACATGGGACTTGTATTACATCATTTACAACAGGAGAATCAAATCTCTGTATAAACCAAAAAATGTAAAATAAATTTGTGATTTTCAGTGCCATATGCAGCTGCAGATATACTCTGCAAAATGAATATTTTATCTAGCACTTTATATATTCTAGCACAGCTTCAGTTGGGTGTTATTACAGGCAGTAGTGTAGTACTCAGCAATTGTGTTGGTTTGGTATTTGAGACTCATAGTGGGCAGGAAAAATTGTGGAACATAGAATTGACAAAGATAAAAAGACCAATGGTAAGTCTAGTGAGTTTCATATACTGTTTTATTATTGCTTTTAAGATATGAAATAAAAAAAAAATGAAATGAAATTAAAATTGACATTGAATTGAATTGACAGTCACATTTTCAGAATGCAACACAGTTCATGCAGTTATTAGAACTGTTTCTTACCCTTACAGTATTACAGATGTGGGGGTATTTTTAATCTTCAAAATGAAAACAAACAAAGAAGACTATTTCAACTGAAACATTATTTTCTTAGAATTTCCATTATTAAAAAAAATAGCAAAACACAAACAAACAAACAAACAAAACCTTTTTAGAGTTAGGTGTAGGGAGTTCTTTGTGAAGAAATTTACTGCTGACATATGTGCAGAAACAGCCTTTGAGTTTATACTTTGATATTTTATGCACACAAAAGATGGAAAGTGTAAATATGTCAGAGCTGAGCAATGGATATTAATAAATTTCCAGTGGTCTTTCTGGGAGAGCAATCATCTAAGAATCAGAAATAAAGAGTTAAGAAAGGTATTTTAGTGCCAGTTCATAGTGTTTCTTGTTTCATATGTTGAATGCTGATAAAGATTAATGCCAGATCTCCCTTTGTTCATGGCTCTGGGGACTTCCCAGTAGCCAGCTGTGACATGGTCATAACATCACTAAAGTCCATGCTAGGATCCGTATGGGGCCCAGCACTCCCTTGGTCACCCAGGGAAAAAGGTTGGGGATCTCCCTTTGCCTACAGCTGTGGAGAACTTCCAGCTTCCTGCAAGATCATGACAGGGCACAGGCTGGGGCTGTCTTCTGTGTTCTGTAGAACCTTGTCATCTCCCTGGTTGAGTTTTGGAGGAGGTAGAGGACAGGAGCACATCATGGACTGGTCTTGTCCCTGTCCAGTCATCCAACTGTAATACACAGAATAAGAAAGAAAAGAGGAACAGTCTGCCTCTCTGACCTCTTTTCCCTGCCTTTGCTCACCTGCATACTCACCTGTCAGCCATGGCTGGTGCAGACCTTTTTATACCCATACTGAGCTGGCCATGCTACCAGCTCTCCCAGTGGCATGGCCACCATCAACATTCTGCTTATTGTGCTAAGTCCACAACATCACTAGGTCTAGTGCCAGAAACTGGTGGCAACCCTCTGTGACATAACAAAGACCCTCTGAACACCAGGAAACGCTGTTTTACTGTGAGGACGACTGACTATTGGCACAGGTTGCCCAGAGAGGTGTCCCTGCTTGAGCAAAGGGGTTGGATCAGAAGACCTCCAGAGATTCCTTCCAGTCTCAAACCTTGTGTGGTTCTATGAAAACCCAGAATATAGTTAAGTAACAATTTCCCTCCACACTGCTATTTTCTTCACCTTGGTCTTGAAAAAAATAATTTTAATGACTTAATACAAGAATTCTCTTGCAGAATCAGAGACATACTGTCTGTATGCTCAAAATGCCTGAAGTGGAAGAGATGTCGCTTTTTTCTGTTAGTTTTGTTTGTTTGTGGGGGTTTTTTTGGTGGTTTGGTTTGATTTGTGGGGTCTTTTTTGTTTCTGTTTGTCTGTTTTTTTGGAGTTTTTTGTTTGTTTCGTTTGTTTGGTTTTGTTTTGTTTTTGGTTTAGTGTTTTTTGTTTGTTTGTTTGTTTGTTTCCTCTCCTCAGAGGTATTTGTCTTGACCACTACCTGAACTTTCAATCTGAGGATCAAATGAAGTTCCACAGATAACAGTATTTATTATAAAGGGCTTTGATTCATCTCCTAAGGAAAATACATGTCATGCAGTGAATTTGATCTTGCAGAGATAGAATATGTTAGCACAATCATCTAAAGGGTGAATGAGGAAAATGCATATTAAAGCTCATTTTCTTTAACAACTGCTTTGCTCAGTGTTGTTTGAGCACAGTACTTGAGAATTATGCAGATTCATGGCTTTAAGGAAGACTAACTGAAAGAAAAACAAAATACATATGTGGATCCCGAGCATGGATTGACAATTTTGCATTCACTGTAGCAAGTCTTCAGCCACTTAAACTGAAAGAGTACTGACTAGTAGTATAGGTAATTATTCTCTAGTACATCATTATTAGCAAAAATTCCATACCTATGTTGGCCTGCAAAAGTTAGTGCTAGCTAGAAAGCAATGGAGATGATGATCAGGGAAAACATTGTTTTTGTTGAGATCTCCTCACTCTATAGCACAAAGTACTCTTGTGAGACAAACTCTTTGCTGCTCCATCCATTCTACCTCTCCTAACAAAGATTTTTTTTTCCTTGTCTTTATTCTTTGTCTCCCCTTATAACTTTCTATCAACCATAATCTTCAAACTGACAGTGTAAATCTCTGTGTGTGATCTCTTTTTAGGTACTTTCCCATTCCCACCGCAATGTTCTTTCAAAACAAATCTCTCTAGCTTCTTAAACTGTGGTCTATCTTGTCTTTGCTGTTCACTGACTTCAGTTTACCTGGCTTCACATTCAGTGACTCCTTTTCTGGTTTCAGTCTCTTTTAATCATGTAGTAAACCCAGTCCTTCCCATACAGTTCTCTTTCCTTACTCTGACCTCAGTAACCTATTTTCTGATCTCCCATCCCATTTCTCAATCAGATTTTTTATTACTTCTTTCTCAAACTCATTCTTAAGATGTTAGTGCAAAATGACCCCCCCCGCCCCGTGATACAGCATCAGTTCTCTGAAATTTAATTGTCTTTTTTTCCTCAATTCTACTTGGATGTTAAATAGGGATCTTTATGAATACAAGTAGAAGGCAGCTCTTGGTCTGATTTGTTTGTTTGTATGTTATAAGAGACAGAAATAAAAAACTTTTCAAGGCAACTCAATGTTTGCCACTCTAATCTTATAATAAATAATTTAAATCTAGTGATTTGTAAATGTGCAATTTGGTTAAAACAAGACAAGTCTGAGGTTTGAGACTCCTTAGTGAGAATAAAATATTTGATGACTTCTTTTTTCTGTCAAGTTATAACAAGTTTGCATTGATTATGTGTGAAACTGGACTCTCCCAGATTCCACCAAGACTTATCATGCAGCTAGGTTTGCCCAGATTATTAAAAGGAACATGCACTGATTCACAGACCCCTAATTCAAAGAACAAAATACCTTGACCATTTTGAAATAAGTTTGCTAAGATTTGTTTCACATGGGAAAGCATTGTAGAAGATGCGCACAGGTAAGCAAAAAGCAGGATATTGGAAAGAATACTGCTGTCCAGCTTTAACTATAGGCAACTATAACAACCTCTCTTATGATAATGTGAAGCACACAAGGAATGTTATCTATGCAGCCATTTACAAACAGGTCCACAATAGCTTTGACAATGGCCCCAAGTTGGCCAGCGGTAAAACCACTCCAATTTGAAATATGTGTAGATGCCCATGCATGACACTACCCTGATTACTCAACCTAGCCTATTGACAATGGGTTTTTAACACATGATCAGATGGCTATCCTGCATTGCATAATTGTGATGTTCCTGGTCAGTTTGGAGCATGGGCAAAACAAGCTGTTTTTCTGTTTGTTTGTTTCTGTTTTTTAATAATGATTGGTTCAAATCCACAAGGATTGTGTCAGTGATATAATGAAGAGCACAGCTTATTGTGGAGAACCAGTGCTATCATTAGATGAGGATCAAAGGGCAAGAACTAATTAGCACATGTATTCTTCACTCAAGTGCTGTTTTATAGTCTTGCAAAAACTTTTTTTTTATGACAAATGCCAAAGTTTACCCAGGTGCTCTAAAAGTAAATGAACAAGTAAGCTTCAACTCAAAAATTTTCCATACTGCAAGCTGCTTAATCATGCACTCACCAGTAAGCATGTGCCATCAGTGAAACACAATATTGACAAACTGACTTCTATTTTTAAAAAAGTCTAAAATACAAAAATCCACATAGGGAAGAATGTCTTGGATGAAAGTCAGGGAAGCTAAACATGACTGTTGTTGTTTCTACAGAACTTTATGTTGACTCATGCAATGTAAAGTGCCTTTTGCACTTGTAATATGCCTGCCAACTCTTTGCCTCTATCTTGTAACTAACTGCAGTGGTAAAAATTAAAGAGGGTAAAAAGAGGCTTTCCTATCAAGAATGTATTTGATAACTCTTACCCAACATACTCACTGTCATTCTGTCATAACAATGCAGGATTTCTGTCCATGACCTTGCAAGAATCTGATATTCTCAGTCACTGAGACTACATTTGTTGGTGCCGTCTTATTACTCTTATCACTTTTTAGAACAGAACTGTAGAATTCAATAGTTCTTTGAAAAACTGTTTCAATCTGAAGCACGATGATAAATATAAACTCCTAATTAGTACCTAATTATCTAATATTATTTATTCTCTATATAGCTATATATATATATATATCTCAGTACTTTCAGGTTTTTTGTTACTGAGTGATAAGATCTTCAAAGGAAAGAAAGAGGTTTGGACAGGGGAAGTAAATTGTGAAAAGATTTGGTATTTATTATTGAAATTCTGGAATGGATTATGTTTTCTTGTGTGACAGTCTCTTTAAATGTATGAATAGAGTATCATAATGTTTATATTCCAAAGAAAGCAATCACACACCAGCTAAAGCAAGAAAAATAGTTCAAGTCAGGTTGATGTTCTAAATACATTTTATAAAATAAACTGCTCTTATGTGTAGTTGTTTTGTAATGTAAATCTTTCTCTTGGCCCTCAATGAAATTACTATTTTTGGACCCTATATGTTCTTTGTTTTGCCAGTAACGTGTGAAAAGTTGCTTTGGAAAAGCTAGCTGTGGTACCTTAGAAGGACACAGTACAAGATGAAATGTTTTGAGGCAATAACATGACCAAGGAAAGTATTTTTTTCTCTTTATACCAGAATTTTCACTCCCTTTTCCTGCTGCAGAGGAGTAATCAGTGTAAGAAAAGCTCATGGCAAAGAAACAGGAAGCACTGGAAGGAAAAGAAAGGTAAGGTAAAGAGAAAAGGAGGAACATGTGTATGGTGCTTTCGTGAGGCTTATTTCTCAAAGATTGACTACAGCATTTTTGATCATTTAAGGTGACAAGGGGTACAGGTTTCAGCTGTGATCACTAAGACTTTAGTGATTCCTGGAGGCCTTTCGAATTCAGAAATTACTCCAAGTTAATAATGGGGTAACAGCAAGCAGAACAGCTTTTCAGTGATGATGTATTTTACTGCTTAAAGAAACATGCTGACATTTTATTTGATTTAAATAAGAGACATTGGCGCTGATGGTGAGCATACTGAGCATTTAGACAAATTTCTAAAGAGGTTACTGCATCCATATGTGTGTTGCTTCAGGGATTAGTTGAATTTATTCAATGAGGCAAATGCCTAAATTTAAATATCCAACACACTTGAGGAGATTTGTGGGAGCTTAAGTAAAGAACAGAATTGCAGTCTGTGTTCAGAAAGGACATTTACCAAAGGAATAAAAAACTGTAATACCCTAGCAAATTTTAAATTTATGCTTGTATCTTACGTCAGTCGCATGTGACTCATCTTCTAACTGCATATTGAAGCAAACTGACATGCCATTTTCAGAACTAAAACTTAATAAGTAATCTCTGAAGATTTGTAATGATCAAAAACTTGCCAATTCTGAATTATTGGTCACAATCTCCAAAGACTTTAGTATCTTTTTAAAACTATAGCATAAATTAATGCTCTTTTCCCAGGAAAAAACACACACATACACAATTTTTTTTTTTTTTATTTAACTGTCTTTTGTTGGAAAAGTCAATGTTCAAGAATGTCTCAGAAGAGAATAAACTGTTTCATAGATATTGTGAGTTACAAAGTCCTCTGGCGGGAAATATTATGCAATTGTTAAGAGATACCTAGGAGGAAGAAGCTGACAGGATGTCTGTAACATACAGCTAATAAAGGAATGTCAGTTCTAACTGAACAATATTTTCATAGGGCTGTCCCAGGCCAAATTCTGGCAGGTGCCTATGACACTTAACTCAGATGAACTTGAGCTTCTGGGCACATTGGTGGTTTGTCCTAAAGGGAAAGAACTGCTAATGCTAGTCACTGGAAGAAAAGCAATGAAACCAGTTTCTGTCATTTAAATCCTTGGAAATTGATGGCAATTTCACATTTTCCCTTGATTTCCTTCTTTCTTCTTATTTTTGTCTTTTCTTTTTCTGAATATTTTTTATATGGCAATTTTTTCCAAACTCAAGCCAAAAAATTTTCTATCAAAGTTTTCAAATTTTGTCATATCACACTTTCAAGAAACATTTGTATTAGTCCTTTTGGATTGTATGTTAACTTGAAAAGTTCCTAAAGAAAAATTCTCAACCAGTAGCAATGATGTTAGAGAATTGGACGCCACAGAAAAAAAATAGAAAATGAGAGTGTTTATGTGAAATAGGTCAGCTCGATTGACACAAAATCAGATTCTGAATTTTCAGGTTTGTAGGCAAGATTATAGGATGTAAATCAGTACAAGTGAGAACTGAATAACACAATTTAAGGGTCTTTCAGCAATTAATGAGGCATAGCAAAAGGTGATACACTCATGGTAATTTCAAGTATTTTTGTCTGACATTCTGTGATTAATTTGTCTCATTTTATTAATTTCTAACTCTGAAGTGGAATAGATAGCACTGTTTATATACAGAAGATACAAACATCTCATTTTAAAAAATACATAGATGTTCCAAATCCTCAGTACTAGAAATAGGACATAGTGTTCTTCATATAGGTATGCATGTCAACAACAGAGCTCTTACAGCAAGGCCACTGTCCATTGATTTAGCACTGAGACTCCACTAGAAAGTAGTTAGATGACCAGTGACTATTGTATGACTTCACACTGCAGATATATTGAACTTCTGGAGTCCAGTTGTCACTAACTTGCAACTGATCATCTAAGATGGTTAAATGATTAACTTCATGTTTGCATGCATTGAAAACAAATAATAGATAACTATGAAATTTGACAGTATATTCAAGGTAAACATACATAAAATACATTAATCTGGTATTTAAACTGGTTAAAACTGTCAGCATTTTATGGGAATGTTTTTCTGTGTGTTCTACATCCTGCCACAATTAAAAGTTTCAAGGACTTATTTTTCACTGTATGATCAAAAACCACTAACTTTCATGTCACCTGTCTTATATGCTAAACGTTTTCCTGTGAAAAGCCAACAACAAATGCAAAACCATTATCTAAACAAGATTAAAATTGACTTAGTTCACCATACAGTCTCAATGCCACCTATGCCAAGATACATCTAACAAAAATCAGTTTCAATTTCAAAGGAGATGATTTGAAAGAATCATTCTAGAGGAGACTTCTCTAGTGACAGGAAGTTTGAACCAGGTTTTCCTGTCTGTCTCCACTACTGTGGAAATCTGAAAAGCAGGTGGTGTGTCACTAGTCATGTTGACATTCAACAGTTGCTCATTTAGCTCTTTGATTTGAAGTCATAATTACAGGAAAAATGCACGAGCCTGTGGCAAGAATTGCACAGGATTAGCACCAAAATACTTGAGATCTTCATACATTCTTGCATCATGGAGGAAAAATTATACTAAAAGTTGCCCAGAATTTAGGATGTTGTTGGTAAATAACATTAGGATGCTAGCTGCTGATGCCTGAAGTCAGTTATCACATGGTAAAGGTTGTTACACTGTCTTTAATAGATTATGAGCAACTAGTGTGAAAAAGATCTTGGTGGATAAAAATGGGCCTAAAATGCTTTTACATCTCTCTTTGGTTTGAACTTTTATGCGAGTAGTAATCAGTGCTATGAATGGATAGGCAACTGGAATTGCTTCTCAGAAACATTTTGTTCAAACTGAGTGAGTTGCTTCTATGTTAGTGTTCATTGATGAACAATTTCTTTACTCAGGACACTGTATAAACCCAGCAGTGCCAATTACTGCTGACTTCACGACAGGTCCCTTTGTGGCAATTCTTCGGTGGCATCATTTCAGGGTTTGTGGATGAGACAAAACTGTGAAATTTCTCATGTTTTTAAAACCCTTGCCTTCAAGAAGTCTTCAAGAACCCTTTTGCTTGACAACGTGTTTTAAGAAAAATTGCAAAGAGGTGGCAGGACTTTTGGAACAATTCAAGAGAATTCTGAAAGAATTACTGAGAGAAGAAAAAAAAAAAAGGAGAAATAACAGTGTGATTTTGTGAAGGGGTGTAGTCATGTTCTACAATTGTTAGTAATCACATGACATACCTAGAAGGCTTCTGCTACTGACTTGTTTTCCTCTGAGCTGGCATTGACTTAGAGTAACATAAAGGTTTCAGGTGCTAAGTGTTCTCTGTTTGTGGGTGAACAGGATGAAGGAGCGGTTTAGTTAAGAGAACTTTGTTTTGCCCACCATTCTGCAGCAATGCTTTGAAACTAACTGTAACTTCAGATGAACTCAAAATCTCAAGCTATGAAGCTGACATTATGAAAAGTTAAAACTCTCTGGCAATGACTGTATGCTTTAAACGATGCATTTTCTGATAATGTCATGCGCAGAAAGATAACATCACAACAAAGCACTTCAACTTCAATGAGCAATGCCATGCCATGTTCCTCCTATCTATATGTTCAATAGGAAATTATATCCCTGATTTAGGTGGCAGAACCATGGAGTAGAAACAGAGGTTTCTATTGCAAGTGAACAGTCCTTTCCCAACTAACTGCTGGGAAATATTCTCAGACAATATCACCAAACACTGGAAACGCACAGCTGATGGTGAGGACAGCACAGATACCATCATCAAATAGGAAAATTTAGGGTTTTTTGTTTTGTTTTGTTTTGTTTTTTGTGGATTTTTTTCTTGCATTTCTCAATAGAGAGTTGAGATAATAGAGCACTGACAAAGTGGCAATGCTTCTATTTTAATATTCCCATTTCTGTTCTCTGTGGATTTAAACGGAAAAAAAAAAAAAAAGAAACCAGAAACCCCACAACTGGTTAACGATCATCATATTATCATATTTATATCTGTAAATTCTTCAATATCACTTACAAGAATATCTCAACATGAGAAAGAAATATGTAATTTATGCAGATTGCACCTTCCTTCTGCATTTACATATCAAAGGACCAGATTTTCATATTCTCCTAAAGAACTAGTTAAAACATTAATTCTTATTAATGGCAATTATGTTTTAAAATAGTAAGGAATAGCCTGACTGTGATGATTTATGGAGGTGGAAATTATCAGAGATCTTCAACAACTAGTATGCCATGGCAAAAGTAAACTTTCCAAAAGAGGGATGTGACCTTTCTGAAGATTTGTGGTTGACAGGCTGCATACTGTAGTGTGGAGCAGTATTTTTATTCTGGCAGTATGGACAGGTTTTCTTTGTCCTGGAGTACAGATATGAACTTATGATATAGGGTTGCTTGCTTGTTTGCTTGCTTGTGATTAGCTAAATCAATAGATTTGCAGTACAAAACCTCTGCCTGAACTTTTTCTTTATTTCAGTTGCCTGAAGACAATGGTGTAATACGGGTGTAAAGAGAAGAGCAAGAAGGTGATAAGTTTTGTATCGTTTGCATTAACTTTGTGTTTTCCCAATTTGACTACTCTAAGTTTACATTTAGCAAGGGAATAATGTGTTTCAAGATTTGATCTTTGAAATCAATTCTGCAAATTTCTGCTAGAAATTGAAGGGTGAATAACTAGTAGTTTTTGACCAAAGAGTTATACTTTAAGTCAAATAGATTGCATTTCCACTGATTATAACAGCACGATGAAACATTAGTAGAAAACTGAAGGTTGTTTGTTTTTCTTTTTTTTAATTTGGTTTTGTTTTGCTTGATTTGTTTTTCTTTAGAGATCTTCCTTATTTCATTAACTGGTTGGGATGGGGTTGGGTTTGGTTTGGTTTTGGGGGACATGTTTGTTTGTTTGTTTAGTTGGAGTTCAAGTAAAATTCTTCCAGGTATGACAAGCTCATATTTTGTTTGAGGTTTTCTGGTAAAAAGAACAAAGCAAATTCTGATTAATTTGAAATCCAAACAAGGCAGTCCCTCAGACTTGAAATCCATGCAACATAGTGAAAAAAAAAAAGATACTCTATAAGAGAAAAAGAAATGGTAAGATTTAGTATAGATAGCTCTTGTAGTATTTAACCTAATGCCATTTTTGTATAATGTAATTGTCCCCATGTTTGAAACAATGTCTCCACTAATTGCAAAAGAATTATAGTAAAGATGGATTTTATTGTTTATGGGAGTGTATTCAATAACCTTTACACTTACATATCATATGTTGTGCCCACCTCAATGATTTTTTTTCCTCGTGTATAAATCTAAGAAATCTTTTTAGTTCAGCTTTGCTCCATGCTTGATGAAAGCTTCAGGCTTACCAATCTGTTTAATGAAATTATTGTCAATTTACAAAAATACATTCCGGGCTTTTAGTGCTGTTATTTCACTCTTTTATCTTGTTTAACCATGGAAAATCCTCAGAAGAGGAAGGGCCTTTTTCAGTTGTAGCCTGTTTTTCTTCCTTATGTTTTTTTGCAAAATGGAATTCTCAGTCTTTATCTCAATTCACTCAAAAAATCACCTGCAGCCACAGTATTCACTGGGTTCTTTTTGCTGCTGTTGTTGTTTTTTACTAATTTTCTTTCAGTTTCTGAGAATACTGGCAAGATTCTGATTAATGAATGGTTCCAGGCTACCTACTGCTTGCTTTTGGTCTCAAGGGAGCATTCAAAATTTTGAAAGTTACTTTTTGTTTTAATCTTTACAGATTTCATCATTAACTCTCCTTTCAAGTGTCTCAGTACACACTATGATTTGGATTCTCAAAGAACCCCGAATGCCTTCAAAGGTTCGGCAGCTAGTTCTTTTTAGTATCCTTTGAAAGTCTCTATCTGAATCTGGTTCTTTTATTAGGGAACCTTGGTTACTTTGAGGTACTTTCATTTTCACTCTTTTTTACTCTTTGACTATCCATACACAGCTGTCTTTTCATGCAACTTGCCCGGACATCTTCATTTCATTTTACTCTTCCATCACTGACTTGGCTGTTTCACATCTCACTCTTCAAATAAACTCCACTCCGTGCATTTTCTTATTTTTTTTTTTTCTCTCTTCATATTTTCCCTCCCTTTACTGTGGCATTAGAAATTTGTTTGTCATAAAGTTTGTTTAGTTTTATTTACAAGAATTACATGATTACAGATGTGGGTTTATGAAAATGAAATTTCTATAGCTAGTGACGGCATTTAGAATTAGGCAGTGAAATGTCTATAGTTTTTATTCTGCCAAATTTTATTTAGGCTGTTTGTGCTTTGTTTGTTGTTGTTGTTCATTTCTTTGTCTTCACTAAGGTAGTAATATTTTTACTTGAATTCACATTAGGAGTATATCCCCAGGCCTCAGTTTCTTCCAGAACATTCACAGCACCACTGCCAAGTACCATTGAGAAGATTGCTGTGGAATTCCTGGGCTCCTTGTATCTGTCAACACCTATGGAATGAGTCAGTTTTGGTCTGTGTCTGCCAACAAGCTCAAAGGACGAACTCAGCATGTGGGGCTGCCTCATTCCTGACCTTGTGAAATACCTGGTCTTTCTCTGCACTGCAACAGGAGAGCTGGGACAATGTTATAATGATGACAGAGTGACTTAAGTTCTCATAAGGAAACTCTCCATGGACCCTGAGCTGGCTTCTCTCACCACAGGCTCTTTTCCATCATCCAGTTTATGAAAATCTCTTAATTTAATCATATTTGATTTTGCCAAGAAATTTGTAGACTACTGTATTTTTTTTTTTATCTGACTAATTATTTTTAATCATTAAAGATGGCAATGCAGCTGAAGAGTTGGAAAAAATCAACTAAAAATACTCTTTATAGTCTCAACTAGTTCGTGACTTAATTAAGCCTTGCATTCTGGCTAAGTATAACATTATATTCTGCTCAGAAGGTGCATTGTCAATGAGAGATGAAGCAAGAGTTATTTATTCAGGTTTCAGCAGTTCCTTAGAGATTCATTCATTTATTCTCCAACACTGTGGAGAGCTGGTGTTGCTGCAAAGAAGCAACTGTAACAATCCCAGAGGCAGAGCTCTACAGATATAGAACAGGAATGATTCTGAGAGATGGCATCAGCAGCTGCTGGGATCTTGGGAAGCTGCCGCAGCTTGGCAGCTCCTTCCTTTGGCAGGAGCACTTAGCCAGAGTCCTTGTGGGCTGCAGGATGGTTAAGCAGAGCTGGCACATGGGGAAATAATCACAGGGGTTGGTTAGAAAAGAGCTGTCAGTAAAAGGGTTCGTGATGAATAAGTATAGGCAGCTAGGTTTGCCTGGAATAGTTAGGAACTGCGGGTCTGGTTTACGCATCTTCCTCAGGAAAAGATGCATTCTTTAGAATTATTACACCAAAAGACCCAGATACATTAACTCCAGCTAAAGTTTTCTGACTCCCACTCTTAAAACCTACTCTAAATGATATTCTAGTTGCACGTTTTTATTTACCCAGTGCCACCAACACAGATTTTAGTTTTTTGCTCATCTATGTTGATGGACTTCAGATATTTCCACTACTATATTAAATACTACACTTATCAAAGATAGTTTTGATTTTCTTGCTGCCTTCAGGTTTCTATCAGACAACACAGCAAATAAAAATGAATAAATATGGTTGATTGATACTGAACATAACAGAAAATATCACCTTTTTACTCTGGCATGGAAACTGAGCGATGCAAACACTGCCAATAGATCTTCAGCAAAGGCAATCTTCGGTTTGGGATACTAGCTTTGTCACAAATTTGTTAAATGCAATACCAATAAAACAAAGTAACTGTGTAATCTTTAACAATCTTCAAGATTCTGTTTTTCTGCATTGTAGAATTATGGATCTGATGGGAAAATTAAATTATCTTCTGGCTTATGTATTTAATAAATAACAAGTGTTTGTTTCTGCTAGCAAAATTGCTAGCAAATGACTCAAACTTGTACATATTTTGTTTGTTAATATTTTCTTAATATTAACAATAATAATAATACAAGGCTCAATGTCAGGGATGAGAAAACAAATGGTATCTGATCTGACATGAAGCTAGAGTGGCAAAGGCAATATCTAATCCAGCATCAAGCATGACAGAATGTCCCATCCCAACAGATGGGATGAGAGATGAGTTAACTCTGAACGTGACACGCGCCCTGACTCAACAGATGAGACCAGGTGTGAGTTAACTCTGGGTTAATTCTGTGTGGTTATGTAAAGTGAACGACAGACAATCACTCCAGGGGTCCAATTCAACTATGAGTTTACTAAAAGCACATGGTGAAAATACTAATTACAGCAATTAGTGACCTGGCAAAAGTATAACAGCAAAAGTCTTTCTACAAATGGTGGATTGTAACTGTAATACAAAACTTAACAAGACTTTAACAGCAGAACTTAAAATGATGTTACTTTTTGTGTTAAAGAGAAAAATAAAAATAACAAGAGAGTGGGAGAGAGGGAAGGAAAAGTAAAGTATAACAGAGAGAGAAAGAGAGTAAGATATCAGCAGTCACAGAAGGAGAGACAAAGAAATAGGGATATAGAAAAATAAAAAAGAGAAGGAAAGAGACCTGCATCAAAGCCGCTTTCATATTTAAAAGACATGTAGATATACTGCTTAGGGGCATGGTTTAGTAGTGGACTTGGCAGTGCTAGGTTAAAGATTGGATTTGATGATCTTAAAGGTCTTTTCCTTTTATGTTTCTATGATTCCTGTAGGGATTAGTTGCAAGGCAAGTAACTGAGTAGCTACATGCATTTTAGTGGAATGGGAAATCTCAGCAGCTAGAAGCATTTCCCAAATCTATACCTGAGTAAGATTTGCATGTGCCTAATCTGCTTCAGCAGTTTATTTATATTAGGAAGTAAGACCCCAGGTCCCACTGTACCAAACCCAAGAAGCTGGCTAGATGCAGGCATTGTTTGATTTTGAAAACTGAAGTAGGGTTTCCTCTGTGATGCTACCACTCCTTTGTCATCATACACTGAGAAAAGGTCAGTGCCTGGAACATCTGATATGATTAAGGCTTTAAGGACCAAGGATAATTTCTGTTACACTCCAGACTGCACTTAGAAACATCTTTGAAATGGAAAAGAACGGTTTTCGTCAGAGATATTGGAAAATATCTGTAAGAGTAAAACATAGAGACATATTTGGTGTACCTGCTTAATTTTTTTCTTATTCCTTCTTAAAAAATTATTGTGCATTCCATTTTCTACCAACAGCTGAAGTTTGGTAACTTGTTATTTCCTTTCTGAAACTTTCTGAAACACCTGATTTGCTTCTCTCAACTGGGCCCTGTAATTCTGTCAATGGCAAAGATGTTTGTTTGTTGTTTGTTTCTTTTTAAAAATGTAACACCATAGTAAAATTCAGCATCCTCCTCACCAAGTCACTTGAACAGTTCTGAGTTAAGCTACCCTCCTTCAAACTGGCATTCAGTCTCTCTTTTTTTTTTTCCTTCCATGATCTTCAGACTCACAGCAAGAAAGTCCTCTAACAAATGATAATCAGAACATACAGAGGAAAATTTTGCATAAAGGTTACTGTATAGGGATATATTATGTGGTGCTTTTTTTTTCCCCTTCATAGTAGATATACTTTAGTTTGCTTTAATAGCCATGGGATATAACAGTTATGATCGTTTTTCACAACTCCCTTTTTAATACACTTATTACAATAAGGAAACATTTCTGTAGAGGAAGAGTATATCAAGTATATCAAATACATCATATGGGGCTATGTTTGGATTTGAGATTTAAACAGTGTTGATAATACAGTGATGTTTTAGTTATTGCTGATCAGTGTTCACACACAGTCAAGGCCTTTTTCATCTCTCACATTGCCCGGCCAGTGAATAAGCTGGGGCAAGAGAATTGGAGCAAGAAATTTGGAGGGGACACAGGCAGGAGGGCTGACCCCAACTGATCAAAGGGACTTTCCATACCATATGACACAAAATCTGAGAGAAGAAGGAGGAAGGAGTGATGCTCAGAGTAATGGCATCTGTCTTCCCAAGTAGCATTAATGCATGATGGAGCCCTGCTTTCCCAGAGATGGTTGAACACCCACTTGATGATTGGAAATAGTGAATGAATATCTTATTTTGCTTTGTTTGTGTGTACGGCTTTTGCTTCAGATATTAAACTGTCTTTATCTCAACCTGTGGATTTCCTCACTTTTACCCTTCTGATTCCTTCCTCCATCCCACTCTAAGGTGAACAAGTAAGTGGCAAATGGGGCTTAGCTGCTCCCACTGTTTTTTCAACTCATGTAAAGATTTATCATCTAGATTCTTTTGTGTCAGAGTTGCACTCATTAGCTGTGAGCTATGAGACATTTCTGTTTCATTTGGTGGGTTGTTTTTAACTAGATCACTTTGACATCTCTAGTCTTTTTGGACTAGTCCTTCCTTTTTTATCTTCTCAATGTCACAAATGACTTCACAGAGGGGTTTTTTTTATGCCTTATTAATTGTTTCTGTTCCTAATCTGAATAACGCTTGTGACTGTCCTTGGTTATTCTCTCTAATTTTTGCCTGCTTCTTTTTTGAGATGGTGGGGGTAGTGGGAACTACAATGAACACCCAAGGTAGCTTTATATGATATCATACAATATCATTATATTTGGTGTATTGTTTTCCTTTGCCTTTTTTAGGCTTATATTTACTTTTTTTATTGCTCCTGAGTATTGAGCTGACATTTTCATTGAACTACTTATTGCAGGCCCTTTCTAAAGATCTTGTTCTTGCATGGCAAAAGTAATATCTCAGAGCTCATCACCTTGTATGTAAAATTAAGGTAGTTTTTCCTCATGTGCATCACTGTGAATTTATGTACAATGATTTCATTTGCCATTTCATAATCTCTTTATTTCTTCTGCAGTTCAGTTCCCATTGTGTTTATTAGCTTGAATAACTGACTGGTACCAGCAAATTTTGTCTCCTTGTGTCTTTCTCCCCCATTTTTTCAGATGATTTATGAAAGTGTTGAACAGTCCAGAAACAGTGAAGGTCCTGCATGACTCCACTTTATTTATTAACTAAATGAATTTCAAGTTCAACCACTGAAACTATATTAGTCTACTTATGTATTTCCTTGTTGAATTTTCCCCCTACTTCAAACACACAGGTGCTGAATTTTATTTAGGTGGTGGTTTGACAGACTTCATTGAACCATGTGAGATCTTTTTTGCTTAGCTAGACTCTCAATATTTTTACAGGGACAGTTATAGCCTCATTATTTTATTGACATGATATGATGGGAAACAGTTATCAACAATGTAAATTTTGAAGTAAATGTAAATAGGTAGTGCTAACATCCATTATGTGTTCAGTTTTCATATTGTGTAATTGTGGACAATGTTCCTGTAGGCAGATTGATCCTAAAGTTCAATGAAACCATGAGAATGACTTAAATTATCTTGATCTCAAAAGCATAATGATACTTCAAAGAAGAAAATATGTCCTGTTCTAGAGGACTTAATCAATTAGATGGAGTTAGGAAACTTTTTGAGACAGAATTTAAGGTTTCAGATTCAATTGCCAAATTGTTTTTCTGAAAGTTGTTACATCAAGGGATTCATTTATGTGCGCTTTTTTGCTGATGAATCTTGTAACATGTGGTAGCTATAATAATACAAATAGAGTTTACTTACCAGTTGATTATTATATTTGACTGGAAAATTTTGAAAAATCTGTAGCTAAGACAAATGATGAAGGATAATTGGAAGAATCCTTAGAAGGATACATGGAAGGAAGAGTCAATAAAAACGCCAGGAAACTGTGTGAAAGAAGTGGAAAATATAGTGGGGGAGTAGAAAGGTAAAACTTCAGTGAAAGACTGTCCAAGGTCACAAAAATAAGTTGGAAAGATGCAATAGCTGAGAAAGTGGGTAAAAAGAGCATGAGGGAAGGCTCTTCCATCACACCAGAGGATCTGAACTCAACCCTCATATCACTCTGGTAGAGTTACTAAGTGCATTGGAATAGTCCTGTGAAACCCTGCTCAATAGATGTG
Source organism: Patagioenas fasciata (assembly GCF_037038585.1). Classification (NCBI taxonomy): domain Eukaryota; kingdom Metazoa; phylum Chordata; class Aves; order Columbiformes; family Columbidae; genus Patagioenas; species Patagioenas fasciata. The sequence continues at coordinate 44,317,241 of NC_092521.1, read as the reverse complement.
TGTACGTGGGCATGCAAGGTGTGAGTGTATTATGCATCATCTATTCTGAAAGAAGCAAATTTAGTGTATTGTTGAGGGTGAGCAGCATGGCAGACAGACTGCAAAGCACCATTTCCATTAAGGGGTCAGGGACTGTGATTATAAAATGAAGCTGAGGAATCAAGGGAAGAAGTGGTGTAGGATGGTCAGATGCAAAGAGTTTTAAAATATATGGGATTCTGGAAATCTGGCAAGTGCCTAAATATATAGGTCTTGAACGGATCTGTGACAAGATTATCTGAAAAGTTTTTTTTGTAAAGGTGCTTAATTTGGCTGTTTTTTCTGTAAGAAAGAGTACAGAACAGGGCATATAATGACAATTTTAGCCAGTTTGGATTACAGCTCAACACCAGGGCTGTATTTCTGGATGACAGATGATTCATGCTCTCTAATTTTTTAGCATTTATACATCTGGGTTGCAATGCAGCATTCGGCACTTCTGATTGCACCAGATTAGACAGTTACATTACAGTTTGACTCAGAAGACTATTTTAAAAATATATATGTTCATTTAATTTAGCAGGTTCCCAAACCTTTAGTAGCTCTCTCTTGTAAGATTTTTTTTTATTTGTAAGTAGATCATGTTGGATAATATCTGGAAATGAAGATTTAAGTTGATCATAATCTTATTTAAACAATATAAATAATCAGATGAGGAGGATACTCTAAGTATAGGTTCACTCACTTTACATACTTTTCTGAAACATGCTTTCACATCAGGGGAAGGGGGAAGGTGAGAGAGCATTTAGTGGAAAAAAACAAGACAAAACAAAACGGAATCTGAAGATTCAAGTCTTCATTGTTTTTATTGTGCTTGAGCAAAATTCATGTTAGTCACTGGAAACTGCCCAAACAATTAGTTTAAAAATCAATCAAGGATTAATTGATGTTATTAATACTTTTGAAAAAACAGCATCAGAATCACAGAATCAAAGAATGTTAGGGATTTGAAGGGACCTCGGAAGATCATCTAGTCCAATGCCCCTGGCAGAGCAGGAACACTTAGATGATGTTGCACAGGAAGGCCTCCAGGTGGGTTTTGAATGTCTCCAGAGAAGGAGACTCCACAACCTCCGTGGGCAGCCTGTTCCAGAGCTCTAGCATCCTCACTGTGAAGTATTTTCTTCTCAAATTTAAATGGAACCTCCTGTGTTCCAGTTTGAACCCATTTCCCCTTGTCTCACCACTGATTGTCACCGAGAAGAGCCTGGCTCCATCCTCGTGACACTGACCCTTTATATATTTATAAGCATTAATGGAGTCGCCCCTCAGTCTCCTCTTCTCCAAGCTAAAGAGACCCAGCTCCTCCAGCCTTTCCTCATAAGGGAGATGCTCCACTTCCAAAATGAAGTAATCTGTTACTTCAAAATAGAATTATTTTGGAATAATAATTATGGAATTACTATTTCAAAATCATTGAACTGGCATACTTTCTGATTTGCAGTGGTTTTTACACAGTGTTAATTTTTTTAAAGTTTTGGGATTTTTTTAAGCTGTTGGAGTGTGTTCCATGTGTTTCATGTGATATGAAGTGTTTTCTGCTCCGTTATATGTGGAAAAAAATGGAATATTCAAAATATTTTATAAAGTCCTGTAAATTTTGTAGTACACTTAAAATTAGTAGAGTGTTCAGATGTTGACTTATAGTCCTACATCACAATAACACTTTAAAATTGTTACCTGCTATAGAGAAACTCAGAATGAAGTCATCAGGACTTTCAGCAGGTATCTCAAGGATTTTTAAGAATTTAAAATCATAGGGGTTTCTCTGTATTTAGATTTCTGTTGTTTTCACCAAACAAAGCCAAACAACATGACTGGTTAAGACATTTATTCCATAAAGGCCTCCTATGTTGGTCTGAAGGCATAAAGGTTAGAAAAACTCAGAATTCCGCTATCACTGGCACTTTGTTATGATAGCTGGCCATAGTCCCTTTTAGATGTTGGCCTGTCATTTGCCATTTGAATCGAACATCAACTTCTAAACGCTCATTCTTGTCATGCCTTTTTCTACTAGACTGAACAGCCTTTTAGTACCTGATATTTTTAGTACCTGATGTCTGAGGTTTTATACATTGCAGTCATGACACCATTTAATATCCTTTTTGATAAGCTAAGTGGACTGAGCTGTAGTTGTCTTCTGCAGAAATGCATTTCTCTTAGTCCTCAGGTAATGTTTGTGAACTCTTCTGTTTTCTCTCTAGTTTTCCAATCTCTCTCTTTTTTTTTTTTTTTTTCCAAAATGTGGACTACAGAACTTCATATATTATTCTGATATGTCTCACTAAGATTAGTTACATCTATACCACTGTGTCCTTCTTTATACAGCCATGGATCATGTTGTCACTTTTTGCCGAAGAATTTTGAAGACAGGTTGCGTCAGATTGCCTATATGCTGTACGTGTGTCTTTTTATGATACAGTCTTCATTCTACTAATTATAGACTCTGTTCCTCAGTATGTACATTTTTATTTTGCAAAGCTAAATTAATTTCGCTTGAATCATTTCAATCCAGATCACTATTTTCTGTTATTCCAGTTTCTTTGTCTTTGGTGGGTTGAATGGTGTAAATGTATATTCGATGCTTGCTTAGATACATTCTATCAAAATTGTAAGTATGATTCTGGTACAGAAATCTGTATACTTTAGAGATTATATTTTCAGCAAATAAAAACTAAATAAAGTACTTTTGCAAATCCTGTTCTGTTTTTCTAAGTTCAAAAGGTAAATTCCCACAGCTTTGAAACACAAAGTTCTGGAAATCTGGTTTCTGCATGAATCTTCTGGTTCCCACACAAATCTTCAAGTTCTCAGAGAACATAGCAGCACAGTCAGCCTAACATACTGAGTCACAAAAAAAACAAAAACCAAAAAAAAAAAAAAAACAACAAAAAAAAAGCAATGGGTGAATGTGAAAATGAATTTAAATTCAAACTTGCTTTTGCAATGAGATATTTGATCATGGCTTTAAAGAGTTTTGTGCATTTCTTGTTTGTTTGTCTGTTTCACTAGCCTGTGGTAAACATAACAATAAAATGAGTGTTTTTTTTTTTTATTTTGCATCCCTATTTTGCTGTTCATTCCTTTACTGAAGGACAGTAACAAAGGAAAAAAAAAAAAATATTAGTGGAAAAGTGGAACAGTCTGAAAAAAAGTATCACTTACTACAACCACTATCATCGCAATGTTCAAACTTTAAACCTTGTGTAATTTTATTAAGCCTCTAATTTTAGTGGAAATATAAAAGACAGTCCTCAAATGAGGTCTAATTTCTACCAGTTTGATCAGATACCATGTCTGAAACAATGATGAGTATTGGATAAATATGACAGAAATAGCTTTTGACCCCTTGCCCCTGACAAACCCATTTCTGTATAATATATTAATCCAAAATTCTGTTCTATTTTATCCTTCCTTCACTTGTCTCTGTAACCTCTGTTTTGCCACTACTTTGATAAAAGTGTCTCCATGCACTTCCTAAAAAGATTTTACTTATCCTCGGATCTAGTCCTTTTTCACAATATATAACCATAACAAGTGAGAGACATTTCCCAAATTAGTGCAACTGTTGTGGACTGTACAATTTCTGATTTTTCAGTGTGATACTGTGGATGCCCTATCTGTCTTTTTCAACATGCCCTTCTTTATCCAGTTGGTTAAAATTTTTCTCAGACTAAGTTATCTCAGGAGATGTCTTGGTCTGCCATTAAGTGAAAGGGACTGTTATTCACATACATGCAACCAGGACAAAAGGTAGCTTATCAGGAGATAAATTCTTAGCAATTAAATTATCTACAGGAGTCTCTAAGTGCCTGAGTAAACTGACCTGGACCTTACTTTACTAATAATATTACAATACAAGAAGTTTTTACTATAATCATTGAGCAGAGCTCCTCCTTGTTCACGATAAAGGAAGATACTTCACAAGCTTAGAGAAAGTTTGCGTGCTAAAATTCATGAAGTGAAACCCTAAACAGGACCTAAGGAATAAAATTGTATTAATTTGTTTCACTAATGATCTATTTGCTCAATTTTTATCTTTCAAGCAAAGAGTAATGGTGTACTAAAAAATATTGTGCATAATCAATGCATCCAGACTTCTTTTCTTCCTTGCAAAGCAGTGAACTGGACAACTGAAAGCCTGAGCCCTCTGGAGGTGCCAGGTACCAGCATGATCAATAGAGTAAAGCTGGGCAATTACAAGATTTCAGCTCACTGGAGTGGAGGACTCTACAGATAGCCTGTGAGTAAGAGACAGTATCTGCACTCTACTCAGACTTTGTTGGCTAAGAGAATAAGAGGAATCCAAGTAGAGGACCTGCGGATAGGAGTGTCAGTGTCTCAGTCAAGCGTTACCAGACTCTGCTACATTGACAGTAGAACCCAGGCTTAAGATCTCTGTGTCTTAACTGCAAGAGAATCATCATATGTATTGTTTGGAACCTGAGTTTCATTTTCTTTTTATTAGTTGACACCATATATGTAACAATGTATGTTGATAAGTATATATGCTTGTGGTCTTTTAATGATCAAAGTAAGATATTTCCAGCTATTTCCTTAGCTTCTCCTGCTTTGCTGAGCGGCTGCAGTTCCCATTTTGCATTCTTGATGATGAACTTGAAAAAAAGCATTTTACAGGCAGGCATCTGGCAAATCATGTTTCTGAGTAATGCTTAAGGAGATGTTTTCTTTTATATATAGTCTTCACACAATAAGATCCGTGGGGGGTTGGTTCTTTTTTTACTTTGGATTTTTGGAATCTTCAAAACCAATTATTAAAAATGCCAAATATATATTTTTTGATGCATGAAGTCGAAGTTTCATGAAAAACTTCTGAGTGGTTTTTTTTTTGATGGGAATTCCTGCCTAAATGAGGAAAGCATTGAGATTTCACTGAAATGGAATTGGTGACTAATATTCTACTTAAAAAAAAAAAAAAGAAATATGTTGTTAACCAGAATGGACAGTTTTACTTTCTAATTTTTCATTCATGTGCATTACATAACACTATAACTATTTTTTATTGCCTTAAAAAGATGAAGACCTCAGCTCGCAATTACATCAGTTGATAAGCCAAAGCTTGCCAAATAAAATGCAAGCATTTTGAAATTTCTTCTGCTGTGCATTTTAATGGCATTGAAAGGGTTCTTGAAGCACTTAATGAAAGTCCACAGTAATTCCTTTGCCTTTAAACACCCATCTGTTATCTTCTAGGTTTGTCTTCAAATACAGAATCCCACATGTCTAACTTGTCACAAAGATGAAATGCAAAGTATGCACAAATTGCGTTAGACCTAAATATAAAATAGTTCTGTTGCCTTCTATAAAACCAGCTGTTGAGTAATATTTTCTGTGGTGTGACAATCTAACATAATTTAGGGGACACATTTCTTTTAGAATAAAATATCAAGAAAGAAACTTTTGGTACATTTGGTAAGCTTTGCCAGTCAATTCTTTAAATAGGCACGTTTCTCGAATTTAAAAAGTTATTCCTTGTAGTTAGAATTGAGCTGTGTGACGGGTGTACTCTTATGCCCTTGACCAGACTGGTGATGATTTGGTACAGGCTCCAGAGGGGAAGAGGACCTTCTCCATAGCCAGGCCATGTACTCCTCCAGCTCAAAAGGAGTAAAGTGGTACAGTGAGTGCTGATGTATGAGAACTTGGAACACCAATCATGTGAGAGAAGTCTGGATGATGGCTTTTTCAAGACCCATTTATCAATGAACAAACGAAGTTGTGGTAACAAGGAGTCTCACACATACCTTTCCTACCACGAATGATTTAACTACAAGACAACCACTTTATTCCATGTGAGAGCTTGGGTAAGCCTTCTTTGAGTTCTCCCTGCTAGGCAGCATGACTGTATGGTGGTAATCTCCCCTTGAACTGGGATGTCTCTCAAGGTTACTCCTCAAGGCAGAGAGGTCTTTTTCCAATGGCAGATCTTTGGTAAATGTCCAATATCTGATTTAATTTTGTAGTATAGCAACTTTGATTTTGCCTTGGTAACTTTGATTGCCTGCTGAATTGATACTAATTAAACATTAATCAATGGGAGGGTTTTCATCCCATTTCCTCCTTTACATTTCCTTTCTCAGTGTAAATCATTCTAACACAAAGCTAATTCAATTTACCTCTGTTTATCTCCTCCATGCAGTAATTACTAAGGTGAACCTTACCACTGGACTTGTTGAACTTTGTCAAATCACTTTTTTAAATTCCATCAAATTCATTGAACTCTGTCAAACTAATATTTTACCTCAATGCAACATACTGCTGCTTTCCTCTTTTGAGTGAGGTGCATTCCACACATCTGCAACAGGCTGGCATACATATTTTGCAATAGAATGCTTAGAAATAAAACTGAGTTAATGAATAAATGTTTGATATCAGCCTTCTTTGTATCAAAATTTCACTTCTTTGCTTCGATCTTTTAACTTATGTGAGATTTTTACTGAACCTAACATGTCTTAACTAGAATTACATATATATACATTCATATATATATATATATATGGATAAATAATGAGACTACCTTAGAACACAGCTTCATCCTGAGGTGAACCTGCTTTAGCAGGTGGGTTGGACTAGATGATCTCCAGAGGTCCCTTCCAACACTAACCATTTTATGAATCTGTGATTCTGTTTCTTTTGAAGGTCATAAGAAGGTGAGTTTCTTTTACTTTAGGACATTCTGCCTTCATGTATCCAAGTAGTATACAATTTTTTTCGGCATAGAATTTAATCAGTAATAGTAAAATTAAAGGAATTAGGTTATATGAAGATAATCATATCTAGAGATGCTTCCTTAGTCTCAGTTAAATTAGTGTCTGGGTTTCTGTATATAGTTACCAAAATTTTTTATTTTTCTTTTCCTTTTTCTTCCTCTACACATTTCTTACTTGGAAATGAGACTATAAAGATATTGCATTCTATACAAGGAAGGGACCATAAGATCAATATTTATTGAAATTATTCATTATTATGAAAAGAGCACTTCTCTGCAACAGGTGATACTATGAAAAATCCGCCAATACTCTTTGCAATGTTTCATTTAGAAGCAAAAACACATGCACCTGAATTGGGATCTCCCATTTACTTTTGCCTTCAGGCTGTGCTTGAAGCTATAATATCTAAGGTAACCAGTCTCAGAAGTACTCTTTTCCTCACTTATTGTAGGTGCTAGGTGATGTTTCTCATTAAAGAGAAAAAAAAAAAAAAAAAAGTAATATTATTTTTTTTAAAATAGTATTCAAAATCTGTTCATCAACGTTCATAAGTTTTTCTAGAAAACTATGTATCTTCTAGTGTTTATATTCATTTTTTATCTAGTTACTTGTTAAAGACAGCCCGTATTTCAAGTCAAGAAAGGCAGGTTGTCAAGACTTTTGTGGGAAAGATACAACACCGTAAGCTTGTAACAGGCAAGACCTTATTTATGAAATGCCTCTCTTCTTTTCTGCTTATTTTTAAGATTTGATTGAACACTAACTTAAAGTGAACTATCAAATCATTCAACAAAATTTACTGTTATCTCTTGAATAGTTCAATCAATAATATTCAACCAGCTAGAAAATTAGTCAATCAGCAAAATGTTTGTCTAGCTATTCAACCATAAAGTATTTTTATTCTAATCTTAAGTAGTACGCAGGAATTTTTCTTCTGTTTTAAATGTATTGGTATGCAGATGAAAGGAGCTTTTAATATATATATTTTTAAAAAAGAATGTCTGTGCTTGGCAACTGAACAGTTCCTTCTAACCTTAAAATGACTCAGAGTCCAATTATTTCTCTATTCAAATGTAATTAATTTGAAAGAAAATAATTTATCCTATTAAAATAGAACTCTGAGTATTCAGAAATGTGTTTAGTTCATGCTAACTATGCTGTAAACTTTCTTTCAAATTCTTGGGCAGTAGTTCATTAGTATTCATCGTAAGCTGAAAACCATTATAAATGTTTGGGATAAGGACTGCGTTGTAATACAGAGAATATTTGTGATGGTTTTAAGGCCACAAAAGAAGAAGAGTGGTGGATTTTTTTCTCACCCATGGACCTAGGATTTGAGATTTCTTGTTCAAGGAATTTTGGCACAGTGTGAGAAGTCCTGTGTATTTTGGGTCAGATTTCTTTCATATATGAATGTTAAGGGATATTCATGAGAGCCAGCTGAATCCTCGCACCCTGTGTGTTTCTATGTGAAGTAAAAAAAATTTTGCCATTGCTACGGCAAGATCTGCATCAAGATGTATATTAGAAGGGGGGTAGTTAGTAGGTCGAGAGAGGTTCTCCTTCCCCTCTACTCTGCCCTAGTGAGACCACATCTGGAATATTTTGTCCAGTTCTGCGCCCCTCAGTTCAAGAAGTACAGGGAGCTGCTGGAGACACTCCAGCGCAGAGCAACAAAGATGATTAAGGGAGTGGAGCATCTCCGTTATGAGGAAAGGCTGAGGGAGCTGGGTCTCTTTAGTTTGGAGGAGACTGAGGGGTGACTTCATTAATGTTTATAAATATGTAAAGGGTGAGTGTCACAAGAATGGAGCCAGGCTCTTTTCGGTGACAACCAATGGTAAGACAAGGGGCAATGGGTTCAAACTGGAACACAGGAAGTTCCATTTAAATTTAAGAAAATACTTCACAGTGAGGGTGCTAGAGCTCCGGAACAGGCTGCCCAGGGAGGTTGTGGAGTCTCCTTCTCTGGAGACATCCAAAACCCCCCTGGAGGCCTTCCTGTGTAACCTCATCTAAGTGTTCCTGCTCTGGCAGGGCCATTGGACTAGATGCTCTTTTGAGGTCCTTTCCAATCCCTAACATTCTGTGATTCTGTGATCTACATATTCTTTAGTCAGTTGTCTGTAGCTGGTACTTGATCCAGTCTTACCTATCTATTCCACAGTCCAGTAACAGGTTCCTGTGCATCTCTTAAGTTAGCACATATCTTTGTAAGCACAATTCCTATGCCTAAATACCTATATATAAAGACAAGGGCACTTGATTTGATCACCACATTAAACCTCAGTTTCTTTGGGAAGTACTTTAGATATACAGACTACCTTTCCTGACTTCAACAAATATTGTGTTTCACTTGTGCACAATGCAGATGTAAAAACTGAATTTTTAGAGAGAATGTAGGATAGAAATTATTAATGTTTCAGCGAAAATACTTGCTTCTGACTAATAAAGTGAAAATGAAATGTGAACTACTTCATCCTCTCTCTGAATGCTTCATTGCACTTCTTATAAACTGAGAATAATTATTTCCTACCTTGCTCTTCCTAAGAGTTTCACAGAACTGAGTGCTTGTAATACTGTACCATACCAGATGTTATGGTGATAAGGTCTATGTACCGGACCCTTCTCTCAAGGTTACCAATACTATGATCACAGCCTGTGTTAATTTTGCATGAAGGTATAGGCTACAATAAGCCTTCAAATCCCAGCTGCTTAACCACCCACTCAAGGTAAGCATGCTGTCAATCTCTGTCATCTTGATTTGTTCTCAGTGAGACACTGGGGTGGGTGACCTAGGCTGGATTCAGCACCCAAGCCCAATTCCTGCAGGTTGGGCATAGCAAAGAGTCCTATAAAGAAGCAGACTAGCTCATGCCCAGCTATGTAACTGAAGCACAGGTACAAGAAAGGCATGCTAACTATAGTTCTAGATAAACGTTATGTTATCCAGTCTAATGTCAGTGATGATCTTTTCAGTAGTCCTCTCCCCAGTCATTCTGTAGTCCAGCCAAATGGGTTTATAAAGAGAAAATAACAATTTGTGGGACTGATGTGCATTTGACTTCTAGTCACTAGCTCTGCTCATGTACGTTTCAAAAGCCTTGTCTGACCAGTGTTGACATATGGAGCTGCTCAGGGATGAATCACAAAGGAAACATATGGATTAAACATTTATGGCATTAAGTTTCTTACTGAAGCAGAAGGTGGCCTGTGTAGGCCTATAGGGATGATTCACAGATAGTCTACGTTTTCTTGAGGGTGAAAGGAAACTTCATTCTGTTGAATGTCTTATTTGCAAGCTCACCACTGCTTTTACATATGTTTAAAAATTTCATTATAAGATCGCTTGGAGAAAAGCAACATGATCTGATAATTAACAGGCAGGATTAACTTGTTTAACTGATGGCACTCCTTCAAACCACACTGATCAAACCTCCCTTCTTTCCAGATGCACAGCTACCAAAACAACTTTATGTGCAGCGAGTTTACAAATTTATGTACCTTTCTTGGACTGTGTTCTGATTATTGAAGTCAACCAGTTCAGTTTTTTCAAAAAGCCTGCTTAATATCTGAGATTTTTTCTATAAAAGTAATGCAAGAGACTTGACTGGAAAACAAGTTGAGGACTCTGCCTTCCACTGAGAATATTACAAGGTGCTAAGTTAAACCAACAAAAACTCTAATAATTAAGACCAGTGCTTTTTTACACAGTAAGCAATCTACAAGGTCTGCTTGCTCCTACTGTGGTGGAAGTGGCTGAAACAAAGGGCAGCAATGATTACACTGCCTGCACTTGCCAGTCCTCCCATGTACTCTCTGCTTTCGTGTTGCTGTGGGGATGAAATTACAGGCACTGCGAGAGTGGATTTCAAGTAGCTCTGAATTGTTAGTTCTGTAGAAAACTAAGCCACTTTTGACTAGGCAGCTCTTGGTGTTTGGTATTTTTGTAGCAAGAACGCATAAATTCAAAAGCTGTATCCTTTTATCTTTGAGGAAAATCACAGCTGACCATGAGAAACTGGTGTGACAGATGTATTATAAATAGCAACACAAGGCACATGGCTAGTTCTTAGCTAGAAATTTAATGATTTTTTATATTATTTTATATGCATATATGCTCACATAAGTTATACATAGTTCTTACTGTACACTTATATATGCATCTAATTCATAAGTACTACTCATAATTCAGTCACAAAGCAGTATTCATATTAATTATATATGCTGTGAAAGTATGCAATAATCACAGTCATCTTAATTTAGCCTCCATTTTTCTTTCAGGCCCTTTCTTGTTGATTTCAGTTACAGTCATGCTGTTACTTTCAGTAAAAATAAATCTCCTTAGAAGTTTTGGGTTGAATATAGTAACTAAAAGATCAGATTAATTCTCAGTTAATTCATTTGTCTGAAAAAGGGCTAAGAGATTTTAATAATTATTTACTTCAAAATGTTTCTGGCAAGATTTGGTTTTAGTGCTATAAGTTTGATTTTATTTTTGGTTTTGTTTTTAAGTAATTTAGAACTCCCTCATGCAATTGCCGCAAAATTAAAACCATAGTATTTTACTTTGTCTGCAACAAGTTGTTTCTTGCAGTTTTTTACCAGCACCACAAAAATCTTTTTTTCCACTACTGCTTCCTAAGCAATTAGTCCCAATCTTGAAATGAGGCCCACATGCTGATGAGATCTGTTAAACACCATCCCAAGATCATTTCTGAGGTGTGATGGTAGAACCCGTAATTTATTTTATACTAATTTATTCACGTTTCTATCTCCCGTCCCTGGATAGATGCTGTAAAGAGAATTTTGCTTACATAGATGAGAAAGTCCATTTGATTTCAAACCAGCTGGACTTTGTTTGCATAGATGAATAGATACCTTCACTTCTAGGGAGCATAACAGCAGTGGATTATGGCCACTCCTGGGGTGTAGGTGATCATCTAAGAAAGGAAGCTATTCTGCTCAAGAAGAAGGAATAAGAAAACAGTGGAGGGGTCAGAAACATCTTTCTAGCTATAGTCCTCAAAAAAAAACTCTAACAATTTTTCTTTCTGACGTAACTTCTTGTTCTCTTCCAGCCCTCCAACACAACTCTTCAGAAATCAGCCATAGTCCTGGTCCCTGCTTTTACTTCCTTTACTCTTCTGTGGTTACAGTAGAAGTCAATTTTACCTGTATAGCTCCAACACTCCGAGATAGCTCTAGATCTTCTGACCTAGTGAGTGATATCTGGTACACTAAGCAAGTGATGTATGTTTCTACTTTGCCATTTTAGCCCAGCACCCTGATGTACTGTATACTAGACAATGGTTCTTGCAATTAACTCCTACTTTCATGTACAGTTGGTCACAAATTGACTCAAACTGTAAGTCATTGAATTTGTGGCCAAAGTAGATACCATTCACACCCCTAAAATAGAAGCAGGCTAAGCAAGGTATAATTAATATATATTTGCCTTGAACCCAGACATAAGCATACTGAATGGCCCAATCAGGGTAGATGTGTGAGTATTCTGTAACATCACAACACTCTTAGTAGCATTTTGTATCAGTTAAGCATAAACCTATAAATAATAGTCATAGCTGCAGAAGAGCAAATGGAGACTTGTAGTAAAATTGCATAAATGAGGTACTGGAAAACATATACAAGTATAAACAAAGGATGTAGATCAGTCATGAAAGATATCTAATAAATCTGAAATAATCTTGCAGAGCAAGTGGGAAATTGGTGAAATCAAAATAATCCTGGAGAATAAATAAGAAACAATCTTGGTTAAACAAAAAAACAAAACAAATAAAACAAAACAAAACCAAAAAGGTTCAGCTTTAAATGAAATGGCCCCTTTTTCCTTTGGGGAATAGAGAACATAAAATAGCAAAAATTAGCAAGGAAAAGATTGAGAAGAAAGAAGTCATCTGTCTCAGCTCTATCATCCCTTCTCAAAGACCTCTAAGCACTGACCACCTTGAACTTGGGCACCAAGACCATCAAGGACCACAGCCATCATCAGCATCAACTCTACAATATTGTATACTCACGGCTAATTTAGGATAAGCCTTTTCAGGACTAATTGTTTGAATATATATAGAAAGAACTGATAACAAGTAAGAATTAACCATTAGCAATATTTAATTGCCAATGAATGTCAATTTAGGAAAATATTGTTTTCAAGTTTGAAACTGGACAAATTTGACATTCTTTTAAACACTGCTGTCACATTGATCTCCAATTTTCTTAACTGAAATGTATGTATTTACATATACATATATATGCATAATCATTTGCAGTAAGTTCAAGACAACTGTGATTTGTGATGGTAGTAAGCATTGCTAAGAAACAGGGTATATAAGATTGAGCTTAAAACTCTCTTAATGATGTAGCTTCTGGTTAACCAGAATTGCAGGCAAAGTTCATGTAGGTCAGCTAGAGTGAGACTGCATAGATACGCTGCAGAAATTATCCACTTTCCAAGGCAACCTCCCTCAAATCCCTTCTATATAAAAAAAATACTGATGAAATATAAATATTTTTACACCAACAAAATTTTATCTATAACAATCAAACAGATAAGATTTAAATATAGCTGTGTTTTCAGTTTTTCTGAATAAGGTGTTGGACTGGGAAATCTCAAAAGAAACAAAAGCAACAGAAATCTACTGAATCACAGGGTTTTAAACATGGCTCCTTTTGATAAAACCAGGCTTGTTCTTTGATTATGCTCATTTTTCTGAAGAGACACTTAACAAATGTTTATGATGTATAGAAAATAATATTATTGTGGAATAAAAGCAACCATTTATAACTTAAATCCTCTCCTTCACAATCATGTTACTTTTGAACAATTACATTTGCTTTGGTTTTCTACATTTGGTTTAGAAATGAGATGAATCAGAGCTACTAAAGGTCTTTCTTTTTGAATACAGCTTCTTCTTCCATCTTTATATGTTGTTTAATTCACAGAAATATTTTTAAACTATTACTCTTTGTCATACAGCTTTCCCCACAGTGTATTATTTTATTATAATAGTTAATGTAATGGCAGGCCATTTTTTTGATGTTGCTGAATCAAAGTTATAATAGTAAAAAAAAAGTTAACTTTGCAAGTAGCTAGGAAAATGCAGCCCAGCCTTAGTGGTCTGTAGGTTTCTCTAAATAAGCAAGTAGCAATCATGTAATGATGGCATTTAGCAACGCTTGTTTAAAAAAAAAAAAGAAGGCAACAATGCTTCACACTTTACACAATGTATTAATCTAGTCAACAAGTCCATTGTGCAAAGCTCTTAGTTAAACATAGTTTGGAAGAAGGTAAGTTAAGAAAATTGTGGTGTTGGAAAATAGACTGTTCAAATGTCTTAATATATAATTAACCAATTAGGTCTGCATTTACATGGAAAATGCACATCTATAAAATCAGTGGGACTGTATCCACACTATCATGGTATTCATTTAGAGATTTCAGTAACTCTGAGTAGTTATTGGATAATTAAAATTAAATCAGTGAGCTTTAGATGTTGAAAAAAACTACATAAGTAGGACTAGGCAACTTGTTATTATATAAAACTATATTAACTTTATAATTTGTATAAGTTTATAAAACTCTTTTATATGTCATTGAGATTTCTTTCTAAATTAAGAGAGGAACTCACTCTAACTCTAGAGACGACGGATCAAAAAAATGTCAGTAACAGGGTCAAAAAGTCTCTGAGCAGTGAATTGCACAGCCTGTTCTTGTACTTTTCCCTATACACCCATTCTTGTTCACTGCTGCAGTCAGGACATTGGGACTGGTGAACCTGTGTCCTGATTCTTCCTTTCTGCTGCTCTTCCACAGCTTATACCTCCTGACTTGCATATAACTAGTCCTGTATTTCTGTGTTTTCCAGTGCCTTCTAGCAAACAAACGTTTGCTACATGTTTATTTGGATTCATTAGGAACATTAACTTGAAAAGTTTAGACCACTGTTGTAAAATTGTTTTTAAACTCATGAAAGCAGTCATAGTTTTGGGATTACCCTTAAAGAAGTGGGGGGGGAAAAAAAAAAAAAAAGAAAATAAAAAGAAAAATGGAGGGTATTGAATGGCTGACAAGGAAATATGATCATATTGATAAAAATGTATTAACTTTATTTCCCACAAATACAAAAGGCCCAGTCAGAACATGAAGCACATACAACATTGTCAAAATGTTATATGTCTGGCCAAATGAACTGTACCTGTTTATGAAATCCTAGTCATAATTTATTTCTCTATAGATAAAAAGAACAAGAACTGTCAATAATATGTTTATTTTGGTGTGACATTATCACTCTTGTTGATCAAAGTACAAGAATTTGTTTCTTCTTCCAGAAGGTCATGTCAAAAATAGTTGCATTTCTAAACCACGCTGTTCTGATGCACTTCTGCAATTATAAATGAAAATCTAGGTTCTCTGAGTGGTGTAATCAGAAAAGTCACTACCTAGCATAACAATAATAAAATTATAGATGAGGATATAAAACCAGGAGTGCACTAAATACCATGAATGAATTTTTAGTTTGTTGGTTGTAAAAAAGTCTCTCTGAATCTTTCATTAAATATTACATCTATTTATAAAATATATTTTAAATACTATTATGAATAGTATTTTGAATAAATATTTTCACATGGCAGTATATTTGGTTGCAGGCTACACTGATTTTTGTATTCAAAATGGAAACAAAAACATAACCATAAGGAACAGTAACCTATTAAAATTAAGTAATCTGAAACAACATAGCGAGCCATGAAGAACTCTATATACAAATGCTGTTTGTATGAATGTATGAACATATTTTTTTTTGTCATTAAATGAGCACTTTTATGTGAAAAGACACAAACAAACTACCTGATATTAGTTCTATTCTCTCTCCGGTTACTTGTTATATTCAGTAATGAGAGCGGTAGAGACCTGCATTGTACAATACCCTTATTCACCTGTTGTCTTCACATTTAAAGCGATCTTGTATTCTTTTTCAAACTGCTACAACAGTACTGAAAAATAATCTAAAACATCATGTTTTCTCTCAGATTATTTGAAATTGTGATAAGTGCAATTCAATGTCTTTTGAAAGTTTGGTACTAAAATCAACCAGCATATTTTATGACAGAATGCAGTATCTAAACAGAGGGCTCCTTATTAGTGTTTCGCAATATTGTTTTGGAGTTTGGTTAGGTTTTTATAATATCTGGGAGTACCTGACAACATTCTGCTCACCCCAGAATACACCTGGCAGCTCACAGTTGTTTTGGTTGTGCATATTCCTCACTCTGTAGTAGTACTAGTAAAATATAGTTTCTGGTTAATTTTTGTAACATGGTTAACTGCTTTGGACAGGTCCTGGGGGGGGCTGGGTTTTTTTTGTTTGTTGATTTGTTTTGTTTGTTTTGTTTGTGTTTTGTTTTGTTTTGTTTTGTTATTATGTTGTTGTTGGTTGGTTGGTTTTTTGCAATGGAGTTGTGCAAAACAGGTTGCATGAATTTGGCCAATGTGGACTTGGAAAAAAAAATGGCTGCTGATCTCTTTTCTTTATTTCCTCTTTCATTCAGTGTTCAGATTACTGTTTCTTCCTGTGTATATCTCAAGGAAAATCCATTAATACTGTGAAATACCTCGATTCTATATCTATAAATGCCAAGCTTTAAACGTTTCAGCCCTGCATAGATAAAAGGTAAATGAAAAGTGAAGTATTATCAACTATTCATATTCTAATTTATTAACTCAGAGTACTTCTACTAAAATCCACTGTAATTAAAGGCCTAACTCTTCACTGCTACTTAGTATAACAAATAGTCTGTTACATAGATGGTGATAGACCTCAAGGCCATAACTGGAGACCAATAATAAAGGGCTAATACCTTCTTGGAAGGTTTAGCCTCTAAATGTAAATTTTAGAGGAGTAGAATTCTGACTGATATACAAGTCTAGTTTCCTGGCTACTCCAGAAGAACATAACTCCACCAGGACCCTCAAGCAAACTTTCTTCCACATAAATTCTTCCTTTCTGTTTTTTGAAACATCCAAACTTCTATTTTTGTCTTCATCTCTCCAATCTCCTGAAATTTCAATATCAAATTACACATACATTATGGCACCTATCTAGATGCTTGCATTTTGGCTTCTTCATTTTTTGCTCTCATGTTGGATCCTCTCCAATGTGAAGCCTGTACCTTCAAGAGTGAGGAATTTACTGTCTCACCACCCTTACTGAACTTCAAGTCTGTAATTCCAATGGACGTTATAGGATACAACCTTACTGTTTGGATAGAGTAGTGATGGGGATGGACTAGGTATGTGAAAGCCTTGGGTTCCTTCTCTGTTCCTGCTAGCCAACTGCTGAGATCAAAGCTATCCAGGAATGCAAATTTGTCAAAGAGCCAGAGGCAGAACTAGCATATTCCTCAGAAATCTTCCAGCATTAAAGATGCTTCACCCTATGAGAAACCTGGAGGTTTCTCACCTGGTTTTCCAACTAGACATCTGTCATACACAGGCACGCACAGACAAGCTGCAACTAATATTATACTTATGCATTCAATGTGGAGACTCTTTGCATGAAAGACTAGTGTTAAACTATGCATGGAAAACATAGTATCACATCTAAATAAACTTACTAATATATTATTATTAAAAAGGACTTTTTACAAGTGTCTGTGAACTTTCTTTTCTGGAACTCTAGTTTTGTATTTTGTCCTTGGAGTAAGAGCAATTGTGCTGTTCAGTTGGATAAATTCTGTTATATATTTTGGTATACAATTTCAGTAGAAAATGGTAAGTCTTTTTTTTCTTGCCACATGAACTGTGTGATGGTAGTGGAAAGGGGAATAGATGACCTTCCTACAGTAAGATTGGTGTGACTGAGTGGGGAGAAACAGATCACCGTAATTACTGTTCTTTACTGGCTGTAGCATTAAATAGCACCTAGTGCTTTCCTTTCTTTACACTTTATTGAGTAGATGAGATTCATTGATCTGCTTTCCCTCACAATTTGCCATTTGCTCATATTGCATCCCCTTCTATTTGCCTTCTTTGTGAAGAGTTCAATTTTACTTTATGTTCAGAGATTACTTTTTCATGACTTCTAAAGTTTAGTCAGGTCACTAGTCGGGTTACATCTCCTATTGTATTCCCTGGAAAAGCACATTTCTCAGTTTTTCCTTTGTATCTACTGTCAGGTTTTGCTTTGTATTGAGGATAGCTTTAGGAAATGGCTTGTATTTATTTCAAATATGTCTGGTGATGGGCAAAGATTTCAGGGGTTTACAGGTGTAAATGGCCTTGTACTTTGACCCCTTTTGTCTTGTACACTGTGGCACTCCAGTCCCCACACAAAACAACACCAAATATCATCAAAAAATTGTCTTCTTGAAAAGGGGAGTATTTTGAATGAAATACAGTCATTTCTAAACCTAGAGACAAGGCTGGGGAGAGCAAGTTTGCTTTGGGATTAGGAAATATGTACTCCTGTCATGGAAAAAATGACCTAATGTGGCAAATGTCACAAAACCAGACCGCTACTAACAGACCTACAAATAAAGGAAGTGTAGGGTTCAGAGGTTTGTGAAATTATTTATGTAGGATTCCCACTGAGAAATTCAAACAGTCTTTTCAGTCTGAGTGCAGATGCTTTGATTTATATTTTCTGATGCCCTGCATGGTGCTTGACGCGAAATCTAACAGGCATGTATTAAAAAGCATAGTTCTCTATGCAGTTCTGATTATTTTGAAGTAAATAACACCTCAAGGTAGAATTCTTGGAAAATTCATAATGAAGCTAGAGGGTTGGAGTTATGTTCCATACCTCCCATTTCCAATCAAATGTTACATGTAAGAGTCTGATATTGTTGCTTGCTGAAAAATTAATGGAACTGTCTCAAAAAGAGATTTTTTTGGGGTGGAGGTAAGGTATATGAAAAGAAGCAAAACAAAACAAATGGTTAGTGATAGTGTCCATAGTATGTCTTCTAAAAGTGTTTTCTGTTAAACAGATATTCTTTATTTCTTCTGTGTTCTTATACAGTCTTTATAATTTAAAAACTATAAAATGTTTAAAAGTCCAGAAATAATAAATACATCTGATGGAAGAAGGAGAATGAAGTAAGGTTGTGAGCGTGAGACAGGAGAAAGGCTAGAGCAACCTAGAGATCTAGAGCATACGCTGTATCTGTAGATTTATGAAGATGCTTTCCTTCAAACAATGCCCCTTCTGCTGTTCAGAGGAAAAATAGGTGATTGTGTAAATAGACTAAAGCTATTTTCATAATTACAGATTACTTGACATTTCACATCTCAGCAAGTAGCAAGTTTTCTTGCTGTACAAGTTTCATTTAATGTGTAGTAACAGCAGAATTGCTCTCAGGTAGACCAAATTAAACTAGCAATAAAAATCTGAAATAGGCTATTTTTATTACACAGTGGCATTATTGTGTTGTATACCCTCACAAGTGACATAAAGCATAAAACTCAAACCCAAACCCACTTTTGCCATAGGAATGTTGGTAACTCCTTCAGGTGATCATGAAAGTTGTGAGTGTATGGATTGAGTATGTTTGTTACTCCCGGAAACAACTATTTTTGTGAAGAGTGTCAGAGAAAAAGTATTTATTAGAATTTCAATGTTTAGTGAAAAGCTGAAACCACACTTAATCTTTCTTGTTTTCAGTGTACAAGAGATATTTTCAAACACTATTTTAATATCTCACTACATCCATTGATGAATTCAAAGTTACAAATCACGTTAAGATGTAGATCTATATTAGTCTTATTACTTATCCATAGTAGTCTTGTTACTTATAGATGGTCTCCTTGTTCCTCAAAAAGGAACTTTCTCTTTGTTGAGACTAAAAACACAAATTCCAAGTCGTTATTTTGTTACCTTAGTTGTGCTTTGTAGACACAGAAATGGCATGGCCAGATATATACAACCAGTTCCTCTTCTATTTCTTACTCAGGCCTTTTTCCACACCACCGTCAGAAGGAATGTGCTGGTTGTCTGCCCTCCACAGACACCTACCAGTCATGGGATGTAAAAAGGAAAATCCACTATGGTTAATCAACACACATTTTTTGCTCCACATTGCCAGTATGAGTTAAAAATATATTTTTGAGCTCTGGATGAGGTAGACCCTCATTGGTTAGGTTGCAGTTCATATCTGTCTTCTTAGCTGAAGAAGACTTTTATGTTTCCAATTTATTGTTCATGTTCATTTTTCTGTGAGTGAAAGATAACAGACAAATAGAACTCCAAGAAGGTAGGCAATGATTGGTTCTGACCTGCAGAATAACCACAAGCTCCAGCAATGTTTTCCTAATATTATTTAAAATACTCTAGCAAAGTTATTGCTTTTTAAAGCTGGTTTCAGAGGAAGTTATTTCACCTAATTTACTTCTAATTTTTCAATAGACAAGAAACACAACCATTCGGCTGGATAGCAACTTGTAAAGAGTAGTCTTTCACACGACAGCACAGGGCTATTTACAGCACAAGTTTAATTATCAAACATCTGGTTGCCTTAGCAACAGAAGGACATTCACTATACAAAAATAAATTGCACATTCATTTCAAGGCTAAAGTATATCTAATTTAGATGCAAGCTCCCAAAGCTTGGCCTAAATAAAACCAAAGTTGTAGTGATTAAGTACTATGTTTGAGTATAATGTCAACCTAAACCCATTTAAAAAGCAGAGGCATTTGATATTTGTTTTGAGCAAGGATTTTCCTGTCTTTAAATTAAAAACCATGATAAATAAGTGTGCAGCGAGATGAAATTTCAGAAATTTCTCTTTTTGGTTTGCTGATGGAAAATTCACTGTACATGATAATTTGTGAGTTGTTTTCTAATTATCAGTCCTCTGTGGAGGACAAAAACTCAGTGAAAAACCTGCATTTAAAGTCAAAGCCTAACTTTAGGCAGCCATTATCCAAGAAAAATTACTATTAAAGTGTTTTTATTCAGGGTTATTTTTTTGAAACTGGAGATTCAGTGTCTGAATTGCCACTTTGCAATGGCTTTGCAGCAGTGTATAGTCACACAAGACATTAAATGCAAATTCAGCAATTCTAAGCTCAAAAAAAGAAAAAACACAAACTTGAGCTGCCCAGGCTATTCCGTTTGCATTAACTATTATTTTATAATACTAAATGATTTTAAATTAATAATTTAGTCCAAATAAACAAATTTATCTGGTTTACACCATACAGGAGGTCATACTACATAATCAGAATTATCTTAAAATTCAATTAAGATATATAGTACACTTCCATTATGCAGACAAAAATGGCCTTTGTCAGAATGGTATCAGTTAGTTGTAACAACTGTATTTAGGATGTCAGCACTTGGACTCATGTTTATATCTGATAAGCTTTTCTTCCTTTTTGTTTTGAGTAATACAGGTAGGATTTGGTGGCAGTACTGTAGCAACAAAGAAACTATACCTTCTCATCCACCCTTCCATGTAACATTTTTCGCAATTTAGAAAAATTGCCAGGTTTTGAAATTTGTTCTGTTGTTCCGCATATCCACACGGTAACGATCGAAGTAGAAAAAACAATTGTAGATCGCATCCCTTTCATGGAGAAAGCATAGCTGGCTGTCGTCTCCCATTCAGGCTTTAGTGTGTGCATGGTGTGTGCGAGCAGGGAGAGCAGGGGTTTGAAAAGAAGTGTTTCCAATTTGCATCAACGGCTTCAGATAATTTTACCTTATTAAATTTGCATGGAAGGGAAAGAGTAATAAAGGTCTAAAACATCTAGTACTTTGCAGACTAAAAGCAACGTCTTGGAAGTCATCCAGAAACCAACTGAAAATCTAACTGTAGGCAGTAGAATATTTTCCTTGCAATGCAAAAGGACATCCATCTTTCACACCTGGTGAAATAGGTGACAAAGGTCTAGTATTACAGGCACAATAAGCAGTTTCTACAAATTCATGTTGGAAGGAGGAAAAATATACTTTAAATAGCAGGAATTGCAGCTGAAAAAAAGAATAACTGTGGTTTCTCTACTAAGTGGAAATGCACCTTACCCTGGGATACTGAGATGAATAATAATTCAGTAAATTGTATTGTAAAAACTTTGCCCCTTGAAGTTTTGAATAGATTCAGAAACAATATTTCACTCAACTATTTTGCAAGAACTTCACTTAAAAATAAACAGACAAGTAAAAATGTGGAGTCTGAGGTCTGAGTAATTTCTGCATCCATCCATTCATCCATCCATCCCTCCATCCATCCATCCATCCATCCATCCATCCATTCATCCATCCAGGCAGCCGGTGTCCCTGTCAGTCTCTTCTGGTGTCTCTTCTGAATAGTAACAGTGCTTGGCCCTGGCTGGGATGAATCTCAGGCAACGATGTTCATCCTGGCTGCAGTTTTCAATGAGTAGGGCTGAGCTGTCAGTCCTCACTGTCTTTTCCAATGAAACAGAGTTGTGGAGCAGAGTGTCAGTCACCTAGCTCCAACAGCCAGTGACAAACATTGGAAGGGACAAGCAGCAAAAATAGAGATTACTTAAAAGGCTGACATGTCCAGCAAACTGTTGTCTTTCAGAGATATTCCAGAGCTTTAGAATTCAGAACTCCCAGTCCTTTGAGAGAGAATAAGGTAAACTGAAAATGGTACAGTTTTAATGGAAATGGAAAAGGAAATTAACCCATTCTCATGAGGTGAAGATTGTAATCAGTGTATCAAGTTCTAAATGCTGAAGCTTTTAGGTCAACCAAATTGAACTGAAAATGCAAGTAAGGTGATAAAGCTCTTGTTTATATATTTCACACATTCTTCTGGGGACAAGTGTGACATTTATGGTATGCTATTTTGCACTAGTTAATAGCATGTTATTTACAGCGTGTTATTCTTTTGTATGATACGTAACAATTGGACAAATCTGTAGTTAATGTTTTTCTATTTCCATAAACATTTCATTAAAATTGCTTTATTAGGCTTATGTATTTCCCTAGTTGGTTTGTTTCTTACACTGCAACTTTCCCCATTGCTTCCCCTATAACAGATAGAATCTGCCCTGCAACTGTTTTGTACTGAAGAACTGAGACATTAAAAATTTGATTTCCATCCTTCTGACGTAATCAGTTCTCCAGGTCTCATTTTATTACAGAAATTTTTTTTTCTATCACTAATTTCTACTAGATATCAAAGCTTCTTTTTAATTTACTGATCCCATCTTAAATGTCTCTTTTTCTTGTTTTTGTTGTTGTTTCTAATGAGCTTGATGCTGCTAACATTAAAAGAGGCTTGGGAAAAAAAAAAAAAACAACAACTTTAAAACAGCTTTGATCTCCTAAGGTGAAGCATATTTTTGTGCAAGACTTTTTCCTCTGAGGCATGATAACAGTTGAATTGATCTGGAGGGAAAAGAAAAAGAAAAACAGGTGGGTGAGAAAATGGAGAGGAAGGAACTGTGGGAACTTATAATGAAAATTAGACCTGCTTACATTTGGTTTGCATTAACAGCCTTTGCCTACATTTTGTTTAAAACACATAAAGAATTCAGGACTCCATTGTTCTAAATTCTCTGAAGAAAACTAGCTGATTTCCTGAGCACTGCAATAAGAATTTGGCATACCAAAGCTTTTTCTTTTTTCTTTTCCTCTTTGATTTAAGAATATGCTCTTTTAATTGGGTTATTCTCAAGATCACAAATTAGTTAAAAATTAGGAGAAAGTGAAGCAGTCTTACATTGGGTACATGCCCAAATAATTTCTTGGTTTGTCAGAGACTAATTCAATGCTTAAATTATTTAGTCTAATGCCATATGGCAACCTACATCTAAGAATGGGAGATGTCTTTCTAGGTATTTTGTACCTGTGTACTAGAATTAGTTTATTTCCTAGAAAGCCTACTACCAAAATTTAGCCAAGGAACAAAAGATAAACAAACAGAACTGACTGGTAACCTGGCAGGGACAGTGAACTATCAAGTTTGGTATAAGGAGTAGCATGAGTAACAACATTCCTGTTTCAAAGCTGTTGTCAGTTGTTGTGTTTGCAATTAAGGGAAAAATAAGATTTGAGAAAGGATTTTTAAAAATCGCTGCACGCATATCCTTGGGATTCTGGAGTGGGAGGAAGTGTTTGGTTCTTTGTTTCCTTGTTTGCTTTGCTTTCTCAGGGAATTCTGCTCCTGAATGGAAGGTGACAATGTGTTACTTGTTTAAAAGGACAGAAAGACTTGGAATTATACTCATCACATATCACAGCTCTATTTTCAGCATTGATGATCATTATTTATAAAGGCATAAATGAAATTTGACATCTGACTGTCCTTTGTGCCTTTGAAAACTTTGCCATCCATACATAATTCAATGCATACCAACTAATTTTTCTCAGTTTGGCTTAGAGAAATTGAAATAAAATTACATTAGGAGAAAAAGACTGTTAGTTTTTGGATTCTTTTCCCTTTTTGTCAGAGACTTTGTTCCCCTTACAGTGGAAAAGTAAAATTTTGTTAGTTATGTGGCAAATAGTGCTGTCTTAATATCATAGAACTGCATTCTCCTGCTCAAGGTGAATATAGATTTTCTTTGCAGAGCATGGACCTGAAGAGTTAACACAACCTCAATGCACTTGACAGCAAAGGGGGAATCTACTCCCAACTTGTATCCAGAGCTACTAATAAATGGGGTTTAGGTTTATTTCATTGTTACTTGTTAGGGTGTAGTAGCTCCTTTTCACAAGGCACAGTCCTTGTCAAGTTTCAAAATCTCCTAATTTAGACTGGGGAACTCATGATCCTCAAATGCCCAGAAGTGATGTTGCTGCAATGGTTGTTGAGCTCAGGGCCCTCTGAATGTCCCCTTGGGTGAGACAAGGATAAAGAAGGTGAATAGCTGCCACAGACCATCATCTGTTGTTATTGCATGAACATGGAAAAAGTCTCCTTGTTTGTCAAGAGGATCTGTAAGTGGAAAAGTTGGAACCTGTTATATACTACTCACAGCACAGGAAGCAAAGGTTTTGGATTTTTCTTTCCTAAGGAACAGAGGGGTTTCAGAAAATTTCTTTGTGTGAAAATGCTGCCAATTAAAACTGTGTGTCTGTTCAACCTAGAGAAGAGAAGGTTGAGAGGGGATCTCATTAATATTTATAAATATCTCAAGGGTGATGTCAAGAGAATGGGATCAGACTCCTTTCAGTGATGTCCAACAATAGGATGAGGGGCAACAGGCACAAACTGAAGCATATGAGGTTCCATCTGAATATTAGGAAAAACTTCTCTACTTTGAGGGTGCCAGAGCACTGAAACAGGCTGCACAGAGAGGTAGTGGAGCCTCCTTCCCTGGAGACATTCAAAACCCACCTGGACACATTCCTGTGCAATCTACTCTAGGTGTACCCGCTTTAGCTTTGGACTAGATGATCTCCAGAGGTCCCTTCCAACCTTAACCATTCCATTATTCTGTGATTCTGCGTCAACACAGTGTGCAGCTCGGCTCATGGCATCTCAGTTTCCCTAATTAAAAGGTTGCATTTTGAGCAAAGAATGAATTTCTGACAAAAGTGAGGACCAAGTTAAAGAAAGAAGCAGAAGAATTGGTCAAGTTGTTAGAAATGAGAATACAGATACAGGCTATTTCAGAAACATCAAAGGCTAAGGGATCTTCAAATATAAAATTCCGCAAATGCGATGCTTTGCTGAAAATACCTTATCTGAGAATTGCTGATATATCAGAGAGGCAAGCAGATATGTTTACCTTTATAGTGAAATAAACATTTCTTTATCTCTCTTAATCCAAATAAAAGCATAATTTAAAGATGAATCAAGCAAATACACTGAGAAACTTTCATGCAACTGCCAAGTAGCAATTTAATGTTATAACAACCAGCAGAGAGCAGTGCTACTTTGCAGTCTGAATATGATCACATTATAATCTTGAAAGCTTTTTTAGCAGAAACTTAGCAAAATTCCACCTAGACTTTTTATAAATATATGTCTTTATATAAGTTACGATCTTATGCTAGTTCCAAACTTTTACTAGTTTCCCTTTGAAATTACACAGGAGTAGCTGGAAGTATTCTGGCAAATATGGAAAAGGAAATAGGGGAAAGAAATTTTATTTCTGTTTTTAAAATTCTTTTTACAGAACACCTATATTAATATTTTATCCTTACTCATTTAAATATTATATTAAATCACTGTAGGAAGAAAAAAAAGAAGAAGAAGAAGAATCAGGTGTCAATTTAAATTAAGCAGTAAATAAGTAGGACACATCTTATACATGCTTATCAGCACTGCTAGTGAGGTGTCCTAGTTTCTTAATGTCCTCACTGTTTGGATGCTGTGAAGATATCTGAAGTTAAATCATGAGATGGAGAGAATTATGACAGATGGAAGACGAAAAAGAAATTTAGAAAAAGAAAGAATACTCCTGGAAAGTTTTTTTCCCTCATTCTTGCAGTTTGTTATAGTGAAGGCATCTTTGGTTGATCCGATATCCATGTTAAAACACAGTTTTTTTGAGATGTCTATGCAGAAAGTTATGGATTATCTGAATAATGTTGTTCAAGGTGAAGACCATCAGGTTTGATCTTCATACAGAAGTACTGCATATAGAATCTAAATCTGAAGTAATACCATAATTCTAACCAGTATAAATGCCCATAAATAACAAGTCGCCAAATTAATAGAATTATAGAATCATTTTGGTTGGAAAAGACCCTCAGGATCATTGAGTCCAACTGTAACCTAGCTCTAGCACTAAATCATGTCCCTAAGAACCTCTTCTAAACACCTTTTAAACACCTCCAGGTATGGTGACTCCACCACTTCCCTGGGCAGCCTGTTCCAATGCCTGACAACCCTTTCTGTGAATAATTTTTTCATAATATCCACTAAAAATCTCCTTTAGTACAATTTGAGGCCATTTCCTCTTGTCCTATCACCTGCTGCTCGGGAGACCCACACCCTCCAATCTACAACTTCCTTTCAGGTAGTTGTAGAGAGTGCTAAGGTCTCAGCCTCCTTTTCTCCCAGCTAAACAGCCCCAGTTCCCTCTACCACTCCTCATAAGACTTGTGCTCCAGGCCCCTCACCAGCCTTTTTGCCCTCCTCTGCACTCTCTCTGGTACCTCAATACCTTTCTTATGATGAGGGACCCAAAACTGAACAAAGTATTCTGATGGAGTAGATTAAACACGCTATATATACTTAAAACATACTGTGAGTAGTGTAGTAGTGTTATTAATCATGTGTACATCTTGAGAGGTAAAATTCCCAGTTGAATATTGGATTCTTCTTCTTTTTTTTTTTTTTAAATACCTTACTCCCAATTTACAAAGCTTGAATAATATAGGTCGGAATTGTGGGGGGAAAAAAAAAAAAAACAAAAAAAAACAAGGTCAAATGCCAGGTCTTGTACTTGGGTCACAACAACCCCATGCACTGTTACATGCTTGGGGAAGAGTGACTGGAAAACTACATGGGGGAAAAGGATCAGGGGGTGTAGATAGACAACTGCTTGAATATGAGTCAGCAATGTGCCCAAGTGGTCAACAAGGCCAATGGCATAGTGTTGTGTGCCAAGAAAATTGTAACCAGCAGGACTAGAGAAGTGATTGTCTCCCCGTACTTGATGCTGGTGAGGCGTCACCTTGAACACTTTGTTTGGTTTTGGGCCCCTCACTACAAGAAAGACATTGAGATGCTGGACAGAGTTCAGAGGAAGGCAAAAAGGCTGGTGAGGGGTTTGGAGAACAAGTCTTATGAAGAGTGGTAGAGGGAACTGGGGCTGTTTAGCTGGGAGAAAAGGAGGTTGAGGGGAGACCTTACCACTCTCTACAGCTACCTGAAAGGAGGTTGTAGCATGGAGGGTGTTGGTCTCTTCTCCCAAGTAACAAGTGATAGGATGAGAGTTGCACCAGGGAGGTGTAGATTTGATATTAGGAAAAATTTCATGACAGAGAGGGTTGTCAGGCACTGGAACAGGCTGCCCAGGGAAGTGGTTGAGTCACCATCCCTGGAGGTATTTGAAAGACGTATAGATTAAGTTCTTAGGGACATGATCTTAAGGGTGTCTTACAATGAAAACTATTCCATTCCATTCCATTCCATTCCATTCCATTCCATTCCATTCCATTCCATATGAACATCTGGCAAGTATATGATATAAAACACGCTATTATAATACAGTGTTGAGAGAAAACGGGCAAACAAGATATTGCTCTGTAGATGGTTCATTAAACCTATCAGTGGTACTGACTTGGTAACAGTTAAAAAATACAACTGTGAAGTACTTCAAAGAGAAACACACAACATTTGGGTTAGATGCCTGTTGCCTGACAATGTATGATCTTCAGTGCAACTAGAGAGATCAAAGTTCTGAATGATAAGTCATTTGCCATGTGAGCTGTTTGATGAATTGGTTGGCTGATATAAAGTTGTATAACTCTCCTTTTTGTCTTAAATTATCTCTGATACATTGAAACTAATATTTTGCTTTTGTGAATATAGATATATATAACATACTTCTGAACTCAACTATGAAATTCACTACAAGTAATGATAGGAGCAAGAAGAGAGTGGTCCACAGGTAGGGTAAGACAAGGTCATTTGTAGTCATTGCCTGGCAGCTGTAAATCTTATCAGCAAGGGAATGGATCAAGGAAGGTGAGGAGTCATAGACCTACAAGAAAAAAAATAGCCTCAGGGATTAAGGCTCTGCTGCTACAACTTTATCAGTTAAGTTTAAGCTGTGTCCTGTAGTCTGACCTGGTTGTTAGACTGGATTCCACTCTCTTTGCTAACAACGTAGGCACAAAAGACTTTCACAAATCTTTTTAAAGCATTCAAAATTTCCTCCAGATAAAAAACAAATGGGATTTGTCCTTCCAACACATTTGTTTTAACCCTGAGTCTATAGGATTAATAATCCCTTTTCTGTTCTAAGAAAAGAAAAAATCAGCATGACTATTAGTTTTACCACATCCTAGAACCTGCAGTGTGTAGGTTTCCATGAGCAAGTCAGAGAAACAGGCTCCATGTTTCTGTAACGTCTGTGATGTGGGCATGGATCAGTATCCTCTATATTGCAGAAGTGACCGGGTAAAATTGCACAACATGAGCTGTTTGGTTTCACAGTTGTTTGACCTTGTGATCAATTACTTTCCATTCAAAACCTGAGATATTTTAACTTTCCTAACACCTTCTGATGAAAGTTTCTGTGACCTTAATGGAAAGAATTGTGCTTTTAATATTTCACTGGTGTGGTAAGGTAAGTAAGGGCTACGGTAGATCAGAAATGGCTTTGTTTGAGTGTGCCTTGCACTGTTACATTTGGTTTTACGTTTAACAACATTGTATCATTGCTAAAATCTTTTGGATTGGACGTAAATGACGTTGTGAGGATCCTGCCATACACAAAACACGGCATATGTCAATAAACAAATGGCTCCCAGTTTCTCCTAGTGAGAAGAAGTAGCATGGATTTCTAATGGCTACTGTAACTCAATTGTAACTCGAATTATCAATGAAAGAAAATTCTCATAATGATCAAATTCTCTAGGAACTACTGCAGAAGGGCAATGAAATCAGAAGCTGAATTGAAAAAAGTAGCCAAGAAATAAACTGGAAGATTATTTCCTCAGCTTCATTGGCAGAAAATCTGAGGACACCATCTCCTTCTAATTCAATTATTCTGTGGTAGCATATGTTGACAAATCAGCAGAAAGGCAGAAAATCATTTGACATTTATGGCAGAGAAGGAGGGAAGTTATGCAGTAGCTTTATAATTATAAATATTTGAAGCATATTTTAAGGTTTGACTTCTCTAGAATTTCTCTATGAGATGGGAATGCATTTTCTGAAGAACTTTGACTCTGTAAGTATAAAACTGTATAGCGTATTTCTTACATGTCCATGGCAATTTAAGTACAGACATTCCAGGGAGGTAGAAGAGCATGTAGTTTTGCTCAATACCTTTTTCTTGTTACTCACACTAAAATTACCAGAATTCTTGTGACTTCGTAAATTTCTTTTCTCTTTAGCCCTCTTTATTTTATTATTTTTTTTTTTCCCCAATTGTCCACAGTCTTCTGAAAATTATCCTGTGGGCCTGTAATTTTTCATACTTCAAAGAGATAGTGTTGACTTGTTTTGAAAACAGAAGATTTAATTAGGTAAAAAATGAAGGGAATAAGTATATTCTTCAGTAAGAAGCAAGTCTTCTGAAATGGATTAGGCTGCTGATACAGGTCAAGGAATGTGTGATGAGGGAAGTATCTCAAATAAGATGTTTAGGTGTTTCGATATGGTCAGGTGAGAACAATCTGAATCAGTTCTGCACAGTACTCAGCTGCATTTTTTTTTTTTTTTCTGTTATGGAATGGCAGTTGTCCATCTAATGAAACTGCATTACGAATAGATGTGATAACCCTCTGGGCTTAACCTCTCTCAAATTAAGCTGCAGGTATCTAGACTGAGCTAGTTAGATGTGTTGGTAACATATTTAGTCAAAGGAAAGATATATACATTTCCTGAGGCCAGTTCCTCTGACCTCTTTGAGGAGACTAGATGACTGACTTAGATTGCATGCCTACTGTTTAGATATCTAAAGTCAGAGAAAGTAAATTTCACTCTTATTTATATAATGACAAAAGGAGAGGGAGGACATGGGGCCTGAGCCCTTAATTCCATAAGCTGTAGGGGCTTTGGTGGAAGCTGAAGTTCTCCCTACACAGGAAGGCATCCTTATCTATGCTGCAGAAGTCCCTCTTGCTATACAACACCATAACTCCAAGTTCTGAAATTCAAAAGTATCAGACTGTTGGTAGAGGTATACATCCCCAAACAGTGACAATCCTTTTTTGATTTTTTTTTTTCTTTGCATTATAGAAAACAACAACAGTTTTTTGCAGACACATAGTAAAATGTCCTTTTATATACAAGTAACAATACTTTATAAATAAATGAACAGTATCACAAAGCTGGCTTCCGCACACTGTTCTGTTTAACTATTTTCACAGCTTTCTTACATAGAAAGTTTTATTTTGACCTCATAGAAAAGGATGCCTGCAGCCAAGTAGACTGACCACCTTGCATGTGCATAGCTGTGGTACAGGGCACAGCTACCCAGAAGAGTCTTCATATGCATAAAAGTTTACTGATGATGAATATCACTTATAAAACTTCAGGTGCAAATTTCACATACCTATTCATTCAGTATGCTGCAGGCACAACATTCAAGTTCTTGAAACCCTTCCTCCCATACTAAATTCAGAGACCATTACTCAATGGATAACTGCATGTTGTTTCTAAATGAAAATTCATGCAAAAAGTTATTAGTTTTATGTCAAAAAGATAAGCATAGAAGTTGAAGAGAAAGAAGTAACCAATAGCCTACACAGTAAGGAAGTAGAATTCCTTCCGTAGCTGAACTCTTCAGTAGGAAAAACATACTTATTTCCTTCTCAATGTACTTTTGATTATGGCAATGTGAACATAAAATTCAGTTTTGAAATGTGAAACTATAACTGAACCCACAAAAACATGCATATCACTCCTACTGATCTTATTTTGAACAGAATATGAACACACAACTTGAGCGTTACATTTTTACAAGGGTTATATTCTTACAAATCAGTTTTCCTTGAAGCTTGGGCTGACTTCTTAAGGCAGTATAGATTATTCTGAGTAACAAAATTTTTGTTGAATTTGATAAATGTGAGAAATGTAGCACAACAGCTTTAGATTTTTTTTTTTTTTTAAGTGTTTGATACGGTAAATCACATTATACTATCAAATAAAGAGTCCCTGCTGGGTAGCCATGTGCAATATTTATACTGGTTGAGGTCTTATCGATCTACTGAGAAACAGGCTGTAATAGCAAGCTCTCCCACATCAGGTTTTGCTGTGATGGGAAACTGCGGAATGCCGTTAGGAATGGGACAAACTCGCTGAAGGCAATTTAAGAAGGCAGTGAAGGAACATGATCATACTCCCCCAGAAGGGAGACATGCTTTTTTTGTATAGCCACTTTCTTACCTGCTAGCTCTAATGCTTTAGACTTTATCAGCTGAAAACACCTTCTCTTTAGAAAAGATGAAGCCTGTTGTGAACCTATGATCTTTTTAGATTATTCCATGTGGAGTCAGTACGAATTCTAACATACTAAAATAATATTATGAATCCAACTTTATTTTCTGATCGATGTTGAAGAACTCTCATCAAGAAGGTGTAGCATTGTACAGATACAGAGAACTGTGTAGCCTTTATGACAGCACTAGATGGCCAAAGTACTTGAAGTTTACAACATAATATAACTATGATAAAGGTTTTATATCACTTGAATGAACACCAGACAGAACAGAAAGAAATAGATATGAAAATGGTGAAAATGCTAGGATTAAAGTCATTCAGATAGCTGTTTACCATGGATATTCATGAGACCAGAGTGCTCTAGTAGTTGGTAGTGTACTAAAATAGGATTCTTACCCTACCTTTCTCCTCACCATACTACTAGTTGTTATTAACTCAGTCTTTCCTCAGCCTTCAATGTCTTAAGCCAGGTTCCTTTGAACTTGCTCCTCTCATTTCTCCCCTGTACCCACAACCAGAAAAGTCTCCTCTGGAGGAGCTGATTCATCTTTGTATCTCCGTAGTTTGGACTGGTGAAGTCATCTTCATTTTCACCATTGTAGGTTTATATGGTAAATAAAATCAACCTTTAGAATTCGATGTTTCTCCTATACAATAAAGTGCAGTAAGGATTTTTTTTTTTTTTTGTATGAAAACATGTTTCATTATACAATTCTGAAGGGTCCAGTGGACAGTAATCAATTCAGCAAAGAATAACAATATATTCACAGCTAAACCTTGAATAAGAAATTTTGGAGAGTTTCCATTTTCAAAATACTGTTCACCAGAGAATAACTCTTCAAAGTTATGAGTACTGAGAATTTGGCCTTAATTGTTTTGATTTTAGCAGTCAACATATGAAAAATGTGCCTTGTCTACATGAGATGAAATAAACAGCTAAATAATTAAATTTGGCATGCCAGGAATAGATCTGCTTGACTTCTATCTTTTATTTAACTACTAAGTCAAACAGCTAGTATCCTGTCTAGATATGCATGAAAAGTTTTAAATTACATTCCTGCTGGAATCCTTTTTTTTTGTAAAAGATGGTTTAAAAAGAGTTGTATCTCAAAAGAGGTGGAAATACATTTCAATATTATCTGAATGAAGTTGACATCTACAAAACATTTTCTCCTTATTTGACTTTCTTTTAATATTTGAGTCAAAGTGGTTAAAAGCTAAATAATGTTTATTAGAATCATAAAAATGAAATATTTGCATCTAATGAGATTTGAATGTTGCCATGAATTAAAAATGGGGCAGACTTTTAGATTTTAACTTTTGACCTAATTCAAGTTAGGGTTTTTTTTTTAAATGACTTTTGCTGTAGTGTATAACTCTCCTATCTAATTCTACTCATATCCTTATGTTAATGGTTGAAGTCCAAGCAATTAAACCATTGTACTGATGTAGTGTAGTAGGTATCCATATGTTAGGTTTGGTAGCTAAGTACTATAAACAAAATGCTGTGATTAATTTCATCAGTTCATTCTTTTAGTATATCATATATAGTAAAAGAAAAAAAAAAAGACTAAGGTTGTTCCCCCTTTGGCACATGGATAAAACAGTTTTCACTACCCATAGCTTCCCAGTTATTGTGTCCTTTGAACATAATATGAATGCAGAATATCTTATACTTTTGAGCACCAATATTTTGTATCTTACATAAACTCAATCTGCTTGGAACCAACTAATTTTTAGTATAAATACCTGTATCTAATTATATAAACAAGTATTGTAATTCATTCTTTGTTAATTTTTTCTGTCTCTTGTATACATTCTTTTTTCTTACATTTATCTTCCTAAAATTAGTTCCCCAGTTTATCCAAAGGCTCAGTCAGTTTATGACACAGTGGTAATTGAAATTACTGGCTGTCATATCATTAGCAAGGATTGCTGATGCTCGTTTCGTATTTATGAAATTACTCCTAATCCACACTCCTCCACTGCCTCCATTCTTGGGTATATCTCATTTGTTGCTAGCTATTAATAACTTAAGAATGCTAGAATCATTTGAGGGGAGAATTAACTATCTGTGGGACTGGCACTATATGTGTGCATGCTGTGCAAGGAACTCTTTGTTTGGGCAGACTGGGTCCCTTCTTTTGAGAGTCAATGAAAACACAGCTAGAAGAAACAGAGAGGTACAAACATAACATCTATGTATCTGGATGCTTCAGAATGAGCTTCACTGTGAATAAGCCTTGTGGAGAGACAATGCTGAGCAGAAAATGAAAGATATAAAGTCTGAGATGAGACCATCCCTCTAGCCAGTGTGACAGCTCTTTCACCAAGGGTGCTCAGCAACAGCCTATGAAAAGAAGCAAGATGCATGAGAGGATCCAGGAGTTGTGATTTGAGCTGGTATCGGTGACCTGGGGTGGTGCATGAGTGATGCTCCGGTAGGCTGTTTGGGCTGCCCAATAGAAGACCCAATTTAGGATTTTCATCTTATCACTCTCCAAAATGCTGCCAGTTCCAGAGAATGAAGCATGAGAGACAGGCAACAATCCAGAGCTGTGGTGAGCAGATGAGACCATGGTGAAGCAAGGACAGGTATGTCAGTCATTGCTGGAAACTGGGAAACATTTTGAGACAAAAGGAAGCCTTAAAGAAAGGACAGGCTTTATGTTAATCCAGAGAGACAAACTGCCGGCTCTGAAACTTAAGACAGTAATACAGGATTATTTAAACTAGGAAGGGGGAAAATGTTGACAAGCAAGGAGAAACATGTCATTCAGATTCAACTTGGCAGGGTAACCTGGATGATATTCAGTACAGCTCTGAAAAAGCCAGAAGTGCAATAAATGGAAATAGGGAAGGTAAGTCAGTTTTTGCCTAAAATGGCAGCTGACTAGCATTGCAAAATTAAACCAAGGGCAAAATCAACAAATTCTAGCTTCTACACCAATGGCAAAAAGCAAGATGGGGAAACCAGAATTTTTGGTATGAAACAGCAACCCTGATATAATAGGCATTTCTGAAACCTAGTGAAAGGATAATTGATGGGATACAGTGTTGCCAGGCTACCAGCTTAGAAGGATGACAGAATGAGAGGCATTGGTGAGGACATTGTAAGTGAAGGAAAATATAAAATTTAACAGCATAAAAATATTGTGGGAAAAGAGAAGCAGTATGGAATTCTGAGTGGAAATCACATACTTTAATAATAATGAACAAATAGTAGTAAGATGATACTCTGCACTTGTTGATCTTGAGGGTGAAAGTGATTAAGTAATGTTTTAAGCTTAAGAATTTGTGGTAGCATGAGATTTTCACTGCACATATAAAGACTGTATCACTGCTGCCTCAGGACAAGAGGTAGAGATGAGACTGTTGTATGCAATAAATGACTGTGTCCTAGAACAACTAACCTCAGCACTGATGAAAAGCTGCCATTTGGGCTTTGGTCCTGAGTAATGCATAGGACTTAATTCAAATGATATTAATTGAGGAGCACTCTGTAACAGCAATCAGAATAAAATTAGGCTTAATATTGCAGTGGGAGAGAGCAAGCCAAATAAATCCCGCATTTGATTTCAGGAAAGGAAATTACATAAAAATGAGGCAATTAGCAAAAATACCCCTAAAATTAATACTCCAAAAAGCAAGAAGCCTGCAAGCAGCCTTGAGGCTGTTTGAAAATACTACATTTGAAGCCCAGGTAAACTGCTCTGAAAAACAAAACATAATGACCCAGTAAAAACTGTGGATAGCTAAACAGAAAACTTAAGGTGGCTATTATGCAGAAAGGACTGACTTAGAAAAAAAATGTTCAGATTAGGAGAGAAGTAAAAACATGGCATATCATATATACACATGAAAATATAGGAAGCATGAATTAATTCATAAAAAAATACTCATATTGATAATAAAAAGGTCTTTAAATACCTCAGAATCTGGAAGCTAGCTCATGAAACATCTGGACCACCTGATGGTAAAGGTGATAAAGTGGCATTTGAGGATAAGGCCAGAGGAGAGAATCTGAGATTTATTTTTTGTATATATATATATTTTTTTTACCATTAAAGATGTTGGGGAGTTTCTAACATATGGTACATTTTTGTGTAGCAGATCAGTTGGGAATTACATTAATTTGAGCTAAGTATACATGAAATATTAAATCACTTAGAATAAGTTAGATGTCAATAAGTCACCAGGATCAGCAGTCATTCATCCAAGAGCTGTGAAGGAACTGAAATGTGAAATTGCAGAGCTGCTGACCAGAATGTGTAACCTGTCATTACAAACAGCCACTGAGTCAGGGACCTGGAAGATTGCCACTGTAAGTCCCATCCACAAACAGGGCTCCAGAGAGGATCCTGGAACTGCAGACCACTGAGCCTGTCTTTCACCTGTGGTAAAATAGAAGAGTCTATATTAAAGGATGAGATTACTGAGCACATGAATAAACACAGACTGAAAGAAAAAGTCAACACGACCTCTGGGAAAGGGAAATCCTGCCTCTTTAGCTTGTTCTGAGTGCATGGTACACGGATAAAGCTGTCAAGAAGAGAGTCAGTGCTGCCCTGACCCCAATTTCTTTTCTACAGGACTGCTCTCAATTCCTTCATCCCCCAGCCTGTATTAATATTGGGGATTACCCTAAATCAGGTGCAGGACCTTGCACTTGGCCTTGTTGAACCTCATGAAGTTCATATGGACCCACTTGTTGAGCTTGTCCAGGACTCTCTGAATGGCATCCCATCCCTCAGGCACATCGATCACACCACTCAGTGTGGTTCAGAGATGAGTATATTACCATGAAATAGGTTTATTTCTGAAAATCAGTGCCAGACATTACACCAATAAAGCACAATGAAGCAATCACTGGTCTTTTCAAAAATTTGTTTTGAAATTCACGGGTTTCAAAAGGAGGAGAATTAATTGGATGCTGAGGCACTTCCAGGATCTAGATAAAGTGATAAAACAATATTCAGAAGAGTTATTTTTTTCCTTGATATCCATCCATTGCCAGGGGCAGAGATCCTGGGATAAGCCACTCAACTCCCACGAATCATCCAAAAAAGAAAGACCCCGTAAAATGGGATTTCAGAACAATGAAATTAAATTAAATATAAGATGGAATAAATGTGTTGTGGGATAAATTAAATTAGCCTTGTGACTAATAGATGAGTATCTCTTTTAATTATAAATATATTAGATTTGGGATAGAGCTGGCGAAATTTTTCCATGCAAGCTGGAGCTCGAAGAATACAATCAGCATAAACAAGGTAAGGAAGCATTAAATTCCAGGCTTAAGCATAGAATTCTAGACATGAGCATAACATTCTGTAAGGTCTTTTTAAATGGGAGCATTATTAAATTGACAGTTAAACAGAAACAATGCAAAACCAAGCAAAAGTAAATATAAAATTTTAGGTATGCAATAGACTGTGAGTCCAGATACTCCATGGAATGGAGTTAAAGATGCTCCTGAAGGATATGCGGCAACAGAAATATAGAGGTACCAAGAAGGAGCTACAGAGATGTGTAGACGACTGTCAGAGGTTAGAGATATGGACAAGTCTAAGCATTTCTTAATTGCAACGGGAGACAAGTCATAGAATCACAGAATGTCCTGATTTGGAAGGGACCCACAAGGAACATTGAGTCCAACTCCTGTTGGACTGGAACCCTACAGTTCACACCATGTGTCTGAGGACATTGTCTAGTCTCTTCTTGAACACTATCAGGCTTGAGGTGATGACTACCTCCCTGGGGAGCCTGTTCCAGTGCTCCCCCACCCTCTGGGTGAAGAACCTTTTCCTAACGTCCAAACTAAACCTCCCCTGGAACATCTTCCTGACATTCCCTCAGATCAAAAAGCTGAAAAGCATACAAGGACAAATATATCTTTAGATCACGTCACAGACTGGATGATGAAATCTAAGTTTTTAAAAACTGCTACCAAAATGGCTACCCAGTCTTCTGGGAGGGAAAAGGAGGAAATAAATAAATAAATAAATAAACAAACAGATAAATAAATATATATATATAAATGTGGATGAAGAAAGAAAAGGAAATACATTCAAAAACTGTCATTTACTTTGTTGCCCGGATACACTGTGAATCATCAAAAAACTTGAAGACAGGCTCACAGGGGGTAGTACACTGTAAAGCATTTGTCCTTTATTCACATTGATAACTTATTTAAGCCCACGTCTTTAAATTCTTTTTCTAGTGGAGTTATTTAAAGATTGAGCTGCAGCTGGAAAGAAGATGCAACCATCTTACTGAAGTTCCCTTTCAGCATGGATTTAGAATTTGAATAGCGACAGAATTTACACAGCTTTGCAGGGCTCTACTGCTAATTTCTATATTATTCAAGATTATGAGCATTATGCACTTGGTTCGCAATAAATGTGAACTATTCTCAAAAGACTTACAGTTATTCCTCTAAATAATATAGTGACTGCTCTCCACTAATGAATGCATTAAAAATATTAAGGAAAAAAATCATAATGTAAACAAATAATACGTATTTTAAACAGTGACTTTGTTATAACAGGTTTCACACAATTTAAGTGTCAACTTTGCAAAACTTTTCTTTGTATATGGAATGTTGAAGACTGCAAAGTATCTATTAGGAAGCATTGATGCAAAAGTGATTCCCATTTAGCAGTACAAAAATAAATTTTCCCTTAAGTACTTTTGAAGTCAGACCTGTAGCAAGAGTTGTATGCGTGCACATTATCATCAGTTTCTGTCACTGCATTCGTTCCAGTTTTTGTGCTTATGAACACTTATACACAATTATAACTTCTTAAGATAAAATGTTCTGAAATTCCCAAGTTCTAAAAATGTTTGCAAGTCCTACAAAGTCAGTGATGTCTAACTTCTGTGGTAGAAATAATATCTCATAAACTTCATAGCAAGGAGGGTGTTGGTCTCTTCTCCCAAGCAAAAAGTGATAGGACAAGAGGAAATGACCTCAAGTTGTGCCAGGGGAGGTTTAAATTGGATATTAGGAAACATTTATTCACCGAAAGAGTTGTGAAGCACTGGAACAGGCTGCCCAGGGAAGTGGTGGAATCAACATTCCTGGAGGTGTTTAAAAGATGTATAGATGAGGTTCTTAGGGACGTAGTTTTGTGCCAGAATTGGGTTAATGGTTGGACTCGATCTTAATGGTCTCTTCCAACCTAAATGATTCTCTGATTATATCACATTGATAGGTAAGCAGAACAAAGAGTATATGTCCACAGAGGGTATTTTTGTTGGTTTTGTTTGGTTTGTTGCTCTTGTTTTTGTTTGTTTGGTTTTGGTTTCTGTGTATGTGTTGGTTTGTTTGTTTGTTTAAATGTTCTGGAAATCACAAGAACTTGTGAAGCCTAAGTGAACATCCTTTTGTGATAAAACGTAACGAGTTTTTCATATTATTTTGAGAATGCCTCAGTAATTCAGACAGAAAATCAGTAAATGTTTATTCCTGATTCAACTGGAGTAGGATATTTCAGGTCAGCTATCTACCCAGTAGCACAAAGGAAAGTGGTATTAGCAGCACTCATATATATCTTTATATCACTGCGAAACCTGTGTGACCAGATTCATATTTACAGCCAGGTCAAGTGATATGAAGGAGTGCAGAGTCAGACTTATGCCTTGAGAACATCATTAATATGTTTTATCCACCCTGTAGAAAGGAAAAACAAAAGAGGATAATATAAAATGAATACCCAATTTTAATGGCACACTGCTGCAAGTGCCCAACACATAACCCATGTAAGTTACTGTAAACAATTCATTTTATCAACCTGCATATTACTGACAAATGAGTTTGTCAGTATTGTCAGAATCTTGGATTCATGTTCTTCATTGGGGATGCTCTCATATAGTAGATCTTCCTGGCTAAAAGAAAATGATAAATTTATTGTTCTCAGAAACATTGCCAAAATATCAATTTGCATTTACTTAACTACAGCTAAATTAATTTATATGTTAATTTTAAATGTCAATTCAAGGAAGCATACCCTGGAATGAAAAGTACATACTTGTGCCACAGAGTCATTAATGCTTTATGAATGACGTCATTCTCAGAATTAAAAACCGGAAACAAGAATACAATCTTGATTATTACTATTATTATGCCCCATCTCTGGAAATATTCAAGGTCTGGTTGGATGGGACTCTGAGCAACCTGATCAAGTGGGAGATGTCCGTGGTCATTGCAGGAGGGCTGAATTAGGTGATGTTTAAAGGTCCCTCCAGTTGTGATTCTATAATTACCATCCTCAAAAAGGGGCACAAAGGTATTAGGAAAGGAACCAAGGCAGGGAGAATTGAGTCCACATCTGACGCTGCTATTCACCTGTCATGTGATAGCATTGATAAATTATTTAATATCTGCTTATTTTATTCTGTATTATGTTTTCATGAAGTGATATCCTGTAGCAGTGTGTTCTGCCCTTTTTGAATCTGTTTCATTTCCTTTGCAGATGGCTTGCTGCCATGAAAGATAATGGAAAAATAAAACTTCCATGCTTCTACCTCCTGCCAGTTTCAACAGAATTTAGGAAAAAATAGCAGAATTCAATCTGAAAGACTTTCATTATGGTCTTTCAGCATCATACAAACTGCAACAATTTATCTCTCAAACAGTTTATTTTTACGTAATGCTAATTAAGCTTCCTTAAATCTTACACTGGCCTTAGAATTTGTTCAATGTTTTATAATTCTATGGCACGTGAAAACCTTGATTAGGGTAGGAAAAAGAAATCATCTGAGAAATAACAGTTGAACACCAGGCTTAGCTCAATAGGAGGTGTTCATAGCCAGGGAAGAAGGGTAGTAAGCAGGAAAAAACTGAGTTAAATAGAGGCAAGTTATATGAAATTGGGCAGGTTTAGCTTTGTTTTACATTAAAAAAAAAAAAATCATTTTAACATTTTGCATTAGATCATCGTTCAAAATTTTAAGTTCTAGGAGGTTTATTCATAAGAAAAGAGATGAAGCAAAATAAAAGCCCAACGGTTTGCTTCTTGTTCTTCTGTCATTAACAGTGTGTACCCTGTACTTTGGAAACATGTAACACAAAAGGAAAAAAAAATCAGCTATTTTACAAAGCAATGAAAAAAATTAAAATGTGCAAGCAAATCTTA
The DNA here is from genome assembly GCF_037038585.1 of Patagioenas fasciata. Classification (NCBI taxonomy): domain Eukaryota; kingdom Metazoa; phylum Chordata; class Aves; order Columbiformes; family Columbidae; genus Patagioenas; species Patagioenas fasciata. The sequence continues at coordinate 44,276,265 of NC_092521.1, read as the reverse complement.
TTGTTATGCATAATTCCATAAATGTAAGCTCAGAAAGATTCAACTTGCATTTTTACAGAAAATCAACAATTTGTTTTGACTTTTGATAACTACCATTTTCTGTCAGTTACAATTTTTCGATCATTTCTGTCTCTTGACTTTTCCTCCTCCTTCTTCACCAGCTTTGGAAGGAAGGAATTGTTTTGGGAGAGAGCCTGTGAGTTAGAGAAGGCTGAAAATAGTACATTTCATTTTGGAGAATAGTAGCAATGTAAGAAATAGAACTGTAGAAACATAGATATTTTACTCTCATGTTTCTGCACCTAAATATCAGGAATTGCTATTTTTTTCCCACTTTTTGAATGACTAGTTACTGACATATATTACAGGAAATATAATATCTTCCTAGAATTCTAGTATTTTTCTTGTTTTTCTTTCTGTTAGATACATACCTCATAGTCTTCTGTAGTGACAACCAGATACAGAAATCTATTCATTTTTGCTTTAAAAGATGAAGTCTAATCAGTTAGGTTCTAAAATCCACCATGTCAATTGCTCACATAGCTTTGAGGGGATCAAGGAGACAGTTTGGATTGTGAACAGTTTCTAATTATGTTGGGTTTGTGTGGCAAGGTTTTGGTAACAGGGAGGCTACAGGGTTGGCTTCTGTGAGAAGTTGCTAGAAGCTTCCCCTGTGTCTGATAGAGCCAATGTCAGATGACTCCAAGATAGATCTGATGCTGGTCAGTGACAGTGGTAGTGCCTCTGTGATAACATATTAATTATAAGAAAGGGAGGAAAAAACTGCTGCAGAACAGCAGCCAGAGGGAAAGGTGAGATTATGTGACAGAAACAAATTTGCAGACACCAAGGTCAGTGAAGATGGAGGGGAGGAGGTACTCCAGGTGGCAGAGTAGAGATTCCCCTGTACTCGTGGTGTAGATCACGGTGAGGCCAGCTGTCCTCCTGCAACCCATGGAGGTCCACAGTGAAGCAGAGATCCACCTGCAACCTGGGGAGGACCCCACATCAGAGCAGGTGGATGCTTGAAGGAGACTGTAAATCCATGGATGAGCTGGGCTGGAACAGGCTTCTGACAGGACCTGTGGGATATGTGGAAAGGGAAGCCCACACTGAAGCAGGTTTGCTGGTAGGACTTGGGACCCCATGGGACCCCATGCTGGAGCAGTCTGCTCCTGAAAGGCTGCACCATGCAGAGGGGACCCACACTTCAGCAGTTTGTGAAGAACTGGGAAGCCCATTGGAAGGACTCATGTTGGAAAAGTTTGCAGATGACTGTCTCCTGTGAGAGGGACACCACATTGGAGCAGTGGAAGAGTGTGAGGATTAAGGAACAACAGAGATAATGTGTGTTCAACTGGCCACAACCCCCATTCTACATCCCCCTGCATCACTCAGGAGGAGGAGGAGAAACTTGGGACTAAAGCTGAGCTTGGGTAGAAGGGATGGGTCAGGGGGAAGATGTTTTAAGATTTGGTTTTATTATCTCTTATTTACCCTTCTTGGATTGACTGATAATAAATTAAAGTGGTTGAGTCACCATCCTTGGAAGTATTTACAGGATGTGTAGACATAGTGCTTTGGGACATGGTTTAGCAGTGAACTTGACAGTGTCAGGTTTACAGTTGGACTCAATGATCTTAAAGGTCTTTTCCAACCCAAATGATTCTGTGATTCTACCCCTGCTCAGTTAACCTCCTATATCTTGTCCTTCCATTTTCTCTTTTTAATCATGTGGTCACAGTTCTGTGCTTAATATCACTTAAAAGTGGTTAACTTTTTGATGAGACAGTCCTACAGATGGTAGAGCTACATTCCTGTCCCTTAAAACCAGAAGTACAAGGCTATGCCCTGTCTTTTCAACAGCCAAGGAAGTCTGACCTTGGCCAACATGTCTGTGTTCTTTCTCTTTATACAGAATGTGACATAAGAATTTCATTGTTCATCCCCCTTTATTATATCATTATTTTTTATTAATTTTTTGAAGAAAAAATATGTAAATGTGAAAAAAGCTTATTCATTTTCCACTTACTAGGTATTATCCTTCAACTGTATAGAGTCCCAGCATTTATAGTGACAAATTCGCTAATTCTCTGTTCCAGCCTGTTTCATATATGCAAATCTCTGTGTAAGCTCAAGGCTTTGAATGGCTTGTTCGACATACCTCTTAAATAATTATGAGATCATGTAAAGGGTTGGAGGGTGGTTTCTTGGTGGTTTGTCTGTCTGTCTGTCTGTCTGTCTGTTTGTTTGTTTGTTTTCCTCAAGCTTCTCTAACTTGCTGGGGTTTTGCATTTATTGTATTATCCAGCATGGAACCCAAGAACATAAACACTCTTAGCAATAATAAAAAAAATTCTCCAAATGTACAAATCATCAATTTTTTTTTCATGTAACAAGAGGATGCCCATGCATCCAGAATCTCAAATCTGTCATGTACTTGTTAATTTACCGTTGTCCTTTCATTTTTTTCTCACAATAACCATTTAATGCAGAAGAAAATTTTGTCATCCTGCTGCTCACTCAGCATGTGTGCTACACCCATATTGCTTTAATTTTTTACCTCTCAGTTAGAGTCTGTGTAGTGTTGCTATTTTGTAAACTGGCTGCCACATTAGGACTTCCTTATTGATTATCTCTTAGGCTTGATCATATTTTTTAATAACATGAATAACTAACAAGGTTATGATGTGTCTATGGTAGAGGTTAGCACTTGACTGATATAGCAATGTGAAATATGTCTTTATTTCAAAACGATGCTGAAAAAAATAACTAAACTCTAACACTGGTTGTTACTACTACAAATATGATTAATTTGTAAGTACAATAGCTCATAGAAATTAAAAAAAAAAAAAAAAAAAAAAAACACCAAAAAAACCAAACCAAACAATATATGGTGCATAACTGAAATGAGACACAGATTCCAAAATGGTTCTTTTAATTTTCCTGACACTAAAGGTATCACAAATGGAGAAGCTGTAAACCAGACACTCTTTAGCTCCATCCCTCCCCACAGCTTCAGAGTTTGTCTTGATTTGTGGCCTGGGGAGCAGTAACTATTCAGGTCTGTATAGGTTGCAGCAGGCTCCCCCTGCTATGGTTCGATGGAACCAAAGCATTGACTGAACAAACACTGAAGAGATGAACCAGCTGAATCAGTCATTGTGGACACCAAGTAACCATCTGCAGCCAGCTAAATAATTCCTCTGTAATGTTTCTGCTACAGTTTATGTCATGTTATAACACAGAAAGAGAACGGTACAAAATCCAAGTCACCCAGTCCTCGGTGATGTAAAATCTACTTCAAAAATTACCAAAATTGCTAATCATGACTGAAGGATTTCTAGACTGACTTACAGGAGCTGTGCAAGTTGCCTTGAACTTTTAGCTCTGCTTAACCTTCCAGTGAGGATAAGATAAGGGTGACACAAAAAGCATTTGTTCAGCTCAAAGCACAAAACTTGGAACCGTACCCACAAACCAACTGCACTAAAATCAGAAATGCAGAACAAAACAGTTCAGCGTGTTTTTCTAGTCTCAGAGCTTATCACTTATTTTCTCGAGCTAAAATAAAAACACAAACTATGATTTTTTTTGAAGATAGTTTAGACTTTGGGTCATATTTTGAACTAAGCAATAGTCAAAACATTTTACTCTCAATCTTATTGTCAGAAGCCAAAATTCCTCCTTTTTCCTCCCAAATTATTTTCTTTTATGAATAAAACATACCGTTCTTGACTTTATCTATGACCTGACTTCCAAATATCATTCAAATCTTATTTTATCTTCTCAGTAGTAGGCAACTGGAAAATCTTCTCTCTTTTTTTTTTTTTTTTTTAACTTTGAGTGAATACTCTTATAATAAATGCCTTGCCTAACCAACTGCTGCTTTTGAGTTCTCCTGGCTCTAGCAGGGCTTTTTCTTCATAAAAATGGAGAAAAATTCTATTCACATGAATAATTACTTTATTCATGTGAATAATTGTCTAAACAGAAGTAGCATTTCTGCTTTGTCTCAGAGCAGAGAAAGTGCATGGAGGAACTAGCCTATCCATATTTCTTTTTCTGTATATTTTGTTGGTAATACAGAATCTCAGGTTGAAAATTGGCTACTTATTATATAAATCTGAAATCTTTTTTTCTTTTTTTTTTCTCCAGTTATACACAATTATTTCTGTGGAAACATTTCCCTCTGTTTCTAATGTGTTGGCTAGCTTTGAGGCAGGTTTTGGCATTTTTTGAGGTGATGGTACTACTTTTATTAGCATTCAATTTTTAACAAGCTACTGTACACAGGAGCCCTTGTGAGTAATTTGCCCATTTCTTCTGCTTAGAAATGATCTGTGAAAAGGTCAACATTTTAAAAGTCTGTATGCTATTTGCATTTGTTCAACATACAGTAATTTTGAAAAACATTTTTTGCTAATTTCTTTATTATCTGTCCTGTATAACACTGCCCAGAAAAGAAAAATAGCATCTTACCGAAATGCTAAAGTTTGAAACTGTATTTGCATTTCTTTAAAGCAAGTGTTTCCCTCAAACTGTGCTTGGATATTGGACTGGATGTGCAGTCCAACAGCCTACATCATCCTTGACACTGGTTCCAGATTAGAGGATTTGCGGGTATGCGTTTTGACTCCCTTTTCTGTTCTGCACATTGTGTTTCCTTCTAATGCTGTCCTGACCTGATGCTCTGCTATAAATGCCCAGAAAGTCTGGTGAAGTGACATCTCGCAATACAAAGTAGCTCTTCACATCCCAGAGTACCCTAGCCAGGGGGCTGTTTGCTGTTCTGCAATTATACTGTACTTTTTTCTTTCTTCCCCATGAAGTCTACCTTAGACCTAACTCTTGCACAGCAATTTCTCTGAATAATTCTATTTTTCTCAGAGTGGTATTTTCTCATCAAAAAAAGTGTCATTGAAAAATTATTGAGTATAGCTAGTCATACTCACATGAAATTGTCATTTTCTCACTTTCCAAGGGGAAAATCTTCCTTTTGTGTATATGTATTGCTGTTAAAGTTCTTATTTTATTGCTGACTCCATGAAACATTGATATTAATATAAAAATCTTGAAGTGGCCATGACTTTGCTGTTGGAATAGAACCAATAATTTTTCTTTTGACAGTAGGGTAACAAGAAATTGTGTGTCTGCAGCAACTGGAAGTCTATGAATTCTTTTCTGAACAGTTCAGAGTTAACATATTTTCAATTCAGGTGCCCAGTTCTGCTTTTTTTAGCTTTTCCCATGAGATCAGAAGCTAAATTTTAGCTCCTATGAATAGGTATCAAGATCCTCCAGCATTTTGCTTCTGTTTATGAAATAGTTGTCTATTTTGTGAGTGAAATGTACAGTTAGTCCTTGGAGATAATAGAAGTAATGATTTTAGTACAACATGTTTGGGAGTAAAAGCTTTTCTTCTTTACTTCCATTCCTTCTTCTCTGTACAGATAATTTTTGAGTTATATTTTTTCTTGGGACATTAGTTGCGTTTTTATCCTTATTGGGATATCTGAAAATAAAGGTGTAAGCATTCCTTCGGTTTTCTCTAGAAATCAATATGATCTTGAAATGTTATTCACTTCATTATCTGCTGCCATTTATGTAACTGTGCTTCACCGCTCTTTTAAAGAAAAAGTGTAACTAAAGAAACATTGGCCAGCTGCATAATATATTCTGAGCACAATTTTCCTGTTACAAATAATTGAAAAAATATTCAATAGCTTTAATTGCTACTGAAAATGGTGCAACAATTTCTCTCTGCAGAATTCAGGCTGGTTCAGCCACCATTTTCAGATCTCTTCTTGTATTTAGACAGTTGTACTCCCAGTGAGCACTCACATCTGTGTTTAACATGCAAGGCCAAGCCAACAAAGAACTATGCAAATAACAAGTGGTGTTCCTGTGTCCACTCAGTTTCCTTTTTTGTTTAATTTACTCAGTGGTTCAATTTTGCCTTCAGGGCGCTATTGACTAGTCTGAAAGATAGGCAGATTTCTAGAAAATGCTACCCGTTGGTGGCTGCCTGCTTTTATATGGGAATGAATAATGATTAAACTGCCCTACATTAGAGCAACCAAAATAACTCCCTCTGAAATAACTGAATTCTTCACTTCTTCAGCGTTGGCAACTTGAGGATGGAGGGGCAACCACCAACAAAGAGGAGATGCTGTGTTGAGGAAGGTGAAAGTAGGAGGAGAGAAGACTAGGCATTCGGCTCAACCTCCAATCAGCCACTGCAGGGCAGCGCACCAGGAAGCCCATCTGAATTGCTCTAAGAAAGTTCATAAACGAAGGGGAACTGGTCTATTAAGGAAGGTCCAAAGTCTTTCTCACTTGCTTTCTGTTCATCTAAAATCTTTGTGATGGATGATACAATCATTGAGAATCTGAGAAGCAAATTTCGATTTAATACTAATGCCACTTTTATTCACAAGTGCACAGAATGAAAGTGTTTTGCTCATGTGAGCACAATACAAGCAGGAAAAAGAGAAAGAGAAGTATGTTATAACAAGGGATGATGCCTATCATCAGGTACCATCCTTCCACCAGTGCCATCCCCTCCCTCAAAGCAGGTTTGGGCTGTCTGGTGTATAAATACCCTTTTTACTGTTTACCACATTCAAGCTTTCAAATATGTCATTTATTTTCAGTGTTAGATGTGACAGTTATATACCCACAAGAAATCCTAGATTCCTGGTGAGTCCAGGAATCTTGCAATTACCCTTTTTTTAATTATCTAATTCCATAAGAAAAATGCAATAAACACTAAATATTATCCTAACTTATTTTATTTCTCTATTTTAGTATTGTGTAATGATACATTGTATTTCTCTGACATTTTATCTGAATTTCTAAATTTTCCCCAAAAAAAAAAAGCCATTTATTTTTCTATTTGAAGTTTATTTAAAAACCAAAAAGATAGCTTTTTCTTCTGTGGTTCTTCAGAAGAAAGTCATACGATATACACTGGATTGAAGCAAAATACCATGGAATAGGACTATTCCTTCACCAGCCTGAGAATGAAGATAAAATATATTAATAGAAAGCTATTTTTAAAATTAAAATAAAGATGACAAAAAAAAAATCTAGCAAGGTGACATTTAAAAAGATGTAATTTATAATTATGCAACAGAAGAGCCATTATATTTCCGTCAATGTTGTAGTTAATAGGAAAGTATCACTGATTTGCTCAGGATTCAGTTGCACAAGAAAAAAATAATTTTGAATTACTGAATTGAATTACTTTTTTATCGTTGCATTTTTACAGCTATCTTTAGCACATTTGTTTGCTCTTCAGGACACTGAAAATGACATAATACTTACAAAACATGTTAGTAGAGCAACAGTGCAGCTAAATGGCTAGACAACGTTCCCACTCAGGTAATGTAAATATCTGACTAAGTTGTCACTGAACTGACAGAGTTTTTAGACTTAGCTTCTGCCATCCAAGAACAGCTAAGATAACATGACTGTGTTTCCTGCAGATTCAAGGCAAATTTCTGAGGCAAGATCAGAGAGACCAGGATCTGTGTCACAGAGAAAAATTCATCTTTCACAGTTCCACCTAAGGTGGTACTTCTTATGCATCATCTTTGTAGCTCCTACTGTCACGTCTTATTTGTACCAGGAGAGTATTCAGAAGCCCGAGTCACAGATGAGGACATTACTGTCAAAAACATGAAACAGTAAGATAGTCTCAATTCCAAAGATGTGTCTAAGTTTATGGTGCTCTTCCGTTCCATAGAATTTAGGACATCTGACCATAATGCTAAAAAAAAAAAAACAAACCAAACCAAACCAACCAACCAAACAAACAAAAAACCACCACCACCAAAAAAACCCACACAACAACAACAACAACAACAAAACAACACATCATGCTTGCACACAAGAAGATGGGAGATGACTCATAAAGCAAAACAAAGGACATTCTGGCACAATAAATGATCGTCAGCAGGCTGCTTTAAGCTCAGTCTATCACGCTTTGCTGTTGTACAGAACAGTAATATTTGCCAACACTGAAAGATTCTCATGAGTAATCTGCAGCAGATCTGACTGCCAACCTGAAAAAAATTAAAATCCAGTACCCATATTCCATTTTTCTAGCATACAGGCTAGGAGAAATAATAGATCAAAGACTTACAAAGTGTTCAACTAAGGAAACTATATGGCCTTTCATCAAGAAACCCAGACTATTCTGAAGTGTTGCATTATGTTCTGAATACTTTCTCACTGTAGCATAGAAAGATGGGTAATCTAAAGCCAACACACTATATGGGAAGGAGAAGAATGACGTAAAGACGAAGCCTGAAGAAAGACTTAATACATTGTCTTTCTGTTTCTGTTCAGCAAGGGCAGAGAAAAAATCCTTAAGAAAAGCTGCAGTTGATAATATGGCTAATACTAAATTTCCTACTGAGATACATTTGAGTGGGACTGGTGGTTCATTACAAGTGTTCATTGTCGATTAGAAACAGTAATATCAGCAGAAGCTACAGCTACTGCAAAATATAGAGGACTCTGACAACGACGTACTTCGTCACCTGGGGTGGCATTCATCTCACCCAACATTAGCCACTTAAAAATTAGCTACCTAATCTAGTGAGGTGGTTTCCTTCAATGGAGATAAATGAACCTCTTCATGGTGATTCCCTTCATCCCTAGGTAGGTATTCACAGTGCATAAGACGAACTGTCCTTTGGACATGCCTCACTCACTGTGAATTTATCTACATGATTATGATAGGTACCTACATCTTAGGTGGATAAAGATGTATACAACAAAATTCATGCTTATGCATTCAATAGTAATGGCATGACTTCACTCCACAGCACAAATTCATGAAGGCATATATAAACTATCTTACTAAAAGGTATCTTGAGAACTGAAGCAGAGAAATTTACGAGGGATAATTTAGCCTGAGAAGACTGATTTGCTCCAGAGAAGGAGATAAGCATCCATTGATACGAAAATCTCTCCATACCCTCTGCAAGTTGCAGCCGTTATAAATGAATGGGATCAATAACTTCTACCTGAGAGCTTTAATACACTCAAAAGATCTATATAAAAGTTATCACATAAAAGCATAATGCAGAATACTGGCAATATCTAGGGAACCTCATCTTATCACAGTTCTTTTATTGCCACTCTTGAAAAAATAAGTGGTCCTAATTTTTAGAAGAGCATCCTATTCCTGTGACACATGAACTGTCATTTTTCATTTGCTTAACAATGACAACTTACCTTTTGCAATAGTAATTCACAGGCAGTAATTTAAATAAAGTCTAAAAGGTATCTACTTTGAACAAATTTGAGATTACAGTTTTTCTCAGTTGCAAACAGTGTTTAAATTTTGTTATTTTTTTCCTCCAGCAATTCAAAATTGAACTGTTTCTCTACAAGTGACGTCTACTCTGTGTACTTACATGCACAACTGAACCAAGGAGACTGTGTTCTCTCTTAATGTTTTCAGATTGTTAGCCCTTTCACGTAAAATACAAAGCAGTAGATTACTTTCAAAGAAAGTTGTTTAAATCAATACTGATATTAGAGAATAAGAATCTCACAATAATATAAGAATAGAATATATCACATAAAGACACTGAAATAACGAAGCTGTGGATATCATTTACTCTGCACAATAAGAGAAAAAAAGACATATCTCATAAAATCATATGTAAAGTTTGTTTTAAAGTACTTAAGAAAATTTCATATAAGGAATGATAACCAATTGTTGGCCACACACAGTATTTTTAAAATGGATGATTATTACAAGCATTTTAGGGAATATATAACTTTGATCAAATTATATGTCACTGTGACGTGAGTAGAAAATCTTATGTAGCACTTTTTGCACTTAAAAAATAAATCTTGAGAATTCTCTTGTGATTGAAAGTTCAGTAGAAAGGCTCTTTTCCTCTCCATTTACCTACTTCATAGTGTTTTGACAGATCTTATATGCTCAACTGTAGTTCTGACTAAAATAAAGCTGCAATTTTATAAGCAGTAAGCTAAGCAGATACTATACAGATTAAAGGAAAACAAAACTGAAACACTACTAAGTGTGAGGGAAAAATCAAGTTATTTCAAAGAATATAGAATCATAGAATCATTTAGGTTGGAGGACACCCTCAGGACCACTGAGTCCAACCACAACCTAACTCTGGCACTAGACTGTGTCCCTAAGAACCTAATCTATATGGCTTTTAAACACCTCCAGGGATGGTGACTCAACCACTTCCCTGGACAGCATGTTCCAATGCCTGACAACCGTTTCAATGAATGTTTTCCCTAATATCCAACCTAAACTTCCCCTGGCACAACTTGAGACCATTTCCTCTTGTCCTATCACTTGTTACTTGGGAGAAGAGACCAACACCCTCCATGCTACAACCTTATTTCAGGTAGTCGTAAAGAACAATAAGGTCTCCCCTCAGCCTCCTTTTCTCCAGGATAAACAATCCCAGTTCCTTCGACTGCTTCTCATCAAACTCATGCTCCAGGCCCCTCACCAGCTTCATTGCCCTTCTCTGAACTCTCTCCCACACCTCAATGTCTTTCTTGTAGTTAAGGTCCCAAAACTGAACACAGGATTCGAGGTGGGGCCTCAGCAGTGCTGAGTACAGGGGGATGATCACTGCCCTAGTCCTTCTGGCCACACTATTTCTGACACAAGCCAGAAAGGTGTTGGCCTTTTTGGCCACCTGGGCACACTGCTGGCTCATATTCAGTCAGCTGTTGAGTAATAAATATATCTGTATCATTTTCCCCCAGGCAGTTTTCCAGTCACTCTTCCCTAAACCTATAGCATTGCATGGGGTTGTTGTGACCAAAATGCAGGAGCCGGCACTTGGCCTTGTTGAACCTCATACAACTGGCCTTGCCCCAGTGATCCAGCCCATCCAGATCCCTCTGTAGACCCTTCATACCCTTCACCAGATTAAGACTCTCACCTAACTTGGAGGTGTCTGCAAACTTACTGAGCGTGCACTCAATCCCCTTATCCACATAATTTATAAAGATAGTAAACAAAGTGGTCCCAGTACTGAGCCTTGGGGAACATCACTCGTGACCATCTGCCAACTGGATTTAACTGCATTCACCACAACTCTTTGGGCCCGGCAATCCAGTTGGTATTTTACTCAGCAGAGAGTACACCTGTCAAAACTATGAGCAGCAATTTTCTCCAGGAGAATACTGTGGGAAACAGTGTTAAAGGCTTTATTGAAGTGTAGGTAGACAACATCCACAGCCCATCCACCATCCACTAAGTGGGTCATCTTGTCATAGCAGGAGATCAGGTTAGTCAAGCAGGACCTTCCTTTCATAAACCCATGCTGACTTGGCCTGATCACCTGTTTGTCCTGTACGTGCCGTGTGACGGTACTCAGGGTGATCTGTTCCATCACATTCCCTGGCGCTGGGGTCAGACCAACAGGCCTGCAGTTCCCTGGATTCTCCTTGCAGCCCTTCTTGTAAACGGACATCACATTTCCTAACCTCTAGTCAACTGGAAACTCCCTGGTTAGTCAGGACTGCTGATAAATGATGGAAAGCTTCTTGGTGAGCACCTCTGCCACCTCCCTCAGTGCCTTTGTGTGGTTCCCATCGAGCCAAATTCACTTGTGCATGTCTATGTGGTGTAACAGGTCATTAACCATTTCCCCTTGGATTATGAGGGCTTCATTCTGCTCCCTGTCCCTGTCTTCCAGTTCAAGGACCTGGATAGTCAGAAAACAACTGGTCTTACTATTAAAGACTGAGTCAAAGAAGGAATTAAGTACCTCAGCCTTTTCCTCACCCTTTGTCACTATTTTCCACCTGCATTCGACAAAGATGGAGATTCTCCTAAGCCCTCCTTTTATTGCGAATGTATTTATAGAAACATTTTAATGAGCTTTTTTAAACAGTTGTTTCTTTGTTGTGGTTTCATTTATTTGTTTATTTGTTTGTTGTTGTTTTTTTTTTTTTTAATCATTCCTGGAAATATCATTTGTTATTTTTATCTATGGATTTATTAGTAGACACAGACACAAATTCGGAAGCTTTTCATGTTGTGAAATTTCACCTCTGTTCTTCATTTCACCCTGCCACCCAGTGAATTCATCAGTGTCATTTATGTCTTGTAGTCGTGAATTTTTATCAAAACCTGAGGCATTGCCATAGTAATCCCAACTGAAATATGATCAACATATTTTGAAAAGTTGACTACGTTGCAGTTAAAAGCGTGAATTACTCTGACTCACCTGAAGCTTTTAATAATTTATGTTTTTAAAGGGGTTGTTGATGTACTTAGTTGAGTTTGACATTAACGTATGTGATAAAAAATCATTTTGAGGATAAGGCTTAAATTTTCAAAGTTACGTCTGATTCTAGGTATATAAATTAAATGGAAGTCAAAGGATGTGAAAGACTAGTGATCAATTTATACTGTTAAAGTGTCCTAATATTCTTATTGCCTTTAATACAGAGTTGTCTGAACAGGAACAAACATACTCGGTTGCCTTGGTGAGATACTTTAATGAAATCATACCTTTTGAGGAAGTGATTTAATGGCCTGGATCCTAAAGACACATTATTCCGATCATAGTGCAATCTATGGAATTAAACAGCTTGCCCAAAAAGTAAAAGACTCTTTGAAGACCAAGGCTTAAGTCCACTGGGGCCTCTTCAGCCTAGTATGCATATCCTGCCCAGAAATAATGGGAAGAAAAAGCAATATGTTATGTTATGTTATGTTATGTTATGTTATGTTATGTTATGTTATGTTATGTTATGTTATGTTATGTTATGTTATGTTATGTTATGTTATGTTATGTTATGTTATGTTATGTTATGTTATGTTATGTTATGTTATGTTATGTTATGTTATGTTATGTTATGTTATGTTATGTTATGTAGTAGTAGTAGCAGCAGCAGTAGAAGTATCATTATTATTATCCTTGTCATGATAATCTAACATACTATCTTTAAGAGACTTAGAGTTGTACAATACAATGTGTTTCAAAACAATGGACCAAATTTCAGAGCAGTGTCTTTCACGATGGCAACATATTACAATTTCACAAAAATTTACAAAAAGTTTAATGAGTTACCTTTAGGAATCATTTGAAACTCTATGCCCTGCCCTTTCAAGTGGTAAGAGTTTCATCATGGGTGGCTTGTGATTACAGGGACATAATGATTTCAAATTGGGTCTATCTTTTTGAAATGCTCTTTACTGCTTCAAAATTGGGTCCATCTTTTTGAAACATCCCGTATACTGGTTTGTGATCTAAATAATGAGTAACAGATCTGTTGATAATAGTTAAATAGAGGCCACTAGGGCATTTTGTGGCCTATCTTTTAAAGCCACATCCTAAAGATCATGTATATCCAGATATCCTCCTCAGGAGCAGATCCTTAGGTTGTGTGGACTGGGAGCTGTGCTTGACTATGAGAATCTGTGACTGTGGGTCCTCTGTTAGCTTCAAGGACTGCCACTGCCACCCTAAAACAAAGTTTTCTTTATTTTTTTTTGCTTTTTTTTCTTTTTTTCAATTTGATATGTGCCAATGCAAGGCTTGTGCTGCCTTCTGAATCAGTATGGGTGCTATGCTGTGAACCCAAAACATGTCCACATGATGGGTTCTGCAGAGATAAGTCAGGAACAGAGCACACAGGACCATGGGGATGCACAGCTAGCTGGCATCATGCAGGAGGACAGCATAGGGCCATGGCAGCTGGACTTGAGTTGCTGTTTTCCAAATTGCCAACTGGAAGGTACCTCCTGAACGAATCCTGTTCAGGCCTTGTTTTGGTAGGAACTGTTGCTTTGTATCAAAAGAGAGCCTGGAAGTGAACTAATGCTCATGTATCATGAATAATGTTGGGACCATGACCGAAAAAAGAGCTGGAGAGCTAAAGAACTTGTAGTATGCATGTACCTTAGGCAGCTGAAAACAGTGGAGATGATACAGAATATGCCTTTTCTCACTGTTCACTGGTGTAGACCGCTGCTTAAGAGGTATAAAGAGAGAACAATATCAGTAATCTATTCTGTAACAATAAAAGGAAGCTTGAAAGACCATGTCTTAGTTATTAGTGCCTCCAGAATTCTTTGTCTCTGATATTATACCAATATAATAGCATGCTTTATTTTAAAGTCTAACATTTAATAAAAAGATCAATACAAAATATGTAGCCTCTATTCAGGTTGTAGATGAAAAAATATAGAAATACCTTCATGCAAAATTCTGGCATCTCCTTTCATGTTGCTAGCTCTACAGATATGCCAAAACAACCTTCCCGTCTGTCTTCCTGTTTCTGTGAGGTAGGAAGGTGTCTTGCAAAATATTGCCATTTCAAAATCTAAGATGAGATGACTTAGGCTTTTGTAACAAGAAGCACAAGAAAAAGTTCCATCTAGGTGTTAGCCTCCAGAGCCCAAACCAGGCTCACTGAAGTCCAGCTGACTCCAGTTCATTTGGAACCTGCCTTTCCATTACCTGGTAGTTACTGACTTTCTGTGAAGAGGAAAATTTGTATGTATATTTATTTTAACATTGCAATATTTTCCTTCATTTTCATCATTACCATAAGATTTCAAGTAAAAAGGAAAGTTGTACAAAGGGCTAAAGACTCATCTGAGGCCAGGTGGTCTCATATGAAACAACCCAAGGAGAAAAAAAAGATCAGAAAAAGACAAATATGTGGTGTGCAAATAAACAAAATGAGAAACATAGGCATAAAATGAGGTATGTGACACATCATCAGTGCTCATAGTTGCCTTTTGCTTGTCTGGACTATTGCTAAGTGACTGACTGATCATTATATATACATATATATTTCATTCTATGGTATTTTCAACAGCACATTGACTTATGTCATCTTCTCATCCAGATTGGTTCCCATTCTTGATGCGTATGTTAGGTACAGAAACATATTCATATTTCTGTTCTTCAGAGAGTGGTACTCTTTCCTCCATACTTGCTACACAGAAGAGGTCTTCTTGCCTTTCTTGGATAGCATGACTTTGTGATAAAATTAACACCAATGGCTCAACGTCTTTCCTGTTTGCTTACTTGTAGAAGTCAAATTTTCTAATAAATCTCTTTGCTTAGGACTATTTTCAAGACACTTATTACCTCCATATCTAAACTCTTTTATCTGAGTATGTATACACAGCAATAGATCAGACCCATGCTTGCCAACAGAATTTCAAAATCCTCATGTGGTAGAAATACAAACTAGATATGTGACAAGCATTCCCAAATGCTTCTGGAAAAAGCACTGATTTCCACAACTTCAGCATTTTTGTTCATTTGATTGGAAGGCCATGATAAATGTGAGCTATTTGCATTGTCAGCAGACAGTAACATGGAATATTACACAGATGATCACAACGAAAATGAATTTTCCAACAGCTAGTGCATAAAATATAACTGAATGCTACCAAAAAAGAAGAAGAAAAAAATCCAATGAAGAGAGATTTTTATGGTATCATTGTAACAGTGGTCGGCAAGCATTCATTTTCTAATGCCTTTGATACAAGGATAATCACTCTAATGTTGCCACACAGAGATATATAAGTTACCACAATTATTTACTTCTGCACAGATAGAGGTTGTCTATGAAAGACCATGTGGTATTTCATACTCTGTAGTGCCTTCACTCTGGAAAACACTGACATTCCATGTGCAATCCAGATGCTACAGCTAAATACAATATCCCATGCCAGGATAACGTATCTTACAAAGGGACTTATTATCTTGACAGTTTAAAACTACTAGTAAAATTACTGAATGATGCAGAGAATGGGCCATAACTTAAATCATATTCAGATGTTGCCTTCTACACCTCACTGTTGTCAGTATCATTTTGTCTTTCTTTGTGAAAACCAATACTAGTTTGAGACATATTCATCCTAGCATCCTCAGTGAATGTGTGCATTTCCTTGGTACAGAGGAGATTGTGGGCAGAAGTGAGATGGGAGCATCTGCATCCTGCAGACTGCCTTCCACCCTGGCAGCCGCCGGCTCCATGCAGAACACCCATTATCACCAGACTAGCTGGTTTGTTGGAGTCAAACAGGTGTGGCCTGACACTCTGTTATGTCTTTTGTAGTCCTAGTTGCTAGTTTCTGGAAAGAAGAAACAAGACACTTTTAGTAAAATAAATATGTATGGAAATCCCTTTATGGCTTTAGATGACAATTTGAATAAAATTGTCTTCCACAGATTAGTAACATCTGTGGATGCAAGCTGGAATTTTGTTTTTCAGCATAACCGTCATGGGACTGAGTCTATTATTTCTAACATCTTGATGAATGGGTTTCTTATACTGGTATGAAACTAACTGTGCATTCACAACCCTTTATTTTCATAGCTGTAAAGGGAAAAATAAAGACCTGATTTTCAATTTATTTTAAAAAAGTATCAATTTAGCAGACCATATCAGATCTCATCTCCATCATGGTCCAGAACTTTTCAGATTTGAGATGGTACTTCAGTTCTGAGAAAGTTCCTCAATATAGTCAGCCATCTCCCAATGAGGGTTACCCTCTGCAACGTTTTTCACGTCTTTAGGCAATGTGAAAAATTAAGTTTTTCCCATGCTTTAGATTTTTGGGAACACAGGAAAAATCTGTTCTGCTTAGCTTTAATTATATTATCCTGTCATTCTAAAGAAGGACTACTTGCTGTCAAGTAATTATTGCTCACCTAACCTTGCCACCACTTTTGAGAAATAATTTTATATCCTACAATTTAAATGGGATGGAATGATTTCTGGGGTGTTTTTTTGGTTTTATTTTCTTTGTTTATCTGTTTACTATCAACCTCTGCCATGATCCACCAGCAATCTATATGTGCAAAAATTTAAGAAGATGTTGGAAAGATGAATTTCTGTAAGGAATGGTTTTTTCACATTGCAGGCACTTATATATATTTAATCCAACTTTGTAGATGTATTTCTGGATATTTTTCATGCCAGAAAATCCAGTGAGTAACTGTGAGATAATTATATTCTGCTTTAAAAGTGAACTATTTGGCATATTAGACATGTCTCAATCTAGTGGCAGTTTGTCATTTTTACTAGAAACAACGTGGCCAGTGTATTTTCAAATCCTACAGATCTTGGGGTTTGTTCTGACCTTAATGATGTAAACAACCATGGTTCAGAAATGGAGTCACATGTATTTAAAATCATGTCTGTTGACAAACACTTGTAGGATTTTTTTCTTTAAATTCTTAGTAGATCTTCATGAAAATCCGAAGGAGGAAGATCCTATGGGAAGGCATATCTTTTAATGGCAAAGACTTTCCCATCCACCTCACTCCACTTGGTACCTGGTATCTTGTGATTTCTTTAATCCTTGGACAAAGAAGCTTATAGCTACTTAAGACTAATGCCATGTGCTTCTCTATGGGTGTGTATTGGTTATTCAGTATCTGCAGAAAAACTTAGCTTCCTATCTTGAAGTTGAATCCTTGATGATTCATTTATCTGACAGTTCTAGTGTTGACTGCAGTGCAACTATTGTCAAGTCCCAAAGGGAGAAATCTAGCATTCATCTTCTTACTTCCATCACCATTTTTGCAGAGGCAATGGGTTCAAATAAAATCTTCCTTCTTTTCCTTTTCCTTTAATCTGAAATACTCTCAAGTTGAGTATGACTGTACAGAGATGAGAATCAAGATTCAGAAGTCATTTGCTGGATTCTAATTATAAACAATTTCCACAGCTGTCATACAGTACCTCAGTTTTAATTGGTTGTTCTACTAAAAGGAGTACTTCTGTGCACTGAGACGTAGGCTATCTTCATGTAATTTAGGCAGCCTGCTGTAAGTGGCCTTAATGGGTAAGTACTTAGAGACTGTTACTTACTACAACAGGCTTCCCCTAAATTAAAATAGTGCATTTGAAATTAAAATAGTGCACATTTTGCACTAATAAAGTAATAAACTATGCTCAGTCAAGCTGCTCTATGTCACTGCTGACGTTTTAAACAATCAGACTTTGTTCTCTTTTTAATATTGTTCCATTTGGAATTGTTCAGAGACCTATCCTGAAAGAGAAAATATATTTTTTTGTTATTGAACATGAATCATCACAGCAGTTGCAGATGTTGCACAACTATTAAACTGAGAAAAAAAATCTTCTGGGTTTAATGTTTAAATCTATTTGACTATTTGATTACTTAACAAAGATGTAATGAGGCAGTGGTGTGATAGCTTGAGTAACCTGCACATCAGTTATCAATCAGGTCAAACAAGACATTAAATATATTAAATACTGTTTATAAAGATGAGGCCTAAATTTAGAAAAGATGTTGCATCATTTGGGAAGTATTGTGACTTTTAAGTAAACAGAAGCAACTACACGTGTAGATTCTGACCAAAATCACACATATATTACTGGGCTCTGGAAGCTCTGAAAATATATTATTTTGGCAATTTTTAGCACATAAAACAATGCTACAATGCTCTGAGCACCACTGGGATTTGAAATTAAATTAACTACTAGTTTTTACTCAGGAATGAGTCTATCACCCACTCTGTTGTCTCTATAAAAATGAACATACTGATAGTAACAAAAACTTTTAAATGGAACAAAATTCCATTTGAAATGTATTGTGTGAGTATGACTTATATCCTTCAAATTTCAACCTGATTATTTTTCCCAAGCACAAGCATTAGCTTGTTGTAAATGGTCAAAATCAAATGTTGTATGAAAAACATGCAAAATTTAATATTAATATATATGACATAACAAATGCAAACCTTAATTTTAAACCAGTCTGATGATTCTCAGAGCCTAAGGCAATATGAGTACTTGTGGTTTATCAAAAGCATACTTTTTCTCAGATAACCATTGTTAGCGTTTTTCTTTCTATAACGTCTACTGTCACATGGAGTGCTCAAGAGAGGTGTTTACTTCAAAAATTCCCACCGACCTCAGGTGGCATTAGATGAGTCTCCAAGACTACCTTTGCACTGCAGGATGGTAGAGAATATCAGAGCCAGTCCCAGAAGTGTATAATCATCATCACCTTATTCTCCTTGTCTTTCTCCCCTACATCCTCATCTCCACGGGTAAGGAGGAAGCTGATCAGGCCAGGGGGAGCAGCATCACGCCTCTGTGATCGGGGTGTTGGAGGACTGGGACCCCGGGCATGACAGGATGCTCATCTGCTCTGCTGTCTAGACATAGCCTAAGTGCACTTGCTACAGCACTCTGACAGCGGTACTGCAGAGACATTTTTCTTTCTTTAAAGAAACAGAAACAGTAAAACCATGTAAATGCAACATCTGTTTTACAAGGTTAAAACGGAAGGCAGTAAAAGCAAGAGTCAAGAGATTTGGTTCATCTCATTTTCTGTCAGAGTAACTTCTGGATAATTCAGACATCGTCTAAGAATAATGGTATGTGGAATGTTTTTTTTCGAAGACCAAAAGGATTTTATACATGTACAGGGTTAATATGTAATTCATGCATATTTTGCAACTATATGCATGAACATTCTGTGTAGAGCTGTACCTGTGTGTACGGCTATCTGTGTATGTATGTGTGTGCATCTTGACTGGCTTTTATAATTATAGAAATAAATATTGCTCATCAGAAAAAAGAATGATTTCTGATAGCACACATACTGCTTAAAGCTGTGGGCAAAATGCATAAGCCAAAAAAACCCCACATTTTACTCCTGGTGATATTATTTATTTATTGCTCCTATTGCGTCTACAGATACTGAATTATTTGTTTCATTATCTCCTTGTACTTTCCAATACACAAGGTCCTTATCTACAGACAGGCTTCAATAGTATTGAAATTCTTTCTTAAAAGACTTGTAACATATTGGCTATTTTCTCATTTGTCAGACAACAGATATCACTGGTGACATCTGAATTAAAATTACTTTTTTAGGCAAAACAGCAGGACAACTTTAATTTTGTTAGTATTTTGAAGAAAACAGATCAAGAGGCAGGAACATTTATAGTGTGTATTAAACAGAATGTGAAAATATTATTCCAGAGTGTTCTGCACATACAATTCCTTTATCTGAGGATGAACACCAACACTATCACTGTCTTACAGATTTTGAAACTGAATAACAAGGCAGTTATGACTCTTATTATCTCAATGTTAATAGCAATTTTCCAGTTTCCTGCTATAGCCATCTACACCCCTTTCTCTGGGTCTGTCAAGTATCAAATTAATAAATGCACAATGACCATCATTAACAAGAAATCAGTAATTACTGTACTTTCCAGTGTGCGATCAGGGAGTACCTCATCTTCTAAGTTTAAGGAATTGCTGTAGTGATTACGTTATGTACCAAAAATTCATGGGTAGTTTAACAGTCACATTCACCATCGTGAGTGACTGATTTATGTATGTATGTATGTATGTATATATGTCTGTATATCTAAGACATACAAACAGTTTTCAGATCCTTAAGAATTAAAGGTGTCACAAAATGCTAGGCATCTGCCAGCAATTCCTACACAGAAGTCAAGGACCAAGGCCAGTAAATTCCAGAAATGGTTACAGTGGCTAGCAACCTACCTGGAAGGTAACCAGCTCTGTCCCTTTCTGAAAGGCAAAGAGTACTCCTGCCTTTCTCTAGCAGTTCCAAAGCTGGCTAGACTTTTGCTTTGCTTTATGCTGTTTTCAGTAGACTTTTAGGAAAAAATACTAGGAGGTGGGAGGTAGCAGTGGTGCTTCCAGCTCTTCATGGTTTGCCACAAAATAGAGATATTTATAAAATACATTATTCTAGAAGAAAATAGGTATTCACATTCCCCCCCCAGACACACTTGTTTTCCTTTTATATTTGCTTTTCCTGTTATCTACTGACAGTATAGCGCAGCTTGTTGACTGAAGGAGAACTTGAGTGATATTTTACTGTTCTAGCTACCAACTCCATAGCCTGATCTAGATCACTGATGCACAGGGCTTTCCACTTTCATTTTTGTCCTCAGCTCATGGGAGAGACAAAAAGAGATTAAAAGGGATAATGAGTCTGATCCGAAGCCCTCTGTGGGTAATAACAGAGCTGACAACAATTCTGTTTCACAGCAACTTGTGAGATTTGGGGATTTGTTTTCATTCCACTTCTGAACAAGTGGACATTTTTGCTAATTGAAATTCATTTGAAGCATTTATGTTGACTATAAAATGTGATCTTTCTGAAACAGGAAGAAGTCTGTTTCTTGGGTCTGAGAGGTGAGGGTTTCATGTTTAATCCCCTCTTCCTTATAACATGAGACCAGGTTTTTTCATCCCCAAACTAAATAGATGAGTATGTTAATACCTTTTTCATACAGACCATCAGGAAATTATGTATAAGAAGAAAATAATTTCCATTGGCTCCAGTGGTCTTTGAATCAAAATTGTAGAAACAAATAGGGGTGATAGGGGTTTTTCCTCTTAATTTTTAGCAGATAAAAAAAAAAAAAAAAAGAATGCAGAAATTTCTGCTTTTACTATAGGGAACTGTCTAATAAACTTAAATTACTTTTCTGAAAAAGCTGTAATTGATAAACAGTAGCAATTGTGATTTTTCAGTGGTTTCAGTAATTTTTATTTGATGGACCTGGTAGGACTGATTTATGAATTACACAGTAACAATGTTGAGTGACAATGCAAAACAAATGTCCAGTATGTAATCTGAAAGAATTAGTTCTCATCTAAGACACAACTATATGGAACTATATCAATGTCATGCATATGAGCAGATATTGCTGTCAAAAGCTGTTTTATAAATATAAATATGTCCTTAGAAACACTTAAGCTTTCAAAAGAGTAAGTATTTTTATCACCTTTTTTTTTTTCCAAATTTTTAATTACACATGTCTGAATCCTAAGATTATACAATAAAGTGTATTCCTCACAGATACTGGGGCCTGCTGATCAAAGCCTGTGGGCAAGATTGCCATAATTCACAAAGAATGTGCCCATAAGAGCACATAAGTCTAAAAAAAGTCTTTTTACTTTTATTTACATTGTTTTTTCCATCAGAACCCCACATATTCTCAACATTTCTTACTTAATCTGTTCTATGTGGCATTTCAATTTTTTGAAAGATATTTGTGCACAGATTTGCAATACAGAGATTACATAAATTGGTGCTCGTGCTGTGGTCATTAAAACACAAATCCTTTTCTTCAGATCTCTAATATTCTTTATGTTGTCTATATTCTTTCAAGTAATGATTTCATATGTTATTTATATGTGAATTAAACATACCTAGTAAGAACAAAACTAAAAAATTAGCATCCGGTACTTCAGAGTTCTTTTACAACTACAATATTTTGTTGCAGTCAGAATATAAGAACCCTGATTGCTGATTTTCAGGGACTAGTACTGTGTATGTGCATACATGCACACAGCTCTCCATGACTCTCAGCATGTGACGTTAAAAAATGGTACCATTATTATTCCCACTTCTGTGAGGAGTTCTCTGTTGTACTTCTTATAGTCTCGGACATAGCTGGGTAGAAATGTAAATAAATGGTCACGTTTTCATGGTCTGAATGAGCAAGAACAGTCAGAAGAGATTCACTGACTACGATATCAAAAGAAATCAGACTGAAGACAGTATCTGAACTGTTATTGTTTGAGCAGTATGCAGCTTAGCAAAGCCTGTAACATGGGAATAGCTCAGGGTTGAAAGATCTCAGAGTGTCTTGAGACTTTAAGCCCCATTATCTAAGAGCTAGCGATATTAAGGAGGCTTTGGGGAACTCAGTTTCTTGAAAGACCTTGGATTATTGCCCAGGCTAGAATATCAAGTTCAGGAGGGTCAATGGGAATAAATCTGAGTTTACCAGACAGATGTAAGAGTTTTTCTAAGATCGTTTTCAGCCCTAAATGCCAATCTTCAAGGTCTCTCCACAGGATCTTCACATCTGGGTTGTAGTTTTAATAGAGTACTTATCACAAGAGACTGTGGAGTTATCTCCTAAGTGATTCTTCTCTGTGATCTGAGAGCATTAAACCCTTTTGTGACCAGAGGAAGCCACAAGCAAAAACCATAATTTAGACAAGAGAACCATAAAAGCCAGGAGGAACCTTTTTCTTGTTTTACCAGGAAGAATACAAAGAATATGTTATGTATGTGGCAGTTCCTTGAACTCCTCTCTTTTTCTCAGAAAGAAGCTTTATAATGAGAACTCCCATATTTCAGCTTTGACATTTTTTTCCTCAGTATTTCAGTTTGTCAGAATGTATTTCTTTGTCCAGGAAATGGCTTCAGGTTAATAATCTTTTCTCTCTGCAGACAGGGAGCCAGTATGGTAATGCAAAACCTCTAGGAAGTAGCCAGCACAGGTGTTGAAAGTAAATGATTTATCTATTGGCAGCTGTACATCAACTTCTGTACAGGAGCTGCTGCAAATGATTGTTTCAGCCTTCGGTTTGATAAAAGGGCACAGAGGACCTTCGATGTATATCAGTACCCGTCAATACTAACTTGGATTCAGATGTCAATCAGTCAAACCAGCTTGCATGAGCTGTACGTAGACGGGTACATAGACTTTTTGGTATAAATAGAATTAGTCTGGTGTTTTTTTGGTGGTTTTTTTTTTGTTGTTGTTGTTGTTGTTGTGTTTTTTTTTTTTTTTTCCCCAGAATGCTTTTGTTGCAGAAAAACCAATTTATCAAAAGCATTTTGGTGGGGAGCCACAGTGACACTAAGTCAGCTTGACAGAACTGTGATTTGAAATAAGCATCAAAATAAACTGATATTATCAGCAGAAAAAATACATAATTTTTCTGGTTTGGAATTACTTCTAAGTTTGCTATACTGAATAAAATAAGAAAACATTATAAAGGTTTCGACTGATGTGAAAGGAGCCTTTCTGATTTTTTTTTCTGGAAAAAATTGAGACATTTTATCCACAACATGGTTCTTCCTACCAAACAAAAATGAACTTTATCCCCATTTTTGGTCTAACTGCCAAATTTCACAAATATTTACATTCTAAAATGCAGGTATTGCATATGTTTAAAACTCTGGTACCTTTGTATCAAGCTTTATTTAAATTCTGGGTTTGTTTTGTTTTGGTTTTGTTCTTGTTTGTTTGTTTATCTTCCTTATAAGAGCTATTAACCAACAATGTAAACCAAATGTTAACTCAATCCCAAATGCTAACTCAATATTTTCTCCTAAAAATAAGCAAAGTACAGAGTTAACATTTCTTTAAAACATTCATAATTGCAGTGGTATAAAATATAACTCACTGGTTAGTGCTGCTTGGAAAAAAAAGACAGGAATTTTTATTCATTTCATAACCATGCACCCCTGCTCATGATGTGTTTTGCTAAGGATTTCATAAGTTTGTGGTAGATCTGTGACCCATTTATAGTTAGTCTCCCAGTAACATCTGCAATGAAAATTAATATTGCTTTGAGATTCATATCTACTTCCTCTTTCCTTTTTTATTTTTTTTAAGCTGAGGCCCTTGTTGAAGGTTAATTAATCTATAAAAACTATACTGTCCAACTATGGCATACTGACAAGTGTTTTGTTTTCATTATTAACAAGCTGCAATTAATATTTGAGTACATATTAAATTATGGCTATTTTAATGACATCTGCAGATAATACCAGATCATTTTTGAGAGGTAATACTAAGGGAGAAATAGAACCAGAATATACTTAAGAGTCAATTTACTCTTCCAAAAGCAATAAATAATTTAACTCGGTGTATTTAAATAGTACCTAATTTTTTCTTCAGTCAATCTTTAATTATGATTACACAAAATCTACTAAAATAATTAAATATGTACAGAAGAGAATAAATGAATTATTTTTATGCAAATATTGGTAACAAAATAAAGTGTCTTTATAAGCTAACAAATAGCTAGTGGGTACAAAACAGAAAAATCTGAAAACCTCAGTCAATTGAAATTCAGAGGGAAGCTGGTCACCTGAATTCAACTTCTGAGTCACCTGTGACAGAAAGTAGGACACATGTTGTTTTTAGAGAAAATGGAATATTAAATGCAGTATCAATATTTTAAGGCTATAACTCTGCAACGCTTTTCTCACAGTCATTTTTCCCCCCCAGAAATAACTATTAAGAAATCGCTAAAATGATTGATTTAATCTATATATAAGACATTAATTTTGTTTCTTCCCTGTCTATAAGTGTGGTTAAAACATTTCCACAAATGCCTGAGTGAGTGGAGTTGCCCCCAGGAAGGGGGACTATGACATGGGCAGCAAGACCAGAGCTCTGATCTGGGACTAAGATGGTGCAGATATTCTCAGTTTTAGCTGATCACATCTACAACTTGAAAAAAAACACCACGTTTATTCCATCTTTCATTTTACTTTTGTGAAAAAAATATTTCAGAAATATATATTTATAGAAGGTAATACTTGTAAGACAGGTTATTCCTGTGAAAGACAAGTAGAAGTGGATAGTCCAAATTCATTCCTAGGTTTCATTGCTGCTGATTGCATCTCAGAAGGAGCACTTTCAGCTTACCATGTCAAAATGTTTATTTGTTTTTTCTACAAAAAATTAGAAACCTTTTGAGAGAATGTTTCTTATACTAATAAAAAAATATCCAATTAATGATTTCTGAATGAGATGCTGTGGGTGTTTTTTAATATCTGTAAGCAAAACAGTGCTGGAATTGCACAAGGGCTTGCTTTGCCCTGGAATCAACAGCTCTTGGGAAATGCTGTATCAGAGCTGTAGCTGTAGCTTGGTACCTTCATGTTTTTGTAATGAGCAATAATCTGGCACACGCATACACAGCACAAAAAACCTTTGCAGTAGGCATGTCCTGGAGGAGGCTTACTTCAGAAAAGTAGCAGGTCCTGTTTCAATACACTTACAGGTGAAGTGTATTTTGTGTTTGTATCAATTACAAGGGCCATGAGGGCACTTCCAGTCCTTACTTTCCCCACCAAACCTCCTCTGGACTCCCACTCCTGCCCATGAGACCAGAACCAAATTTCAGCTCCACCCAGAGTCATTAGTCCCTCCTGTAGGGCACAGGCACACATAGATTTGCCTGCCTGCACTTCTCTCATAGTCATGCCTGTGCCCAGCCATGGGCCTCGCTGAATTGGACCATGCTTTGTGGCTTGTCTTCCCAGCTTGACCTTGGACCTGATTTTGTCACAGCACCAGCTAGGTCCCCAGTGAGCCATTGACCGTTGCAGTATCCTGATACCACCCACAAAGGGGCACATCCTACAGAGCCCTCAGCAGCAACCTGCTTGGAAAAGCTGTTCTGGAGCAGCTCATCGAGACAGAGGAGATGCCCCAGGTGTGCTCCTTCCAAGATACGGATAAGGTAACCATATGAAGCCGTGCTGGTTATGTCCTCTGTATCAGACCGAAGCAGAGAAGTAGCCAACAACATTACAGTTTGTGGGACATCACCAGAAGACTAGCTTAGTAGATAGCACCATGCTTCCTGTGCCTAAAAGTGGTCTGTTTAAACAACAAAATGTTCCTTTAGTTGCATTTCTGCAATTCTCTTTAGTCTTCATTTTGGACCTTGGCCAAGCCATGGAAAAACACCCAGGTGGCAAACAATGCCTTTTCTGACAGACAGCTAACCAAGGTGGCCAAAAGGCAGGGACAGGCTCTCCTGACCTGTTCAGCATTAGGTGGGGGTTTAGAAAAGACCAGAGTCACAGAGCTCTAGGGAACTGGACTATTGGAAGTGGTGTAAGAACCATGTTCAGCAAATGCCACCAAAGTGTGGTGGAAGAATCACACAGTGGTATCGTGAAGTGTGTCACAGTTGTGAGCTGTTAATCCATTGCTGAGTGAGGAGGGAAAAAAGCCCCAAAAGTTCAAGACTGCCTACATGATGGAAAAGCAATGCTGATTATTTAGTAGTTAAGGACCTGGAGTATTTGACTCATTAATGCAGAAGTGCAGTGGACCCCACATTTCTGAGCTGGGGGCACTTTCTTCAAGAAATATTGGCAAATGGTACAGCTCCCAGAGCACAGATGGTTTTCACTAGGGTTAGGTGTAGGTCATGCACACAAACCTGATGCACCATGGCAGAAAACTACTTGGATTTTACAGGATAGTCAAACTAGGTCAGGTTCGTTCTTTCTTTCGCATGTGCACTGAGCATCAGCATACGGTGTTCAGCACACATACACTTATCATGGTCCTCCCACAGAGACATCTACATCCCCTTTTCTACAGTGGAGCACCAATTCTTTGCATTTATAGCAAACACTGAATTCATTCACAGAACACCACATTGCTGTTGTGGAACTGAGGAGGAAAATCTGAGCTAAAGCAGTTGTCTTTTTTTTTTTTTTTTTTTCTCAGAGAGATGCCATGGTGCTTCCAGGCAGGAAGGCTGGCCTCATTCATCCATGGGCAGAACCACCCCTCAATTTCTTTGGCAGCCACAGAAGTAGTTCCTTTTTATCCCCTCTCCCTGACTGGGAGCTATGAGTGTGAAAAAAATATTGAGCCATCTGAAAGCATTTGCTGATTAAATAGCCATTGCTCTCTTCATCCTCCCACAGGCAGGCACTTGGGCCAGGTTGAAGATTCTGGGCAGACCATGTCCTAATACCCATCTGTCAGGGATTATCTGTAATGGGTATAATTTTGCAGCTAAGCCTTATATCTCTTTGCAGAGTGGTTTCAACTTTTGGCCAAAATTGCAACTTTTCCTCTATCCACAAAAACTGTCTCAAGTATATACTAACTATCTTTAATGCCAGGAACATAGCGATCATTTTATAAACTATGACTGTATTCACATATATTTCCAAATGCTTAAATCAATTAAATTATTTGCAGATACATCCCATATTTTAATTCCACCGTTTCATCTTTTAACTACCAAATCAAAAACAATTAACCTAACAGAAACAAATTCTTTCACAGTCTTAGTAATCTTTTATCTGTTTATTTTTCTTATGGAGACTCATAAATGCTACAGAGTGTAAGTTAGTTATTTTTAAATGATATTTGTCTTCTATCAGTTATTTGGCTTCCAAGGGGAAAAAAGTTTTGAACTTTGCAATGTGTAAAATTGATTGTTAAATGCACAAAGGGTGATTTTATCTCTTTTGGTGAAGAAATAGGTTAATTGTGATAATGTAAAGATAAGACTTTTATTGAGGATAATACAGAAAATAAAATAATTGATAATTTTCTTAGATCTTGCTCCTTATAGCCTATGATTTGCCCTTTCTAATTTGTGGCAATTGATTTTAATAAATTAATTACTGAGACAGATGATACAGATAATTTCCCTGAAATGAGTTAAAATCCTTTGTTATAATTCTATCCAAATTCTTTTATGGGTTAAAAATATCCATTAATGAGATGCAAGGCAATTTTAGACTGGCATAAATAATAACTGGATTGAACATGGTGTACAGGCTGTGTGTAAAATTTGGGATTAAAGAATGAATTTAAAACTATGAACTTCACAGTCTGGGTTCTTTGAGGTTTGTTTTCAATATATATGGGTTTCAATTCTCCAAGCTTCAAGATAATCTGAAAAACTCAGAATTTCAAAGTAAAATTCACATAAAATTCACAGAATTACCAGTGTCTTGTTTACATGTGAAAAGGGGGATTTTAATGTATAAGAATATTTGGTTCCAGTTTGAAGAAACCCTGTGTCTCTCTTCAGGTCTATGTGAGTGTGAGCTTTAAATGGATTGACAAGGGCTCTCGAGAAACAAATCACAGTAGCAAGGAATATTATGGAATATAGCTGCAACTTTTTTGCCCACCCACAGACTATAAAAGGCTATTTTGGTCTCCATAATTTCCCCAGTCAGTTTTTCAGGTTACAAGCCATGGTGACAAATGACACATTATTTTATATAAGTGTGCTAGATACTGGTAAGTCAAGTGTTTTTCTGAAGGTAGTTTGAAACAGTTGTGGGGATACAAGACTGAATATGCTCACAGACTTTTCTGGACTTGGCTGGGTGGATTATTACCAGTCTGTGAATGGAAATTAAATACAAAGTCATCAACAATTAGGAATGTGCTCTGTATTTGGGAGTAGCAAGGTGCTTATAGATGATCTTGTGACCTTCTTGTTATAAAGTACATGACACCTGTCCTTGAGGGAGTTACATTTGTGATTCTGATTGCTATCTTTTCCAAAAGTGGATATTGAAAATAGATTAATCCTATTGTCATAGTCACTGAAAAACTCATCAGTGCTTTATGTTTCACTTCAATTTGTTTAATATTCTGCTTAAAAAGATCTTCTTGAAGACTAATATCTTTTTATTGAGTATTTTTATGTGAAGAAATAAGACTGCTTACTTTGTAAGAATTAAAACCATCTAGACGTCTATTAAAGACACATTGTCAATGAAAAAAAACATGTTTGCAAATTAACATCAACCATGTCTAGTTTCAGGAACAGATTTTCACAGTCAAAACAGCATACCTTGCCTTCGTTTGCAGACTGAAATGTGTTTCATATTGTTGATGGCTTAAAACTGTTGAAGAATAAGGTTCTGTCCAGAAAAGTATAGGTAACAGTGGAGGGCTGTGATGTGTTCCCTGAGGTGCTAGGACCTGCTACATGAATGGAAAGCCCACTGTTGCAGTGATGTTGGATAAACAAGCTCTCCCCTCTGCTCCCCAAAGCATCTATAACATTTTTCTTACATATTCATCTTAATTGTCCCCTACTGTAGATACTTTCCTTCCCCACACACTTTTGCAGAGTTTTAGTTCTCTGCTCTTCATTTATCATCACTTTCACAGAGAAACTTATGTGTGACAGACATAGGCACCAGTGCTTGGCTGCCTAATGTCAGAGTCATTGCCTACAATCGAAGTGAACTATACTTTACCTAGGGGAAAAAAAAAAAAAAAAAAAAAAAAGAAAAGGACTGGGTGCTGGAATAATTTTGCTAAGGGAAAAGGAGACAAATGACCCCTTGCAGATAGACAGTCAATACAGTTTTACAAGGGATGTCACTTGCTTTCTTGTTGGGTGACATTCTTTCTTTCATCCCCATCTTTTTTAGACAATGCCATTTTATCTTCATGCTTAGCCTCTACTTCTTCCATTTTTAATGCTATTCCTCCTCTGTCACTCCATCCTTGTTGGTGACCTGCATGGTGCCAGTCTGCTGATGCTGCAGAACCTACAACAGAAGCCAATCTACCACCACATTTTTATGTGAAATTTAATTAGCACTACCCATACTTCACGAAACAAATTCTGGCTCACCCACTCTGACTTTAAATGTTGATTCATGGGCTTAGGACTACATCCTAAGCCTACCTGAAATCTGATTTCTCTGTAAGTATCTTGTGTTTGTGCTGCCCAAAACAAAAATACAACACAAAATAAACCTTCACATGTAAAACTGGCAATCACGCTTATTTCATGCAATCATGTAGCATCCATTTGATAATGATTAAAAATATCACACACTATTTTTACCTGGTTTGGTAGAGCTCATCTTCAGCATACTCTTGCTGCTAATGAAACTTGTAACTAACACATATGTGTTCTGATAAACATAGAAATAGTTTAAAAGATCCGGAAGTGAAATTAGAACAACATACTCTTGTGAAAATTCAAAATTTCTTGCTTGCTTAAACTATCCTACTCTTCAGCACCACATAAAGAAAAAAGAGGGAGGTCTCCAGGAAATGATAGTTTTCCCTACAGGTGGGATAATATTATGTACCAATTAATCTACACCCAGGTTTGAGAGTGGTATGTGAATGTGTCTTCAATACTGAAACAGAGGAGGCTGTCCCTGTTGGAACTTGAGTGTGTGATTGGCTCCAGTCAGGGTAGTTAAAAGATCATAAAAGATTATTTGTTTCCACTTCATTTAATAACTGTGCTCTCAAGGGCTGAGTGTCATCCTTCTCAGCAGAGCATGAGCAAGGAGGGCTGCAGTTCAGTTTTACTTCTGTGTTTGACTTTGAAAAGTTTTTTGTTCATTACATTTCACTTATTGCAAGTCTCAGACATGTATTTTAATCATCCTGGTTGTAATATATGTATACTTGTAATAATTTATTTTTTCAACCTTGTCAGAATTGTCAGTTCAAACCATTTAATCTTTCAGTAGGACCACAATAGGGAAGATAACTTGGTTAGCTTGTAGCTATCAAGAACTCTGTTAGCATCAATCAGCATTAAGAAATAGGGAAAAATAAGGATCTGTATCCCTAGATGAGAACTGAAGTACAAATCTGTTCAATTAGGCATGAAACCTATCATTGCATATTCTTATGCATTTATCAACTCCGTACTTAACTGTACTCTTCATAGCAACTCTATTATACTTGCATTTAGCTTGCATTAAGCCATCTTTTTAAATCCTTTTCCGCTTTAATCGTTCACTGCACATTATTGAAGTTAGTATTTATAAAAGGAATTCATAAAGAGCAAAACCATTTTTGTTTGCACTAGCTTGACGGAAGAAGACCCCTTAACTGTAAGATGCATATGAAAACCACTTTTCATTCCAATAAGCCTGAACGAGTTGAGAGGAAAATTGCTGGCAGAGGAGTAACAGTAAAGCAAAGCTCAGTTTCCTTCTACCGGTCTTTTGTTTTGACCACCCTTCCCGATACCCTCAGCTTGACAACATGAAAACACTTCCAAGAGTAAAAACGGGACCCAGAAAATGCGGATGAGTCCACGGCCGTCCCCGTCACGGGCGCCGGCTCTGCCCCAAACTGAGCTGCAGCAGAGGCTCCGTTGTCCCGCAGCGACAACCGCGACACTTCCCTGCCCGCTCCCGCAGGTCCCCCACCGCGCCGGCGAGCGGCGGCGAGGCCGCTCCGCTCCAGCTGCGCTGAACCCCGCTCCCGGCATCGACCGCGGGGGAGGCCGTGGAGCTCGCTGCTCCCCGCAGCCAGAGCTGGGGGGCGGGTTGCTGAGCAGCGGCTCCCTCTGGGCTCCCTCTTTCTTCTTTTTCCTCCTGCGTTAATTCTCCTCCTCCCCCGCAGCCTTCACGGAGGCTGGTCGGTACCTGGCAGCCCCAGTCCCGGGGGGAGATCCGGTTCGCCCGCGGCTGCCGCCCCTCACCGACCTGTGCGTATGGGGTGTATGTGTACATACATACAAATATGCATGATACATACGTGCGTGCGTGTACATCACACTGATCTTTCGCGTTATACCGTATCATTTCAGCCCTGCCCGGCGGGAACAGTGATGCTTACGAGGTGATGCCCAGCGGGGCGCAGTGTGCCGCTGTTAGAGGTGCGGACGTGAGGAGGAGGAAGAGGGAGTGGGGCACGAACGGGCTTTAGCGGGGAGCACTCCAGCACATTTTTCGCCTTTTAGGGCTCACCGTGCTCCGATGCGGGGCAGAGGCCGCAGAGCCGTGGCCCGTGTTAGGGGCTGGGAAACGAGGGAAAGGGTCGCGCCTGAACTGGCAGCACCTCTGCCGCGCAAAGTCAATCTGGCAAAGTGATAAAACCGGCACCAAATTTCTTCCAAACATGGGGGGCGATGCGTTTACTCTCTGGAGAGCTGTTCAGGCGAGGCCCACTCACGCACCCACGAGAAAAGGCGCTCAGGGAAGTTGAGCAAAAACGGAGGCTCAGTGAGGCGGGAGAGCGGGCGGACAACTTTCCCACCTGGGCACGGGGGAGAAACTACAGCCGCAGCAGCCCAAGTCCGGGGAGTGTTACATGGGCTACAGGCGAGTGGGCTCCCCCCTGGCCTGGGAGTACACCTTATTCCCCCGGGGGGCCAGCAGCTCCAGCAGCGCCGAGACCGGGAGCGCTCGATCCCCGCACGCCGGGGGTCACCGGCTGCCGCAGCAAGCCGGACCGAACGCAGCGGGAGGGCCGCTTTCTCCCGGCGTGCCCGGCAGAACCTCCCGCAGCCCGCCGGAGGTGGCCCCCCCAGCGGCGAGGCTCTGCTCCCCGCCTAACCGCCCGCTCGCCCAGCTCCGCCACGGAGGCTGGGCTGGGGGGAGGGCTGCGCGTCACCGGATCTCGTGGCGCCGGCAGCGGGGCGGCGTTACGGAGCACCCCGGGAGCGGTGGGGGGGGGCGGGTGGGGGTCCCGGGCGGGGCCGGCATCGCCGCGGCTGGCTGCGGCCGCGGTGGCGGCGGCGCGCCGCCTCGCATCCCTTCGCCTCGCCTGGCCGCTCGTCGCCGCGGAGGGGCGGCGCTGCCTCCCCGCACTTCCCCTCCCGGCGCCCCCGCTCCATCTCCGAGAAGGGCGCGGGGAGCCCCACGCTCCCCCTCGGCGTGGTGGCGGAGTTTGAGAGGGTGGTGAGGGCTTGGGTGCGATGCCGTGTTAGCCGGAGGGAAGGAGCGCGAGTTGCCGGAGCTGTGGCTGGCACAATGGGCACCGGGCTGGGGGGTGCAGCGGCCGGGCTCCCTGCGCGCTCCGGCTGAGCCCGGAGATGTGCCGGCGCCCTGTGGAAATATTTTGGAAATAGCGCGGAGCGGTCCGAGGAGGACGGGCGGCACAGCGTTTCATCAGCTGAGAGGAGGTCACCCGGTGGTGCTGTGTAGGCAAGTGAGTGCTCTTTTTCTGCTGCCTTTTCGCTGCGTTATGTTCGTCTCGAGTGACTTTTTTTTGCAGCTGTTGGTCGCCCGCTCCTGGTTTGCGGGCAGGATGGTCCGCGGCGTCAGCGGCAGTTTTCAGGCGTCGAGATGCGGGAGGTTTGTTGTTGGGATTGCAAGGGAGCCCCACTCCAACTCTGCCGGCGTCCGGCGTGGTCATCCCGCCGGTGTGGATCTCCGGCGTGGTAGCCGGGAAGGAAGCACAGTGTTCCTGTGCTTCCCACTTCTGCAACTGTTAAGAGGTGATGACTTCTTATAGACGTTAATATAAGTGCCTTCTCCTTTGTGCTGAGCTGTAACTATATTCTAGGAATCTCAATTGCTTTTCATGAGTGCTTGGTAGAAAGGCAGGGTGCGTGCTAGCCTTTCAGACCCACTTAAGATAGGTTTACCCATGGATCAAGATACTGAACCCAGAGTTTTGATTTTTATGCTTTTAACTTTCTTGTTCCCTACCTAGTGATTTTCTTTGAGATGCTTTTGCTGTGAGGATATGGTTTGCCTAGCCTTGTTCATTTGCTTACTTTTAGCCTGTGGATATTTATTACTGTACTTGACATTGCCATTAAACAAAAAAGTTGACTGTGATTTATTTCAGTATATAGAGCATGGTTTTCAGGCAGGGGACTAATTCTGCTCTTGGAGGAACTCCACTTCAAAGGAGGAGGCCCATGGGGCTGCAATCTCTTGCTAAAAATTGAGAGAGCTCAGAGCAGACTTGTTACTCTGCAAAGAACGAATTCTGTTCACCTTTCAGCACTGATACCATATAAGCTAAGCAACCCGTTTTCCCGTACCTATGAAACACCTGTCTCTGAAATGCAGGGGATAGAGCTGTGAATTCTAGGCAGGTTCGGGAGAGAAGGAACTTCAGACAATGTTAAATTAACTTTGCTTGTATTGATTTCCTTGGTGTCTTCTCTCTGAGCCTGAAAACTGCAATCTTTTACAGTGACCTTGATGGATGCTTTGTTCTAACATGAAAGCAGCACAGAATAAAAGCATTTTCATAGATTTATAGCTAAGCTCTGATATTTCACTAAATGCTCAATCAGTTCCAGCGAACATGGTAGTTTTAGCAGGGGCACTGGGCATAGTATGTGTGTGGGAAATAAGTTGGAGAAATAACTCACTAATAGTGACGAAAGTGTAAATTGCAATGTTGGTAGTATATGCTCCAGCAGAAACGTCACTGTGTGAAATGTTTGTTGAATTTCGGATGTTTCATTTTCTAATCAGTGAGATCTCTAGCAAAGTGAAGTGTGGGTGTGTGCGGCAATCTCTGAGCTTCCCAGGTTAATGCACTTTGATTTGTCAGCACAAGAGATCTTTTTGTGCACTGAAATACACATTTTTACATAGATGCAATATTGACATAATAAGATTAAAACATGTTGGGATGTCAGTGTGGTGAATGTGTAACTAACTCAGGTTTATAGCAGGAAGATAAAGTAAGCCTCTCCCATAATGGTGGATGGAGATCACTGTGGGCAAGCTGGCTGAGGAGAGTGTAATTTGTTTCAGTGCAGTTTGTGAAGAATGTTCCTGCGGTTCATATTTCTGACTCTGAAGATACTATGTAACATGATTAGAATAACCGTTGCTAGACAGTGGGAGACAAACCTATCCGTTACTTAAAACACTCAGCATTTCTTGTGTCATAAAAAAAAAAAAAAAAAAGTATAGTTTTTAGCAAAGTCTGCTTTTTTTTTTTTTTTTTTTTTTTGTAGTAATTCCTTCCTCTGTTGCAGAGTGGCAGACTTTCTCTAGGCATGTGCAAGGGAGATCATAAAACACTGAAGCATGCACTGAACTCTTTTGGGCTCCATATTACATTCAAGATTTCTGTGATTAACTTAAGTAACTGCTTATACCTGATTGTGTAAATAAATGGGGTTTAAAAACTGTATCGGCTTTGTCACTTCTGATGCATGTTACAAAGCCCTTCCTTTTCTTTTTAGTCCTTCAGACTAATCTAATGCTATACTCACTTTTTGCCTGGAGAGGAAGAAAGCATAATTTAATGATGCATCATTTGGCTTTTGCAGTATCTTGTCCCATAGCTATGAGATAATCTAATGAAGGTTCCCGTCACTGAATGAAAGAACATGGTGCTCTAGACTTTCACTTACAGCCAGGTTTTCACTCTGGTACATGTCCAAAGAACTGTGTTTTCACACGGTTTGATAGGAGAAAAGAAACATTTCTTTTTCTGTTTTTCTGTTAAAAACTTGAAAAGAAAGGGGAAGAGGTCTTTAAAGATATAATTTAAAAAAATGTCTTTAAGACATTAATTAAGACATCCAATCCCTTTTTTTTTTTTTAATATTTTAATCTTTTGCATGGTACTTGTCAGAAAGCCTTTCTGTGTATTTATACTTCAGTTTAAAATGTGTGTAGTTCTTAATTTTAAAAATTCAGGACTGGCCATCATACAGTTCACGGTCAAGCTATTCTAGTATCCTCTTTAATGTTCAGTATCCCAGTTTGCTTCTATCATTTGAATAATAGATTTCCAAAGTACAGTATACTCAACTGTAGAGCATGCATTTTTATTTTAATACTATGCAAATCACTATCAGAGAAGAGGTTGATTTGGTTCAGAAATTTCGGGGCAAGCCCAGAGATTACATTTCTTTCCTGATTTTTTTTTGTGTTTGCTCAGACATGCTGTTTGGCTTGTCAGGCATAACTTTCATGAACTGGCAGAAAGACCTGTAAGCAAAATTAAACATATCAACAGTTGAGCATTTTTTTTTCTAGTCAGCTCAACCCAGTTGCATGTGCCATTTCTATCTATTCATCTTCAATCAAATATTAAGACAAACAAACAGATAAGAGATGTAGTCTGCTCTTAGTTCTTCCCTCTGAAGTTCTCAGATAAATAACTTTTCTTCATGCTCGTAATTTAGCACTGGTCCTTGTGCCTGAGCTACTAGGAAAACTGATCCTGTCAGTATTTCTTATGAGTAGTCATCACCAGGTCTGCTTGTATGCATTATTAAAAAGGTAAGGAGTTGTGGTGAATTATAAGAAATGTCAAATGGATTTAATGTATAGTGTTTCTTGACCCTTCTCATGGCTGTGCTTTCAGTTCAGGTTTCCAGGGAGAGGCCTGAATGTGGGTGGATTGAATCCCAATTTGAGTCTACTGCATCAACATCTATCTCTGGCAGGATGCTGTGACATTGGCTCAGCATGATTACACAGCTGACCTTCTGTATTTGCCTAGAGTTTTACCTACCCAAACTGGAAAAGTTAGAAAGCCTTACTGTCATTATGGCCAACCTAGGTTTTCTGTATTCCTGTTGCAGATCAGAGGAAGGAGAGAAAGCATACATGAAAAAAAAAAAAAAAAAAAGAAAAAAAACCCAAAACACAACAGATCACGGCTCAAAGATAACAGTTCTAATCAACACCAGGGAATTCAGTGGAGACACAGCCCATGACACTCACATATATATTTAGCTATTCAAGAGACAAATTATTATCTGTCTTGAGAGATTGATTTAGTAGGTGATGTGTCTACTCCTAATGAAGTAGAGGAGCTACGTGATTTGGAAACAAAGCTTCTTTTTTTTTCCCACTGTGTACTTCAGATGTAGCTGTCACTGTCACTTGGGACTCTCAGCCTTATCTTCAGAATTAGCCTGAGTTGGCTGAAAGAGTTGGAACTCTCAGCTGTGTGATGAGTCTGGTGGTGCAGGAGCCAAGGGCTGGGCTGTTTCCTGGCGACTTGCTCTCTTCAATTTCGTATAGTAATGAGTAGAGGGGTGAGAAGCTTGGGATGAGATTAATGTAATGAGTGGTTCTCTGGATTACTTTCGGTAGTGTTGGACAAACCCTTAAAAGTTCTTCACTGTGATACTATTGTGAGACTAACAGTAGATTTGAGTTACATATGTATAATTGTTCTGAAAGCTGGGATTGGAGTTTTGCATGTGAGGGTGGAACATGGATAAATGATACTGCTGGACAAGGTTTGCTGTGCCTATGAAGTATTCAAAATGACTTAGTGATAAGGCAGGGGTGGCTTGTGGAAGGCTGTACTGTACCTTCCACTGAGAAAAGCAGGAGGTCCCTCATGCTAGGATCTGAACAGAGCTGAACAGTCTTGCCCTGTGGGTGGAAGTGGATGTTCCCGAAGTGGAACAAGCCCTGGAGCAGAGTGAAAGTCCCATATCGGTGCTCGCAGGGTGCTTTTCAACAGCCGCTGAAATTCCTGTGTGAGATACGTTTGAGGTAAAGACACTGATGTTTTACTGCTTTAATACTGGCACTGATACTGTCTGTGAAAGAACTCATGGCTTCAGAGATGATGTGAGTGCAATTGTTGGCTCAACTGATTATTCTGCAGGTAGTTATCATCTTGAGAGTGTTGGATTTTTTATTCTTTTTCCTATAAAATATTTGTTATCTGATGTTAGATTTGGGTGTTCCTTCCATGGCTGGGTGAGATTTTGGTTCAAAGGCGTGCTTTCAAGGTAGATGACATGAAGCACTTCTGAAGTGTTGGTTAAAGCTTCTGAGATAACATTATCAGAGGAGGAATAGTATATTAATCAGAATATTCTAAAGTTTGGGTTTATGATACTGTTTTCAATCTCAGTTTATTTATTCAAATAGTGGACAGTGTACTGGCTTTATTGTTGAAGGTCTTAGAAATGACTGTTTAAGTAAATTTCATGTTGCTTTTGGTCAAATTATTTAAATAGACCTATAATTAACCGTGAGCGAAAGCTGTCTGAATAAAACAAAACACATGCCTTTTTCCTCTTCACCTGTTGTATTATAATTATGTAAAAGAATATGACTATCCATGAAGAAATAAGAATGAGAATGCTGTTGGTGACATCCTTCTTCCCCTTTCTGTCAAAAACTAAAGGGTATTTGAAATCATCCTGTGTAGATGACAGAATCTGACGAGTGATAGTAATCTTACCTTCTGATTCTTCTTGGTATAAAGACTATTCTTCTATTTTAATTGAATTTAGTGTAAAAATGTAACTGATTTCAAAATGTACAATACTAAGATCTTAGAAATCTTCTCAAAGTTTTATATTCATATCTAATATAATTGTTAATATGTGCCTTACTATAAAGCATTGGTTCTTATTTACAGAATTGGTTCTGAAATTCTTTCTATGAAATGCTTTGTTATTTCTAAATATATATTCATTCAAAATTTTTATGACAGCTTTCCTTAGTTGCCCCACATGGCAAAATGTTTTGCTTGGCTATTTTAACAGTTGTGAATAATGAACTGTATGTTTCAGCTTCTGCAACACAAATGGACATTGATTTTATTTGGCTTACTTTTGACCCCTAAAGAAGTAAAGCAATTAGAATGATGCTTGTAAGAGAACTGTCTTCTCTCTCTCCTATCTTTTAAAATGTATTATTAACAGCCTTTAAGAACCGATCTACGTTAATCAGATTTCTTTTCAAGTCAAAAAGGAGGGGAAAGTTATCAGCTCTGCAGTTGTCTTGCAGCTCTGGGTTTCATCACACTCAGCTGTCTGCCTGTATTTACTGGTTGGTATTGCAGCTGTATGTTCCTGAATGCAGCAAAATTCAAGAACAGTTCTTTGCGCAACTGTTATAATCAGTGTTTAAGTAGCAAGTATTCATGTGGCAATATAAGAATTGGGTCCATGCAGAGCAGTTGTCGTCATGTAACAAAGCACACACTGATGCATGCATAGAGCTCATCATTGAAGATAGATTTCGACTAAAAATCAGCATCAAACCTTTGTCTCTATGGGTTTTAACATTTGGAGTCCTTTTGTTCTCATTCTGTGGGTTATGTGTTTTGCTTTTTTATGAAACAACTTTATGAACATACTGTGTGATATATAATAAAAAGTATTTTCAAAATCAGCATTATGCTTTAATAACATGGAGGAATGGATGTAAAGGCAAACTGGGGTTACAGTTCTGAGGAGCCAGAGCAGTTAACACCTTATGAATGGGACATGATTGGCCACTCTCAGGGGTGCAGTTAGTGGCAGGACTCCCTGCTGGCAAACTAAGAAACTCTATTAATGTAAGTATAAAAATACCTACAGTATTGCTTTTTCAGCTGAAGGAACTTCTCAATCAAATACAGTGCTGTTTGTGAAGGAATTTTACTGGAGGAAGCCTACTATAAGCGTGCTAGTCGTTTCCAAATAAAGTATATAGAAATCATGACAACATCTGATGATTATCATCTCTTGTTTTGCTTTAACTCGCTGAGATTAGGAAGGACATTCCTGGATAATTGAATGCACAAGTAGAGAATTTCTTTCTACACTATGTCATTAGTCTTTCAGCTAGTTAGTTCTTAAGTATCTGTAGGAATGGTTCATCATATGCTTCTTTTCACAAGTTATTGTCTTACGCAGTTTTGAGGTTAGTCTATTTTCTTGTGATATCTAAATTAAAATTGCCTAAATTTTACTTTATTAATCTAATTTAAATAGCAGCTTTCCTTTTCACTACCTTAAATAGCCTGCTAGTAATCTGAGCTGATCTCACTGATCCGTGATTATACATTATTTTTGTTGTGTTATTATCTATGTTCTTAATGACATTTGTACACCTATATATGTTTGCAAATTTTTCTTGTTCATTAATAAAAAATATAAACCTTCCTGTTCTTGCTATATGGACTATATGTTTGTTCATTGCGTACTTTGATTAATGGAGAAGTTCAGTTGCTAACAACGGTTTTATATTGACATTTATTGCTATGCTGCTACACAACATGCCCTTTTATGGACCTCTTATTGCTTCTTTTTTATCCCTTCTTAATGATATTGCAGCAAGTTTTCCTGAAATTAAAATTTTAAGATTAACCTAAAAGAATATTTATTTTCCTTGTTTAGTACATTTTGCATCCAACTGAATTTTTTCTCAGGTCTGAGCTTCTGTGCTAAGTTTTTGGTTTTTGTTTTTGTTTTTTGTGGTCCGCTTCTGTGTGTCTATGTACAACTCTTCATATTACCCTTTGTATACTGTGTGCTTACAGGACCAAGTCTATGACTTTTCGCTTTGAAATCAGACTTGATTTTTGCTCTTATAGTTAACTCTTTGCTTTATATGTTAACTACAATCACCTAACTGCAGAAAAGTCATACTTTTGGGGAATGGGAAAAGAAATTATTTGGGGACAGGTTACCCTTTGGAAAATTACAAGAATATCATCTGGTATCTGCTGAAAGTAACTAGATCTTTTCTGTTAAGTTCATACATTGTATATGGATCCTTTTTTTTTTTCAGTATTGAATGAGATTACTTAGATCTTTTAAGGTATATTTTCAGGTTTCAACCCTGAACTGGATAATTTTTGCCTAAAAATGATAATTTAGCTTGATACAACGTTATTGTTTTCTGCAAGGAAATAAGGGATTGAACATATAGTTTGAATACATGGAAAAATCAGATATAGAGACTATTGCACTGTAGACTTTATTATGTTATATTTGGGAAGAAGCAGGAAGCCTGCTTGATGCACCCAGTTTCCTCATCAATGTTGTTGCTGTATTGAATATTGTCTGTAAAAAAGCTGATAATATGCCGAAGGTCATAATCTTAAAATAATTGCTGTAGAAAATATGCTTATCAAAAATAATATGGGAAATTTTGTGAAGCAGGAAAGATACTAACGTGCAGGTTGGTTGATACATCTAATTAAGAAGTAAGTCTGTTATTCTGAGAGAGAGAGGGGTATCCCTCAGATTCCTGTTAAGTGAAGCGAGTTTGGGGATGATGGTAAAACTTAGGAAGTGGTTTAAATATCACATGATCTCCATCCTTGAAAAAATATTTTGTTATAATGGAGAGAAAAGCGGAGTCATATCCAGTGTGGCTGAATGGCTAGCACAGGGGGAGGACATCCAGTTCTGAGACAGCTGTCAGGCAATGGACCAGAATCTCTGCTCCCTCAGCCTCCAGGTTTTGTGGCTGAAATGTTTGGAAAAAAGTATGGGATGTCAGCAGTGGAGAAAGACTCTTGTTGCACTTTTGTTAGGTCTTTATTTTAGCCTTGTGAAACAAGTAGATTCAAGACAGCCTCCATTTGTGTAGGTAGTGAATCCAGCCAGAGTGATCTGGAGAAGTTCCTGTGAAGCTCTTGCACCTAGGGGAAGGGATATAAGGAATTTGCAGCCTTGTACAGCTTCCCACTAAGCTCTTGACACTCAACGGGGTTTAAGATTGCATGATGCTGTGTTTTAGGGAAAGGGTTTTTCTCCAGTCAATCCACACCAGCACTTTTGCAAGAGACGGTCCTGCGAATATGGGATCTGCTTCAACACATTACATTATTTTCTAACAATCTTTCCTTGCAAGAATGTTTACTACAGTAGATTCAAATAATACCTTTTGATGGTTTTAGTCTGTGTTCAGTTTCAGGAGGTGTTTATATTCTTAAAATTTATGACGAAACATTGTGCCTGCTTATCCTAAAAAACAGTATCAGAGAAGAATCAAATATGTTTCCTACTGGGTAGCAGTAGGGAAAGATTAAGACCTGATTTGAAGTGCCTGTTTGAGAAATATCCCCAGACTTAGTGTATGCCCTCTAGTAATGAATGGGACAAGCTACAAAAAATTGTTGTCACAGAAAATCACAGTCAGGAACCTGCAAATGCAGGTGAGCATATCAGTATGTGCTTTGTTAGGAGAAGAAGATGTGGTGCAGCTGCTGACCTTAGACATTGTAACTCTATATGCAGAGAGAGATGGGACCTTTAATGGGAATTCCTCACCCTAACTATGCATACTATGACAAAGCCAGGAGGTATTCTCTGAATCTCAACACCAAAACCCAGAAGAAATCTACAAGCATCTTTTCCCTACTTTTTTCTTGAAGGAATTCCTTATGCCAGTGAAATGTTTACCAAGTAGAGGAGAAGCATTTAATGGGTTATAATGTGTTATGAAAGTCAGTAGTAATGACTATTCAGGTGACAGAACTACAAACTCTTTAAGTGTTATAAGATGCAGATAACATGTCACATACAGCTGTTCATTGAAAGAATGATAGTAGTTGCTTAAGAATATTGATAGGGAACTCTGCTGTTTTTCACTTTGGGTTTTTATTGCCACCTTTTGCTCTCAGGAGCATAAAATGATGTAACACTTTTCCTGCTAGCTACTGCATTGTAGTACTGACCACCATGTGTATATGGCAGTATGCCTTCTATAGTTCTTTGATGGCTGCTGGACTGTAAGCCTGAGATCACCAGTACCTGGAGTCATAAATATATAAATAGACTGTATGAAAAAAGGCAGAAAAATACAGTGGGTTTATCCTGTGATAGAGAGGATTTGTATGACCCTTGAAAAGAGGAAGAGTTGGATAGCTGCGTTTCTAGACAAAGCAGAGAGAGGACTGCAAGAAGGACCGAAGGAAGGTGTTTGATAAGAGAACTACTGTCCATGTTCTTGAGGGGAAAGTGGTGCTTCCCAAGACTGAAATTGTTCAGTAATATTCAGAGTTACATCCTTGAAATATGGACCTGCAACTCAGGCAGAAGAGTTCTGCCAGAAGCATGTTCTCTGTCCAAAAGAGAAATGACTGGGAAAGACTGTATCTGTGTGATTGTTCTCCAAAAGTCCCAGAGGTTCCCCATGTTTAAAGCAGGACCTCATGTGCAGGAATTCAGTTGCATCCTTAGACAGACCTCTCACTTTGGTTGGCCCTTTTGGCAATGTAGTTGAGATGCTTTGAGTCTTCAGGCTATTTGAGATTTGCCTTAGTGCACCACAAGCAAAAAGGAAATTGATGAGATCCTCAGATTGTCTCATGTTAGGAGAGATGCAAAAGTGGCATCATCAGGATTTCTCCTCCTTTTTGCCCTGCCATACATGTATATACATGTATCTCTGGCTCAAGATGAATGCTGCAATAAATTTGGTTTCATACACACACACAATTGTTGTAATAGACTCTGCAGTATGTGGAGATGAAGTGGAGTTACGGACTTCATTTCACAATTCTAATTTCCCTAGGAAAATTGTCTGGGCACCTTCTTTTCCAAATGTAGAGTAGAGCTGGAACAAATAGCTGGAAGCACCTCTAAAGGCAACTATAAAAGTGTAAAATTAAGATTCTGAGCTTTCTAAATACTAATTCTTCTTCAAATAAAGCAGGTAAGAAGGAGGCTGCTTTCATGGATTGAGTGTCTATTTTATTCCAGTTACAAAATCATACACAAGATTTACTTACATTCCTCATTTTGGCAGCAGAATTGTCTTTTCTGGATGGTGAGAAGTATTTTAGATCATCTCTTGTTGCAGGTATTTAAAATGCTGGAAAAAACCTCAGCAGAAATGCTCACAAAAACCATACAGTACTTTGAAGTTTTACAATTACAGCTA
Source organism: Patagioenas fasciata (assembly GCF_037038585.1). Lineage (NCBI taxonomy): Eukaryota > Metazoa > Chordata > Aves > Columbiformes > Columbidae > Patagioenas > Patagioenas fasciata. The sequence continues at coordinate 44,232,368 of NC_092521.1, read as the reverse complement.
AATGTCACTTTCTGCAGATTTATGGCATGTGAATAGCTGGAGATGCTACTGCAGGGAAAGCTAGTTCTTTATTTTTAAAAATATACATCTGCAGCAGTAACCTATACTTATGAATGTAGAAACTGTTCTGCTATGTGTTCAAAACCTATGGTTTTGCCCAAAACACCCGTTTATTTGTTTGTGAAAGCTTTTTCTTAGCTTAAAGAGAAGGTATAATTACAAAAATACCATCTTTTATTTGAGAGATTTTTTTAACACCATCCATCTGAAATGCACTTTTGTATTTAAAAATTATGAGAAACAACCTGAAAACATGCTTTTAAGTACCACAGAGTAGTGCTAGACATCAGAATTATGGTCTCTTATACAAGCCAGTTGTTTTCACAGTACTATGGCACATTCAGGATGCAGATTAGGGGTAGTATTTGATCTCTGAGTTTTCGACTGTGCAGACAAATCCAACACAGTGAGTACACATGCAAGATGCTCTAGATTGGGAGTAACTGTGTATAGCAATAACACCTATCTATGCAACATTTGATTTAGGATGAAGGTGCCCCTAGACTCTGCAAGTCACATCTCTGAAGTGATGCTTCAAACTGTAAAACAAAGGGAAGTAAAAATTCAATAAAGAAGCAATTTATACAAACAATTACTGTAGGCAAAAATCATAGATCAGTAGAACATGCAACCATCTGCTGGCCTGGGGTACTGGCATAGCCAGGCTCTTATTGCCAAACCTGAGGAGAGGCCAAACCATGATGTACTGGTTAATGCTGGTTCAGAAGGGACAGCTGCTTTCTAATTTGTTCCACTCTTTTTGGTACCCGTAATAGATCTGTACCTGAGGGTGAATTTAAACTCTGGACCTAGTGTCTCTGGATCTAGCATTTAAATATTCACAGTAATGCTGTATTACACTGGTTCCAGTGATGTCTTGTTCGTGTGCACTGGTTGACCAAAAAGCAATCTTCCACTCAGATTCAGTTCCTTTTTTTTTCTTTTCCTAAGTTTTCATCTGCTTGCGTGTACCACATTATTTCTGCGGTTTTGTCTAACACAATCAAGAAGAAAACTGAGAAGAGTCAGAGTTAACTTTTATGCCAAAGTCTGGGGCCCATGAAAGAAGGTTGCATGTTTAACCAAAACAAAGCTTGTTGTTATGAGTCATAAAATATAATAATTATTATTTCTTATGACAGAAAACTTGGTGTGTTACATGCAGCAGATATCTAAAGTGAAGGATACTGCTGCTCATAATCAGAAGTCTTGTCTGTCCTGTAACTGCTGTAAAGGAGACACTGTGTGTTGTTCTCTGCATAGAGAAGTGGTTTTTGGCATAACCCTCATGGCAGCCATACTGCTGATTTCCCTAACAGTCTGCATGAGCTTGCTTGGAGGAAGAATGCAGGTGTTTCGTGAGAGCATGACAGGCATGATGTGTGACTGAATCAGCTCTTCTTCCTTGACAACAGAGAGGATGTTCTTCTTCTGCAATCTCAGTTTTCGTCAGCCTGAAAAGACTTTGATTTACTGAAATATGCAAGGCAGCTTCTGAAGTGTGAAATGATTTATATGATGATTCCACCCGTCTGAGTATCTACCTGGTATCTGGAGCCTTGCTGGAGTGCTTCTATTGAAAGAAGATAAAAGATGCATATTGGAGGTTTCTGTGATGGCACACTCTTTATTTACAAAGATTGGGGATAATGTTTCTGTTACAGGTCACTGACAATGCTGCAGATAGCTACTTACTGCAAAAACCGCCTTTGGGGTAAGTGTTGTGCCCCACGAACTTTGAGCTCTGTTTCTTCTCACAGCCATGAGCGATATGATGTCTCTTCCTGTCTCCTGTCTTGCATGTTGTGGCTCTTTAAGTCTTTAGCTCCCGCATTTGCAGTTCATCAGCACGAGGAAGGCCACGCATTACGTTCCTTCTGGCCATCTTCTTGGGTGGTAGCCTACAGGACAGTGTGCAATTAGTTGTCATTGTTTATGAGATTCCTAGTTCTGAGACTTGCTGGAAACCTGTGATATCCTCAACATAGTAATTGTATGATGGCATGATACGATGTAAAAGTACCAAATTCAAATAAATGGTAAGCGAAGAATGTTTCTTTGTTGTTCATGTGTACAGTAGTGAGCATAGATGGCACCTCTTTGAGATACAAGGTGCTATCATGATAGAAGTAAAAGTGCCTTGAGTGAAGAAGGCTATTGTCAACTCATCTGTAAAACTTCAGGTATAACATGTGTTTCTATTTCTGGTTGCTGTTACTTATATACAGTGAATATACTTCCCTTAAATTGCCATAAGTTTAGATTTTGGTTTTCAGCCAAGTTTTCCTGAGGGGATGACAAAATTAGCAATTCGAGAGCAGCTCATTTTAATAATTTTGAGGATGGTACCTAGTTAGAGCTTCACATTTATGATTTCCCTGCCAGTATTTCTGTTGTATCCTTTACAGGCTTATCACTTGACGGTATATGTTTCCAATGTGTGTACACATCTGTTTGTAATAGATACATGTTTATATGTCTGTGTTAAATATGATAGATACTAAGTGCTTGTCAGTCTTGATAGCTGTGGAATTTGGAAATCTATAACAAGCCACATTATATGTCTGGATGTTCTTGGGGCTTTTTTTAAACCTACATAAAGCATATGGTGGCCTGTGCTTGTACAGGAATTTACACTCTTTCAAATAATCTTTCTCACTCTATGTACTCTCCTCAAATCTATTCAGAATCACAAGTGAGGATCATCTTCCTGACCTGTTAAATCTTCTCTTTACACTCCACTGCTGGTTCCTCCTGTCTCACATCAAGCTGAAGCGCTCTCTTTGTTTTCAAGGGCTTTGCTTAGTAAAGGGAGCACTAGGTGCTGTATTTAGCAGCTTACTGAGATTTTTGTTCTTACCACTGGTCCACCACTGTCTGAATTGTCTGTTCTGTCCCTTGAAATTTCCATAATACATTTTTCTGTCTCACATGAAAGTGAAAGTGTTCTGGCTTTTATAATATTCAGTTGTTACCTTAACTTCTATAAGGATGCTTGCAGATGGTTTCTATCTGGAACTGATTTCAAGAATAAATGAGTTTTTTCAGTGGTTCATTTTGAATAATTTCATATGGATGGTTTTATATAATTCAGTGAGATCTTAATGACTAATTTTCAAGTAATGGAAATTTCACTTTTTTTCATTTTTGTCCTGCTAATCCAATAATAGAATCTACTTAATATATAATGTTGTGTATTAAAACATACTGGCACAGAGCATGAAAACAGTATTTCTTGTTTCAATAACTACGCTTGAATATTTAATTTAAAACTATTTAAGATACATTTATTCAGTGAAATTGTGGATGCTTGATATGAATGTTTTTAGACATCTGCCTTTAGGCTGTACATACCAGACAAGGGCAGATTACCTGGAAATGTACTTTCAGGTTGATAAAACATCCCTGTTCTGTTTATGGATGAGTCTTCAGCATTTGACCTCAGTCATGACAGTGGTTGGTGTTAGATTCCTTGAACTTAAACCCATTTCTATTTGTCAAGCAACAGAAAATTCGAAGTGCTAATGTCAAGAGTTGAGTTTAAAATTACATGAAAAGGACTTAAGAACAAACAGCTCAAACAATTGATATTACACATCTTGGTTTGAATGCACAGTGAATTAAAAAAACCCCAGTGAATTAGTGAAGAGAAATTTTACTCTTGAATCCAGGCTGTAAAACTGTGAAGTGTGGGGAGACCCAAAAAGAAGATGTGGATCCTGGTGTGTGTTGCATCGACTCCTTCCTGAGTCCCCACCACCCTTATGAAAGGTTAATGTGGGCAGCAAACACTCAACTAGACAGTGCTGGACGACTTCACTGCTGACCTACCTCCTCCCTTAGAAAATTTTTCTTTTTTTTTATAATGCATACTCTCTTCCTCGGAGTTTGTCATTCAAATAAACATACTGCTGAAAGAAAGGACTGGTGAACCCTTCTTAACTAGAGAGAACCTGGGCTGGGAGGTGGGTTGATGTGTGGGTTTTGTGGGCTGATCAGAAGCTATGTGAACAACTGACAGTTAAACTGGTCTGTTATTATTTTTTTCCAAATTACCTTCTCTGTAATTTAGAGAAATTTTACCTCAGACTTTTCTATGTGTAATATTTTTCCTTATTGAAGTTTAAGTGAATTTCAAACCTGTAAGTTGTTTTCATTTAGGCTTAGTTATTTAACTTCAGCAATACCAAGTCTACTGAATAGAGTGAGATCTCAACAGGGAACTGGGTCTTCTGAATTAGATTTACCCTGTGATCATCCCATAAGCCTGAGCAAGTCACATACATTTCTTTTGACTCATTTATCCCATTTAGCTTAAAATCATACTTTGTGGGCACATGGGTTAGTACTTTGAGACTTCATTAATAAATGGTTACATAAAGGCTTATTCCTCGTAGTTAGAGACAATGGAGGCATGTAGTGTGTTAGATACAGATTTACATGCGTTTTTGGTTTCATGGAGTATTTTTCATGATCTAGTAGCAAATTCCTGTATACTTAAGTCATTGCTTTCTCTGATGTATTATTATCTTTTGGAAGAACATTACACAAGTCTGGAAAATAATTTAATATGCTGCAGGAGCATTTAAAATGGATTAGTCTAAATCTATTCTTGACATAAATTAAATTTGATATGAAGTCATGTTTGCTCATTTTCTAGTCTCTATCTTAATTGATGCATTGTAAGGAGGAACACTTGGAGGTCTTGGGATTCATGAACTATAATAAGAATTTGAAGGAATCTCTGTGAGCATTTTTTCTGTGAATAGAGCTGAACATATGGGATAATAACCTGTGCTACTTTTTAAGTTCTGACTTAAAAAAAAGATCTTTTTCCAGTGTTAATATGTAGTTTGAAAACTGCTGTAATTCCGTGGGCAAATCTGGATGTGGACTTGATATGATGTTGCACTTTTCCTGTTAGAGGAAACAATCAAAATAAAACTAAAATATAAGAGTCATTTGAATGAAAGTGGAAAGACAGCCTTATATGAAGCCCTCTGGAAAACACTGTCAAACCAGCTTTTAACACTTTGTTCAGCCTTGCTGCAGATAGAGTTATGCTAACACAGGTGTCTGGCTTTTGCATTGACCAACACATAGACTTGCAGATCATGCACCCTCATGCAACATAAACTCTTGAATTCCTACTTTGTTCTTATTTACAGATATAGGTAGATGTGGTGTTTTTTGTTTTCTTTTTTTTTTTTTTTTTTCCCCCAAGGTATGTGATTTTGAGGGAATGATGCTGGTTTACAGAAACACAATGGTTGTTAATAAGAATCAGATACTTTGACAGGAAAGCAGAACAGGGTTAGCACGGCTTCACCATGTTACTGAAAGAAGCCAGAGAGTTGTGGCCAATGGGGCAGAGTCTAGTCGGAGAGCTGTATCTAGTAGAGTCCCTCAAGGGTCAGTACTAGGACCGGTATTATTCAATATATTCACCAGTGACTTGGATGAGGTAATAGAGTGTACTACCAGCAGGTTTGCTGATGACACCGAACTGGGAGGAGTGGCTGACATGCCAGAAGGCTGTGCTGCCATCCAGTGAGACCTCAACAGGCTGGAGAGTTGGGCAGGGAATAAATTAATGAAATACAACAAGGGCAAGTGTAGAGTCTTGCATCTGGGCAAGAACAACTCCAGGTTGCAGTATAAGTTGTGGAATGACCTGTTGGAGAGCCATGCAGGGGAAAGGGACCTGGGAGTCCTGGTGGACAGCAGGATGACCATGAGCCAGCACTGTGCCCTTGTGACCAGGAAGGCCAATGGCATCCTGGGCTGTATTAGAATGCGGTGGTTAGTACGTCAAGAGAGGTTCTCCTTCCCCTCTACTCTGCCCTCCTGAGACTGCATCTGTAATATTGTGTCCAGGTCTGGGTCCCTCAGTTCAAGAAGGATAGGAAACTGCTGGAGAGAGTCCAGCGCAGGGCAACGAAGATGATTAAGGGAGTAGAGCATCTCCTAGATGAGGAAAGGCTGAGAGAGCTGGGTCTCTTTAGTTTGGAGAAGAGAAGACTGAGGGGTGACCTCATTAATGTTTAGAAATATGTAAAGGGTGAGTGTCACGAGGATGGGGCTGGGCTCTTCTCACTGACAACCAATGGTAAGACAAGGGGCAATAGGTACGAATTGGAACAGAGGAGGTTCCACTTAAATATGAGAAGAAACTTCTTTACAGTGAGGGTGACAGAACACTGGAACAGGTTGCCCAGGGAGATTGTGGATTTTCCTTCTCTGGACACATTCAAAAACCTGCCTGGACACATTCCTGTGTAATCTCATCTAAGAGTTCCTGCTCAGACTGGGGGATTTGACTAGATGATCTTTCGAGGTCCCTTCCAATCCCTTACGTTGTGATTCTGTGTGATTCTGTGATTCTATATTAGGCACGTGTGTGTAGAATTAATGATGAGTACTGTGTAATTAGCATAGTAGTGACAGTGTAAGAGAGTCATCCTCTTCAAGAAAAGAGAGAAGAGCTGTCCATCGTGATCCTGTCTGTCCAACAGCACCTTGTCAGTGGCTCATTCTGCGGGTTGAATCAGCCAATAGGTGTATTAGTTGGTGGTGTGAGACATTAAACCACTTACAACTTATGTTTTGCTTTCCTTGCACACTATATATGCTCCTTAGCAAAGATTTCTAGTGCCATTGTCTTTCTCTTCCACAGCTGTCTTGTTATTATAAAGCAACCACTGCAGTGGATACTCAGACTGCATCGCTGTTAAGACTGTGCTTTGCTTAATAAGAAGTTATTGTTTCAATACAGTATTTTGGCATAGCATTGGGCATTGCATAATGTTTTCTCTCTAAATGAGATAACCCACTGCGGTCTTACGTGTATTACATTTAAGTAAATAACTCTGTGGTCCCACCACTGTAGGACCTCGGTGCCTCCACAGCAGTTAATAATTCCGCAAGCAGTGCTTTCATTTGTCTTCACTTTATTTTAAGGCGATAGGTTATCTATCAGGAATAAAAGCTCACATCCCTCGTGGATGTATTAATTTTCAATAGGATAAATAATGGAGGCTGTTTTATCCAGCTATGTGTTTGCACAAAACCTTTAGGAAATTTTATTGTCAGTGCTCCACACCCTGTGACCCATTTTGTTGAGACTGAGAGAGGAGAAGAGACTGAAAACTAATAAATGCTTTTGGAGATGTTCAGACATGCAAGTATTTCTCACATGTTCACCCTTGCATGGGCATATACATATGGCATGATAGCGCAAACTATATTTTCTTACTTAATCAAATTTAAAGATAATGACAACTATGCCAACATGTCCTTTGTTTTTCTGTTACTCTCTGGATGTTTTGCATACTATCTTGTATTTCACAGAGTAGAACAATCCTGTATTTATAGAAAATGTATTGTGAGTCCTAGTTAAAGCTTATTGTGGCCAAATTAGCAATTATGATACAACTGGGGAATGTAGTTTATTAAGATAGTTGGGGATATGAGACATAGGCTTCCATTAATTTGTCTGAGTACTTTTTAAATGATGGCTGGGGGACTGTGATATTTATTTTAGTGTTCAACGAATGGGCTACAAGGAACTGTGATCAGTGGAAGCAGGCATTTTGCAAAGAAACTGGACGGATGAAAGGCTAAAAAACTTCTGCCACATAATTCTGGGCTGCACAGTTCATCATTATCCAATCACAAAGATTCAAGCATTTTAGAGCTTAGAAACTGTGAAAGTAGAGATCCTCAACAAAATGTCCAAGGGCACAAGCGAGCCCTAAAGCCTGATTCAAATGCACAGTGATAAAATTTCAGGACCCCTATTTACATTTAAATGTTTATTAATATTTTAACTTTTAATTTTCCTTTAAGTGACCTATGTCTCTCTCCCATGCCAGATTTCCAGTCTTTGAAAAAATTGTAAACCACTCTCACTGAAAGAAGAGTTATCACTTTGTACTCTATCATCATTCCTGTAGCAGTGACACAGAGGATTATGTAGTGACATTTTTGGCTTGCTGATTGGAAATACATTTTTTTCCACTTTTTAGCTTTACATTTTTTTTTGTGATATGTAACACACTAAAAGGAATTTCAGACAAATTATCAAGTTCATTTATTGAATACATCCTGTATTTTGTGGAAGAGATTGTTTCTAGAGTCAGTCAGATATACCAGTGTGCATGTAGTTCTCTTCACAATTAAATGTAGCATTCAGAGTTGCATTTTTAAACTATGTTAAACAAACTAGTGTAAGAACTGAGGGGAAAATGTCTCACTACTAGCAAAAGTGGCACAATTTTTAAACTGTCATAGTGTTTGCTGTTGGGTTTCTGTTCAAATGCTCTTTTCTAACTGAGTGTGTTTTCTGTAAAAAGACTAAAATTTCACAATGATAAATTTTAGTTAAATTTTGCTCCTGGCAAAATACTAGTGCATGCATGCTTTGGATCCCTGCAAAACTGGGTGGAAAACAATAGAAATACAAATATGAAGCTGAGCAATGATGACTTTGGTTATTTAAAAATCTGTGCTAAAAGAGATTAAGGTTGATCAAAACACTTCTGGTTGTTTTTTGCCCTCCACTGGAGGAATTTGCTAGGTTTCCTCTTATGAGTTCTTGAGCATTAGTTAATCCAGAAAATGATGCCTTTATTAACTGCTCTAGGCATTGGAGCCAAGGTTCCCTTGCAACCTGTGGTGCAGACCACGGTGAGGCTGGCTGTCCCCCTGCAGGCCATGGAGGTCCATGGTGAAGCAGAGACCCACCTGCAACCTGTGGAGGAACACCCATCAGAGCAGGTGGATGCCTGAAGGAGGCTGTGATGCCATGGGAAGCCCATGCTTGAGTAGGCTCCTGGCAGGACTTGTGACCCCATGGGGGACCCACACTGGAGCAATCTGTTTCTGAAAGACTGCACCCATGCTGGAACAGTTTGTGAAGAACTGCGTCCCTTGGGAAGGACTTGCGTTGGAGAACCTCATGTAGGACTGTCTCCCATGGGAGAGACCCTATAGTGGAGCAGGGGAAGAGTGTGAAGGGTCCTCCCCGTGAGAAGGAAGGAGCAGAAGAGACAATATGTGATGAACTGACCACAAGTCCTGCTCCCTATTCCCCTGCACCTCTTGGAGGGAGGAGGCAAAGAATTCAGGAGCAAAGTTGAGCCAAGGAAGAAGGGATGAGTGGGAGGAAGGTGTTTTAAGATTTGCTTTTATTTTCTCCTTACCCTATTCTGATTTGATTGGTAATAAATTAAAGTCATTTCTCCATGTTGAATCTGTTTTGCCTGTGACAGTAATTGGTGAATGATGTCCCTGTCCTTACCTTCACTTGTGGGCCTTTTGCTGTATTTTCTGTCCCCTGTTCAACTGAAGAGGGGAATGACAGAGTGGCTTTGATGAGCACCTGGTATCCAGCCAGGGTCAACCCACCACAGGTTGATTAAGCTTCCATAATTGAGGAATAAAGCTTAAACTATGAAAATATCATCAGAAGCGCTACAAAAAGAAGTACGGATGAGATGAATGTACTTCTTACAGTGAAACCAGCACTTGCACTATCAGTGCTGAACTGTGAAAGGGTTCTGCACCTGACCACTACTTTCTGAACTGGAATCTTATGAGCACGCACAATTATCCCTGAATAGTTTCAGATGTCCCAGAGTACTCACATTATAACTAACTACATCTCTTAAAGAAAATAGAAGGCTACTTTTTACTTCTAGTAATGCCTGAAGTGTCATCATTTTCTGAGTCTTGTAGTTTTCCTCTTGTGGTGGTAATTTTATCAACAGTACTTCATTTATCTATACTTGTTTGTCTTTTGTACACATTGTTTATATACAATTTAAAGACTTTCTTTACCTCCTTCCTAACTTCTTATTTTGCATGCTGTCAACACAATTTGTGCTATTCTCACCTCCCTCAGTCTTCCTAACTCTAGTTATCACATTGTTTTTTCTCCTAATTTTTCCTCAGTGTTACTGGTTTTACTTACCTCTTCCATTTCCTTTACCCATTTCTTGCAACTTAACATTGTCTCTCTGTCTCTCTCCGTTCCTTTTTTTTTTTTTTTTAGTCCCTTCCTTCATGGATGTTGACAATCATGGAAATGGTCATAGCTGGAAAAAAGAATCTTTTGTACATCATGGAATAGTCATGTTTCAGATGATATTTTTGCAGATGTAACTGTAAAATAATTAGCAACTAATCTCATTAAAGTGCTTCATCCCACTGAAGAATCTTAAACAGCTGTGTCAAGGTTTAAGCTGTTTTCAGCTTTAACACAGTGGAAAACAGAACCAATCAGCCAGTAAGAATGTGTGTTTAGTAGGGACTATGAATATGGGTAGAAGAAAAAATAAGACAGTGAGCAGTAGGAGCTCATGTGTGATGGGCTTCCACCCATGACAGAGCCCCTTTATCATAGTTACTGTTTCTGCTCCTGTGTTGTCACTTCCGGTAATCTTTTGGAAGCTGGCAATGCTTCTGGCATTCTGAGAAAATACTGCTAATAAGGAAATTCTTCTTTTGTTGTCTGCAACGTTGGTTAGCTCTTCGCTGCTTTCATTATCACAGAGATGGACTTGATTTTGCTTAATGAGCAATGAGGCTGGAAGGGACGGGCATAAACACAGCTTGGGTCACATTGTGGAAGAAAGCTTGTTTGCCATAGCTAGATCACATGGTTTTCTCCCACAGATCTTCTTCTCTGATAAACATTACATCTCTGTTTATAAGGGTCTTACAAGCTTTAAAAAGAGATATTTTGGTTTTATTTATGTTCTCTTGCAGTATCTCCCCAAGAAGAGCGTCAGTCCTATTTGTTCAATTATCTTAATTACAACAATATTTTTTTACTGGTTTGACATTGATGACATACAAACTCAGAAAGGGTCAGAGCAAGCATAAGGGAAGAGCGATTTAAAGCTGACACCAGAAAAGCACCGTTTAGGTAGGAGCTGGTTGTGGAGGAGGTGGTGGTGGCTGTGTTAGTCTGAGTTTGCAGGTGCCAGGAACAGTAATACCAGGAGAGCAGCATGTGCTGCCCCTGTCCTTCCCTTCTGGATACACCACATGAACAAGAGAGAAACCATCTGGTGGGAGCTGTGCTGGGGACACCACAGGTGCCAGGGCTGTTGGTGCCTGCGGTGACTCTGCTGGCTGTTCCACCCTCTGCATCCAGCCAGCTCGAGCGCAGTGCGGAAAGCATTGAGGGAGGTTGCTGGTCTCAACTTCACTGCTGTCTGCCTGGCCTTCTTCTTCACCCAGGTGGCTGTATGAAAGTACTGACTCCTGCATGCATTCTCATGCTCCCCTGCTTACTTAAGAGATTGTACTGGTATATAAATCAGTGGTGGCTGCTTGGGCTCTTTGTACAGTAAGCTGATATTGCCCATAACTCACAATTAACAGTTCCTTTCTTGTGGTCTTATGTTATTCTCCATACTTCCTGATTATACTGTAAGTGATCCTTTCAAAACTTCTTGCTAACCCTAGTAAGACAAAGTTGATAAATCATCTAAGATATTTTTGTGTACTGGATGACATTCCATTATTTTAAATAATTTATTAGCAGAAAATTTGCAACGAAAGTGTGCCTGGCTTCTTCAAAACATTCATCTTGACAGTTTATGATCTTTTACAAAATATTTATCTTGTGTCCAAAAACAAAAATAAACCAAGTGACAGGTTTTGATATTGTGTCAGTGGGTTCATGCCACTTTTACATGTTTCTCATTAAAAAAAGATTTGATTCCCAACTGATCAAAGCTGAATAAGCTCGAATGAAATGTTAGGATGCCTTCAGTTCTGAAGACAGCATGAAAGACTTGGAGTGTGGGAGGTTACCACTGAAACTGCCTGGAAACTCAGTATGTTACAAATACAACACAACGTTACCTGTTTCGTGTTTGTCCCTGATACTTCAATGTCTCCATCCAAACTCCGTAGACCCCTTTTAAAATCTATTGTGAATGTTTATCAGTTACTCTGAACAATTTCACAGTCATTTTGTTTTTAACAAAGCAGTGTGAAAAGAGTAAGTCGTAATTTCTTTGAAAGATATTTTTTGATAATAAATTTATTTTCATGTTACACATAGATGTTCACATTCTGCAGGTTGAAAAATGGACAAGTTATCGTGCTAACCATCTCTGTATTACTCTCTCATTATAGAATCATAGAATCATTGTGGTTGGTAGACCCCCTCAAGATCACTGAGTCTAACCATAAATATATATATACACATAAATATATATATGTATAATGCACATAAATTATAGTTGTTCTCATTTTAATTAATTATTTTTTTTTTTTAACCAGAGTCTTAAACTGAGTTTTCAGTCTATAGTTTTGCTTCATTAAAATCAGGAGCTTGCTTTAGGAATCTCTCTCTGCTTTCCCCGATTTCAAAGTTCAAGGTAAAAAACAGAAGCCTATTCTTCATGTATGTCATACCTGCTGAAATATGTGTTTTAACATTGCATCCATTCCAGATCTCCTCAGTGTGTTCTCTTCAGGCTTTCTTTCCTTTCTCCTCTTTCTTTTCTCTTGCTTTGCTCACACACTGCAGGTTAGATTTTTGAGTGCACTGCTCAGCCAATGTGCCCAAGGCCTGTTCAAGGAGTGCTGCTGCTTGTCCTTTATGCCAGAGGATTTTGTGATGTGTCAGTTTGTCTAGAGTGCAAGATAAGGTAAAGCACCTTTAAAAAATAGCCTTTCAAAAAATGGGAACTGTGTTAGGTTTAACAACAGCCAAGCAGAACACAAAAAAATGTTTGCAGCTTCTGGAAACTAAGATAACTTCAGGAGTGAAATGAAATGTTGCAAATAATTCTGCTCCACATATGTTTTGGTGTATCGAGAGATTTGTTTCTTAGCAAAAACCATGTACCTTGACACACTCTTATGCCTTTCATATTTCCGTTTGTCCTCCTTTTAAATGTATACCTATATCTTTGTAACCAAAGCTCATTTTTAAACAAAATGTATTTTACTGTCATTCTCCAAAAAGTTTTACTGAATATATCCACCTGTATTTCTCCTGCACGTGACTTGTCACATGCTGCCCTCCCCCTCCCTGAGGAGAAACCACCTTCTGAGTTTTGTATTTCAGATAAACCTCATTCTTGCATGATCAGTCTCTGCCTGGTTGCTCACTGAAGCTGATCCCCACACCTGTCCATTTATAAGATTTTTCCTCAAACACTCAGTAGTAATGTTGCACAGAAAGAAATTCTAAGAGTAACACTGAAGAAGGTACACCAGCTGCCAACGAAGTGGCCCTCAAGAAATCCTGCCAATGTTAATAAACCCAGCTCTTTATAAATCTCCACTCTTCTGAGCAATTCGCAGCAGCAGACACATCCTAAAGGGGGGGCGGGGCGGAAATCAAGCTACCCAAAACCTTCATAGTCCCAGAATCTTTATCTGTTTCCGTTCCAGCTGGCTCAATATGTCTGTCTCCAGATCTCAAGATTTTCCTTCTGGGAGAATTAGTTTATTAGCCCACTTTACAGGTAGATTGTTTAAGTTCCTCAATGTGTTTCTATTCATAGCCATGATTAAGTGCCCAGAATTTTTGTTCAGATATCCACCTGTGCACTGCACAAATCAGCACAGTTTGTGGTGTGGATCGAACATCAATTGATGTGCAAGTATGAAGCCCGTGGAGCAAAACTGAGTGTTTTTGGCATCCTGCAGACTTGCAAGACCACATTCCAGTAATCACGAGAGACAGATGCTATGTGCACATAAATCATATGTGTTCAGCAAGAAAATGACTATTACATTTCAGTTTCCAAATAAATATGTCACGGAGGCACCCCAAGGCTAGTTTAAGGGACAATAGGATCCAAAACAACTTTTATTAAACCAGTGAGAAACAGGGTTTTAGCACTCCAAAAGTAACTTAAATACAGGTTCGGATATCAGTTGAGGAAAATTATTAAGGGGCAGCAACTAATAACAGGCGGTCCACAGAGTGCATGCACATGGCTTCACCCAAAACAATGCCAGAACCGTCTCTGAGTCCCGGAGGAGTACACACTTGCCTGAACACGGTGCGGGATTATTCTTAAAGAGATACACGTACTCGTAGTGAGTACGGAAAGTGTACACTCTCGATTCCGCGAGGGTAAATTTATAACACACTCGCAATCCTGCGAGTGTTAATTTACTTACATGTGCAAATGTGCATGGAATACTACATGTGTTTATGTGGAAGCACGGGAGGAAAATACACTCGTGATTGTGCGAGGAAATAATTTAAAGTACGCGTGCAAATGTGCACGGAAAGTACACGTGCTTGTATTAAGCACGGAAAGTACGCATGCAAATGTGCACGGAAAGTTACTTGTGCTTGTATTAAACATGGAAAGTTACACGTGCTTATGTGGAAGCATGGGAGGAAAATACACTCGCAATTGTGTGAGGAAATAATTTTATACGTGTTTGTATTAAGCATGGGAAGTTACACGTGCAAATATGCACGGAAAGTATAAATATATTCGCAATCCTGCGAGAAGTTTTACTCACACACGTGGCGGTAAGGCAAGTGGAGTGTCCATCCCGGGGTGGCTCTCTGCGGGAGCATCTTGCTCGCGCTCCGAGACACCCGCGACAATGGGCAAAGTCTCAACGAGAATCCCGTTTTTATACTGGCTTATCAGACCTGACTGTAGGCATTCCAGAAGCTTCTCTGCATCTCCACACTGGCTGTGAGGGGCCCCTGAAGCCTTCAAACATCCCCCACACTGACCACAGGTGCCCAGTGACTCACTGGCCCCTCGGCACTCCCTTCTCCTAATGGCCCTGGCCAGGGTGCTCTGGGGCCAAACAAAAGAAGCTGTTAGACTCAAACAGCAGAGAGAGAGGGAGATGTGCCTACTCCTTCATACTGAAGGAGGGAGGGGGAGAGAGGGGGTTTGCAGCCTGCCACAAAATATCTCCCAATATTTTTATAGTATACCTGTAGTTCCCACAGTGTTGGGTGTTTTTTCTTTTTAAGTTTTGAAGCTGTGTGTTGAGAATAAACCTTGAAATTTTATACTTTCCTTTTTGTTTCCAATAATGTCTCCATGGGAAAAGGGTAGAGTGTGATCTATTTATGCATTCAGTGCTTTGATTTTAGTTCCTTCACTTGTAAACAGTCGGTATTCATCTGAGTACAGCACCGGAAAGGGAGACGAATATTAAAAAAAGACCTTCAACTTTTTCTTCACTGTAATACTTTGAAAAGCATGTAAAAAACAAAAATAACCTTTCACATTAATTTCAAAACCTCAAGATATTTTTTGGTTTCTTGAATATTTCTTCTAACATACTGCATAATCAAAAATTACTTATGAATTTATTTTACTTTCGTTCAGTTTTTGAAAGATTACTACTTTCAGAAACCTCATATCTATCTTTTGGGTGAAGTTTGGTTCTATTGATGACAATGACAATTTTCACCTCACATTTTTTTCCTGTTGATGGTAGGCATTTTCATGTTTCTCCAGCCATGAAATGTATATTAGTACTACTTCTGACACCTGGGCAGTCAGATTCAGTGTTTTGGTTGGTAGGAAAAGGAGCTAAAAATGATGGCTTTTGTTCAGAAACCTCTCCCAGAAAGTGCAATGCCCCTTCCAATTTCTGTTGTCTTTGTAATGTAAAAGAAGTGTGGCGAAGCAACAGTTGTGGCTACCTTTCATTTATTAGCATTTGCCAGAAATAAGGATATGTGTGATTTTTGTTTCCTTTGTAGACAGACTTCTACAGTATGCCTGTGTTCATGCACCCTGTACTTCAGTTGTTAAAGGATTTGGGTAGGGCAAGGAGTCTTTTCTTCTTTTTATAATTGCCTTTCATTTTTCCATTTGAAATGAAAAAAATAAAGTTATTAAGATTGCAATATCAGGTGCTAAAAGCAGTGAGTATATCTGTTTCTCCGCTTTGGCCTTACACGTCATGAGATAGTCCAGTAGCATAATGACATAACTACATTTCACTTGGTGTTGCAGCAGTCATTGTCTAGAATGAAGTGTACTAACACATGAATTGGCATTCCCATATATTTGCAACACGATGAGTTGCAACATCACTTGTGGCTGATAAAATAAATAATGGAGCAACAAAGTTAATGGAAACAGTGAAATAAAATAGTGAACATTGGTTGCATACCCCTCTCTGGCTTAAACGTCTCCTGGGGAAAAGCAACATCTGGCTTTTTGATTCTAAGGTACATTTGAGGTAGCTTTTCTTGTGTGATATATGTATACAAAATGGGAATGTATCTTATAGACTTGTTTTATATACACCTGTTTATATTGATTTGAAATAGGACATAAAATTGACTTTATGACTGACTGAGAGTAGAATTTGTATGCTTTTTGCACAATTGTGTGGGGAATGGAGTAACTCAGATAAATACTTTCATATTTTGTATTTGAGTTTGACCTGATGCATGCGAAACCCCCTTTGTTTTGATAGTTTTACCATGGAGAAACTAAAAATGCAACTTAGTATCTCTGAAGTGAGCTAAATATTGTGGACTGGCATTTTAATTCTTCGGTGAAAAGGTGGACAGTTTTTCTCATCTGCCCTCATTTTTACTAGGTTATGGACAGTTTTTCAGTGTGAGGGCAAGGTGCTGTTTTTCTTTTTCAGGTATTTTTAGAAAATACCTGATAGCATGTGGTACTGGGAAGTAGGCAGTTTTGCATTACAGAACCAAAAAATGAATAATGAAGTTTATATATGCACTATTGCTTTATAAACAAATGATAAGAAAATGTGCTGTAGGATTTCTGGTATGTAAAGATGACTACTGCAATAAACACTATCCTGTTTAAAGTATTGGAGCAAATTGAACATGAAAAAAAGAGATCAGAACATCTAATGTGATCCAACAATAAATACTTACCTGGAAAGAAACAAGCCTGTGAACTGGAGATAGTTTGATGTACTACAAAGCTAAAGTATAACTCAAGAGTACACTAGAGTCTTTCATTGTCTATGACTATGTCAGATTGTCTGACCATGGCAAACAAGAGAGCTGAAACTGTTCTGTGTAGTCATTCATTACCACATGAACAGGGATATCTATATATCTATATATCTATATATCTATATATCTATATATCTATATATCTACATATATATATATATGTATACGTTTGTTTGTTTGTTTGTTTTTGTGTGGATGAATGAACCTGATTCAGGAGGCCTTTTCCCACAATCAAAAGTTGCTTTGCTGTTTTCTTCTTGAATATTGAGCTAACCAGTTCTGTTTGTCATGCTAGCTTAACTTCATATATTCTCTTCCTCCCTCAGCTTCCCCATCTCCCATTTACTTAGAAAAAACCCTGAGAGTGAGAGCAACTCTCAGGTTCAGTTGCTGGAGTTTAGCATGAATATTAAGGCAGGCTGCAGCTAGAAACAAAAGTAAAAAGATTGGATAGGATTGGCCAATATCTGGAGAATGAAGTGGTAAGAGATACATGGAGTGCAGAAGGATCCTGCAGTGAGGCTGAGCTGGGCTCAATGAGATGGGGAGAGCCAGGTCGGGTCTAGCAGAGTTCAGCAAGCAGAAGGACTGAACTGAGAGCTGGCATCTAAATGTGTGTCCACAGTAATGAGGGAGGAGAACTGGGGTTTTGCAACTAACTGGTCAATTTAATAGTTAATTTGTCTCAGTTCCCTTTTCTCTAAAATATTGACAGGTATCTTAAATTACCTCACACAAGTAGTAATTAGTCTCAGTTTGTTTCAGTGATGGTTCCTGAGCTATTTACTCCATGTGGTTATATTTTCAAGTCAGGTGAATTAAAAATATGGATATTTCATTTTGCTGTGGTATAATAGAAATGGCTTTGTATATATATTTAGTTTGAAGTATGCTATTTTAGGTATATTTCTATACTTAAATTCTGATAATAAAAGCTGAAAACCATTTTTTAAAAAAACTCAATGGCACTGCACAGTTATAGCAGTTTTTGCTTGTATCTTTCTGAAGTGAAAACATTGTAATAACTAAAATTATTCCAGAATTGAGTTTTATAGTGAACAACAGTCTAATATCAATTTGGAAGAGCTTTGATTTACAGTAAATTACTAAAGCTGGAACTTGACTTATTTTGGGTCAGTACATGGAGACTAGCAAGCTCCTTCAGAGATCCTCTGGAAAGTAATGTGCCAGTTCAGAAAATAGAAATCAAATATATCTATCCACCAATGGATTTCTTCAAAGACATGAATTGATTCTAATGTCAGCTCCAATTTGTTGTTAGATTTTTGAAATATTTCCCAACAGGCAGGGCTTTAGTGATTTATTTTTTGTTGTGAACTGAAGTGCTCAGTTTTTTCTGGGTAACACTTATTCACTGCTCTTGCGATTTGTTTCTTATCATTTTGAAGCACGTCCCATCTTCTGCTTTGGCTAGAAATGTTGCTCTGTGGAGTGGTGATTTTCTCTGGGAGAAAATGAGGAGAGAGGAACATAGGATGAACTTTCTGAAGTCTTGCAAATCTTTTGCATAGAGGTCTGTGTGGGCTATCTCTGGTCAGAGGAAGCTTTCCTAGAAATATGTTGGTGAGGGGCCTGGAGCACAAGTCTTTCGAGGAGCAGTTGAGGGATCTGGGGCTGTTTAGTGTGGAGAAAAGGAGGCTGAGGGGAGACCTTATCGCTGTCTACAACTACCTGAAAGGAGGTTGTAGCATGGAGGGGATTGGTCTCTTCTCCCAAGTAGTGAGTGATAGGACAAGAGGAAATGGCCTCCAGTTGTGACAGGAGAGGTTTTGATTGGATATTAGAAAAAGTCTTTACAGAAAGGGTTGTCAGGTGTTGGAACAGGTTGCCCAGGGAAGTGGTGGAGTCACCATTCCTGGAGGTGTTTAAAATGTGTTTAGATGAGGTTCTTAGGGACAGAGTTTAGCACTAGAGCTAAGTTAGGTTATGGCTGAACTCAACCATCCAGAGGGTCTTTTCCAACTGAAATGATTCTATGATTCTATAATTCTATGTTTGTGTCGATTTTACTATTTAGTCTGCAGAGGTTTCTTTCTAGAGTCACACTTGTTCTTTTTGTTTGCCTTAAACACTTAACCCACACAGAAACAAGGTGTACTTTGTGATGTACTTGTAATATTTGTATTTATAAGTATTCATATTTTTTTGACTTGCTAGGTTATTTATTTTAATAGATGATTTCTAAAATATAGCTTACCCTGTTAAAAATTGGATAAGTAGATATTTGCTTTTGCAATTTAGTATGTAGCCCTTAGCTTTTGCATCACAGCAACTGACCAAGTAAGCATCCTCAGAAATTATGTCTGAAATATTTTACCATGAGCCTGACACCAAGTCAATGACTGTATCTCAGGTAATCAAGCTAACTTATTATATTGGATAATTTGATCATAAATTTGATCAGTTCAACTCACTCAAGGATGGCTCTGATCTGTTGCTAAAACAGCTTAATCATGACAGTATATGTTGCCCTTAAGGCTCTGTTGGTCAACCACAGTTGTCAAAGGCACCATTTTTCTTAAAGCCATTGATTTCTTTATTGCAATGATATTCCACAGAAAGACAATACAATAAACTGGTCTTCTCACACTTCCATGAGATGTAATAGAAACTTCATTTCAGGAAGGAAGGAAGAAAGAATAGACTCAGTTCCTAATCTAAATGACTTTATGCTGCCTGCTGCCTGTGTTCAGTAAATCCTGAATACATTTCCAGTGAAGTAGCAAACATTTGATTTCAACAGTGTGACTGAGTAAACATTCTTATGTCCATGAATTAATTGAATAAATTTAATATCTGAGGTTTCTACGTGGGAATTAGCAGGGGGAGGGCAATTTCTTTCAGACTGAAGACTCTTATTCAGCATTGGAGTGCTTTGAGCATCCCTGTTCTACAAAATGCTATTGCCTCCTCTCCTCCCAGATCTCACTTCTGCTCTGGCACAGCCACACAGTGGAGGGGCTCATCTTCCCTGGTACGAGAAAGTGCTTCTGTTGCTTCACCTATGAATGGTATTTCACTTGCATTTTTTTTTATTTTGTGAGAAAGTTTCAAAGGGGTGAGATGGAGCCGTGACCTTCATTTTACAGAGCTTCTCTGGGTAGGAAAGGAAATGGGACCTCTGCTGCATGAAAATAAGTATTGAGGTGCTGCCTTACAGGCTGACCTATGTTTGTGCATGTTGCTTTACCTGATTCTGTCTCCAAGAGGAGGACAGACCTATGCCCCATACGACCTTCTGCTATCTTAATTTTTTCACATCCTTTGAAATAATTCTGTATATTACTATGTCTATTTGAAAGGCTTACACTTTTTTTTTTTTTTTTCCTTGCAAATAAACCTCTAAACCTGTAGAAACTGATTGCAGCTTGTATATGGTCACTGCTTTCTATCCCATTCTGCCCTCCACAACAGCAGAATTACTGAAAGATAAGATGAGACTTACTTTCAGGGTCAGCTTACTGGTTTGGCACACAGCTGTTTTGTAAGTGTGTTATACTTCAGAGGAGCATATAATTATTTGAAATTTGCATTGAGAAACACAGATGAAACAAAACCTAATGTTTCCTGCCCTTTTACGGATTATAGTACTTCTAACTCAAAAAAAAAAAAAAAGTTAGGGATGCCTTGTAATGCAGAAAGTATGAGAAGTGTTTAGGGAGATGTTTTGACTTTGACAGAATACGAGGAGTATCCATCAAGGACAAGATTACAAAGGAGCATTTACATTATTCACTGTGTAGTTGAAAGGAAATGATGCTGCGATTCAAGGGTGATGGAACATCCATGGGACCCTTGATGAAATTATTATATGAAACGAGATTTTGGCAATGCTTTCAGTTTCTAACTGGATTATATTGTGGGATTCAATGGTACATAAATAAGATCTTGTAGGAAAGCTGTAACATTCATATCTTCTCCAAAGGACAGAGATAATGATGATAAAATTACTATTACTGTAGGATGAATGTGGTTTTGGTTTATTTATTGTTGTCTATACGATAATGCAACAGGTAAGCAAGATTTTTAAGTCACACATGAAAACATTTACAGAGAGTGTTTTGTGAGGACATTTGAAGAAAACACTTTGCTCCATGATTCTGCAGGCAGTACTTTAACCAAATAATCAATGAATGTAATGAGGTTCATTTAGATATATCCTGGAGTGGAGTTGTATGATTATCAGCTATTTTGTGCCATTTATGCTCTAGCAATATTTTAAAATTCTCTGTTTCTGCTCATGAAAGATTATTTTGGATTTTGAACAGATAGGAAAGCCTTTCTGTAATTATTTCCTGACTTCCATCCTCTCTAAAGAAAAATATGTTGTTCTATGCTTCATATTTGTAGTGAAATAATTCATTTCTTTATGAAAGAAAAAATATTTTGAAGCTAATTGTACATAAAAAATGGCTTACAGACTGTCTTAAAAAGCCTTAAAACTGATTTTAAAGTTATCCCGGGGAAGTAGTATTTTTCTTATCATATTTGTTTGGAATAAGATGATAACTGATGTTTATTATTCAGTAGGACTGACAAATAACAATCAATCTATGATTTCCTTTGATACATTTTTATTATGTTCAAGGCAAGTCCAGTGGTTGTAGGTGCAATTTAATACGTAAAGAATATAAATTTGCTGCCTTGTCAGCCTAATGATGTAGAGAACTCTGAAGAAGAATGATCAATAAAGAGGTAAGTGCTTACTGATCATACCCTTTTTCAAAGGAAAATCTTACCTTTCTTAGTTGCCTCCCTACATTCTCTCACAGCAACCTTATATTCTTCCTAAGTGGCCAGCCCCTCCCTCCACGATCTGTAAACTCTTCTCTTTCACTGGAGCTTACCCAGCAGTTCCCTGTTTAACCACACAGGTCTCTTTACTCCCTTCCTTGACTTCCTACGTGTCGGGATGCTCTGATCTTGAGCTTGGTAGAAGCAGTCCCTGAATACTAACCAACTATCTTGGGCTGCTTTACCTTCAAGTACCCTTGCCCATGGGATTTCCCCTAGAAATTGTCTGAAAAGGCCAAAGTTTGCCCTGCTAAGTCCAGGGTTGCAATTCTGCTAGTTATTCTGTTCCTGCCACACGAGATCCTGAGCTTCACCATTTCATGGTCGCTGCAACCCAGGCAGCCCTCAACCTCTACTGCTTCAATCAGACCCTCCTTGTTAGTGAGGATGAGGTCCAGCAGTGCACCTCTCCTAGTCAGCTCCTCCACCATTTGCATCAGAAAGTTATCGTTAATGCACTGGAGGAACCTCCTAGACTGTGGCTGGCTGGCTGAGTAGTCCTTCCAGCAAACATCAGGGAAGTTAAAATCCCCCAAAGTGACCAGGGCCTGTGACTGTGAGGCTGCTCTCAGCTGTCTGTAGAAGGCCTCATCAACTTCCTCACCCTGATCTGGTGGCCTATAATAGACACCCACAACAATGTCACCCCTGCCAGCCTACGCCTTAATTCTCACCCACAGACTCTCAACTCGCTCCTCATCCGCCCCTGGACAGTACTCAATACATTGTAGTTGCCTTCTCACATAAAGAGCCACTCCACCATCACGCCTGGCTGGCCTGTCTTTCCTGAAAAGGACATAGCCATCCATGACCACATTCTAGTCATGTGAGCTGTCCTACCATGTCTCTGTAACTTCCATCAGATCATAATCTCCTGCCTGAACACAAGCTTCTAACTCCTCCTTAGTATGCACAGTGCAAGAAAGGAGAGGGAATTGTAACAGATGTCTGTGTGTAAGTGTCTTCCCATATTTAAGACCCTACAAAGAAAAGCTTTTTAGCAATGCAAAAATAATTAACACCTTATATTTTAACAGTTATTTCTAATAGGTATATATCTGAGATGACTAGGTTGATAATGTCCAGTTGGTTTATTGATTACAGCAATCTGTATAAGGTATGTGTTTTACCAGTCCTGTTAAGTGCTGCATCTTACCACTCCTACCGGACACCAGCTGAGAATATGGTCTTATACACTACTCACTTTGCTGAAAGGGTGAATCCATGAAAAATATTTTCAATACCCTTTTTGTTGGCTTGTCAAGATACATGCACAATATATGCAGGTTTTGCGTCAAATACAAAAACAAAAAAAATACTTGTAGACATTTTATGTTAGGCACCGTCTGGACTGTATGACATATTAGGATTGCATTAACACAGTACTTGGAATTTTACAACTGGACAATCATGGAAATTTAATTCACAATTTGAGATAAGGTGGGAAAGAAACCTTTACTCTTTCAGAAGCAACAAAATTTATTAATTATCACTTAGCTGAATTTGTTCCTGATTCAGAAATTGTACTATTTCCTACCACATGTACTTTTCTATGTACTATTAAAGGTATAAACTTGGTAACATGTTGACTTTAGGGGTTATTTATTATAGATGACTAGATCAAGACCTCTTCTCAGACCTAGCGTATGATAAAGTGTAGGTTTCTGTAACAGGGCAACTTAGAACACCTAAATTAAACTCATCTTAATAAGCCCTGAAAAATTCTCTCTGTGTCTGTTGCTTTTATAAAGAACCTTGCAGAGTATAGTGATCTTGCTTGAGCATGTAGTATGCTTAATGTCTGGTGATGTGAATACTCTTGCATATGTTTTCTGGTGACTATGAAACTAAAGTAATCCAACATAGGAGAGTATGGTTTGATACATGAAGATAAATTCAGAACTTTACTAGGCTAGAAATTGGTTTGCCTCGTTTGTAGAGGTCATTCCATAATAAACACTTATTCTTTAAAGCACACTGCAATTTCATGTATCACAACAACTCAGGGATTTTATATTAGGAAAAAGTAAATGTCATTACAACTGTTATTTGACAAGAAATTGTTTGTAAAATAGATCAACCAAAGATATATTAGAAAGCAAATAATAGCAACGTGGGTAAAACTTAGAAAATGAAGTGAAAAACACAGAACACAAAGGAGGGAAAAACAGCCTTTTTTTTTTTTTTTTTTTTTTCCTCTTTGAAATGCAATGTACTGGTACTTATAGCAAGTTTAAAAGTGTTTGGAACAAGCGTGTTTTTAATGCAAGACAAGAAGAATGGCACAAGAAACAGTGAGACATTTGGGTCAGAATAAAAGGAAGAAAGGAACCCTGTGAGAGTGGAGGGCACACTGATGTAGTTTGTTGAGTAACCAAAAGCTGGGTAACGTCATGTCAGTCGAAACACACCAGGCAGTGTTCCAATCTGTCAATCTATGAATAGGATCTCTGCAGGAATCATACAGAATAATTAAAATTTGGGAAAGATCATGTTTCAATCTGTGTCTCCTTAAACAGTGATAACTCTAATTTTGGAAGGTGCTCAACCATCCCATTTGAACACATGTTTTTTCAAGACAACAGTGCTAAACTATAAGTTAAAGAAAAAAAAACACCACAAAATAAAAAAAAAAGCCCCAAGCAATCTTTTTTTTTCCAGTTGCATAAACAGTTTTAATTTGGTTGTGCTGAATAAGTTAATGGTAATATTGCTACTACTACTACTACTACTACTACTACTGGAAGAAAAATCGAACTCTCATCTATCTACCTCTCTTGGAAATTGCTCACTCCTTAGTAATGCCAGTGATGCTTCTGGCACTACTGTGATAAGAAGTAAAATTTCCTGAAATATTTTGATGATAGAAGCTCTAGCTTCCTGGAACTCTGTTAACTCCAAAAATCTGTGGCCCGTGTTTCGCACACGGTACCTCAATGGCAGCAGAATCCCTTGTGGTGTATGGTCATGTTGATTCCTGGAGGGATACTGTCATAAACACATTGTTGAAGGATTTTCTGTGCTTCCTCTTCAGTGTTTTACCTCTGCTATGTATGGTACAGTGTCTTTAGAAACAACTGACAAATCAAAATATGGATTACTTCCTGTTAATGCATAACAGAAAATAGTTCAAACAGAGTATTTCTTAGCTCTTTGAACATATGATTGGCTTGTCAGAATCAGACTAGACTATCTAAGCAAATTCAGTCCCCTTCCCACTGGTGTGATATGGTTACTCTATTATATTGTTACTCCATCAAAGTCCATGTGTTCCAAGTCCTTTTATGTATTTCCAATGGATAACTAATCAGTTTCATGAGCTCCCACTCTATGCAAATAAGATATATAATGCACCTTCTCATACGTGCCAGCTCCCATGCAATTCTGTGAGCAAAAGGGTTCTCAAATGTTTATATGGTTGATCACATTTCCATCCAGACTGCTGTGTGGGACACCTGTCCCTTCTTTACAAGTATATTCTGGGAGAATTAAAGCAACTGACTCCTGAGGGTTGTCTTTAGTTTACGGAGTTTTTAGTAAAGTTTAGCAGCTGGAAATAAGGAAGAAAAAGCAGGGCAACATAATCTTATTTACCTGTCTGTGAATCACAAAGAGATTTAAAAGAGATTTATAGATCACAAGGACCTGACCCACCATGCAAGAAAACCTCTGATCGTTCCCAACAGTGTGTAATTGCTTTGAATGTTCTATTCTTCATACATAGGTAAAAAAGGAAAGCAGAAATGATGTGCTGATGCCCATCCAGAGATTTATTAATGCTTAGGAAGAGAAAGCTCATGCCTTTAGAGCAGTTCAAGGCCAAGACCAGTGCATCCCTGTTGGTGAAGTACTGCTGATAAGACAGACAACCCTGTGAGATGTACACAGGGTCACTCTACCTCCCCTGCTTCCACCACAACATGTGCTAGCAATAGCATCTATTTGTTACAGTTGCCAGCTAACCAGTATTTTATTGACTAGCTGAAGCTACTTCTGTGGCTGAATCTCGTTTGGGACTGGTGACTATCCCTGTCCAGGAAGGTGGACTGTTCTTACCAGGAAGCTTTGTGAAATGCTCAAAACTAAGACTTTCCTTACCAAGTGTGCCTACAGGATGCTTTTCTTTTAAGAAAATGTTCTGAGTAACTTACATGTTTTTCAGTGAGGATATTTCCATAATGTGTTTCCAAAGAAAGGACTCCTAAGAAGTTCTGTCATGCTCAGTCAGACATTGAGGAGCATACTTAGCTTTAAATGTGGAAAAGCTTCAACTGAATTACTGATATATAACTTTTTAAATTGAGATCTTAGTAGAAGATAGGTTTGTGAAAATGTTGTGCTCAGACTCAGAGCAAACCTGTACTTGCAAAATAGTTTAAAGTTATATTAAATATTAATTAAATTAATAAAATTAAATATTACATTTTTAATACTAATCAATATTAAATACTAAAGAGATTGATAATGTCTCTTATCATTTAATTAATTTTCATTTTTTTTTTCATTTAATACCCTTGAGTATTACTTAGGTAGCTAAGTGCGATTGCAGTGACTTGAAACAGTATGTTTTAAAGATACTCACTTGACTTTGTGGGTTCCCTGTGGCGGTGGTCTAAATTAGACTTTTATGTTCACCAACGTTGTAGTAAGATGTGGAAAAAGAAGATTGTTTTGCAAATATTTTTGAGATTGGTTCTGAGTGACAGAATTGATTTGGGGTGGGAGGACTCAAGAAAATGAGACTGGGAAGAGGAACATTTTCCCTTTCAGTTAATGAACCAAGTGCTAGTTGCATAAACTCCAATCAACCAACCAAGAAACAAATCTGTCTCCCAGGTTTCCATAGGGGAAGGCACATATTAGGAGCCCAAGCAGGTTTATTTCTACTTACATACTGATTTTGTGGAGTGCGATGAGTAGATAAGTTTCTACTCTATGAATTCTGATCAGTCCGTTATGGTATAGAGATCTTAACATTTATAGTTTCTTTTCCTTTTCTTTATATAGATTTATTTTGAGTTGTGTTGACCAGTTTTCAGTGTAATTTTGTACACATGGTTTGATATCCATGTTGCTCAGTGTCTTGACTAATTTTGAGTTAGAATAATGCTTTTTTTCTCCAGTTTTACAGGCTATTCAGGGTTAAATACTTCAAAGAATGTGACAGATTGAAGTCTTGTAGTTATATCTCTGCTGCACATGAAAATATGAGAATATTTTGATATTTCCTCTATTTCTGGATTGAAAAAAATGCATTTAAAGTCAGAATACTGGAAACTGACAATACAGTTCTACATATTAGGCATCTTCACTTAATGCCTTTGCTTGCCTGTCTCAGAAAAACAGAATTTGCAGCAGAAACCATAGAGGTATTTCTGCAGTGTTGACGGTATGATAAGTGTTTTTGTTCTACCCTATATTTGCTTAACAAACAAGTATTATTTTGTACATGCATTTCTGCATGTATATATGCATATATAACTATAATTTTAAACATTTAGCAAAATGCCTATTTACAAATATACTTTTATAACAAAAATATTTAAACATATTTAACCTGTATTCCAGTCACTGAAAATATACTAAATTGTACAGCAAATAGCTAATAGTATTAATTTTCCAATTATTATTCTCTTTGCATTTTTAAGAAACATTTTTCAAGTTCCTTTTTAGGTTCTTTCATGTTTTAGAATTGTAGATCAGTGCTTATGTTATATTTAGTGTTCTTTATTCTTGGTGCTCACTTTTATGTAAGAAAGCAACTGTGTCATCTTCGTTTCACTGAGTCTTACTCTTTATTAAATATTACCATTTCTGAGGAACAGCATGCTTTCCCTTCAAAGTTTGAAATACAGTCTCAGAGTCTCTTTTTAAATTCTGTTTTACACTACTTTTAACCACCTGAAGGACTGCAGGTATTTTAGATACACTCTGTATTGTATTGTACTTTATTATAATCCAAGATTAGATTCAGCAGAACCGGCTATAAGTATCTTCTGTATTTCTGATTTCATTTGCTCCCCACTGAACCACTGTAAACTTTTTTAAAAATGATTTGTTTGTTTAATTCCTTTTTTTCTGGTACCTTTTCTGACCTTTGGTGCATAGCTGCAGCCTGTAGCTTGTAGGCTTGTAGGCTTTTTGCTGAAGCCTTTTCCAGCTAACCTGTGGTAGCCTTCTCACTACAGGTTTGATGTTCTTTGACCCTGGAGGATGACTGAAGTCTGGGAAAACTTAGTTTGCCGTTTACTGGAGAAAAGTTTTCTTATTCCCTGGAATTCACTTCTACATTTGAAACACAGAACTCATGTTAAGGGAGGTGCTTCTTTGGGCTCACCTCAAGTGACCCATTCAAGTAGAGGATTTTATTCCATGTTTGTTATAAAGTGCAGAGGAAACCTGAAACCTGTAGTACAGCAATGATTGGTGGCTATAAGTCAAATTAAGAAGATAGATTGGAAGACCTTACTTGTCTATTACTAGGTCTGACTTGTCACCAGTTCCATTGCTTCAGACTAGTCTCATCCAGCTTGCATGTTGTACAGTCTTTAAAGAAAATGTGTGGTAGAATAAAGGTGCACATTAGAAGAGAAAGCACCTTAAACAGTGGTTTTATCTGGGATCGTAAGTACTAACATCCAATTCAAAATAATACTGTTACTGCTGGATGAAACACAAGTTAACATTAAAGTTGTTTGTGTCCTGGCTTGCATTCTTTTAAATCACTTTGGGTATCTATTCGCAGCCATAAAGTGAAGAATTATCATTGCCTGTTCAGAATACTTACAAGGTTTTCAATTATAACCCTGGTGGGTGTCATAGAAGACCCTGATGGGTCTTCTAAAGATAAATTGGTAGATCTAAACTTGTTTTTTTTCAGCTTTAAGTCTGCTCAGTTCATTTCCACTAGGCATGCTCAGAGCTGTAAGAGAGACATCAGTGTATGTTCTCTCCTATACTAATATTAAATAAATATTTGCAATGTCACTCCTACGTTGGTAAACTTCTTGTATGAGGTCCCTTCTGGTCTTTTGGCAGTGTTACAGCAACTATTTATCACTCTTTAGGATTTCCATTTTTATTCTACTGAGATGTATTAACTTTGTGCTCTGATATCCAGTCATTTCAAGCGTTGATAATGTTTCTAAATTTATGTGTTCTTGTTTTCTTCAAGATATCTGGACTTGAAGAAACACCAGGCTATGTGCAATGGTTACTTATCAGGTAGAGAGAGTGAAAACTTAATTGTAGTGTTCTCTATTAAATTTATATAATTCAATAATTTAAGTATTTATTTAATTTATTATTAACAAGTAAGCATTCAGTAATAAATAATGCATAATTGAACAAGACATTAAAAACAATGCAGGGTGTTACTCTCTTCTCCCAAGTAGCAAGTGATAGGACAAGGGGAAATGGCCTCAAGTTGCACCAGGGGAGGTTTAGTTTGGATATTAAGAAAAAAATCTTCACAGAAGGGGTTGTCAGACCTTGGAACAGGCTGCCCAGGGAAGTGGTGGAGTCACCATCCCTGGACGTGTTTAAAAGCTGTTTAGACAAGGTTTTTAGGGACATGGTTTAGTGCTAGAGTTAGGTTATGGTTGGACTCGATGATCCTGAGGGTCTCTTCCAACTGAAATGATACTATGATTCTATAATAAATCAAATCAAACCAATTATTCCTCATATATAATATTTATAGTTATGTAATGATTTAAATATTTATATTAAAATGATGCCTTCATTTAAGTAAGTTAGTACTTTGATTGATTTAGTAGCTTCAGTGCTTGTGGTGTATATGGTGTCTGGACTGACTATGTCATGTCCAGGTATAGTTTTATAACTAGATCTCGCTAAATATTTTCCAACACAAATGATTTTACTGAAAATGTCATTTTCAGAAGTGGGAAAATTGAAATACTATTTGAAATTTTCATTAAAATTGCTTATGCAATCCCAAAAATTTGCAAAATAAGTATTTTCTCTAAGAGAAGGGCATCACTACATGTTTTGAGTATAATAATGTATGTAAGATATGTCTTATATAAATTTGTAGATATGTTTCACAGAAATGACAAAGTATATAAGTTAAAAATGTTTCAAAATTACTTTTCTCATTTGTCTTGCTTTGTCTTTGAGATTTTTTGTTTCTTTTTAACACTAGCTCTAGTTCACAACTTGTTTTAGCCCTTGATTTAACCTTGCTGTTATGAATATTCACAAGGTGTGCAGTGTTCAGTGACATCAACAGGAGTGATATATGCATTTCATTCAATTGTTTGGATGCAGGTAGTATCTTGTGTACATTTTGTAAAGTCCCAGTAACATGGCTTTAGTGCACAGCACATGTCCGTATACACTACTGCAATGTAAATAAAAATGGATGAGAATTATGATTTTGTTTTCACTCTCATTCTTTTTTTCTTATTATTAATCATGTGAGTAAACCCCCAAATAGTCAGTCCTTCGACAATTTGGAGGTGTGTTTTCTCTAGGTAATCTGAATAAAAAATCAGAATTTACAAATAAGAAACAGAAGATTTTTTTTTTTTTTTTTTTTCTGGAAAGATAAGTGAAGCAAATCATGGGCTAGGTACTAAGAAGAAAGAGAGTTTATATTTGGGTACATCAGGAATCCAGAAATTGCACAAGTTTTAAATTGTTGCAGAAGAAATCTAGTGTAACAGACCTTGGATACTAATATTTGAGTTTCTATTGGACCTACACGAAACTCTGCATTATAAAATCTAATGCAAGGGAAGTACATTGTTATTTTAGTTAGGTAGTATCAACCATCCATTGAGGACTAATATGCAGGAGTACTTTACAGCTACTGCATTATGGTGACTGAGGATTAGTTGGTTTCATGTGTAGTGATCCAGCTAATGAGATGGAACAACATCATTGCAGAGCAAGTACTTTTAGTTATTAATCAGTTGCCTGTTACACACATTGTACTAAAATATTTCGTAGTAAAACCAGTCTTCATTAATGGTGTCACAGTGGATTGAAATGTTAGCATATTCTTTTGGGCACTGATTGAACTGAATGTTTAAGTGCTTAGCTTTAACTTCATAATTAAACCTATTTATTGTTTGCAAAACACATAAACAAGTTCCTGCTTTGCGTAGGTTTAAATCCTGTTGCGTTCCATGCATTTCATGGGGAATTTGTACTCCTGCCAATCCAGCAATAGACCAGATAGGAGGCTTTTCAGTAGTTGGTTTCAAGAGTACAAAATAATATATAGCTGTAATGGCCATTTACTTTAAAATAAGTAAATGGGATCTTACTCTTTCTCACACAGATTAATTGATCTGAAAATGAGGCACAAAGCTATGTGAGAATTTTGATCAGTAACTGTTAAAAACAAATACATTTGAAAATAAAACTGAAGCAGTGACATGTTAAATAATTACTGTAATACCAAAATTATGTAAAGAAATAATTCCAAAGATCGGTAAAACTTCGGTCAATTGAACCTACAATAGGAAATATATTTTTCCAGATATAAGCAGCCTACATAATTTTCAGATTTATGAGTTAGGTGTACACATAGCACATTGTTTTTGTAAATTGGTAATAAAAGGTTCTGTATGGAAATATACTGTCCATATTACAAATATATGAGCTAATGAATTAGATTCTCTGCTACACTCTACACTACTGTGTAAATAATCTTAATTAAGTGTTAGTGGAGGATCTGGTCAAAAAGCTTTAAGAGCAGCATAGATGGGTCTGTGATGAAGAAAAACATGTAACACAAAATGGTGCCTCATAGACACTATCTCTGTTTCAAAAATTCAGCTTTAAATAATGGTTACAATTCATATATACGGGTGAAAAACTATGCATAATTAGTATTCTGAAATCACATGCTTTTAAAGGCACTAAATCAGTGTTTCTGCACAGTCATCTGGCTAAACTAACATATCAGCAACACTCTCCTTTTTTTCCTAGATCATATAGGAAGTCTTTACATATAGCCTTTTAGCACTGTTTACTTTATGAATATGTTGTGAGGGAAAAAATCTGACTTTTAATGCAAAAAAAAAATATTCAAGACAGTTATGTTCTGGAACTAAGTAAAAAATACTAATAATACACATTTCTCAGGAGAAACAATATTAAAGAACAAAAGCATAAAGAGCTTGAAAACCACAAAAAAAATTTCTAGAATTTTTGTGATAAATAAGGAAATGTTTACTCAAACATAATTGCTAGTAAGTGATTGAATAGTGGCTTCTGTACAGCCAATGTAGACATACACTGAAGAAAGCCTGATAGATGAGCTTTGCTGTACTCCTCAGTTGATATCTGTAGGAGTAAGTGATAATTAAAAGTACTCTGCATAAATAGAAGATAGAGAAGGTGGCTTTTCACCAGATAATTTTGTCTGTCAACTGAATTTCTCAGAACTAAATGTTGATTCTATCACACAAGATATAATAAATAAGATCATCCTACTTTGCAGGAACTCATGCAAACAGCTCCTACTTCGAATAGGAAAATATTGTCTCTGATGTGTTATTTCTTTTACCAAATTATTAGTTTTATTGATATGTAATGGAACAAAAAGTGAAAACAAGTATACTAAGACATATGAAAGAACAATTTAAAAGGACTTTGTGCAGGAGAAAAAGAGTAGAGATGTTGATGGAGATTAGTTCTTATTTATCCATTTCTGAGAAGTCATCTTGACAAAAAAAAAAAATATATATATACATATGCATAAACATATTTTGAAGTGTTGTTACTTGCGTTGAATTTGCAAATATATATAAAAGTAACTACTATATATATCTACCAAGGTATTACAGCAATATTCATGAAAAATTATAGATCTTTATGTCTATAAATGTAAATGATCATCTGCTATAGAAAAATACTATTAAGAAGTGCATGCAATACAATAACCATCCAACTTTGAGAGGCTATGAAGTTTACATTGTTCCTTTCAGATATATCTGAGAACACTTGCATGCTTTGGAAGTGTTTATAGTTTGTCCCAGAACAGTTTTATAATATTTAATAAATTTGTCTTACATATAAAAATGTAAATTGTGTTCATTTCTGGGTAGTAGACTTAATACTCAATTCTATTTGATCTTTTAAAACAGTTTTTACTTTCCTGTGAATTTTTCCCTGTGTTAATTATTAGTGAATTCATTTGCTCAATTGTAAATTTCTTTAATGATTTGTTTTCAACCAGGCCTGCCTTGCACATCTCACTAATGCATGAGTTAAAAAAAAAAAAAAAAAAAATCTAAGTTGCAAATATAAGTAGCATAGAAGAACAATTTCAACTACTACCTGCCAACAGGTTCAGTTTCTGTGAATATGTTTACCAAGCTGTAATGAAGTACAGTGAGAACAATTGTGTACTCTGACTTATCATAACTTGAATACTGTTTGCAGCTGAAAATGTGTGTTTTATGTTTGTGTATGTGTGAGAAAAAGAAGGACTTGCTTTTCCTTTTGTACTCTTACAAAGCAATGGATGTTTCTGGATCAAGAAAGAAGGGTTGGTTTGGGCTTTTTTATCTAGAAAATTGCTATTTTACAGCAAGGCGGTGCTTTTCCAGATCCAGTATTTTGTTTATGAAAGTCATCAGTGCTACAGACTTGAGGTAGAGTTGTAGAACATTAAAGTTACATAGACATGGTTCAGTTTTCCCAATCTGAGTGTAATATATTTTATGGTTGGTTGTTTTAGATATATAGATATATATCTATATATGTCTGATGAAACCTGTATTTAGTATTGTAGAAACTGTATTTGCACTTATAAAAAAATCTGTACAGAGATGATTATGAATGACTTTTAAACTTGTGAATGCCTCACAGCAAGATTAGTTTTATGGCTACTTTGAAATATTAAAGGGCATTCTGAGAATAATTAGTTCTTTATGCTTATTTCTTGCATCTTTCCAACTGTACAAAATTCACTTTTCCTTGAGAATTATACACATCCTGCAGAGGCTTCTATTATGGACCACAGAGTTGAAAGGATTAATATAAAATTACCATTATAGGTTGTGCACTTCAGATGTGATTTGATGACTGTTACACTGGAAGTGATCACAGGTTCTTTAATGGCTGGCTGGAAAACAACAGTGTAGGAGCTTGGTGAGTATCTAGTTATGGCTCCTTAACTTTGCCTGGAGCCCTGATATTGCCCTTGATGAGAACTGGCAGAAGGGCATGGCTGGCTCTGAACTCCATTATAGCCCTTAGGCTGCATTGCCCCTCCCTTTCTTGTCTCCTCTGTTGCTCATCCTCCACTCTCCTTTTGTGCGTATACCAGAAGATATCCACTATTCAAGGTCCAAGATTGATGCATCAAAGGGAGTGTGGCCAGCAGGTCAAGTGAGGTGATTCTACCCTTCTACTCCATGGTGGGGGAGAACCCACCTGGAGTACTGCTTCCAGCTCTGAGGCCCCCAACATAAGAAGGACATGAACCTGTTGGAGCAAGTCCAGAGGAGGGCCACAAAAATGATTACAGGGATGGAAAACCTCTCTTTTGAAGAAAAGCTGAGAGAGTTGTGGTTCTTCAGCATGGAGAAGAAAAGGCTCTGGGGAGACCTTACAGTGACCTTTCAATACTTAAAGGGGGCCTATAAGAAAGATGGTGATGATTTTTTTTAGTAGAGTCTGCTGCAATAGAATGAGGGGTAATGGTTTTAAACTAAAAGAGGGTAGATCCAGTCTAGATATGAGGAAGACATTTTTTATGAGGAGAGTGGTGAAACACTGGAACAGGTTGCCCAAAGAGGTGGTAGATGCCTCATCCCTGGAAACATTCAAGGTCAGATTGGATGGGGCTCTGAGCAACCTGATGTAGTTGAAGATGTCCTCATTACAGGGCAGGGTTGGACTAGATGACCTTTAGAGGTCTCTTCCAACCCAAACCATTCTATTTTTATGATTCTATGATGTAGAAACTTCCATTGCTGGTCCTGTGCTTGGTGATTGCATCTCCTTGAAGATCTGTTCCCAGCACCACAAATGAAACAGAGCATGAAGGAGACAGCTGCTATAACTGATCAAAGCAATGTGGTGAAAGATACTGGTGCCAAGTAAGAGAGGCATGATGAGTTGTTCAGGAAGCTTGGACACCGTGGTAACTCCTTTAGAGCAAATGTGTTCACGTTTAGCAGCAAATTTAGAGTGTCTGCAAGTATTCATGTGTGTAACACGCATGCATTCATATTTCATATAGTCTCATCTTTATGGCTCCTAGCTATTCAGAAGAGTGGTCAACAGACTTCTGCGGAATGTAGGCCAAATTAAAATGGGCTAAGCAGTATTACAGCTTTCTTGGAGTCAGGTTTTAAGGGAGAAAATTCAACATTTTAGTTGCATGGAATATTGAAAAAAGTCTAGATTGGATGACAGCTCTGAATCTCATCTGGCCCAACTTTCTGTGGAAAGCAGAGTTTTGGACTGGTTTATCAAGGGCTCTGTCAAGCTGAGTCTTGAATATTTCTAGTGAGGGGGATTGTACCACTTTTCTGGCAACCTGTTTCTAATGTTAATTGGTCCTCACAGTGGGAATTTATTTTTTCTTATATCAAGTTGCTATTTCCATTGATATAGTTTCTACCTGTCCCTTCTTGTTGTGTCATCATACATCCTTACAACGAGTGTACCTCCA
Organism: Patagioenas fasciata; assembly: GCF_037038585.1. Lineage (NCBI taxonomy): Eukaryota > Metazoa > Chordata > Aves > Columbiformes > Columbidae > Patagioenas > Patagioenas fasciata. The sequence goes on along the minus strand of NC_092521.1, from coordinate 44,196,864 downwards.
TCTTCTCTATCAGTTACTTTTTAAGTATCAGAAGCCATCTTCTCAGTAGGCTGAACAAAACCAACTACTTCAGCCATCTTTATTATGTCATTTTCTTAAATGCTTTACTTGTCTTGGAGACTTTCCACTTTTGTTGATGACACTTGATGCGCTCTCTAATTTTTTCATAGTCTCTCTGGAATAGGGATTACCAAAGTAAAGCAAATGGAACATATTGAAAGTGTGGACTACTGAAAGCTGGGGAATCAAATGGGTTAGGATGTGGACAAGCAGGATTATTTTACAGTGTGGTATTAACTGTACAGAAAAATATGTACTTGTTCTCTGTTATTTCTTTATGTTTTGGACACAGAACCTCTTGTACTCACTCCACTCTAGGTTGCTGTTTGTTTGTTTTTGTTTTGTTTTGTTGTTGTTTGTTTGTTGCTTTCTGTTGTGGGTTTGTTTGTTTGTTTGTTTGTTTGTTTGTTTGTTTTAATCCCCCCCTCCCCCCCCCATGCTTTTTAAGGATTCATGTCAGGAACAGCTTTTCTCATAAATTTATAAAACCATTAGCAGATCCATTTCTACAGAGAATGATGGTTTTCTGTGTGAGTCATGATGTTTTACTAAACTAGCAATCATGCATAACTCAAAGAAATATGGTCCCTTGTCACCAGAATGTTTGATTCATGATGGTGATACTACCTGAACAGTCTTGAAGAACAGTGTGTTTGAAGTCTAGTCCTTTCCATTCTTCCTGGAGGACTCTGGTCTTGGAGTTCCTGATACTCATGAATCCACACTCCTTCAAACTAAACGAAATGGCTTTTGAACAGGACAGAAGGCAGTATTTACAGCCAAGTTTGCCTAATACATTGTGGAACAAGGTGAAAACATGACTAAGCAAGCTGGCAGTAAGATAAAGCAGAGTTATGCCAAGCAGGCATATGGGAATTCAAACGAGAATCTAAAAAATGAAAAAAAAAAAAAGGTTAAATGAAGACACTAATGAGTTCTGCTGAGATGGGAGTCAATAGAAGATAGGTTATTTGTGAGACTTTTGCTTCTCTGTCTAAAACTTGTATTTCTACTTTGTGGCACTCAGAGTGTACCAGCTTGCTTCGTGTGGCCTCTTTGCACAATTTGGATCGTATTATGACCTGGAAAACTACCAGAAAGTAACATACCTTTCATTCTAAGATCATTACCTGTTGTTGCTCTAGATATCTGTTCTTTGGTGATCTATTGACATTCAAGCATGTCCTTCTAATCTTTTCCTCCCTTCTGGTCTGAAACATGCGGTTCTGCATTGGGGCTGCAGTATTGTGTGTGCTCTTTTGAATCTGCAGCCAACATTTGGATGTCAATACTATTTCAATTGCTAGTGCCTTATGACCCATAGGTAAAATGCAACCAGCTCATAGTGCTTAAAAATGGGTTTCTTTTCAGAAAGAATTATTAAAAAATATTCTAAATATTTTCATTAACATTCTGCTAATGGTGACTTGTTTTCTTTAGAAATCTTAGTCTCTGTATACTGTCATCTTCTTTTTCTTGAAGTGCTCTCAATGGCTTTGTGAGCTCCACCACCCCTTTATTGTTTGTGGGTAGTCCTTGAGAAAAAACAAACAAAAACAAAAGCTCTGTCTATCAAAGACTGTGTTTGGTCTGTGTACGGTTTATTGTTCGTTGGTCATGACAGATATCAGGTGAACCTCTAATGGCTAAAAGCAAAAAAAAAAAAAAATTCACAATCCTCTTATACAAGCAGGGAAACCAACAGAAGAGAACTGAAGTAAATAAACAGCCAGAGAGCTAGAGTTTTAATTTTGAAGTCTGCTCTGCATTAGCGTAGTGTTTTGTTCTAAATGAAAAACACTATAGATATAATACACTATCTCTTGTTTCTTTGTTGCTGTTTCCTGAACCCTCTGCCCCAAATATCTAGACAGTACTCAGTTTCTTAATTGATTTGTTTTTCTCTCTTTATGATGATAAATGAAAAAGGCTGAACTACAGCAGCAATATGAAACTTCAAGTTCAGGTGATCAGCTTCTCTGGAACAGGAGGTCTGTGTTGCCTCTTCAGTGTTGGGATCTTTGCAAAGCTTGCCTTCCAGAAACACACATCTTTACACTGAGCTAATTCAACAATAAATATTTTGATATGAGTAAGAAAAATGCTGAGAATACTTTCAGGGCTACTTCTGAATCTATCATAATATAGCAGAATATTCAATCATTAAGTATCTTCCCTATTCAATATGCTTATTTATGAGTTTAGATAAGTCTGCCCACCATCAGGATGGCATGTGTGGAAAAAAACAAGCAAACACACACAAACAAACAAGCCTTGTGTCACCTTAATATAATTGGAAATTCCCCAAACACTAAGGGATATGCTGAACAGCAGCTTAGTTCTTGGAAGGGATCAGACATGAAAGCAGAGAGTAAGAATAATCCCTGGTCCTTCAGACTGGAGAAGGAGCAGTTGCTTAACTTACTTGTGCTGTGCTTTCTAGTCCAAGGAAACACTTAGTCCTGGAAAACTCGTTGTTAAGTTGGACGTACACATAAACCGATAAGCATCTCCTTGTTCCCATGTCTAAATTGTTGTACCTAGAAGTGGTAGCCGTCTCTCATACGCTGGAATACACCTCTGTGTGCTATCTTCTTCTTGTGTGTTGGGATAAGTTCCAGGTATGCATTGTGTTTTTCTTGCGTGTTTTGATTCTCTTTGAAGACTGGCACACATAACCAGAGAGGAACCTAACAGGTTTAAAGCAAGTACCAGGGTTATGTAGTACTCTGTAGAGTGCTTTTGCACCACAGTTTATGTGTACATAGTATTTGCAATCCACCAGTGTAATAAGGTTGTTGTGGAACACTCAGTGATTATGTGGGACTCCAATGAACTAGAGTACTTTGAAATTCATTCATGCTCTTGGCAAGGTCGCATGGTAGATGAAGGATGTGGATTCAGAAAGGAAAGAGGCAGTTTGTTATGTGCAGGAAAGACATAATCTGACCACATTTAGGACAAGAAGCAGTCTCACTGTCAAAAACACTAGAATAAAGTTAAGTTTAACTTCTTGAGCATTTTCTTCTCCTACTGTTGTCAGGCAAGTCAGCAGTGCTAAGATGAATGAGGTTTTCATACAGTCAGCACCGTGCTCTTGTTGAAAGCTCCCTAGGCACTTCAGTGGGTCATGCTATTCTGAACAGATATGCATATAGATCTTCTGCAGTCTGAATGAGGTACAGCAGTAACTCTTCTCTGTGCCTTTTGATTGACGTTTGGGTCTGCAGTTTCCTTTTCTTTCCACTTTCACCAAAGACTAGGTCCCACAGTGCAGCTGTGCTAGGTCTCTAAGACAAGGGTTAACATTCTAGTTCCCCAGAGATGTTCCCTTATCAAAGGCTCCATCTTTGAAAGAGATGGATAGTTGAAAACAAAGTTATTTCTATGCGGTTAAATCAGTTTGATAATTTGTCTGCGTGGCCTCTACTGTTTATTGTTATTGCAATTGCTACAAATCTTTGAGGTCACTGTTGTGCATGAAGATAAAGCAGGATCACTTTGTAACAAGCAAAACTGCCAGAAACTGACCGGAATATTTTAATTTCCATACTGTAAATATTGAGTATGATGATTTTAATCCCTTTCTATGTAGTTGTTAATTCCTGAGAACCGAAAAAAAGTTGCAATCAAAATATGTACAACTACCTTACTTGGACCTGTCTCTGATTACCTGAGCACTCTTTCTGTAGCTGTGTAAGTTTGTGTGATCTGTACATATTTCAGTGATGGATGTATTTACCATTTACTTATTTAGATTTTTGGTTTACACATGAGGTAGACCATTATTTCATAGCTTTCATGCTCAGTGATGATGACTTCACCCCATGTTGCTTTTCCAATTATTTTTCTGTGATACTTGGGCTGCACAGTAAACCATTTATATTATGAAACTTGGGAAATCAATCACCAACATTTTCAGAATTCATCTTTTCCATTTTTTGACAATCACCAGTAGTCTTGTGGATAACTATGATTGCTGTCTATGGTGTGTGGTAACGTCTTGCTGAGTATAATGCCCAGGGACTTTTTCATTTTACCTGATCTTTGTAAGAATATAAAAGAAATGAAAGGGGATGGAGATCAATTAGATATATTAAAAACCCCTGAAACCAGAGCTTGCTTTATAATGTCATTATGTTTTAAAATAATCTACAGGTGGTATCTTGAATAAAGAGATATAATTATTCAGAGACCTGCTATTTCATTGTGCTTAGTACAGCTGTATTCATATTTTTCTGTATATTTAGGAAAAAAAAAAAATGTTCCTTTTCCAGAAATATATTTTCTAAATCAAAATTTCTGGAAGTAATATGTAGTAATTCACTCTTAGACAGCCACAATCAGACACTGAAATGCATACACTGGGTAAAATAATTCAAAGTCACAGACTCTGTCTCAAAATCATTGAGTAAACTAATGAAGCTACACAACTCTCTCTTTCTGAGACCATCCTCTTTATCTGAACTCAAAGAAAGAAGAGTGAATATAAATATGTCCTAATGGAGATAGGATCAGATTCATACAAGATGAGGGAGGAGCACTGAATAAGGATGACTTGGGAATACCTATGCTATACTGAGCTATCAGTCTGTGCTGTGCTTCAGGAATCACATGCAGAGTAACTTTTGCAGTAAAGTTCTTCATCCTGCTGAACTGACATTTTATCAATTATACAGTTTTTGGAAAAAAACAAAAACAAAAAAAATCACCACCCACAAAACCTGGAAAAGTTTACAGATGGTTTCAGGGCTTATTAAATGAATATTGAAATGTAATTTACATACCTTAAAAATGAAGGAATAAATACAGTTCTTAGTAGTCATAGAGACCATAGGTCTATGTGGTACATGCCTTTACACGAGTGCATTCCTAACTAATTGCTCACTGAACATAATAGCTTATTTTGATTTTTTTTTTTTTTTTGGAGGGATGTTAGTGCCAAAGTTCCATTTAGAACAATGTTGTCTCCCTAACTGAAACTAATCATAGATATTGAAATGGAAAATGCAGCAAAATCTCTGTTAGACTATTATGACATAAAATATCCAAAGGTAAAAATACTAAATAGTAACCTTAACTTTGTAAGTTATTGACTTGAGCCCTAAGGCTTAAGGGGTTTTAAAGGGTTATAAAGATTTAGGGATCTCTGCTATTATGTCCTCTTTTTAAATAACGTGGCTATAAGTTTTGAAATCTTGGTGTTAACAAGAATGTCTCTTTAATCCCATTTTGTCACTTTTCTTTGCATTTCTTCCAATATAGCAATATTCCTTTGGTCCTGGAATGCCAGTTGTTTAGTGGTAAAAATTATTTTTATCAGCCCTGGTTCTACTATTCAGCAGCTATAGCCATGGATCCCTAATTTATACCATATTGTATTTAAAAGGCCTGACTGATTTAATGAACTATTTTCCTTTCCATGCAGTAGTGTTGTGCATAAGTAGTCTAAGGATGTTTTTGTTTACATTTTTCGAGCACGAAGCTACTTCGTCTTTCTTCTTACCTTTTGATTTTTAAGGGTATCCTAGTTTACAAGTGACCAGTGTAAAAGATATGTTGCATTTATCTTAGCAGAAAAGCAGTCTGCAAAAGTGTGTATACAATCCTATCACATAGGATAGGCATCAGGATAATATTGGTTAAAATTGGTCCATTACCTTCTCTGAGAAAGAAGAGATAAAAGCACCCATGTGTCTCGTTGTGTCTGCTTATGGTCATGCTCGCTTTGGTGCTTTCATATTTCATTAGTTGCTCTGTTTTTGTAGTTTGTTGTTTTTAACCATAAGGTGTATCAATTGTTCGGCCCACTGAGCATCTCATGAGAAAGTGTGGGACAAACTCAGTTGATTGTTACTATCACAATGTACTGAAAAAAGCAAGTTAAAGGCATTGTGGCACAGGAGAAACACAGAAGAAACAAATAGGTAAGGAGTACAAGACATTTGGATCTGCTCTTTGGCTGCCTTGTTATTCCTTTAGGCATCTTGTTAATAAATCTAGTTTTCCTTAAGCTTTATAGTGCAACTACTTTGGTAAACAACTTCAAGTCATATGAACAGATGCATTTTAAGTTGCTGAGCATGAATATTTTCAGTGGCCTTTGCATAACTTCTCTTTAAGCAAATCAGATTGTCCTATTGGGATCTAAAACAGGTATCTGTTTTTCTAGAGTTTATCTAGGGTATATATTCCACATATTTGCTGTCGTAGATCACAGCTTGGTGTTTCATGGGAAAAGGACTTGATCCTTTGTGCCATTGTTCAAATTTCTTAGCAGTCAGGTGCAGTCTTCTGCTGGGACAAGGACTTTTCTATCCCTGTTTACTTGGCAAATAACCCCTTTGTGTGTAGTTGATTTCTATTCTATTTGAGGAAAATGTATCTGCTGTTTTGTACTGTCCAAGTATTCATTTCAGAGACATAATGAAAAAAAAGCACCCCAAAACCATTCATAGTTAAGACCAGAGTTCCTGAAGTGACCTTGCCCTACCATTTTTGCTGGTAGTGGCAGCTGCTCCCTGTATCTACCATCTGCCCTTTCCTGCCATCACCTGCTTGTAATCCACTCAAGCATCATTTCATAAAAAGAAGAGCTTGTGCTAGAGGGTGCCTGCTGGAACCAGAGTTAGGTTAGTCTAGGCAGGAAACAGGGGCTGTGGAAGGGATGGAGCTTCCTATTCAGGATGGCCAGGGCAGTGTTGCTTAGACATGAAAATATGCTTAGCCAGCCCTTGTCCCTGGTCTCAAACTAAGAAGAGGAAAGTCCCCAGATTTTCCTGCCAGACCACTAAGGGGCTTGGTAATGGGAGGAGGAGCCATTTTATCAAACTTTTCCAGTTTCTTTTCTCTCTTCTAATAGCTTGGAGAGTTGGTGTTTGTGGTTTTGGTCGTTTGCTTTTTTTTTTTTTTTTTCTCTTTGCGTGTGTGTGTGTATGTGTGTTTTGTTTCTTTTCTCCTGAATCCTTTCTGTTTTCTCAACTATATCTGCCTGTAGAAAATGAAGATTCTTCATTTTATTGACAGGACCTGAATGAGGCTTACAGAATCTCCATAAGATGTGGCAAAACCTTATCTAACTACAGATCAATATGACCCCAGTAACTAATGAAATTTTGTGGAACAAAATTGTACTAAAACCTCATTATCCTTGGACTTGACGTAAGTAATTGAATATCCCTATTTGCTTTTGTGAGGGTCATACACTGCAGGTAGGAGAAACTCTCAGTCTTCTCTAGAAAGGAATACTTGTACTTTGAAATGCCCATAAAGTGGTTTAACTAGATTTATATCACCTGTACTTCCACTTCCCATTCTGTGAAATGAAAGAGAACCAGGTTGCCATTTTAAAATATAGACTTTTATGAAATGTCTTAAAAGGATACAGGCTTTTAATGAAACTTTAAAAGCTTATATATTAACCTATCTATATTTGCTATGGCTTTAAACAGTGACTGTTCTGCCTTTTCATGTTTCTTGTCTGTGTTTGTAAACATCTTGAAATTATAAGGCATTTTAGACCATCTTTAGAGTGGACCTACAGATGGCACATGGCACAGTGCTACAGGAAGATTGTTGAAGGGACATAAACATTCATTGATAAGGAAGATCTGACTATCTAGAAGTCTAGAAGGTACAAAAAAACCCCAAATCTTTTAGTTTCCATTTTCTGAAAATAAGCTTTGTTGATAGCTGCTCTCACTTGATGTAATTCAAGAATTTAGAAAAATTTTCCAGAACGGCTCAAGAGAAGTTGGTCTAGTCCCTGGGGTTTTGCAATGGCATATGCTTCTTAGATCCCAGGTAGCCTTATCAGGTGTCTTAATCCAGCAGATATTTAATCCAGGAAAGTATTTGTTGACAACTGCAGGTTTTATCTCAACTATTTTGTGATGTGTCTAGCATTATTCAAAGTCCTCCCGCAAAAGAATTGCATGACTGTGTTATCCTCTTGTACATTCTCTACTGTCAGTGAAGTTAATGCAAGCTAAAAATAGGCTGCAAAATCCATGCCAAACCTGAAGAGGACCCAAAATTTATGTCTTGGCAGAAGGATCTATCCCTTAGTTGGTCTACAAATGAAAGTAAAAATTACTAAGGTGCATCAGCCAGTGTGTTAACTTGCAGTGGACAAGGTGGCAGACTTTACAGATTAACTTCCCTCTGAATTGCTTCAAGAGCTCAATTCTGTTTCCACAGAGGAGCTATTACAAGCTAGAACATCCCTCCAGATGGCATTGTCTGAGGTTTATGAAAGATTTACTGGTATTGAAGGACATTGAAGTACTAGAGAGAGTGCAGAGGAGGGTGACAAAACTGATCAGGGGCCTAGAGCATGAGTCTTATAAGGAGTGGTTGAGGGAATTGAGGCTGTTTAGTCTGGAGAAAAGGAGGCTGAAGGGAGACTTTCTTGCTCTCTACAACTACCTGAAAGGAGGTTGTAGCATGGAGGGGGTTGGTCTCGTCTCCCAAGTAGCAAGTGGTAGGACAAGGGGAAATGGCCTCAAGTTGCAACAGGAGAGGTTTCAATTGGATATTAGGAAAAACTTCTTCACAGAAAGGATTGTCAGGTGTTGTAAGAGGCTGCCCAGGGAAGTGGTGGCGTCACCATCCCTGGACGTGTTTCAAAGGTATTTAGACGAGGTTCTTAGGGCATGGTTAATGCTAGACTTAGGTCTTGGTTGGACTTGATGATCCTGAGGGTCTCTTCCAACCTAAATAATTCTATGAAAGGTATTTCATACTAAAATAGACTTGATTTTACATTCACTGCGAGACTTTACATTTATCCTTAGACCTAAAGCGCTTCTTTACATTAATGAGTAAACATTGAAAACGTTTGGCCTCCTCTCTTTTGTCTCAAATTTTTACAATACACACACAGGCTGTTAAGGAATCCCATAAAGATTCCAGAAAAGTCCACAAGTACTTCTTGAGATGTTTGCAACTTGCTGGCATCCTCAGTGAGAATCTACAGCTGATCATGCTTTTTTTTTTTTTTTGCTTGATATTATGATATGTCAGTGAGTCCTGTGGGTGGATCGTAAGGGAGCATTACTCCCATGTGTTTTGTTGTTCATAGGCCCCTTCAGAGGACACTCACCTCAACTGAGTCATTCCACATAAACATGGCCAGCAGAAAATACTACACTGGTCTATATTAAGGGCAGATGTTGGAAGACTCTTAAATATAGCTAGTACATGATAAGTAGCTGTCGAGGTAGAACAGCAGTAGCAGCCTGCATGTTGTTTAATAAATACCTTCTTCCTCTTTCTTTCATGGTTGCATAGATCTAGACAGTTTATCTTGGGAAAAGAATAATTTCATAGTATTTTTCCTCATTTTGACTCCCGTTGAATATAAAGACATTTCAGGCTAATTTATTCCCTTTTCAGTTTGTATTTTCTGCATCGTATTATTTGTTAGGCAGACATGTTTTCCATAAGAAGTTGTGATTTTTGTTATCTCATTTCTCTTAGTTTAAAATTACTATTTCTACAATGGAAAACTTTTTCTAGTCTCATTTGCCTTATTTTTTTTCACTTTTCCCTTATTAAATGTACCAGGACAGGCCAAAATTTTTAGGTGCCTCAAATATATTCTCAGATACCTGAGAGCCATCTAGCTTATTCATCGCAGAAGTAGGTTAATCTGACTGCTGACCTCCTGGGAGATCCTCACACCCATGATGTAGGTCACAACATCATGCTGACTTTCATTTTCTCCCATTGTGTAAAACATCTCCCCAGTCTGGTGCTTATGGTCTGCTAAGGATGCCCTTTTTATGTGTTCCTAGTTGGAAGGACATCCCTTGGTGGGGAGGGGATGTAATGCAAAGCAGAGCAGAAGGACCTGCTGCCTCATGTGAGCTTGAGCAGTGAGTGTATCCAGTGATCCATAGCTTGCATACTTGCTCACTTTATTTCTTTAAAAGTTTTCCTGCTTAAAATAAGTTCTAAAGAAGTTTCCTCCATGTTCTCAGGAGGCTTATTAAAACCCAGGCTGTGTCACTGGTGTGGAAGCTGTATTTGAAGCAAAGGTAGGTCAAATTTGGCTTGAGTCTGTTCCTGATACGTGGCATACTTAGAACAGACAGACATGAAACTGAGGTTCAGTTGTCTATTGAGAAGGTATGTCACAGAAGATGCTTCTTGAAAGGCGGAGATAAAGCAAAATTGCCATATCTCAATAAACACAGGATCAGCTTAATCTGCTAAATACAATACAAATTCTGTATTCATAGAAATCTAGTCAACAGTCTTGTATTGACTCTTGCTACCTAGCAGACATAAAACATGAAATTCTCATACTTGTATAAAGCTTCTTTCAAAGAACTTGTGGAATCCATCTAGGGGTATATGTTGACAGTTTAAGTACTTACAAACAGAATTCTTGCTTTAGCTACCTCACTTTATTTCATCTTCCATGTGTGCCTGAAGATTTTTATAGCTACTGTCTAAATTATTTTCAACTTGCATTTCATAATTTTCAGATGCATTCTTTCTTCTTTTGCTCTATTGGATTTATATAGTATGTCAAAAGCACAGTATTGATAAGCAATAAAGAAAGACTGAAGAAAAGATAGGTTGGAAGGGACCTTAAAGATCCATCTAGTTCCAACCCCTTTGCCATAGGGCCTTGTCTGTTTTTTCCAAGCAATGCAGTAAATCTGGATTATGGTAGTTAAAGTTGTGATGCAAACCATCAATTAGTATACAAATTTTCAACTTAAACCCCATTTTTGCTCTAGAAATATTAATCCTATTTCTGGGATTTTGCTTCTGCCTCTGGCCTTAGATAAAGGTGACACAGAGCTAGTAAAAAGCAGGCTGTGCACCACCTGTTGGGTTGGCCTTACCTCTATGAACTGGTGAGCCTCTCAGAGTACAAGATTATGAAAATGTATCTTAAAGACTCACATTATGGGTGTCAAGATGCAAGATACTTTTCAGTACCTCAGGTCAATTTTCTCTTGGCTTCTTTTTAAGTTTTAGCAAGCCTTATTTAATGCAGTTATGCTGCCAGTTCCATAACTGTTTAATATTTCAATTTATATCAGTATGTCAAAATAGAATTTATCCTTTCATTATTCAGCACTCATAGATGTGATGACATGCTTTATTTCCATAAGAAGGGAAAACAGTGTGCTGAAACTGTCTTTTTGGTGGTGACAGAAATGTACAAGTCTTATTGCATCAGTGAATAATGTTTTTATCTATGCTTTAAACTGTACAATAGTTCTTGAAATTCTTTTTGTGTGCCAACAGTTTTGTTTCACAGTCCGTTTTGTTTTCGTTTCAGGTAGATAATTTTTTGTTTGGTGATAAAACTGTTTTATGTTACCAGTCATTCCACACCAATTTTGGATTCCAAAGATAAAATGCTCCACGATTTCTCAGCTGAAAATACTAAACAATGATGGGCTGTCCCAAGATTATTTACATAGTGGGAAGTTCTTCTGATATTAAGCTTCTGTTTCATCACCTTTTGTTCTCTGTGTTTTTCAGAACTGTGTTTCAAAGTACAGCTTCAGGATTATTTTTCTGTTCAAGGACTCCACCTTCGCAGGGATTGTTCACATGCAGTCTTCTTAGAAAAGTGATGGACTTTCAGTGTTCAAATCCTTTGTAATAAAGGAGTGTTGCTGGATGCGAATGACTACACTTCTGCTTTTAATAGCTTTTATAGTTAGGACATTAAACATTTTATCTGTATTACAGATTATGTTAGGTGGAGCAAAGTCATTAATTCCTTATATGCTTATAGAAGATAACAAATAATTACTAAATATTATTATTATTGTATAATAGATACTAATATAAAGAAATATTTAAAATATTTTAGAGTAGGTATTCTATGCAGAGAAATGCTGGTTCAGCTGTTAACAAGAGTTTGTTTTTTATTGCATTTCAAGGATGAAATACCCCTTGCTAAATATTTGTGCAATTTCTTAAACAAGTATTTTCTCCATTGTGTAGTTCCTGGCAACCAACAAGAGAAATTATGGATGAAGAGAAAATATATTGTTATCTGTTTGGTTAAACAAAAGTTCTGCTTAGCTGTTTTACTCAGGGCATCTGGCATACTAATACATCTGCTTACATGATGTAGATCATGTATGTAAAGTCTGTCTCATAAGATGTATGATAGAGGGAGAAAAAGGGAGAGAGGGCAGAAATGCAGATTCTAAAGGTACATGCTGAGGTCCCATGAATAGGGTAGAGACAGTCTGATAGGGTTTATACAATCCAGATCAATGAATTTGTTGTTTGCTTAGAAACTTTCCATGATAAAATATGAGCAAAACTTTTTTTTTTTTTTTTTTTTATAGTTCCCAATATGCATGTAATGATATCTTTGAACGAGTCTTCTTAGCCAGATCAATAGTACTTTTGTATACTAATTGTTCATATCTATAAAATGTCTTGGCATCATTTGGCAGTGTATAAATAATAGCTATAGAAATCTATGTATTTAAGAAAAGTTTCATTTTAATGAATTTATCTTTTTTTTTTTTTTTTAAATAATGTCAGCCATATCAAAATGCAACCATTAATTATTACATTTCTGGCAAGATTCCTTGATGGCCATTTGTTACACAAAGTTATCATTTTATGTAACATTTCTTTTTGTTTGAACTGATATTTTTGTCAAAAGGTGATGATAACCCATTGTTGTGTCTCCTTCAATTAGAAGTTTGCCTGGGATTTGAAGCTCCAGTATCTGCAATGCTTGAGATAAGCTACCTGAATCATCAGAATGTGATCCAGGATCTATGACAAAGTAGACTCTTTTGAACCACCCTTCATTCTTGTTGGCTTTAGTGAAAATTGGGGGCAAGTTACAGCTTTTTTGCTAGTCTGAAATGGGAATAGAAAATTCAGATATGAAATAAAAACATCTTTGAATGGATTAATTTATGTTATGTAATTGGTACTTCAAGGAAGAATGTCTATAGGTACTTAAGTGTCCACAGGCCAGTGTAAAGAAGAGTCTCTGTTTGAAGAATAGAGAATTAATACCAGGAATTTCCCCATTAAATACATTTTATTTTTTTTTTATACCACCATATCCATGTGACATAGTGATGCTATTTTCAGACATATTAAGAACTATAAGGATCATTATTGGTCATTTGTTTTACCTCAGTCTGAGAGAGAATGGCATTTTAACCCTAATTCCTGCATCAAACAAGTAACAGCAGACCAGTAAGGAGTGTTTATTTTGGAAAGACATCAAATATCGCTTCCAAGACTTAGACTGAAGACTGTATTGCACTCTTGATAACATAATAGCTACTTTCACAGTTCAACATATACAGCGTCTTTTTTGTTTGAATTTGTTTGACTTCAGTGTCCAGGCATTGGATCTTATAACTTTATTGTTTATCAGATAATGATTTACATTTAGTAAGTAAATTAATCTTCGTTGCAGAGTTACTGAAAGCATCTTATCTGCCTTCAGATGACTCAGTAATGTGTTATGAAGGGGAGATAAAGATTGTTATCCACAAATCACAATTCCGTTGCACGTTGTAACCTTAAAATATGCAATCATGTCGTGTGACTGCTGTTCAGGAACAGCTGTTTGCGACCAATTCAATTTCTTTAAGTGAGCTAGATTAGAGAAACAGCTGGCTACCACATTATTAGAGATTAAGTCTTAAAGACACTGCAATTAAAATAATTATGTTGGTGTTTTGTTTTTTTTTTTTTTTCCTGGTTATAGAAATGCTGCTGGGACTCTGGAGATTAGTGTTGTCCACAGTGACTCTATATTCAGAAATGACTAACTTTTTTAAATGGACAAAGAAAAATATGTGACTCCAGTTTAGCTTTTATAATAGAGTCATTACTTTAAATATTTTTTTCTTCTTTGTTTGCCATTCCAATGAGGAGTCTTCCCACCCCTGGGTGAACCTTTGAAAGTCTGTGCTGGGGGCAGGTGTAGCACTAATGAGAACTGCTCTTCAGGAAGTTTTGACTCCTCCCTGGTGCCACTAAAATGAGTGGAATGCAGTACAGAATTTGGATGGTATCAAGAGGTTAGTGTTATCATTGCTATCACATTGATTTTAGTTGATGGCAGACCTTGGGCACTTTCATTAAGATGACTGTATCATGCACAAACTTATCTTTAATCTTACATAATCATGCAGCCACCATCCTCTTTTGTGCTACTCCTAGGGGTTGAGTCATCCCCCAAAAATAACCCTGAAGAAATCATGTATCTTGCATCCTCATTATTTTTTGGGACAGCTGTGTTGCTTGCTTTTCCAGTTTAACTAAAAATGTTAGGTACACCCCTCTCAATATGAAGAGAGGCTGCTTTCTGTTCAGGGCCAGGCTATTTTCATTTCCCCTTGAAGTCATGTATTCAGTGCTATCTCTTGTTTTATTTTTGGTACAACCCAAGCCAGTCCAGAGTGTGCTTTCGAGAGAGAAGGTGCAGGAAGAATGTTTTCTTTCTGGTTCCAGATCATGAATAAATGGTTTGAATTGTTCCCTGGAGAGCAAAGCAGCGTGGACTGCCAGTGCGTTTTAAGTTGCCCGCAGAACCTCAGGAATGAGACCAGATGGGCTGGGAACCTGCCCAAGTCCTGGCTCCTCTGCGCTGGCTGCTGAGGAGTGTGCTTTAGGTTGGTCCCTAAAGCAAACCAGCATTCAAGTCTATTTCTATGAGGCTAATTAGGCCCTTGGGTCCTAGTGACCATGCTTAATGCTTTCTGGAACAATAAGAGAGGGAAATTATCCATAGACATGAAAACTGCCACTTCTGTAGGTTGATAGGAGAGGCTGGTTCTGAATTCAGTGTAGCAGGTCCTCTTCAGTCACAAATGATGCTGAAAAGTGCTAAAATGACTTGGTTTCCCATCATTTTGAATTCTGGTGTAGGGGTCTTATTAGCTAGTCTGGAGGGGAAACAAACAAACAAAAATAATAACAAGGACAAAAAAAATAATCTTGCCTGTAGAAAAGAAGGTGAAGGCATTCTGAACAACCATCATATGACTTTTCAGATGCAATATATCAGCCTTCATCATGGCTGTGTTACCAGAAATGCTTCAACAGAGCTTCAGCTTGACTGTTTAGAGTATTTGTTTGTACCGTGAGCCATAGCAGAAATACGTGATCAATATTTAGCTAGTGCAGCTGTAATTCCTCATCTGATGAAAGTAAAATGACAGACAGTGAAATCTATTTTACTACCTTAAACTATTTTTCTTTGCCATGTTAAAAATCAGTCTTCTCCCAAGGCACTTCTCGAAGTGTTCTCTGACATGACTTCTGGTTGCATTTGAGTTATCAATCTGCTTTTGTTAAGATGGTGATGTTGGCATGTGCAGTGATGAAAATGCAGACAGCAGTGAGAAATGTACCTTCCCCAGAACAGTGCCATGGACACTGATGGTGGAATGGAGATTCATATTGTGTAGTCTGGCTACTCATGTCTCAGTGCCCAGGTGTTTCATTCCAACAGAAAATAAACTTTTGAAGATGGTGTATGCAGAACAGAGAAAATGACAACTTAAATAGCTGAGACACGAAGTCAAATGGTAGAATAGCCAAAATTTCAGAAATTACAATCAAAAAGACTAGAGGCAGTATTTAATGATGGAGGCAAAGCACATGGAATATAAATGCATGTTCCAAGAGTCGCAACTAAGATATATGTGGTACAGTGTCACAGCTACTCTGCTGCTGTTTCTGCAGATAGGGAACAGTTTTGCTTCTATTAGGCCTAAATGAGGGAAGTGCCTAAGACTGTATGGTGAAAACTGTGGATATGTTCTGTAATTATCCAAGGATACTCATGTTTAATAATTATTGCAATAAACTGGAAAATATTTGGAGTGCTCCTGTGCAAGAAGCCACATAACATATGGCAGTCATCACCAAAGCACATTTGAATGACTGTAGGAGGACTGTGAACGACACATTTGGTGTCCTTCTAGGATATTATATTTTTATACATAAATTTTTTTTTTTTTTTTTTTAAATAGAATCGTAGAATGATACAATGTCCTGAGTTGGAAGGGACCCACAAGGATCATTGAGTCGAACTCCTGTTCCTGCATATGAGAACCCCACACTTCATACCGTGTGTTTGAGGGCATTGTCCAGTCTCTTCTTGAACACTGCCAGGCTTGGAGCTGTGACTGCCTCCCTGGGGAGCCTGTTCCAGTACTCCACCACCCTCTGAGTGAAGAATCTTTTCCTAATATCCAACCTAAACCTCCCCTGGCACATCTTCCTGACATTCCCTCAGGTTCTGTCATTGGTTACTAAAAAGAAGAGTTCAGCGTATACCCTTCCTCCTCCCCTTGTGAGGAAGCTGTAGATTGGATGTCTCCTCTTAGTCTCCTCTTCTCCAGGCTGAATTATGAGACTTGAAGCCCAAATATCAAATGTGGAGTGAGCAGTGAAATGTCTTAGAGGGAGAAGGGTACAGGCACATCATTTGCCCTGAGATGTTCAAAGGTTTCTTGGTAGCACCAACATGGATAAACTGAAGTATAGCACATCTGTGCTGTACGGTGCATTCATAATTGAGAAATCTTGTGATAACTGCAGCTCTCAACTGATATATCAGCATGTTACAGCACACAAAAAAAAAAAAAAATTAACCTGAACATGGAATTACCCTGCTATGGCCAAGGACACCATAAGTTGGTTGTGTGTCTTTTCCATTGTACTACACTATGTGGTAGCATAGAGAAGCATTCTGGTGAATAAATCACTTGTAAGAAATAAGTGCTTTCTGTAAGAAAATTAGACATACTGGGATCCTCAAAAGAGCACAGGTATCCATCTAATAAACTAGATAGGTATTTATTACTTCAATATTACTGCATTTATTGCATTGAGATGTTTGGTTACCGATACGTTTGTTTTTTTTTTAAAGCTAATAAGTGTACAATATTTACCTGAATGCAGAAGTGACTTTTAGTATTAACAGCTAATTGGCAACACTGTCAAAAGATTGATATTAAATATAATGGGTCTTTATGACTTCTCTCTCTTTCCACCAATCTACCTCCTTCTCCAATGCTCCCCGTAGATTTACAGTCATATGTCAGCTGCTATTTACTCATCTCACCCACTCACCCTCCTCTGTAATCCTACTTCAAATCCTGACCTGCTGTGGTTTCATTCCCTCTCCAGGCAGGTGCTTGGCTCCTGTGAAGATGGTGTGTGTCCTCAACAGCCTGCTGGCCCTGGTGGGGACCTAAGCAGTGGGGTCTCATCTCTGTGAGCAGCACCTCTTGTCTGTTTCTGAATAAAACAAAGCTCAGATACGAACCTGAGCATGTTTTTAGGCCAAAAAAAATCTTATGACAAAAAATTCCATTTGTCTTATACGTAGATATTTTTAAAAAGAGATTATGTCACTGCTGTTAAACTCAGCCTATTTCTGCAGGGAACATAGACATGTGGGTCTGAAGAAAGGCTCTTTTTGATTATTTCGTAGTCTTTTGTGATACATGGAGGACTCAGTTTCAAAACGGGAATCATATCATCTCATCAAAAGAAAAAAACCAAATAAACATTAACTGAAGCACATGAGAGCAGCACTGCAGTTAACATAAAAATGTGGCTATGTCCTCTCTTGTTTGATTCAGCTGGTTGCAGACTTCTAGTCTATAGTCACTCTCATTTGTATTATATTAGTCACTTTGGAAGTACACCCTATATATATTATGCTCCTTTTAAACAGAAGCCTTTTCTCCACCATGTAAGACTTGAATTCTCTTTTTCTGCAAATACTGACAAGACAGGAAGTAGTTCATACTCAGGTAAGCTATTTTGCTGTAGATGTATGTCTTTATCTTTGACTTCATGGTATTCTTGCAAACCAGAAAAATTGTTCTCAAGTATGTTTTTGTTAAAGTAAGAACTGTTCCTGCAATGACCTGTTGTTTTCAGCAAGCCTCAGTGAAAAAGGTTGTGAGTGCCTTATGTTGAGAAAGTCTTCTTTCAAATGAACATGTTAATCACTTGATACTGCAAGATGTGATGCTATTAATTTTTTTTGGCAGAACCCTCATTAGATGGTTCTGGGGTTAAAAGGGTTTTTCTGCTTTAATACTTTTAAGGTTTTTCTCATCTCAGACGGAATGTCAGACGTGATTTTTTTTTTTTTTTTTTAATTTTTTTTCTGAAGTGGTTGAGAAATGATCAGATTAGATTAAAAAAAATCATTTTGGTTTCAAACTTTATTTTTTAACTGTTGTATAAACTGAAATAGATAAATCAAACTGTTTAAAATTAACCTTTTTTGTTTAACTGCTTAAACAGAACATTTTAACAAAACTGTTCCGCTTCCCTTGAAGTCTAAAGATGGATTGTAAAAGACAAAAAAGGATTCTCAGGAAGAGTTTTCATCTAGACTGTCTGATTTTTAAGTTAGAGTGGTTTATGCAGAAAATTTCTGGTAGTGTGATACTAAGCAAGGCATAAGTAACTCTAGGTTACCAAGTTTGGCAATATGACTCATTATGTGTGGCAGTGATTTCAGAGAAGTCTTCTCAAGATGTGTCTCTGGAACTGTAGCACAAGCTGTGTAATTACTGACTTCTTGCTTAGGAATAATGCTTAGGATAGTGGGCAAGGAAAAAAAGGATAGTTGAACTCTCAGTTATAGTGCAGCTAAAAACCTTGTTTAAATTCCATGTTCTAAGTTTACTTTTTACAACTGAGGGAGAATAGGGTCAAGAAAAACAAATGAATAAATGAATAAAATCAAAACACTTAAAAAAAATAGACTTGTAGTAACTATCACTCAACTGTCTCTGAAACACTGATGATAATTTAACAACATGAACACAAAAGTATATTCTATCAAAATCTTTCTACTGTAGCATTTAGTAACTATAGTAATAATCAGTGTATAAATTCCCTCATCATCATAATACACTGTATTGGCAGATCCTTGAGCTTAGATCTCAACAACTGTTGTTCAAATGCACTGAAGATAAGCAGGGAGCTGGTGAAGGTCAGTTATTCTATAGCTAATAAAACTGCCAAGTCACCAAGTTTTGCAGTATGACTCATGATATATGGCAATGATTTTAGAAGAGTCTTTTCACCCTCCTCAAGACGTGTCTCTGGAACCATAGCACAAGCCATGTAGGTACAAAAGCAGCATATGTCCAAGAGGGAGGCAGCAAGTTGCTATAGTGAATGTAAATGTTGAACTGGTGTTCGTTTATCACTAAACTGCTTTGATGTTTTTATTCACTATGCAAGTTCTAAATGTCTTTCCATAAACAATTCCAACTGGGTTGTTGTTCGTCTTCTTATTAAATTAAATTTTAAGAACTATCCATTCTGTGTTTTTTGACCATTTTTTTTTGTGTCAGGATGAATTATTGGTGTAGTTTTTTCACTAGACTAGGCTGTGTGATTTCCAGCGTAGTTAATGATGCAGATCTTTAGTGCTGGTAGAAGAGAACATGGAACAGCTGTCAGCACAAAGCTGGATCTGTGCTCCCTGGTTCCTGGCAACACCAGAAGAACAAAACTGCTGAACTTGTGCCTGTTACTTGTGACCTGGAGGAGGTTAAAAGTGCTATCAGTTATTGTGCTAGTAGCAGGGAACCAGGGTGATAAAGGAGTTGTCTTAGAAATTCCAAGGGATGACATTTTTAGCTTTGATTTTCACACTCAAATTTTAATTTCTGAATTAGGTTTTGGTTTTGATTTGGCCTTTGAAACAACCTCTCCATTTCACTGTACAGAGGAGATATAGCTGTAGGTTTTTCATATCCTGTAAGCACGTTTTGCCTTGAATTGTGGGTAACCTGATGTGTACTGCTTTCAAGGTTTTCTGAAATCTTCACAAACAAAAGGAAGAAAAATATCTTGACTAAAGACTGGTGCCTGCACATGCTGCCTTCTTATCTTTTCATTGTGTTTGTGTCTCTATGACTACTGATGTGTTTTATGTAAAAAAATTCTGAAAATTCCTAACTATTGGACTAAGATAAGAGTAAGACGGGACCTTTTTTTTTCATAGTTTTCTAGATCTAGTCGTTCATGTCTGCTGCTTTGCTAACATGAAGGGTTAGAGTTTAGGAGAAGAGAGTACTAGAGCAAGAGAAACAGGAATACCACTTCAGCTCCAAAATGTCTGGTGTGTCTCAGCTTTGGTTGGTCTCATAGCCTCATATCCATCTGCATGGAAATTGCTAACCATTCAAAGTAAGCACAAATACAGGTTCTGTTCTTTAGTGTCTTTCATTAAGTCTCTCCTCTTTTCTCAGAGGTGCTGTTTTGGGGTGAGATTTTTGGTATTGTGTGGTGGTGAATATTCTTGTTTGTCTGTTTTTGCTTTGTGTGGTTTTTTGTTTTGTTTTGTTTTTATCTTTAACCTTTTTTGTTTGTTCTCTGTTTCAAGAGCAAATCTAAATAATTTCATCTTGAGGTGCTTGTCTGACAGGGCATTCATGTCCCACTTTTTACTGGGCTGTCTTAAAATCTTAGCCCCAAAGAATCCAAATATTAACTACAGTTAGACTTACTTTGTTTTGTTCTGGTGTGCTCCTGAAGGCTTTCTGGCTTGGAGGCATTTGTCAGGTTAAATATAGGAAGAGTGTTTGTTTTTCAGGCATCGTGTTGCACTACTTCTGAAGACACTATATGGATGTTTTTGTTTGTCAGTTTTGCAACTGCTTTTGAAGTCTCTCCTTGTTGGCCTTGAGCAGCTACAGTGGTGGGATGTGATGAACCGCATTAAGATAAAATAATATTGGAGAGGCAGAATACCAGAAGAAAGAATGAACTTAAAGAAAAATCTCGATGTCTTTTAGGATGATGTTTATCTATTAAAATTATACCCCAATTTTGTCACTTAAAACTGGTTGAATGTGCTGGCCACAAAAACTTCCATAAACTTCCAAGCCTAGTGAAATCATCCGAGTGTGCTAGCTTAAAGAACCTGATTAAGAAAATGAATGACCATCTGTGAGGGTCAAAGAGATTTTTGATGCAGATATTCTTTTTTTCACTGCCTTTCACTGTTGTCTCTGATGTAGTTCAAGGGAAATATACAGATGACAAAGAAGTTTTACTCTTCAGTGAATATTGCTGGGCTCTCTTCAGTCTTCTGGGAAAGTGGAAATCTCTGCTTTTAGGAGAAGGATATTTGATGCTGTGAATACAAGTGGGAGTCTTCAACATTACTAATGGGACTCTTTTGTGAATTACACATGTTTTATATAGGTAACCTAGACATGACCTAAATCACATATCCTTAAGGCTGGAACTTGACATAGATTCTCAGATGAATGTACACATATCTGCATGAAATGAGTGAAAGAGAAAGACTGTACTAGGGTGGAGAAATACTACTGTGGAAGCAGAGGTGTTAGAATGGCTAAACTCACCTCAGCACCTTACGTCCTTCAGGGTCTTAATAAATACAGCCACAAAAGAGAAGTAACAAAAATCTTAATACTATAGGTGGCACTGTATAGGTGAAATCTGGAAATAATTCTCAATTTAGCCTCAATTAAATAGTGAAAACTTCTGTATTAATCCAAAGCATCAAAATATTCTGAGTTAGCCAGCCTCTGCTGAAGATCTCACTATGGCAATCTGTCTCACAAGCGTTTTGTTTTCTCTTAATCCCACAGAAGCTGAAAATGAGATGAGAACAGCTGTTATTTTGTATTTAAGCTCTTCATTTGTAGTCCCTAAGTGCAAAGGAAGATATGAATTTAAAAAAGGAAGAGATTGAGACTTCCCAGGAGATTTGTTTGAGCTTTGGGATTTGCTGATTCATAGATGCAAACATAGTTGAAACTGTCAGCTGTGTCAACTCATATTTTTAGTATCTATTATGAGCCTCTTAAATTAACATTTTACATTTTTCACATGAACAACTTTGTACATAAACATATCTGCCCATATTTATAGCCTAATTCTTTGTAGTGCTATTTGAGTCTTCCAGTCCAGAATAAAATACTTGGATTTTCTTTTCTCCTCTGTTGAATGGTTATTTTCCTGATATTCTGTAATTAGATGAGTCCATGGCCTTTTTTTCTAGAGGAACTTGTGTGCGGAATCTGTCAGTCCACTTTATTCATAGATTTTATCCTTATTTTTTAATCACAATGTTTTCTTTGTCTCACTGTTTCCCAGTTCCTTTCAAAGCAAAGAGACCAAAGTCTTTTTGAGTCCTGAACAATGTTCTTTCCATTTTTCAAACGTGCTTTACTTTGGAAACTCTAGAAGTATGGGTGAAACTTGTATCAAGGTCATCATAAGTACAACTTTCGCATTTCTCATATTCCTTATGAATCACTTCTTGGAATAGTTTTGCCATAATGACATATTAATTTTTGGTAGCAAGTTCAGGGTTTGTGGAAGTTTATTTTTCTAGTCCAGCAGGAAACCAACTCTGTTCTGATCTTTTCAGTGTTAGAGAAAGGTAGAATTGATAAAAAATCAGCATTAGAATATTCCAATTCTGTCAAAATGTTGAAAATTTAAAATATTATTTCATTTGGTTTTGAGCAATTGTTTTATGTCATGAATTTCTGTTATGCCCACAATTCCTCCTTGAATGTTTTCATTGTAATTAGCTTGTGTTTCTAGCCAGCCCTGAAAAAATAAATGAATCAGATGAGTGTGCCTGTGCTGATGAGTCAAGATTGCTGTCTGGAATGCAGGCCCAAGAGAGCAAGGAGGATAGTGATGATTTCAAAATGGCTGTTAATGTTAGAGAATGAGCAAAACTCACAGCTCCTTTCACCTAAATCAAGGAAGAACTGTCAGATAGTAATGCATTTTTGGTTTTATGTGACTCGGACAGAATGTACTTGAACATGTTTGTGGCAGTGTGCTCTTTATGCCTCCACTATTTGTTTTATGATATTTCATTCTTACAGACAAGTGAAAATTGAAACAAAAAGCATTACATTTTGCTACAAATGATTGATTCCTTGGTCTTGACAACCCAGAAGTGATTGTTTGTCAAATTCAGTGACTCAAAGTGCAAAAGTAGCTGAATTTGCAAGGTACATTTAAATATAGCTACCATTTTGTATGGAGCTCAAGTCACTTCAGATGATGCCTTTACTTTTGGCATTGAGTGCAAAATTCTGGTAAATTCTATATTTGCAGTGTAACCTGATGAAAAATCAATAAATGAATATATACACATGACCATATGCACATGAGTTAAAATAATTGTCAGTTTCAGTTACCTACGTTAACGATGACATGTAAGCTGCATATCAGGGTTTTCTTTAATAAGCAAGTAAGAATACAGATGGATTTCTGTAGTATTTTATCAATCCTATGAAAGAGATAATTTTGAAATTTTGGATTATATCAACTGATTCCTTACCTCCTGTATTCATAGGTCTGCAATTAATCCACACACACACTGAATTTCACTTTGCAGCAGTTAATTTTTCACTGACAACTGCTGCATGTAAATGTAATGAATATTTGCCTCTACTTAAAGTGATATCAGGAAAGAAAATTCCCCTTTAAAAAAAAAATAAAAAGATAATTTAGAGAGATACATCTTTTTCTGTATTGGTAAACTCGATGTGAAAGTATTTTATAACAGCTGTGTATGTTTTGATAATATAAATAGAAGTGTTTTTACTTTTACTTGCTTGAATGACGACATGGGATCTCCATGCTTACATATATTCAAAACTTGACCAAAGAAGACTCTGAGCAAATTGGTTTAGTGTTGAAGTTGTATCTGACATCATATTTGTCCTAGCTTCAAGCGAGGGTTTACCAGGCCTCTAGAATCTCCCTTTTAACCTCCATCTTTTTATGATTCTTTAAAAGAAACAAACCAAAAAAACCCCCACAACATCAACAATATCCAAAACAAACAAAAACCCAAACCCACAACAAACTTGAAAGGCTCTCCTATGTTTACATACAAGAGATTTTTGCTTCTTTCATGCTTTTTTTTTCGGACATGTAAACACTCTCCAGTTTAAAATGTACTGCTGAGTGTACTGAGTGTTACATTTTTAAGTCAGTTATTTTGTGACAGTTTTTTAAGAAAGTAAGTCTTACCCTTGACACTGGGTGAACTTAATCTCTTTGTAACAAATTATTGAAATTAAATCACGCTTCATTTCTGTCTGTGCGTCCATCCAAGATACCATGTAGCAACCTGTGTTTCACTCTCTTTGTGATAATTTACTCAAAATAAAACTCTAAAAGAATGTTTGGGTTTTTTTTGTTTTTGTTTTTGTTTGTTTGTTTGTTTTGTTTTGCTTTTGTTTTTGTTTTTTCCAGGCAATATAGGAAGGCTCTGAAGAACAGCTGTAAATTTTGTCTTAATAAAATATCCTTTGTGGAGAATTAGTGACCAAACATGCTACATAGAAATGTAGAATACATTAGCAATTTTTTCTGATGTTTTGGTGGTTAGAACAAACATATTCCGTACAGTCCAAACATACAACTTGGACTCTATGAAATATTCTTGGAGCTCAGCATTGCAACTGCTTTGAAAGTTGTGACCTCAGGTGGCTGTGGACACGTAATGGGAGACATGTAATTTTGTTCTTGTAAATCTGTAGAGGAGCAGGAAAGTACCTTGATAGGGACAGCTTAAAAAAACAGAGGGGGGATAACAAAGACAAAACTCCTTTGATGAAACAAATGGAAGCACACTCTGTGGAAAATGTCATCTTGAGTGTTTATTGGAGTGAACAACTTGTGTATATTTTGAATCCGGATCTTGGAGAACTTAACAGGTCTAAGTTTCTCTTCTGTGTTGTTTGAAGTAGATAAATGAGTCTCTTATGCAAGGAAGTAAGTGTCCCTGGCAGATGGGAGCCACAAAGCAGAGATACTGCAGAAGGTGATCTTCAGCTGACCCTGCTGGAAGCTGCTGTGATGAAAAAGGGAGGCATCAGATATATTGAAGGTATTCTGTTAGAGTATAAAACTGAGTTACTAGATGCAGAATCTTATTTTACTGCAACTTGACTTGGACACATTGACTTAGATGTAATGTCACAATTTCCAAGCTCACTTGAACTGTCAGCAAAGGTCAGCAGATGACTACATATGTTTTCAACCATGTTGCTGTTAGTAGTGCTTCTGTAAAACTGATTCACTGATAGGAAGAGGTGGACTGAGGAGGTAGGAGTGTTTTTGTAAGATGTATGTCTAGCCAGTGCTGTAAGAAAACTGAAGTAGCTTGGATCCTGTGTACTAGTAGTACCAGATAGTGTAAGAGAGAGAGAAACGAAATTTGAATAAAAAGGACAAAAAATGGTGCTGACAAGTCCCATTTAAGTAGAGCATATAAGACAACATATATCTCAGACCAAGTGTATAGTGCTTCTATACAGATTATAGAAATGTATGTACTGAAATGAAGATACCCTGTGTATCCAGGGTACCCATGTATAGAATAGTCCAACTCCATGTTTTAGATAAGAAAAGGTGGAGCCAAAGATCTCAGTTACAAATGGCTAACTATGTCACCACATGCCATTGAATCCTGATGGGTGAAATTCCAGGTATAAGGAGAAAGGAAAAAATATTAACATGAAAGTACAAATCATCCAACCAAGATGGCTTCAGGAACTGAGAAACACTAATGGAGAGAAACTTTAGGATAGACAATACAAGAATCATAAACAGTTTGATTGTATGAACTAAGTGAATGTCATGATGTGTAATGCAACAGAAATGGGACTGTTGTGTGCTGTAAATGAGTGAAGTAATAATTAACAATCTCACAAAATAATATTCTTGTTTTAGTACTGAACAGCTCCATATACATTTAAGATGTAACAACTGAAGAATCACTTTGAAAAGGTGACTTTAACGAAAAGTTGTTATACCTTGATGCCAAAATGGTTTTCACAAATTTCCTTTAAAAATGCTTTTAATTAAGCTGAACTAAATTGAAATTCACAAGAAAAGCTTCCTGCACATAAGTAACAAGTTAAAAAGTAGCAATTAAAGTTGAAAAACAATGGGTATTTTTCCCCAGTGGAAGGAAACAGACAATTGTCTAAGGCATCTCTCCCAGGCTGTGGATGTGATCATGTTATCTGAAGTGGAACGGAGAAGTATAATAGGACAGTACTGTATGCTGTTTCTTGTTGTGTGAGTTTAGAACTAAAGGGTATATTTTTTCTTTGAGTGCATAATACCATCATGGACGTTATTGTTATGTAACGTGAGTTCAAAAATGATAAGACACAGCAGAATATCCCATATGGGACTATTAAACACAAAGACTCTTACACACAAACATGGGTATTTCTGACTCAATTTTGAACAAACCACCAAATTGCAGGTAACTGGGACATAAATCAAGGATAGTCCTGTTTGTATTTTATATGTTTTTCTGTATGTAATACAGATTGTTCACTAGGTATGTTACACGCTGCATGTTTATGCTTTTTTAGCATGTCTGATTGTTGCAGATTTGGAAAGTCCAGTATTGCAGGAACTGTAATATTTACAATTGATCTCAGAATAGTATTTTCTTATTTTGTCTCTCTGCAATTTGTGCAGTTATTGACATTTGCACAGCTATTGACATTAGTGCAAAATGGAAACAAAATCATCCATTCTAACCATACTTTAAACCAATTCAAATAACTGTACTAAATGAGGGGCGAGAGAAAATTAGGACCAATAAATTCAGCTTGACCTTTGGTCAGTGGAAATCGTGAGCAGAAATCTCATAGCATAAAGGAGTTGTATTTCCCATTGGTAATCCCAACAGCACACATAATGCAATTTTAGCAGAAAAGTCTTAGAATCACAGAAATTATGTGCACAAAGACAATGGTGAGTGTTATTATTAATGTGTTCACAGCTATCACTTATCTACAGTAATGAGATGCCATTAATGTCAACTGAATTATGATTCAAGATATGGTATCCTTTCTGTGAGTCACTTGTTTCTGAACCAGAACAAAAAGGCTCTGCAATCTTTCAGGAAGAGCACATTTTTAGCTAAAGAGCCATGACCGTAATCATTTAAGGTTATTAAAAAGGCCATGAATAAGGATATGAATATAGGTTCAAAGCAAAACTGAAAATAAGCCTTTGCATTCCAATGAAACACCTCTAAGTTAACCAAAACCTTTGCTTTTAAAGAGAGAATTCTTGATCAAAATTAGTGATCTCTCATATCTGTTGCTATCTTTCATCCTGAAATTGCTATCAATGTAGTTGTGGTTAACATCATTGCCACATAACTTCAAAATTATGCTCTTTTCAGTAGGTGTCAGGTGATATTTGAGTATGGACAGTGAAATAAATGAGGTTTCCATATACCAGCTTTCCTTGTTTGGACTTCCTCTAAGTTTTGAAGGGAAGCTACTTTATGCCTTTTCAGCAGTCTTGCCAACAATGCCATGGGAATTACATGTATGTGTGCGGTAGATGTGGAAACAACCCCTGTAAGAGGAGGACACAGTTTCATCTCCCTCCAGCGCAGCAGAATGATGGATTCAGGATGTGTTAACTGTAACCTGCAGAAATCCCTGGGGAAAGGAGATTTCCCATGGAGGGGAAACAGATCTAGCTTTAACAGGTCAGGCAACCTGGATAACACAATCTTCTCTTACCATTAGTTATGTACTGTAACATTATTTTCAAGATGGACCAGCTTTTAAAACAGAAATGGAAAAGATAAATGTGGCTTATATTTAGTTGTGTTGTTTGGCTACACAAAAAATATGAAAAAAGGAGGCTGGGCAGGGAGTTGTGTTTGTAGGTCAGCTGCTGAGGCTTGCTTCAGGTCTGTGGTGATGTCAGGTCCCTCTCGCACTTTCTCTCTACTACTGATACTTAGTGATCTATATTTCATCTTGGAAGCCATGGGCTTCAGCATGGGTAGCAGTACCAGCTGCAAAAGGCTGCAGCAGACTTCTGGATCATGAGGAGGCTTAGGAAGTATATGTCTGAGATATTTATTAGTTTTTCTGAATGCAAATCAAACATTCCAGCTGTCCTTGTGTCGTTCACCCACTTGTTCTGACTCGGCAACAATGAGAATAATTATTATATCATGTGAGGGCACACTGCTTATAGAGTTACTGTCCTTACATCCAACTAAACTATGATGTGAGTTATATATTTTAGAATAATTTATATTAAGCTGATATGTAATGCTAGTGTCATAAGGCTATCTTGCAGCATTAGTTTTAAAATTATCAATAATTTGAAGTGGATTTATTAGGTACGTCTGTTACAAGTTTTTAATACAGATTCATGCAAAAGTACAAGCAAGCTTACTAGTACCAACAATTCAATGTTTGTAAATGGTTTATTTTAAAAATATAGAAGATGTTGATTGGGAAGCTGTTAGTATTTCAGTGATGAAAGGAAACAAGTCGCTTGCTGCATTTAGGCAAAATGTATAGTCAGCACAAGGTCTGATTGGATTGAAGCCACTTTCTGTCAGTGCCATGTTTAAGGCCATGGTACAAAGTAGCTGTCTGTGTCTCTGTGATGCATTTCTTAAAATAATATTTCTTTTAATGAAAACTTGCAATCTTCTGATTCAGCATTTCATTTTCCCCTTTAAAAAATCAGTTATATTAACGTAATAATGATAGAAAACAGTAATTAGTGGAAATGTCTTTGTGAACACTGAGAAATTAGGAACTGGAGAGGCCATTTGTTACTGTGTATGTAGTTCTTGATGAAGAGATATATGCTCAAGTTCTTACTTTTACAAGAAGAATCCTTAAAATTTAGGAAAAATAATGATGCAAAACTGATACAGTGAATATATGTAACAAAAATGTCAAAACTATATTCAGGAGATGTTGTCCTTAATGGAAAATTCTATTAATTCAGTAAATGAATACAGTGGATTGTACCCACTTCATTGAGCATGAGGCAAAATTACAGAAAAAAAGCCATTGTGAAACTGGGTCAATGGAGCCTTATGAAGCTTAAAAATGAACAACAGAGCTGAATTGAAAAAGAGTCTAAGTATTTAGTTTCGGATTCTGGTAGTTGCATCTTAGTTTCAAATTCAGATCCTCCTTTCTGACTGCCTGATAACAGGAATTAAAATATGCCAAGATACCTTGAAGAGAAAGATTTCTGAAATAGCTTAGAGGTCCCTGGAAGCCGGGAAGGACATGATTAAAAAAAATGCTATCTTGAGACAACTGAGATTTTAATGGTTTTTTTAACTCTAGAGGCTGTTAATCACACTGGACTAAATGCTGGAATGGGAAAAGTAACTTGAAGGTATTTCAGCAGTGGAAACAATTAGGAGGGGAATTAGAGAAACAACAAAGCTGGTGAGTTACCTGCTGCTTTCTCTGTAGTCAGATTTTGTGCCAGAGCACAGCTGCACATCTGTCTTGCACAGACATCTTGTTTTACCAATTCTCCTCTACATAGATATTTAGGAAACCAAATACAAGTGGATAAAAGCCAAGTAAGAGAAGACTTCCAGAATAATGAAAGAGGGTGTTTCATTACAGGAGACTCAACAGGCTGTTTCTGCGTATTGGGTTTGCTGTTCTGTACTTAGGTAGCATCTCTCTTTAAAAATATATCAGATAACTCCAGAGAAGCAGGATTTGAGCAAATCAGTTTTGGCACAAGAAAAAAAAAATTACTGCAAACTTAGGAGGGGAAAAAAAAAAAAAAGAGTTGGGTTGAAAATTAAGCCGAAGCATGAGGTTCTGAAATGATATTTTGATGAGGGAAGGAACAAAAGGTCTAGTTTTCAAGGTGGTGCCTGAGATAATAAGAAATTGGATGTGATCTTGGTGATCTTGCAGTGGCTACTTTCCAGCCCTGTGATCTTCGCAATCTATAAGTGATGATGTGTTGTGCACAATGAATCCTGGAGTGACCAAGCTGACAAAATAAGTCATTGGTATTTCAGGGCCTCCCTGGTGGCTGCAGAGTGTACCAGAGAGCTGAGCTGAGGGACTTCTCTGTGCTCCTTTCTGCTGGTGGTCCTGGAGGCACCTAGAAATGGTCTGTGAAAGGACAGGCAGTTTATACTTGAGAATTTTTCTGTGACAGAAGACATAACCCTGACCCCAGAAGTGATGGGCCTTTTTAAAATCATCCTTATTTTAAAAACCCTTCTGACTGAAACAATAGGTTTTGTAAACCAGTCATATTTTGTTTGCCTAAATGCTGAGTATTTTACCTGTTTGCTGTCTCTTGCACCTAGCTGCCAGACAAGATGCTCAGAGGGTTGTGGGTTTCATTGTTGCTGCTTCTCCTCCAAATGTGGTGAAGTGCTGGTTTACAGGGAGGCAGAGGTTGGAGTTATTGGAACTGCCATCTGAAGAGTCTGTGGGAGCAATACTAATGCTGAGTATGTGTGAAATAAAGATCATCTTCTGGGATGTTTTTCTGCCTTGGAGAAGAAGATTGTAGGGCATGCCTAGTTTGTTTTCTATTAACAAAGCTATGCTTTAGCTTCTCATGTTTTGCTGTGCCTATTGTCCTGGACAACAATATCCATTTTTCACTTTAATGAGCACTAAAACTCCTGCCAGTTTTGAACAAAAGAAAGAAAATCTTGAAAATACAGTTCATGTAATAAGTGCAGATTCAATATGAGTAATTTTGTATTTACAAACTTTTTTCTTTCAGTGCGTATAGGTAAATGTTTTATGCCTTTAGGTCTTCACTATTTTAATATAACTTTCTTCTTCAGTTGCCTTAAGTTCTTTCTTTTTATCTTTTATGTTTTATTTTCCATACTAGATGGAAGTGTACAGGAAATTTATAAACTAATTATTTGGGGTTTCTACTTACAGTTGAACTGTATTTCCAGACACACATAGCCATAAATACATATTATGCATTCTTACATTTTCCAAGAGAATAAAAATGAATCATGGAATCATAGAATTATAGAACAGTTTAGGTTGTAAGGGAGCTTTAAAGGTCATCTAGTCCAACCTCCTGCCAGAAGGCCATTAGGTTGGTCAGGCAGGACTTGCCCTTGGTGAAGCCATGCTGGCTGTCTAGAGTCACCTCCCTTTCCTCCATATGCCTTAGCATAGCTTCTAGTATGATCTGCTCCATAATCTTCCCATGCACAGGGAATTCTGAGGATGTTATGATGTTCGTTATATACAAAACAGATAGCTCTCCTCAACTTATTTCCATAATGCTGTTATGATAATCTGATCATCAGGCTACCAAGGGAAAATCATCTTACAGAACCGTGTTATGTGGCAACTAATGAGTGAGAAACTTCAGGGGATTGGGTTGCTTTCACAATTGCAGGTAATTACAATGAATTAATTAATTAAAATTAATTAGCTACATAATTGGGATTCATGGACATGACAGTAATTCGACTATTTGTAAAACAAACACACAAAGCAATCTTCTTTCAGAATCCATTTTGGATTCTGGAAATAATTTAGCTGGTATTATTAAGATTACATCCAGGCTTGATTTCTAACTTTAACCTCCAGTGTCCTCAAAGTGTTAGAGGCTTGTTGAGATACTGTGGTCTCCTACACTACAAGGTCAGAAAAAGCCATCATGCTCATTTAGGATCTATATAAGGCCACAGGTGCTCTTAGTTAGCTGAATAATTCCTTGTTTCTAGAATTTTTTAAATTAAGGTAGACAATAAATTCCAGAGACACAGGGTGGATCTTTCTGTACCATCAATGATACATTTTAATTGGCTAGAATAATCACAATGGAGTGATCTGTTGGGTTTTTAATTGTCAAAGGACTAAGGCTAAAGTACTCAAACTGAGGTCATTAGATTTCAGATACGTTATACGTAGATGTAAACTGAACAGAGGTCAGTTACAAAGGTGTTGAATTTGGTATGTCCTACTGAGTTCACTGGAAGATTTTGCAAGAGGAGAGTCATCCCTTAGTTTGTCCAGATTTTATGAAATCTTTCCGAATGCCAGGAAATTAAAATACCAGAGAAGTGGAAAATGAGAGACCTTTGGATGGGATAATTTGTACAGTATCAGGTGGCAAGTCTCAAAAAAACCTTTTTCTATTAATTATCTGATTTCTAGATAGTTTGTCTTAATTTCAGTTAAAAAGCAGTCACTGTTTTCATAAATGGGTATCCTGAGACTACAGTATTCACAGGACTATGGCTATATGTGCAGAGCTGCCATGTTATTGCAGCATAGTACAGAATTCTATAGTGGCTTTACAAATCTAAATCTGATACTAATCAGAATAATTCTGCAGTTTCCAATTACAATATCAATAGCATGTAATGCGTGTTGCTGCTGCTAAATAGTCACACCAAAGTAATAACTAAATACCAAACTGAATTTACCTGTTGTTCCTACTAACAAGATACATAAGTTACTGTATAATTAAGATATAGTGTTGGCTAAATAACTTTTTGAACAAGTTCCTATTTTATACTGTTAATGAATGGTCTTTTAATAGATTACTGGATTATTGATGTCAACCTTTTTTTTTCTCTTGATTTATTTGTCATAGAATCTTAGAATCATAGAATGGTTTGGGTTGGAAGAGGCCTTTAAAGGTCCTCTCATCCAGCCCCCCTGCAATGAACAGGGACATCTCCAGATAGATCAGGTTGCTCAGAGCCCCATCTGGCCTGGCCTTGAACACTTCCAATGATGAGGCATCCACAGCTTCTCTGGGCAACTTGTTCCAGTGTCCCACCACCCTCACTGCAAAAAAAGTCTTTTTTATTTTCAGTCTAAGCCTACCACCCTTTGTCAGCTCTTATGTGTGGTCTAACCCTACCACCCTTCATCGTGTGGTTTCTGTGTCACTCAGCTCAAGGTTGAATTCAGGCTTCCTCGCCCCCTGCACAGTCCCTCTCATGAGACCTGTAGCCTACTCCTTCCAAATACCCCAGCCTAAGGGTACCAGGGAGAAGAAACCCCACTCAGACACCCCTCAGGGACCCTGCAAGCCTAGCACTCCTCACAGCACTCACCAACTGCTGCTGCTCCTGCTAGCGTTGGCTTCCTGCTGTTTGTCAAACTAGTGCTTTTCTCTGCTAACCGTATTGAATAGTGGGAAGTTTATAATAAGATCCAGCTGAAAGAATGTAGCTTCTACAGTCAGCAATAATATGACATTGTTATCAATAACAACTCATTACTTTGGTGTTCCTGCCTCTTTCCCAGTTACTTAAGACAAGTGTTTTACAAAAAAAAACTCTCTCAAAATGTAGGTTTTGAAATTTAACAAGCAAAATCTTAATCATAACTGTATGTTATTCTAATTTGTTTATAATAAGAAAATCAGAATTCTGAATCCTTGTGGGAGAAAATAAGCGACTGTAAATAATGGTGTATATTCTAATGAAGGACATCAGGTATTTTGTGCTTTTACATTTCCCAACTCACGTCCTCATAAGTAATGAGTCATTTCTGCAGGCAAATAATTGAGTTTAGGACATTCTATTATGATGATTTTCAAGGAATTTATTTCTCTCTTTTATTGTAAGAATAGAGTAAGAAGTTTGTTAGGAAGCAACCAGTTTCTCAAGAGTCTGTAATCTGAAACTCAAATATCATGTTGCCATATGTCAGCTGGGGGTCTGTAATCTTTGTACGCATCAGAGTGATTTTTTTTGTGTGTGTGTGTATATGACATTTTTTCTTTCCATTAAAACAAGTTTCTTAGTCTGAGATTAAATGTCTTAAACCCTACAAGGTGAAGATCATGCATCTAAGCATACAGTACCTGAAAAAAGTGAATTTTCTGTGTTTATAACTATACTGAGTACTCTATGATATGCCACAAGAAAATAATTTCAATACTTAGTTACTTTTGCCTCTGGGAGCTTGGATTGTGGTCCACAGTACTCATTAATTTCTGATGCTTCCACGGTTCCTTCAGCTCAGTGGAGCTTAGCAGTTGAGAAGTGCTTATTGAAATATAGTTTTTGTTGTTTAGAAGCCAGATTTCTGATTCTATATTAAAAAAATAATTCAGCAGGATAGTAAAATAAGCAGAATATGAAAATAAG
Source organism: Patagioenas fasciata (assembly GCF_037038585.1). Lineage (NCBI taxonomy): Eukaryota > Metazoa > Chordata > Aves > Columbiformes > Columbidae > Patagioenas > Patagioenas fasciata. Next base: position 44,162,843 of record NC_092521.1, on the reverse strand, counting down.
GCTGTATCTTGAGGTATTATATTATTTGTCTAAAAATATTTTTAGCATTTATATTTAATGCTCCAAAAAAAAAAAAACAAACAAGGTTTACAAATTAAATATAAACAAACAGCTCACAATAGAAGTCATAGCATCAGTTTAACGTAGTTTTAGATTTTGAATTATGGACTTTTCATTTTTTTTTTCTTGCTTAGATTTGTCAATGTAGAGAAAATAGCTGCAAGTTCATCCAGCTGTTATTCTACAAATGGACAAGTGAAGTCCTTCCTATTTGAGCAGATGTCAATTTTACAGACATCTGGGCTTGTTTACCAGTGTATATAAGTCTGAAAAAAAACTATTTTGATTTCTACTAACTGAGAATTTTTTTTTATTCATAATTTTTTTTCTGTTCATGTAACAATACTTTGGCAATCGTATCTTTAGTATCCTTATCCTAAGTTATAGTTCACAGGTGTTGTCTTATTAGGAAGAGATAAAGAGAGATTTTCTGAGGATCACATAGGAAGTTTGTGGTGCTGTAAGAAATGGAAAGCAGATCTCTGGAATGAAACTCCTTGAGCTGTGGGATAACCCATTTTTTCTGTGTAACCTACAGAAAAAGCAATTTAGTTGGTACATTAAAGAAAACATTGATTCCAGAAAACAAGAGGTAGTATTTCACTCTGCAACAGTTATCTTGGATATTTTTCTCCCATTGTTAGACTCTCATTTACCCTCTGGTACCCAGTAGTATCTACTGAAGATTTTATCCCTGGATCTCAGTAGTACTTGTATCATGTTTTAAAGATTAACCAACTCAAATCCCTGAATATAGTGTGCTTGTTAATTTTTTTTTTGAGCCATGTAAAATTGCTACATTTTGCTTCAGGTGTTTTTTAAAAGAATTTTGTCAAAATGTAGGAAGACATGAATTCTTTTTTCCTTCAAAGAAAGACCATTTTCTTCTATTGTAACGCTAGGCCGATGTTGTATGAATAGGGTTGTTTAAAAAGAAAATTAGACTGTTATGGTCTTTTAGATGTTAATCTTATAAAATCTGCTGCTTTTGAAGTTTTCCCCAGCTCAAATCTCACCTTTTCCTAACACACTGTTTCTTTTAAAAGAAAAGTAATTTTATATGAAGTAGGCTAAAAGTGAAATTCTTTGTTCCTTTTAACTGTTAAGTTGATCTAGGTCCTTTTACATACCGGAAAAGTTTCTAACCTTAAGGCAGTATGAGGACAGGTACTTTTGAATTACTAAGTACGGACAGGGAGTTAAATGTGATTGTATGTTCCTACCAAGTGTATAATCATAAGCAATTAGATAACTTTTGGGGCTTTGAGGAAGCATTGGTTTATGGTAAATGTTAAGCTGATGCTGTAGCTCCAAAATATCTTCCTAGTTGAGGTGCCCAAAGGAGGGAGAGCAGTCGTGTGCGAGAGGGCTTTGCAGAGGGAGCTCCTTGCTCAGCCTCGTGTGGGCTCTAGGCTCGTGCCTAAAGCAGACAGCACTGCACTTGAGGTTTTAGAAGGAAGCTTGTGAAGATATCTGGATTTGGCTTCACAGCTGAAGAGCCCCTCACTTATCAGGTAATTCTGATAGACAGTCTGACAAGATCTTGCTTTTTTGAGTGAAGAGGACTCTTTCTCTTGCCAAGCTCATGCTCAGCAGGAGCTGCTCTGCTCAAGGGTCTAGCAGAGAGTGAGACACTTTGCTTGTTCAATGATTGGTGTGTTTTTCTTGTGTAAGAGGCAGCAGTTAGGGGATCCTAATGAGCTGGGAGCTCAGCAAGAGATTGTGTGAATCAAGAGCTCTTGTTTGTCACAGCGGCAGATGTTGCTTCTGCAAGCAGCAGGCACGATTGCTATCTGGATGATCTTAAGATGTTACAAGAGTTATCTGGATAGAAACTTGTCATGCTTGACCCTAAGCAAAGACAGACTAGAGCTTGTCAACATAGAGATAGCCTGCAGATACTTTGACCTCCTTTCCATGCAAAGATGTTGTGAGTTTTTTATTAAAAGAAGAGAAGGATGCGAAGCAGTTCAGTTGGTTTGAATGCTCACTAAGGCGTAACTGACTTTGGTTGCAATAATTCTGTGGAAGAAATGGGAGTTTGAGGAATATACTTGCATATTTATTGATGAGAAAGGGATTTATATTAGTTGGTTTGGCAAAATGAGAAAAGTTACAAATTCATCAAAGCTCACTTGACTGTTTAGTTGGGGTCTTCATTTTTCATCACTTCCTACTTTGCTTCTTTTAGAGTCTCTTAAGAACTATATTTTTCAACATATTACTTTTTGCTGAGGAAAAAGAATATGTTGCTCTACCCACAATCAGTTTAATAAGGGAAACTCCATATCTTCCAAGTGGTGTTGAAGATGTTACGTACACATCTGAAGAAGCTGGTTGAGATACGATGCACCTGTTGTTTCTTGTAATATATCCATACCTGGAAGACAAATAAATGGCAAAGTACAGCAAAGAGAATACACTGTTTCTGTTATTCCTTCTGAATGTCACTGGTAACTTTACTCCAGAAGTTCAGGACTGGCAAACCTTTTTGTCAACTACTCTGAGACCTGGTTGACTTTTATGGACAATTGGATGTTCAGTTTTGTTCAGATGTTCCTCTGATCCTGAGCTCCTAGTAAAGTAAGTTCTGTTTCTTTTAAACAAACAAACAAACAAATAAACAAACAAAAAAATATAAAGAGAAACCTGCACAATAATAACAGGAATATTGCATTTCAAATCTGCATTTCAAAGCTGGTAAAATGATAATACTCTTTCAGTCCTTCTCTTTAGCCTGTAATACCCAGACTGAGATGAAGAAACCATGTTTCCAAGCAAGAAGTAGATGCTCTGTTTTCAAATGAGATTGCTCTGATCCTCCAAGCCATGTCACGCTATTACATTTTCTGTGTCAAAAAGCTCAAAATCTTTTCCAAACTTTCCAAAAGCTCTAATGAAGGGAATAGGTTCCATGCTAAGAGTCAGTTAGGGGTAGTGTTCTCTGTACTTCTACTTTTGTTCTCCTGTTGTTTTCAATTATTGTTTTAATATAGATGTTCAGTGGCAATGTCAGAACTTTTAGTTGACTGCTTCAGTTTGTCTGCCCTCTAAATAGACTTCTTATTCTGGACCTGTTTTACCTTTTACAACATATGTTATTTGCAAAGCACGTCTCTTCTAGTGATCTGAGGAGTAATGAGGAAAATGACAAAGTCTTTTTGTTAAAATAACAAATCTCAAAGTTGTTTCTCTAGTATTTAGATTTTCAAGTCCTCACATGTGGCTGTCATGAAATGAATATCACAATGCAGAGGGAGACTGAGTTCCAATTTTAAAATCGAAGCTTGTGAAAATATATAACTCTAATAATAATAATAAAAAAAATAATAATAATAAAAATGTTTTAGCTATCCTATGTGTCCAACACATTAAACTATACTTAACTTGGTGATCTCTGTAACTTTAACATATATGTTGAAGATGTTTGGCTTACACTGAATAAAACAACATAATGTAGGCTTATGTTAGAGAGATTTGAACACTTTCCAAAACTGATGTAACAATGTGAACAACCCTTGTTTTCTGGTTGTACAGACAATTTAATGTCATTTTACATATTCATCTGGATGTATATATACATATGTATGTATCATGTTGATATACATCAAGATGATGAAAGCTGGTAAAAGAATATCAGTGACTTACCTTACTGTCTATTGCCCAAATTAGCAGTAAGTTTTGCATGATACTTAAAATTCCTGAAATTAATTTCAAGATACCTATTTAAAGATAGGTTTTTAAAAATTAACAAGCTACTGGAAAATACATGAAAGACACTAGTCATTAGAGATAGTACTTCAGTACATATTGAAGCCAACATCTTATGCTGCTACTGCCTTTTATATGTGAAGGAAAGAAAATACATTTTCTTCATATGCCACAGCTGAAATAACTAAACCAGCCCTGAGGTGATGGCACTGCTAGAGGAAATAAGTTAATTGTTTTGTGATGCTTGTCATAGCTAACAGCAAGTGGATTATAGTGCACAAAAGCTAAAAATAACTTATTCAGGTGTGACAAAGATGAAAGAAATGTCAGGCTCTCCAGTTTTAGTGATGGTTAAATCTCAGAAGACTCAGAGTATAAGGTTTGGTTTGTTGTTTGGTGTTTTTTAAAAATCCTGTTGATTTATTTTTGATCTTCCTTGAACTTACCTTGAACTGTCAAATTAATATGTATTTCACACACAAATATATGTAATGGATTGATTAAAAAAAGTACAATTGAAACAGAGAATAGTAAAAAAAGGGTTTGTCATAGCATGAAAGGAAAGGTCTGGGAAAGGAAGAAGAGACTTCTGACTGAATATGTTTGCCTATAATTATGTCAGCCATAGAGTTATTAATAATAAATTGCTGTATCACATATTAAAAGGGAAGATAACAGGTTGGTATGGAATAGAACCATCTTGGACAAGAGCAGGACTAATTCTTCTTTGGCTGGTTTGAGAGCTATAGACAGAATGGGAGGCATACTGTGAAGTTTAGTACAACATCTCGTTTTATGTAACAAAAAAGTTATTTTTTCCCCATCTATTTGTTTAATACATCACTAGAGTCTCAGAGAGTTACAGACATGTGGCTCTCGTACTTCATTCAGCCTTATATAGAAAAATGAAATTAAATCATAATGCTGCATTAAATGCCATGATATTACAGTTTTGAGTAATTTCTCAATGCATCTATAGGTTATGAGAGTGAAGTGTATAATTAAGCAACCGCCTAGGAGACTGAAAAATTATAAGGTATGGGTTTTTTTTGTACAGTCTTCTTGTAATGAAGCTTCTGTAATACAATATTCATCCTTAACATAAGACACAGAAAAAGAAAAACAAAATAAAAAAAAGGACTGAGGTTAGAAAAAAGAAAATAATTTGAGTCAAAACCAGACTTTAGACTAACACTTCCAAATGTCTCTTGAGCACTGCCACTGGATTTCAGGGTGGCACATGCACTTAAACAGTGTGATTTCCTTCTGCAAGCACCATCAGGGATGCTCTAATTGTTTTAAGTACATTACTGACCAAAAACATGGGAGGTCTCAGAGATCAATGTCTTTGAAGAATAGAGTTTTAGAGCAAACTGAAGCTTCCTGACAAGAGCCGTAGGCTTTCTATATCTGAGATACACAAAGTCTGTAAACAACTTATATATACCACTTGCTTTATGCCAGATGCTTGCAGCCAGGTTACTTGAGTCTTTAGAAGATATAGAGAAGAAAAGATATCCTGGTGGTTTTTGTTTGTTTGTCTTTTTATCTTTGTTGTTCGTTCATTTGTTTTGTGTGGTTGTGTTTGTTGGTTGGTTGGTTGGTTGGGTTTTTTTGGATTGTTATTCTTCACAGTGCTGCAGTGTTGTTGGAATTCTGAAAAAGGTTTGGTCCATGTGAAGGTTATATTATAAAAGAATACCAGTGTGATCCATTATACATTGTTTCCTTTTGCTGTTTTCCATAAGAAAAAGAAGCAAATTCTGAAAAGTCATACTCTGTCTTATACCGTGATAGAAGTGTCTATTATGATGAGTATGCTAGGCTTTGAAAAATAAACATACATATTTGTAGTTTGTTGTGGTTCTCTTCACAACCTAGTGATAGGACACAAACTGATGATGGTACTGTTTGTCAGAATTTGATCTACAACATTAGCCCATAGTTATCTTTTGAAAAAAACTTGCTTTTTTTTTTGAAATAGTCTAACCAGTGTATCCCATGACTAGCCAATGGTGCTTGTACCAACAAAATAGACTCTGCTATAGACTGCATAGAAGAGTGCATAGAAAATTGTACCTGAAAAGCACATAGCACATATTTTCATAAGGCAGTCAAAGAATCACAGTACTTGACAGCTCATCAATGTGAAATATACTTATTTCTGTGCAGCCTTTTCATTTCAAGTTTTAGTAATTCACTTTGATGTAAGAAATATTAGCTAGGAATAAGGCTTAGAAGAGTTATTGATAAATAAGCAACTTCTAGCCTTAAATCCAGATTGTGCTTGTCTTTTGCATCACTATAAAGAAATTAGCAACTGTCTTCCTCCTGTGCCTTATGACAGCCTTGTGAGCCATCTGTGAAATCTGCTGGAAGATAACTTAGACATGTCTTCCCTTGCAACAGTCCTGAAGACAGTCACTTCTAAAAAGTGTTTGTCTTTAAAGTTCATTTATGTAATACAACTCAGCTTTCTAAAAAGTGTTTGAAATATGAACCAGTCTGATGCATCACAGATTTGTAAGTAAAATGCTGTCCAAATTAAAACTTGCATAAGCTAGTTAGATATCTCTCATGTAGTGAGACTGTATGTTTGGCAACTTAAAAGTTACAAACACACACCAGTCTCACAAAGTTAGACAAAACTTTTAATTTTGAGAAGGGGGACAAGGAGCATCCCTAAGAGATTATGGATCTTTCTTAAATAAAATATTAAAATGGCACCACAACTTTTTAAAGTTCAGTTTCTTACATCTTTTTCCCTCTAATACAGGGTTGATCTGCCAGCTCTGTAAATGATTGTGAGTGATAATAGAAATGCTCTTGATCTGGTATATGCAGTTGCATTGGTTCTCGGTTATGATTTTGTGCATTTCTGGAAGAGAGAATCACAGAATCACAGAATGTTAGGGATTGGAAGGGACTTTGAAAGATCACCTAGTTCAATCCCCCCACCAGAGCAGGAACTCCTAGATGAGGTTACACAGGGAGGTGTCCAGGTGGGTTTTGAATGTCTCCAGAGAAGGAAACTCCACAATCTCCCTGGGCAACCTGTTCCAGTGTTCTGCTACCCTCACTGTGAAGAAGTTTCTTCTCATATTTAAGTGGAACCTCCTGTGTTCCAGTTTGTACCCCTTGTCCCTTGTTCTATCATTGCTTGTCACCAAGACGAGGCTGGCTTCATCCTTGTGCTGCTCACCCTTTACATATTTATAAACATTAATGAGGTCACCCCTCAGTCTCCTCTTCTTCAAGCTAAAGAGACCCAGCTCCATCAGCCTTTCCTCATCTGGGAGATGCTCCACTCCCTTAATCATCTTTGTTACCCTGTGCTGGACTCTCTCCAGCAGTTCCCTGTCCTTCTGGAACTGAGGGACCCAGAAATGGACACAATATTCCAGGTGCAGTCTCACCAGGGCAGAGTAGAGGGGGAGGGGAACCTCTCTCAACCTACTAACCACCCACTTCTAATACACCCCAGGATGCCATTGGCCCTCCTGGCCACAAGGGCACAGTGCTGGCTCATGGTCATCTTGCTGTCCACTAGGACCCCAGGTCCCTTTCTCCTACACTGCTCTCTAATAGGTCATTCCCCAATTTATACTGGAACCTGGGGTTGTTCCTACCTAGATGCAAGACTCTACACTTTCCCTTGTTATATTTCATTAAACCTTTTCCCACCCAACTCTCCAGCCTGTCCAGGTCTCGCTGGATGGCAGCACTGCCTTCTGGCATGTCAGCTACTTCTCCCAGTTTGGTGTCACCAGCAAACGTGCTGACAGTGCACTCTATTCCCTCATCCAAGTCATCGATGAACATATTGAATAGTACTGGTTCCAGTATCAACCCTTGAGGCACTCCACAAGATACAGGCCTCCAACTTGACTCTGTTACATTGACCACAACTCTCTGACTTCTTTCCTTCAGCCAGTTCACAGTCTACATCACTACCTGATCAGTCAGATCACACTTCCTCAGTTTAGCAGCAAAGATGCTGTGGGAGACTTTCAAATGCTTTACTGAAATCAAGATAGACCACATCCACTGCTTTGCCATTGTCTAGCCACCTGATTATGCCCTCATAAAAGGTTACGAGGTTGGTTAAGCATGTTCCCCTTGGTGAAGCCATGTTGACTGCCCCTGACGACCCTCTTATCCTTGATATGCCTTGAGATGGCATGAAGTTTAGGTTGTTCCATCACCTTTCCAGGGATAGAGGTGAGGCTGGCCGGTCTATACTTACGTGGGTCCTCCTTCTTGTCCTTTTTGAAGACTGGAGTGACATTTGCTTTCTTTCAGTCCTCAGGCACCTCCCCTGTTTCCCAAGACTTAGCAAAAATGATGGAGAGTGGCCTAGCAATAACTTCAGCCAGCTCCCTCAGCACCCGCAGATGCATTCCATCCAGTCCCATGGATTTATGAATATCCATATTGCTTAACTGCCCCCTAACTCAGTACTCATCAACTAAGACAAACTCCTCCACTGTACTGACTTCCTCTGGGGCCTCAGGGGTGCAGGGCTCCTCAGGACAGCCTCCAGCAGAGCAGACAGAGATAAAGAAGGCATTCAGTAACTCTGCCTTCTCTGTATCTTCTGTCATCAGGGCACCCACCTCATTCATCAGTGGGCCTACATTGCCTCTGGTGTTAGTTTTATCTGCCATGTGTTTGAAGAAGCTCTTTTTGTTGTCCTTGACCCCTTTATCCAGGTTTAATTCTAAGGAGGCCTTAGCTTTCCTGGTTGCCTCGCTACATCCTCTGACAACAGTCTTAAATTCTTACGAAGTGGCCAGCCCCTTTACCTTCAAGTACCCTTGCCCACAGGGTTTCCGCTAGCAATTGTCTGAAAAGGCCGAAATTGGCCCTACTGAGTCCAGGGTTGTGATTCTGGTTGGTATTCTGTTCCTGCCACATGAGATCCTGAACTCCACCATCTCATGGTCGTTGCAATCAAGGCAACCCTTAGCCTTTACTGCTTCAGTCAGACCCTCCTTGTTAGTGAGGATGAGATCCAGCAGTGCTCCTCTCCTAGTTGGCTCATTCACCATTTGCACAAGGAAGTTATTGTCAATGCGCTGGAGGAACCTTCTAGACTGTGGCTGGCTGGCAGAGTAGTCCTTAAAGCAGACATCAGGGAAGTTAAAATCCCCCACCACAACCACCGCCTGTGACTGTGAGGCTGCTCTCAGCTGTCTGTAGAAAACCTCATCAACTTCCTCACCCTGATCTGGTGGCCTATAATAGACACCCACAACAATGTCACCCCTGCCAGCCTACCCCTTAATTCTCACCCACAGACTCTCAACTCGCTCCTCATCCACCCCTGGACAGTACTCAATACATTGTAGTTGCTCTCTCACATAAAGAGCAACTCCACCACCTCACCTTGCTGGCCTGTCTTTCCTGAGGAGGACATAGCCATCCATAACCACATTCCAGTCATGTGAGCTGTCCCACCATGTCTCTAATTGCCACCAGATCATAATCTTCTGATCAAACACAGGTTTCTAATTCCTCCTGCTTATTCCCCATGCTGCGTGCATTGGTGTACAAGCATTTCAGGGCACGACTTATTCTCTTGCTCTTGAACCCTCTCATATTTTTAACATCTCTGGCCTGTTTGCTTTAACTGTACAGACTTATTTTACAAAAGGTAAGTATTATCCTAACTTTACCTGCAGGGCGGTATGAACAACAGAGTGATGATGTCAGTATGACCTGGTGAATCCACCTTGTGAGTCAAATCTTACTCTCATCTCCATCTCCCATTTTGTTGACTGAACCCTCAATTTGTGTGCTTGCACCAGGATAGGAACTATTTCTGCAATGGTTATGAATTACAGCATGAAAAACAAAAACTTGAAGAAATAAAATTTGCAGATAAAATTTGTTTCCTGGTTAAAATTTTATATTTTGTCTTTGATGAATTGCACATTAACCCAGTGGATATGAAATTCAATAAAAACATACGGTTCTTTAGGGTCTTATGAGTTAATAAAGAGTAAGGCATTTTGTAAAGAAAGATAAATAGATTGCTCAGTGAGATTGGAGGGGAGTCAGTGATCCCACTTTCAATAGCCCTCTGCACTGGCTGTCTCAGTAGACTTGTCATGGTCTACTTCCATGGTTTATCCTTTTTCCCAAAAGATTACCTTAGTATTGAAGAGGGTCAGTTATGTGTTAGTGGACTACAGAGTTTTGGGAAGTATTTTGTTGCACATGATGTACCAGTGGAGATGGAGTAACGCAGTTAGGGCTTGGGGGTGCACCTGTGTGTGCATGTAGATTATTCACTGAAATCTTTCAAATCTAATGCCATTCACATAGTTTTACCTCTAGGGGAAATGTAAGTTTTCTTTGTAAAATGGAAAAAAGTTTTTAATAACTTAAAGTAGGCAGTTATTCTTATTTGCTGTTTTAAATTGAGTGGAATGTCTTCTCCTAGGCTGTCCTCCCAGGTCTAACATAGCAAGGCATGCAGGAGGCACGGTTGGTGTCACCTGTGGCTCTGTGCCATTCCTTAGCAAGTTCCTCACGTTTGAGCACAAAGGGACAATATGTGTCAGGCACTGAACTGCTCTGATTGAGGAAGGCAACGGACAGGGAGAACTAAGGCTGACACTGGAAGTTAGAGAACATGTAAAGCTTCAGCTTTAACTTAGAGGTAATTAATTTAGAAAATTACCGTATTGTCTTGTATGATGTGGTTTTACCTGGTGGTTGTACTAACATATGGATTTATTCTTCATATATTCATATAAACCTTTCTCAGATGCTCATGCTGGTTAACATAGTAATACTTCAGTCTTTATTTGTAAGAGTGAAGCACCTTAAAAAAGAATGACATTTTTGCAGATTTTCTCACAGTATCACCTGTGAAGATACAAAAAATATTACAGGGTAAGAATAATAAATAAACTATTAGAAGCACACTCTTTATGAAAAGCATTTGAGGTTATTAACTGTATTCACTACTTTCAAAAATATTAAGGTAGTTCCAAGCTATGAATATTCACAATTCAGTTATTTGTTTCATAGGTTATTTCCATGCTTTTTAATATTAGAGAAATTAATGATATGGATCAATTTTTGCCATTGCCAATACTTTTTTTTTTCCATTGTTTTCGCAAATTGCAGATTGCAATGTTTCGAAAAAGTCATGGCAATAAAAGCAATGAAGGCAAGGAGTGTGATTACTCATACAATGAAGCCTGATACATTTACAAGCAAATTTACAGGCTGAGATTGCTTGCAGTTGCTGGAATTTCTACTCAGTCACTGAAGAAGGCTCTTTCAGCCTTATATCCTATAATCTGGCTAGGCGAGTACACAGTTCTGGATACCACACTGCTTTAAGAAAGACTCCCCATTTGTGTAACAAATCGTAACATTAGTTTTGGAGCATGCTTTAGTCTTTTTGCTTCTTCCTGAAAAAGGTTAGCTGCTGAGGCATCTGAGGTGTGTAGTAGGTTAAAGTAAAATTCTAGTGATTATAAAGTCTGTCAACTACCTGGCTTTTGTGTCTTGGTCATTGTTGTGTGCCATCTTATGGTTCAGAAGTGTTCCTCCCGAAACTTGCTTTGTCAGCCATCACTGTCTTTTCTTTTAAACTTCCTTTACTACTTGGGACATGGTCTGTTGTCAGGATTTTTTTTTAGCATTAAAAAAAAAAAGTAATCAAATCCCTGAGGTGTATATTGGGACTGATGGGAAGTAGTTGTGATTCAAGGACATATTGGATTCAAGTTCATATTGGATGAAAGTGGACTGTGTTTTTCAAAAAATATTTTGTGTCATATGTTGTATGAAGATTCACAGCATATATATTTGGTTGACCCTTTTGGACTAAACAGCTTTCTCAAAATGATTTGAGATTGCAAGAGACTTGAGTTAGATGATCAAGACTGTCAATGTCAATCCTCTGTTCCTAAATTTAGGATTTGAAAAACTGCAGTTTTCATGTAATGTCTAGTGTTCATATGGAGTAGGATGTCATTTTCAACAGATTACCCTCAGAACATGTTATAATCAGCCTATATTTTGCATTGCTGTCCTTTAAATAAGAAATTATGATTATGAATAAAAAGGTTTTGTGACATTTTTGTAAGAGTGGTTTTAATTCAAAATTTCTGAACACTCCTGAAAATGTATACTGTTTGATTATTTATAATCCTTCTAATCACTCTGTCACTGCATCAAGTATCTGAAAAAATAAAAGGTGATGTTTTTACACTCCTTTCCTGTCAACAGTAGTAAATCAACCTGAGAGGGAAGTAATTATAGTTCACAATATGTGCAAATTATTAGGTGTATTAAAATGCATGAATTCTATAACAGAACTATTGAAAAAAAAAATCCACATAATACTCAGGACTTTGGTTGTCAGATTTACATTTCTTATATTTTTAACATTCATGTGCAAGTTCAGCTTACTTTGCTTTCAGTGACCTACAGGTGAGACATCTATAACCTTGGATTCAAGTGTCTCTCAGATGAATTTCAGGTGCTATGTTTCACTTGACATTGCAAACGAAGAAGAAAGGTTTTCCTAATGTTAGAGCAAGAGTTGACAAACGCTGCCTCAATATGTTTCTTACTTTTCTGGATGTCAGAAAGGTTTTATCAAGATTTGTCATGTTTTTTGTGTATGTCTCTAGAGATATATACTGCTAGGTCATAGGAGAAGGGTACTCCCTTTATTCCTTGTAGTTTGGTGCCCTCCACCATAAAAAGCTAAGCGAAAGTTTGAACTTGATTACCAGTTACAAAAAAGAAAAAAAAAAATTAGTGCAGCTACGATGTACATATTTATGTCCAAATTCAACTGTCCTCTGTGAAGAAATCTTAGATATATTAGATATAATGCTAACCAAGAAAGTATATGTACTTAAAGCAATTTTTGTGTTTTACATTACCATTTATTATATGTAAAATACAAGCACCTTTTCCTTTTTTTAAGAGGGAACGGCCTGCTTTTTAAAGCTAACATAGCAACAAATAAGAGAATATAAAATAATAGCTTGCTTTCTTCACTAAGTTGTGAAGTCCACCTTACATTTCCCAACTGCTTGTCTTTGGTCTCACATGTTCTCTTCCTGTAATAGGTTAGGCTGTGTATTTTGGTCTCCCACCCAAAGGACCAAATAGGTCCTTGCTGTGGGGTTGTTGGTAGTGCCATAGCCCACAGAGGTGTGCAGACTAGCTGATCAGCGCACTCTTCTAGATCCATCAGCTGTTGTCCTGTCCACATGGTCTTTTCTGTCCTATATTCCTCCATTTTATTTTCTAATCTGATCAGTCTTTCTTCTTTACGCTTAGGCAGCATGTCCTTATTGTGTATTTCAACATCACTCATGACTGAAGAATCCAGCTGTACCACTTTTTAAAAGCATTTTATTGTGATAGTAGAATGGACAATCCGGTTTTGAATCTGTGTGATAAGCTTTAATCTAGTATATTCTTGCATAAAAATGTAAGATAATTTAGCAAAATGGAGTATCATAAAGTGACAGTCTTTCTAATTCTGTATGTAACACTACTTTTATAATCACGTACCTGCTACAAATAAGACTTTTGTTGCTGAAATTCTGATTCAGATAACTAAATGGAAAGGTAAAGTTAAACCTGTGTTTTAAGAATGGACCTTAGAAAGCAATGTGGCCACAAACCCCTAGAACATCCACACTTAACTGTTCTAATCAATTTTGCAAATATTATGTGTTATCTGCCCTAAGTTGCTACATATTTTGTGTAACCACAGGAAAAATCTCCTTCTACAGATTTTCAGGTCATTGTATGTTTACTCACTACTGGAAAGACATTGTCACTTGGAATCCAACAGTCACACAAAGGCAGAATAAAAAGGCTTAGTTCTCTAAGTGAATGGGTGAAAGTAGGATTTATGACCTTTGGTCTGTATTTGACAGAAATGAATCTGTGAGATTTGACATATGTACATTCAGCTTGTAATGGTCTTATGTACCAGGAATTAGGGTCAGTATGCCACTTACAGTGCTGGAATGAGGCTTCAGATGTGAGTTTGTGATGGGAAGCTGAAACAAAGTGTTAGTTTTCATCATGTAGGGGTGACACATGCTGAGCATAACATACAGAAATAGGGAAGTGCAACAGAAGTTTTAGCCTGACAGAACTAATAATGACAGAGGAAAATTTGTGAGCTAAATATTCTGTGAAATATTGTGTATTTCACGTTTAAACAGGCTGAAGAATTCCATTTACTTCAGAAATTAATGTAAATGAATATTTTTTATTAGACCAGTAAGTACTGTTGGAAAAAACAGCATGCCTTGAGGCACATAGTCTTTCTCGCTAAGAAAAATGCAGCAAATTTGTAGCAAAACCCTGTTAAAACCAATTGTTGTTGTTTTAGTCTAACTGTGTTTGTAGTTGGATAGCTTAGAGCAAGTAGCTGTTATGATCTAGAGATGTGTTAGCTGGAGATGGAGATAGCCATGCCTTTGACTCACTGGCACAGAAACAGAAATAGTGCTCGAGTCAGCAGGGATATAAGACATGAGAAATCCATTTTGCTGTAGAATCGATGTCAAGACTTTTGTCAACAGCAAAAATAACACCCTACAAACCCTAACAGAAAGCAGAACAAGGCCACCATAGCCTTCCATCTTATGATGGAATCTAGGCATAGAAATCAATAAGCAGTTACAGTTTATAGGAAAGATAAGCATACCTTCAAATAAAATTTCCTAGTTCTGTTTACTGTATATGTCATATAAATGTTGAGTGTGCAATACTTTTCTTCACAAAAGGGGACTTATTAGTTGTGAAATATTTTTAAAAGTTCTTTTATTTAGCTGCCATAGAAGGTACTCCATGGAAAAATGAACTGTATCAAACTTTTAGAGAAAGTAGATTAATATAGACTACTGAACCTACTGGTGATGTACTGCACTGAATAAGGATACAGAATCCTTTCTTGTCTCCCTTTTGTTTGTATTTAATCATATACATATGCTTATCCCAGCCATACCAAACAGTGATGCAGACAGAAACTCATGATTTATGAAATTAATTTTGCTTAATCCATTTTTACTCTTGCAACATAATTTAGGATTTAATCTGACATCACTAATCAAACCCATTCAGTAAATAATTAGAATGACAAAATGATAGTTTGTTTTTGATGTGTTGTGTGTTGGGTTGTGGTTTGTTGCATGCTTTTTTGTTTTGTTTTCCCCCAGAAAGCCTAGTTCAGTAATCTGTATTCATCACAAACTGGTTAATTATAAAGGCAGAGATGCTTAAAATAAAGAATATGTTGAACTGAGTAAATACTCTGTGAAGGGAAAATGTTAAATATTTGTTTATGCCTAACTGGGTCGAACATAAGCTCCAAACATTAATTAAAGTTTCTTTAACAAATTAATGATTTCTTGTTAAGGGGAGTACGTTAATCACTTAAGATTTCAACCTTCTTCTATTTCATGGTGCCAACGTGAAGAAAAAAAATATTTCATAACAATTATTAGCAGATTTTTTTTGTAGTGAAATGTTTGGAAAACATCCATGAACTGTGTTTAATTTCTCACTTCTATGCCCACCTTTTAACTCAATTTAAAAAAGGTAACTTTAATAAAAATTGAAAAATAAAGGCAGCTTAAGGACAGGGAGCTTGAATGTCAAGATCTACACTATATACTTACCAGTTCTAAATTCTAACTAAGGTATGCACAGCATTTCTGTTCTGTTATGGGGCCAGATTGATTAAAAAAAAAAAATCATAAATAAATATACTAGACTTCAGAGGAAGAAATCACCTAGTCTTTCAAACAAATAATGCAAATTATAATAATGCCAAGAGATAAAAGTGTAATAAAAACCCTTGAAAATTATATTTGTCCTTTTCCTTGTCTCCATAGTGATGCTACAGTGGAAAACCTTTTTTCTTTATCCTACTCTGTTCACACAAACCAAGTACAAGAACAATGCATACATATGAGTTAAGATACTGCAGAAGAGACATTCTTACTTTTTGTATCCTCAACTCTAGATATGCAAGATCTGAGTTCTATACAGTTTCATTTGTTAGGGGGAGGAAATAAAAAAACAAGAAATTCTAATTTGACAAAAGGAAGGCGGTTTCATTTACGAAAATGGGAAACTAGCTTCTGGTACTCAAGGCAAAATGATAGCTTACTAGAGAAATGAACTACCCAAATGCTGACCAAACTGTTATTCTCATCAGTTCAAGAGTAAAAATTATTGATTGTATACAACGTTAATCTAGATGTTGTACTGCTTGTTAGATGTTCCTGGTTTCTCTTCATTCATTATCTACCATATTTGCTATTCCTTCTTTTCTTGAGCTATCAGATAAAATGCTCAGCCACTACATCATATTACTTGGCTGCAAACCTGGTATTAACCTGTAAGTGGATAATACAGTAAGCTGGACACAAATATATAGAATAATTAACAAATATTTTTTCTTTTTCCTCCAAAATGTTTTGGCAGAGAAGATTTTTTTTCCTCATTTGCTTTTCACTTATCATCTTTAAGATTAAGCCTTAAAAATAAGCTCTTTAGAATACAATGATGGAAAATTAGGAGTGCTGCAATAAATATAGGCATAATGCAAGTCTGATCTTTTTCTAATCATGCAGACTGAATAGGCTGAGAAAGAAATAAGCCAGCACTGTGAACAAAGTAAGCACTATCTGCTAGCTTTTGTTTATTATGATGAATTTAGATCCCTAAGGATATTTAACTGTATTTGTACCTCTTACACTATAAAACTTAACTGTCTTACTCTTGTGTTACCAGAATCTTAACATGATTAGCACCTTGCACACAGTAGGAAACTCAGTGTCTGAGATAGCAAATAAAGGATTTAACCATGGAAGGCATCTGTTACCAGAGAGGAAGCATTTCTGATATGCTTAAAATGAATTGCCTGATGAACAATTCACAGTGTGAAGATTCAGATACAAAGGGCCACTGCCCTGGGGCTTCGCCATTATTTAAACGTTTTCTCATATGCCATGCTTTACATGGTGTACGAAAAGACAAAGCTAAAACTGAGCTTGCAAACGTGTGTACTTAGAATTAAGCATTCCAGTAATTCTACTGAGCTTCAGGAAACCACACACATTCTGAAAACTGGGCATGAAACCATTGGAAGAAGAAAACAGACTCTTAGAAAAGAATAAATAGAGTAAATACAATAAACTAGCTGTCTGAAAAGTATCGTATTGAAATTGTGAAACTATTGTATGTGTGTTTCACTACATAAAACTTGAGTGATCCATGGTGTTTCCTGATTATGCTGAAATTGCATAAGCAAATTAATGGGATACTTTAAATCAAGTTGCAATAAATGGTTTGGCCTTTCTTTTTGCCATTTACAAATGTCTGGTTTGCATTTGATACAAGAATTGTAGCTTGTAACCCAGGGCACAAAAGGAATTAATGGAATCAAAACTTGCTTGTGTTTTGGAATCTTGGTATCACATTCCTTGTGTCGGTTCTTACTTATTGCTGGGTGCTCTGTGTTTTTTCTTAACAGGTGGAAAGAGTCTTGCCCTGCAAGTGACACCGTTAATGAACAGATGGAATTTTAGGTAAAGCATGAATGTAGGGAAGATTTAGAAATTAAAATGATCAGCTGTGCCACCTCTTTGAAATTGTCACGGTGAAATGAAGGTGCAGTATTGTAGGATTTTTAAGAACAAGAGGAAGTAGAATTTACA
Organism: Patagioenas fasciata; assembly: GCF_037038585.1. NCBI lineage: Eukaryota > Metazoa > Chordata > Aves > Columbiformes > Columbidae > Patagioenas > Patagioenas fasciata. The sequence goes on along the minus strand of NC_092521.1, from coordinate 44,145,342 downwards.
CATATTTTTCCATCTGTTTAGAAATTTAGACAATGTGTAGAAACATTTATGTAAGCACAACTACTGTGCAATTTAAACTACACAAAAGTAACCTTATAGACAGCTGGAGCCCAGTTGTTCAGTGCAGTAGTGTGGGTACATCTTGCTTTTGTAGGTTTTCAGAGTTTATTTATCCAAGGAAAATCTCAGTTTATGAAGCCCAGTGTCAAATCTTGGTTACTATGATAAAGACCACAAAATAAAGACCTAAACAACTAATGGAAACTTTATTTCTCTATTACAGAGAAAAAGGAGAAGAATGATATATAAGACTGCTGAGGTTTCATGTAGGAATTGAATTACTTTGAAGCAGCACATTATTTGTATTGCTACTCTTCTCACCTGATCCCTACTGAGCAGGAATCTTTGTTTAATGTGTGCAGTTTGTGCCAAGGATTCATTCACTTGATTATCTAAAGACTATAACTAGCTTTTCTTTTATGTCACCCTTTCATTTGAAATCCTTCTACCTGTACAAAACCCTCAGTATTTTCTGCAAATATCCAAGTATAACGGACATGGCCACAGGTGAGGGTAAGATAACTACAGACTTGTAGGGTAGAGGTGCCATTACAGGCTCTCCAAAGTCATCAGAAGCTCTTCAGGAAGAAACAGCATAAATCACAAATAGTGTAGTAAGTCTTGATTTCAAAGTGGGATCGGAATCTCCTGGTATTTTCATCTGGTAGTTGCTGTTTATTGTCTTGTGGTATTGCATGCCCAGTTTCTGCAAGTGACCATATGTCTTTTATCTTACTTTCATGTAAAACAAAGCTTTGGATTCCAGTACACCATGTTTAACTTGTGTCAGGACTATGTTTTGCTTGGGATTGTGGGAAGCAATGTGACTTGAGTACTTTGGCTGTGATCATATACTTGACACTATTTCTCTTTTTCATTCATCAACTGTGACCAGAATCAGTGCATGCAACTTGCTCTTTGTACTGGAGCCAAAGTTCCTTCTGCTAAACTTTCTTCTGTTTTAAAATTGCAATCCCTCTGGACATCCTATGAAGCATAAATTTAATTCATCTGCTCAAGAGTTGTCTCTTGATTTTACAATTTGTACTGGGAAGCTACATTTTTGAAGTCGAGCGAAAGTACACACGCCACATTGGCTCTTCTTAATCTTAGTTTGATATTCATTTGACTTGAGGTCTTGTGTATTTCAGAAGAAAAACAAACTAACAAACAAACAGAAACCAAAACAAAAACAACAAAAACAAGCAAACAAAACCAACCAACCAAACAAACAAAAAACCACACACAAAAAACCAAAACCAAACCATCATCAATGTTGAGTATGGAGGCTTCTTGGAATGTGAAACCCCTTGTAAAGTGGGTGATTTCAAAGATCTTTGGTTTACAATGAAATAACAACCTGTAGGATATTTGAACCAAAACCCAAGGACTTAAGGAAAATAATATATTTCCAGCCAGGAAAATGAGAACAAAGAAACAGTGAACTCAAAAATATGAAGGTTGCTTCTAAAACAGTACAGAATGATTTGAACTCCTTAAGTTCGAAGGATTTTAGGAACCTGTTGACTCCACAGGTTTTATTATATTACATAAGTAACTCAGCATAGTCTTTTCAGTAAAATACAGGCTAAATGCCTAAAAACAGATATAGTGTGAAATGGAAGTTCCAATTATGGAAACTTCAAAAAAAATACTGTGTTCTGAAATACCAGCATCTGTCTGATTTTTATTATGCTACTTGGAGAAATTTAATAAGAGCTAAATATGTCAAGTAATGACAGGATTGGTTTTCTGACTTTATTAAATGAAATTTAAGACAGTTTTGTCAGTTACAAAATGTTGCCAGGTTTAACAATGAAGTTGGTAGGAGTGTCTTAACTATATCTGGAATTTCTTTTCTGGAATTTTGGGTCTACCAAATTCAATGGCAACACTTAAATTGATCTAGTAAGAATTCAGGATTTTGTTTTATAGTTAGAAAAAATTGTACATCCCTCATTCAAATTATACTTTACCCACTCCATGTAGAGTTCAGGTGTTTTCAAGAATGTTTTAATTCCTGGCTAACATGTATGAAGCATCAAATATATCTCTACAAGTACTTCCATGAGTGATTTTTGTTCCTATGCCTCATATTCCTTTGTTTATCGTCCTAGTTAGCCTTATTCCCTGTCAGTTGTCATGTTTACTTCCTCCCTGTCCTTGCAAAAAGCCCAATTTCATAAGAATATGTACACTAAGGTTTTCCACAAAATCATTTTCTCCTTTAAAATGCTCATGGACCTTTATTGTAATAACAATGTGAAGTGCACATCACTGGACTTCTGTCAGGTGTGTCATCTTCAAAATCACTGCTTGAAATACTTGTCTTGTAAGAGACCACTTATTCTTAGTGTAGGAAGAAACACGAATGCTGTGAAGGAAACAGAGAATGATACCAACGAAAACTGGAACAAGGGTTGCTTTATGACAGATGGTGGTGAAAATAATGTGTTTTATTCAAAGTCAAAATAAATAAATATGACAAAGCAACAAACAACCAAATGTCAAATCCACTCTGTGCTCTTCTATGGTTCTAAATATTTTTTCTGTTCTTCAATCTATTTCTAATTATCACATCTCTATATGTATATCTTTATATTTTGTGCTAAGAATCACATTTTTATAGATTTAGAAATTTAGAAATTTTATAGATTTAGAAATTACATGTTTTGTGTTAGATACTGTCTTAATCTTAGATACTGTCTTTAACTTATCTTTAAATGCAGGAAGAAGTGACAATTGGTGTTAGAACCTTTACACAGCTTTTAAGTAAATTAGTTTACTAATCTGGAAAATACTTTCATGTTTGAATCACAACTCAAATTGTTGTATAAATGTAAAATATAAAAAATGGTATAAATTACAGCATAGGTCATCACACAATAAAATGTGGTGGACATTATTAAAATTATTTTTAATTCTTTTATTAAGAAAAAAACCACAACAAACAAAAACAAGTAAAACAAACAAACACATTGTTATTGGAAGTTTCAGATAACCTGAATTATTCTCTAAATGCCTCTCTTTAGAGTAAACTATTGTTTCATATTTTTAATTTGATTTTGCTTTGCTCATTTGCTTGTATGCTGTCCTCGTTTGCCTTGATACTTTATTCTTTTTATTCTGTGTTTGCTTTTCATTCTTTTCTACAAAGCAAACACCATGGGATAAAGAAAACAAACTGGAGAAAAATGAATACTCTGAGCATTTGTCTTGAATTATTGAGGAGCGTGAGATTATATTGTCATTAATTTGCTTATTAAGAACTGAACAGAGAAGAGTCTCATGTTCTCATATTTCTGATCAGTCTCAGACTGTGCACTGGTGTTGCGCATTATATGTTATATGCAGCAGGAAATTACGCACAATTTCTGTGCACAGATTTTTACCTTATTTGAGTACCTTGATCTTTTCTGTCTGTTAGATTAATGTTATGGCAACACTTCCCCTCAGGGGCTGATATCATTGTATTATAGTATGTAATCCTTACTTATGGCTATTTAGATCACGTACGAGGTCTAGCTTTCAATAGGGTACTGAACATCTGAGTTTTATAGGCCCCTTGAGATCACTTGAAAATGATAAAGTCTAAATCTATGTTCTCAACATAGGAAATGTCATGTCAGAGCTGCCATTCCTGAATGGGAAATATTCCTGAAATGTTGTGGAAACCCTCCCAGGACAATACTATTGTAAAAAAACCAAACTACACAAACAAACAAAACATGAACAAACAAAAATTATAAAAGTTGGATCTTCAAATGCTTGAGGGTTATGAAAAATGACTGCAATGACTGTATTATGCCAGTAGATTAAGACTTAGTATTTTTTCCAGAGTATTTTACTAATTAAAACTATAATAATAGTCCACAAATTGAAACAAAAGGGTGGATTTCTGTCCTGCTCACAATATAGTTCACTTCTGTAAATATTTTCTTATATAGATTGTATGAGGTTCAACAAGGCCAAGTGCTGGGTCTTGCAATGTGGTCACAACAACTCCATGCCATGCTATAGGCTTAGGGAAGAGTAGCTGGAAAACCGCTTGGTGGAAAAGGATCTGGGGGTGTTGATCAACAGCTGGCTAAATATGAGCCAGCCGTGTGTCCAGGTGGCTGAAAAGGCCAACAGTGTCCTGGCTTGTATCAGGAATAGTGTGGTCAGCATGGCTAGGGAAGTGATCATCCCCCTGTACTCATTGCTGCTGAGGCCCCACCTTGAATCCTGTGTTCAGTTTTGGGCCCTTCATGACAAGAAAAACATTGAAGTGCTGGAGAGAGTTCAGAGAAAGGCAATGAAGCTGGTGAGAGGTCTGAAGGACAAGTCTGATGAGGAGCCTGGAGAAAAGGAGACTGAGGGGAGACCTTGCTTTCTGCAACTACCTGAAAGGAGATTGTAGCATGGAGGGGGTTGGTCTCTTCTCCCAAGTAGCAAGCGATAAGACAAGACAATTGGCCTCAAATTGTGCCAGGGGAGGTTTAGATTGGATATTTTTGGAAAAAATTATTCACAAAAAGCTTGTCAGGCACTGGAACAGGCTGCTCAGGGAAGTGTTGGAGTCACCATCCCTGGAGCTGTTTTGAAGTCCTATAGGGACATGGTTCAGTGCTGGAGTTAGGTTAATGGTTGGACTCAGTTATCCTGAGGGTCTCTTCCAACCAAAATGATTCTATGATTCTGTGATTCTGTATATATTCCTAGCACCTATGAAGAGCTACATATACCACATATATATATATATATACACATCTATCTATATACACAGACCCAAGAATAGTTGCTGTATAGCTGTTTAGTAATTGACACCCATTTTTATAGGAAGAATTTGCAGCTAGTTCAGTTGTATGCTGTACAACACTGTACATTTTCTAATACATCTTAAATAGCACTGGACTCAGTCATACCCGAAAGATGTTGTCAAAGAGGATTCATCGCTTATAAAGGAGGTATCTAAGGTAGGTAGAATTAAACACCCTTGGATATGTTGATGCTTTTCCCTCAACTAAAGGGAAAGCTATGGCTAAACGTCTACATTTTAGGTGGCTGAATCACACTGAATTAATTCCAACATGAATGCCTTGCATCAGTTTTCTTGCTATCATTCTGCTGCCTATCTTCTGATTTAAGTCTAATTGTACGTTTGTGTTCATCTTCCAAGGAGGAAGCGTGATTTGTTTGTTAAGCAGGAGAAACAACACTGTCACAGAAATGACTGAAATCTTCAGAAGAAAACCTGCTGATGAACAGTAAAATAGCTGAGATAGCAGTTGGGTATTTTGTCCTTCTGACTGAAAGGAAAGAGTGGAAGATCATGGGAATGACAGACCACTATCAGTAGTGAATTGCTCTAAAAGAGCAGATGAGAAATATATTCACCTATTTATCATGATTTCCTTGACTTGAAAGAAAATCCTTTAAACTATTAACATTTATCTGTTTCTTTGATTTTTCTTAGTGTTTTCTTTCAATATGATATCCTGCACAGAGAAGTTTTGTGGTAGAAAAGAATCATTCCTTATTTGAGAAATAAACTTCAACCTTTTTAAAAGTCTTCATTTTTCTCCTTCAGATTGTCACTGGAGAATCTTTCCCTGTAGCTATGAGTGATGGGCAGAATTTGATATAATATTTGATATGTTTAGGTATTTTGAATGAGTAAAGACATTTTTAAAATTCCTTTTTAGAAATGATTTGATAGTTATTTTCATCACTTTATGCAGACAACAGAAGGTGTGTATAATACAAGGGAATCATTCAGTGATGTGAATAATGGTTGTTCCTTGAAAAGAGTCTCAAAACTTAATAAATTAGCAGACATTGCTTAGTTTCTTAGGGAAGTAAAACAGCTTCCTTAAGTCTTACCTGAGCATATCTTTTAACATTTCCATTTACTACAGTTATTCTAATACTCTAAAAATACAGAGTGGAGTTTATTTATCTTGCAGTAGTCTTGTTAATCTGCAGTAAGTTATCTAGCGTCCTTCTCCCACTGATGTAGGACTACGACAAAAGCCTACTCTCCTTGCTGTAAATGAAATAACAGAACCACTGCTGATCATATTCTGTTTTTATTTATGCCTTCTGGGAACCAGCCATACTGCATTACCTATTAAGTAATGCATATGGTTGTATTTTCATCTGAGTTATTAATTCATTCCAAACTACATGTTTTTTCCGTTCAGCTTTAACGGTCTAGTTATCTATGTTTTACAGACTTGGTCAAGATAATTACTTTGAGTCTCTGCCACAAAGAGAAATAGCCCTGTGCACTGAAGTAACCATACTTGTACTCATGCATAAAGAGAGGTTGTAGACTTTTTTTGACATATTTGCTGACAATGTGACATTTAAAGACATTTCAATGTATTGCTGTTATAAGGAGAGGTTTTTCAACATCTTCCTTACTTGGTTGTGGCTATTCAGAGAAGAAACAATTCAGTGTCCATTTTCCTTTGTCTTTAAGCACTGTGTAGGAAATTGCATAACCTTTTCTTGGGCAGATCCATCCACTGTGTTAAACTCATCAACCACAATGCAATTAAAACAAGAATTCTAATGCAGGGTGAATAAAAGATAATAGCAAAACACTGAATTAATCCTCTCTAATGCCAGACTTTTGAGTGTGATATGTCTGATGTGTACCCAACTGTTCTAGTCTTCCCTGCAGTGGATGGAGAGAGTATGCATCCTCTGGGGCAGTGAAGGTATAGATGGGATCGACTGTGCTGCAGAAGTTCCTGTCTCTCCACCAACTGTAAAAGGAGGAGAAAGAAACCTTCATGTTATTCTGTAATCCCGTGTGCCCACTATGTTTTATTTATGTAACTCTTGCAATCAGAATTCATAGCAAAACATAGTTTTAGTGGCCTTTTCTTCAGTCCACCTTCAAAACGTATCTGCTATTCCTTTTTCATAACTAATACATCTGTGACTCTGTGTTTCTAGGTCAAAATACCATTAATCATCAGTTGCTTTGTCATAAGAGAAATCAGTGCCATCAAGTTAGTGGTGACAGAGATTAAGTTAAGCAAATTCGTCTTTTGAGAACCAAGATAATTATGAAGACCAGCAGTACTGTGTTCATGGTGAGCAAAAGTGTTAGTGGAACAGTCTGCATTCCTGACAACAAAGTATTATTTAAAATTAACTGTTCTGTTCAGAGAAACCAGAGGAAAAATGTCACAGCTAGAATAACCTGCTTGAACATCTGTGCTACACATTTAGCATAATGGTCATCACATCTTGGTAATGAAATTTGAAATACCACAGAAAATAGTGTTCTACACTCAACTAGTTAGTCATGCAGAGTTCTCATCATTGTTAACCTATATTTGCCCTTGTGTTTACCATGTTTATAAATATATATATATATACACTCTTGTATTTACCCTTGTTTTTACTAACCTGGTTTTATTATTGGCTGCTTTAATAGCAACAAAGACATCAATGCTGGCCCTGTAAAATCATTAAAAAAATAGTGCAAAATAAGTGTTTAAATAATGCAAAATATTTTTTTCTCTTTCCCTTAACAAATATCTTGCTGAGAGAATTCCTGTTTACCAAAATTCATCAGGTGATTTTACCTTTGTAGAGCCAGAAGAATGGAATAGTTGTGCAACCAGTTCATGGCAGAAGCATGTTAACCTTGGGCACTAGACCAGAATTATCTTGAAAGAAAATGAAACATATGGGATGACAGAAGAAAATGTGTGTTGTGGGAGGTTCTTTTTGTGAAATATGGAGTCTTTGTGAAAGCTGCCCAGAAGATTAGAAAATTGGAATTGATCCAAACACAAATAGATTAATAGACACACTTCAACTAGCAAGAGCTGACAGACAAATTACCATGTAGTTGCTACAATAAAGGATACAGCACCCGAATCTCATCTTGTACATTGCAACTGGCATATAGCTGTTTGAAAAATTGCTTCATAAAATTAAATTGGGCTGTACAGGTCTTGCATCTAGTTTAAATTCATTTGAATGGCTGTATGAATCTAAGTAGAAAGTCAGTGCATGTTTGCTTTTCTGCTTAAACCTTAAAAAATATACCTGTTGCTATGGTGCCTTCCTTTATATATATATCTATTCCCTAGCTATTTTTCTGATATCCCACATATCCTATAGCTATTTAGATGCTAATTTTTGCTTAAAATAGATTTAAATTAGTAATAGGATTTAAAATTCTGGAGCGATTATCTAGCAGTCTCTTTTGAAATGTAGAACGTAAAATCTTGTTTCTCTTGAGTTGGTATGAAACTCCTGCTAAACAAGTTGAATGGACATGTGTAGATAGAGTTGCCTTGTGTTCACATGGCCCTGGGTACAGGTTGCTAGGAAACTGTTACTCCTTTGGGATCACAGTTACAGGAAAAAGGAGATACTTAACTATTGCTTGTAAAATTTAATGAACAAAAGGAGGCTTTTTCAGATGGAGTATCTTCACTGTGAGGAAAACTACATTGTATGAGGAGAGTCTGAGTTGGTGTGAGTGAAGATTTTTCACACTGGAACTTCTAGATGAAAGAAAAGCATTTTGGTCAAATAAGACTCAAGAGTTCAGGCCTACTATTAGAAGACTAATAAAGATCTTACAGGAAGTCATATCTGTTTTATGAAACCAATGTAATTTACAAAAGAATATCACAAATCACAATGGAAAATACAAAGTGTTACTAGTAAGCAAAAATTTATGTATTAGAAACTTGTTCCGTTGTAAAGTCAAATGTAGTGAGATGACTGCAGAGATACAAGATCTCATTTTATCCATCCACCTCTAGGTATGTTTTTTTCAGAAATCTCTTGTGTACTGGGTCTGGCTGGGATAGAGGTAATTTTCTTCACAGCAATTGGTATAGGGCTGCATTTTAGATTTGTAACAAAAACAATCCTGATAACACACTGATGTTTTAGCTATTGCAGAAGAGCAACAAGGCCTTCTCGCTTTCCTGTTCTGCTCCCACAGTGATTAGACTGAGCGTGGGCAAGAAGTTGGGAGGGCACACAACCAGTCAGATGACCTGGATGAATTGATGAGATATTCTGTACCATATACAGTCATGGTCAGCAAGAGAAAGGGAAAAGAGGGGGGTTTAGTTACCTTAGCCATCTTTGTTCAGGAACTGGCTGGCCATTGATCTTCCCATGGGAGGTGATGAGTGATAGCCTTTGCATCACTTGTTTTGTTTTCTTTCTCTGTTCTTCAACTTCTGCTTCACTTATTAAACAATTTTTATCTTGCTTGTACTCTTCCTTTCTTCTTCTTTCCCATGGGGGGTGGGAGTGAACGAGTGGCTGTCTACTGGGGTTAACTCACAACATCTTGCTAGTCTAATAATTCACATGCCTCTCCCCTATCTGACATGCTATTAAGACCTAGGAACTGTAGAATTCAAAAATACTATATGACATGTATAACATTCATTAAAAGCTGGGAAAATGTGTATCTTATTTCTTAGCCGGACTATGCAGTATGTATCACTTGATTTTACTGTTTACTGCTTATTCAAAGGGCTTAACTGGGAATTGGCATGGGCGATAGCTAAAAGAAGGCTAAGATTAAGAAAGAATTAGGTGCATACAGTAGTGCTGGTGGGAAGGTGTTTAGTCCTTTTTGTGCCCACCTGTCACCAACTCAATAAACAGGCATTCGTCTGGTTCAGATATTTAGATGAAAATTTTGATTGGATTTACTATAAACATTAGGATATTAAGTTTTGTATACTACAAAAAAGGATAAATGTCATTACAAATCTCACCTTATTTCACCTTCTCTCAGTGGTGGCATTTGAGTATGTAATTATTTTGCTTATTTTTAAAATACATGGTGGATATGAAGAGAGGCTTACATGTATGCAAAATCAGTTTTCTGAGAAGTTTTACTGTTTCAGAAGCATGAAAACAGTAAAATATTTTCTCAACATTAGTTGAAAACTATATTAAAAAATAAAATTCACTGTATCTTTAACTACTTACAGTTAATTGCTTACTAACAATGCTATCCTCAGAAATTTTCTGGGGTTGATTTTCAGTTTTATCAACCATGTTTCATTATAATTTGTGCCCCCTTAACACAGATGTTCTTTTAAAAGAAAGGAAGGAACAATTATTTTTATAGTGCATTTAATTAGCAGTTTATTTTTTTTAGTGGACTCCCTGTTAGCCTGTAAGATATTTGTGTAATAGTTTCTTTAATAGTGTTTGTATAAAGGAAGGCACTTGCAGGTTAGTCCTTGCATGCAATCTTAGTTTATATACTGCCAGCAGTCATGTTCATGTCCTCTATGTCTTTTTCCACTTCTATGTTTTCTCTGTTATGCTGACAGACACCTTTTGTGATTTCATGATATTATGTTTGTTTGACTATATAACTGTCTTGGCCACCAAGACATCTCTAAAGTCAAACAAAAACTGAAATAGTAGTTGTTTTTCCTGGGATTTTCTTGCTTCCACATTTGGAACTCACACCATCTTGTGATCCAGAAACAGAATAAGGACATCAAAGATAGAGATTATTCACAGAAAGAATATAAAAAAATAGATATGTATTTTTCTCCTCCTTGTCCTTTTCTTACACAAATGCTAAATGCATTAAAAAGTGGCAGGTTCATTTGTGTATGTAAAAGTCTTATAAAACAAATTTTGAGCTTTTGGGCCAGAAATGGATTACAATGCGAGGGATGTGAGGGACATAGCTTTATATTTATACTAGTTTTGAAACTTTAGATTCTTTTTTTTTTTTTTTCCCCAGCATCTTTAGATCCCAAGAACCTGAGGGTTGTCCAGCTTTTGAGCTTATAAATCTCCCTGTCTTGCTCTCTACTCCCTCCTGGATCTACTCTTTAGCATTAGTAGTTGTGGACGTTCATGTGAAGCTGCTGCCGATGGAAATATTTTACAGGTCAAAAAGTTTGTTAATTATTTGCTTAATGGCAATGTAATTTGCATCTAAGACTACTCTGGATGAAAACAGGTTTTGAGTTAGCATTAGGTTTCCCCTGAGGTCTTTGAAATGATCATGCTTTTCCTTTCTTTATGTGATTAAGATACTGGAATTTGCGTCATGGACAGGTTTCTGGCTAGTAGAGCATGAGCAGCACATATTATACATTCCTTTGTGTTCTGACTTGATTTGTGCTGCATGCCATTGCTTTTTCATCCTTGTGAAATAGGCATGTATTTTCTCAGAATTGAGAGAGGAGCAAGTCCAAGCTGTGGATAGATATGCACATAAATGGCACAGGGAAAAAAAAACAAAAAGCTTTGAAAATGAAATTTGGAAATCCTTTTTGGTGTGTGACAGATGAGATGTACAGCAGTTCTTCTCTCTGGTTTTCTATTTGTATACAAAGAGCAAATGTTTGGTTTTCTCAGAGATCCAGAGAAGGAAGCAGGCTGCTTATGAGAAGTAAAATTGGATTTGGTGTAAAGATTAATAACACAAGAGACATGCAGTGGAGCTGATTAGCACAGAAGCTTAGTCAGACAAATGGATTCTGGGTTCCTACTAAAAGGATGTAAATGGTATATGATTCAAGTGATTTATTGAGAAAAAAATAATACTCTAGACCTCAAATGTCAACCACATCAGGAACTCTGTCAAGGTTTCCTGACTTTCATGTATTAAAAGTCAAATGTTTCAACCTCAATGTAACTTGATTTTGCCATTTATTTATCATTAGACTCCTGATTTGTTGGACATCCCATGGGAGAGACACTTTTTAGTATTCCAGAAAGATTTTGAAGTATTTATTTTAATGAGAAACAAATTTTCTGAATCAGCATAAGGATAGAATATTTTCTTGGTCTAAATCTAATTTATCATTGTCTAGATTCTCCTCTCCTCTCCTCTCCTCTCCTCTCCTCTCCTCTCCTCTCCTCTCCTCTCCTCTCCTCTCCTCTCCTCTCCTCTCCTCTCCTCTCCTCTCCTCTCCTCTCCTCTCCTCTCCTCTCCTCTCCTCTCCTCTCCTCTCCTCTCCTCTCCTCTCCTCTCCTCTCCTCTCCTCTCCTCTCCTCTCCTCTCCTCTCCTCTCCTCTCCTCTCCTCTCCTCTCCTCTCCTCTCCTCTCCTCTCCTCTCCTCTCCTCTCCTCTCCTCTCCTCTCCTCTCCTCTCCTCTCCTCTCCTCTCCTCTCCTCTCCTCTCCCCTCCCCTCCCCTCCCCTCCCCTCCCCTCCTCTCCCCTCCCCTCCCCTCCTCTCCCCTCCCCTCCCCTCCCCTCCCCTCCCCTCCCCTCCCCTCCCCTCCCCTCCCCTCCCCTCCCCTCCCCTCCCCTCCCCTCCCCTCCTCTCCCCTCCCCTCCCCTCCCCTCCCCTCCCCTCCCCTCCCCTCCCCTCCCCTCCCCTCCCCTCCCCTCCCCTCCCCTCCCCTCCCCTCCCCTCCCCTCCCCTCCCCTCCTCTCCCCTCCTCTCCCCTCCTCTCCTCTCCTCTCCTCTCCTCTCCTCTCCCCTCCTCTCCTCTCCTCTCCTCTCCTCTCCTCTCCTCTCCTCTCCTCTCCTCTCCTCTCCTCTCCTCTCCTCTCCTCTCCTCTCCTCTCCTCTCCTCTCCTCTCCTCTCCTCTCCTCTCCTGATGCATCATAACTCCAATCAAACTCTGACATCTGAATTTGTTTGAAATTACTCATGGTCCACAAGCTTAAAAATACTTATTAATATTGACAATTTTAAAAGTATCTGTTATGTTTAGATACTTTGACGTCAATAATTTATTCAGGACAAGAATTCAGAATTCCGTGGACCAATACTGAAGTCTGTTGAAGACATTCTTATATGTCTGTAACATCAGGCAGGTATCTGCCACTTGTGCTTAGCTTATACTGTTCATATTTCTAAAACATATATTATACAGCATTATAGTTCTCTCTTATTTTCCTCAAAGGTGTGTGCAGAACTTTCTTTTACTGCTTTTTTGATGCATATTCTGCTATCATATCTTCACTCTACCCTTAAATTAATGTTTGGCTCTTATTCAACTGCATACTCATTTTCAGGTGATAAGTCTGGCTTGTTAGGAGTGTTTTAGAGCTTACAGGTAGAATCATAGAATGGTTTAGATTGGAAGGGACCTTTAAAAATCATCGAGTTCAAGATCCCCTGCCAGGGACATGGATACCTTTCACTAGGTTGCCCAAAACCCCATCAATTGGTTCCCTTCATACAAATGTGGTTTCCTCATGTGACTAATCTTTTAAAATTTTGCAGTTTAAATTTTGTACTCAAAAAGATGCTTTCCTCCTCCACTGCTTTTTATTACCTCTCCTGGACTTTAATTTCCTCTGTTTTCTGTCAAGCCATTCTTTACATCTTCACAATCCCTCCACCTGTACTCTTCCTTCTTCTCACTTCTTTTCTTACTCTCTTTCCTTCCTTTGAATTTTTTATCCTTTTTATTTATGTGTATTTATATTAACAATTTGTATCTTATACATTCTTTTATATGTTTTTTTTTTTCCTATAAGTGTGTTATCCACAGTCTTAACCTAATAAAAAAAAATATTTTATTTCTTCTTCTTCTTCTTCTGTTCACATACTAACTTCATCCTCCCTCTTTGCTTTTGATTTTTTTTTTAGTGTAAATAAGGATGCCTACGCTGTTTCTCCATCAACCATATTCCTGTATTTTGCTCTATAAAGACAGTCTTACTGTTAAATACAGATTTCTCTCTTATTTCCTTATACCTTTTCTGCTGTCTCTTGGGTGTCTTTGTCACAGTACATCATTCTCATTCCTCATTTAATTTCTCCCTTCCTGAACTTATCAACTCTCCATGTCTTTTCTGGTCGTAGCTCTTCTGTTTTGTTTTGGTTTGGTTTGGTTTGTTTTCCAATTACTTTTTCAGTTAGTTCCTTCATATCTATCCCTCCTCTCTGTCTCCATTCTGAGAGTTTCAGCTCTCCTGTATATCAAAAATAGTGCTATTGGAAGTTTTGTTCTTCTAACCACACTATTTCTCTATTTAAATTCTTTTGTGTTCTGTGTTTTACCTTCAGAGTCAAGTTTATTCTCTCTCCCTTCCAAACCATGCTGTACTTTCTGATCTGCTGACCTCAGCGTCATGCTCCAAATACTTCTTAATTTTATGTTGCTTCTCTCTTGTTTTAGCTCCCTCTGTTAGACTAAGGTTTCATCTCCATCAATTCTGCCTTTCATAGCGGTGCCCCATTTCCTCTTGGCTTTCCTGTTTTCTAAGCATCTATTTTCAACATCAGAAAAACATCTCTCCTTAAATCCCAGTGCATCACAGGATATTTTCTAATTTGTTCATCTCCTCAGTGATAACTGTGTGTTTTCTTTCCTGAAGCTTTATGCCATACCTGATCTTGTGAAAGATGCTCTGAAGAGCTGATTGTAAAATGCCATGTAAAAATACAGTGTTATACAAAGGATGATTAAAATTGTTATGAATTAATATTTTTTCAGACAAATTTAGAAATCCTTCTAAGATACTTATGCTTTGTGCTTTTCATCTCATCATTTTTGGCTCTCACCTTGTAATGTACTTTCTGCTTCACTAAAAGTATGATAATGAGGCATGCATAATTGAAACGAAAATCTCTTCAGAACCCCTTCTGACTGAATATATTGAGAATCATAATCAAGCACTCCTGAAGTTACAGAAAACTATGCATATTGATGCACAGCAAAAGTCTGGGCTCTGCATGAGTCACTTAGTCGGCTGACATACTGTCCTTTGAATTATTCTAGTTACAAAAAAGTATCAGGGATGCACTAATGGGAAGTAAAATAAATCAATAATCTCGCATATGCACGGGAGTTCTATATAAGAAGTAATTACATGACAGTGGTAGTGGATGCATCTTGTGTACTTAAATGGCCTCCAAAGGAGCAGAAAATCTGCAAGACCCAGAAATCTTCGTCTCTGATACACTTACAATTTTCTATAAGGATGCATTTTTTCCTGTTGTAAATAAGTATGCACTTAGCTTGCATTTTGAAGCTATTCTTTTCTGACTTTTGAGATAGTGATGCATGACTCCAAACATTTCAGTTCTGATTGCAAGCATAAATCTGTAATCTTTCTTCTGACAAGTTTCTTTTGTTTAGGAGGATTCACTTGAACAGCCAATTTTTCTCCCTGAATTATGGATATTGCTAAGTTCTATAATAAATCCATGCTTTGAATGAATAGTTTCACGATGCTTTATTATATTAACAGATTTCTTTTCATAGCATACCTGTTATGCATTTTCCCCTTTGCACACATTTAAAATTCACACAGAAAAATATTAAGGCCGAAATTATCAAAGTTGTCAGCTCATTATTTTAGACTATTTTACGTGCTGTAATACATTATTTATTCAAAACAGGCCTCCATGACTAGTTAAGTAAACAGAGCACTTGCAGGATCCCAGAGGTTGAATCATATGAGAATATTATGATAACACTAAAAAGATATTGAATCTGCAGATGACACCTGTGGTTTGTGTTTCATGTCAATCACCATGTGGCAAATGCATGATCGTATCAAGAAAATAATCCAGTGTTTCAGAGTAACATATAATTGACTTAACTACAGTATGACCCATTGCTGCCTTGTGATGCTCAGATGTGACTGAGAAATTCATCCTGAGGGCACAGTCTAGCCAGTGCAGTGAGTGAAGCAGAAGTTCTGTGGGGATAAAAATGGTATATGAAAATGCACAATTAAACACACGTTAATATATGTATACCAGGAACTTGAAGAAATGTGTCGTGAGTGACTCAGTGTTCCTGTTCACTGACTCTGGAGTCTGAAGAAACTGAAAAAAATAGAAATTGAATCAAATGTTCATATTCCTAGTTTGGTTTAAATATTTTCAGTTGGACACCTCAAATATTTCACAGCACAACCCTCAGTGGCTGAAGGCAATAGTATAGCTGGAATTGATGAAAGCCTTTTTTCTCAATAGAGACTTGTTTCTGGTAAAGAACAGAGGCATACCTTTCCTATTGATTTTGCAGTTTTTTGCTAGATGGTGTAGGACCATGAAGAGTCAAGACTGACTGATTTTAAGCCTGCTGAGGCACATCCTCAACTGGTTACAGATTTTTTAATCTGTTTTTCACTGTTATTTTGTTCCATCTTTTCCTATCACCACCTGCCCAGATCACATCTCTTTATCCAAACACTTTGGACAGCAGCAGAATGAAGATAAGGAACAGCATATAAATATACATACATATATATATATATATATTTACATATACATATATATAGCACTGCAGTGGATCAAGAAGCCTTAAGAAATAGTTCTAGAGACAAATATAACAACCCTTTTAGCCATAGGATGTTCTTCTCAGGTACATAGGAACTATAGAAACATGAAAAAACTGTAATGGGTTTCCCATGCACCGTAAAGCTGAAATCTTCGAAGTCAAGTTCGTATGCAGTGCATGTCTGCTAAACTAAATTGAAGGCCTGTTCAGACCATGTTCTGTGGAAATGCCCGAAGGATTATTTCTGACGTAAAAACCAATTTCCTGCATAACTCCCTGTGTTTCTGGATGTTATGATGTAAGATCCCAATTTCTTAAAAAAGTATTTTTTAGCGTGGGGGAAATATTTTTTTTTCCTCAGTTTCATTCTTAGAAAGAATGAAACTGTTTATAGCTGAAACTTTCCAACAGAAAATAACCCCGAGAGATTAAAAAAAACCCCACAAATACATTTTCTGCCTGCAGTATTCTCTGTGTTGAAATGAATGCAGAATGCTCTGCATTAAAATTATATGCTAGGTTAACTTGCATTTAATTTGAATCCTTCTCTTATAGGCAGACTTTTAAGCTAAGGACTGCAGCTCTGGACATCATCCAACTTTTGTAGTTAATTATGGCTGTAGACTGCATTCTAAATTTTGAATCTCGGTCATATCTGTGGTGCTGCTGCTTCAGTGTCTAAAAGAGGTTTGGCTATTAATGAAAGTCTGTTGGATGAGATTCCATCCAGAAAGCCTGAAGTTATATCTGTGAGCTGAAAGATTAAAGAAATGGAGGACTGTTGAGTCTGTTTCTCCAGTACAGCATTGTCTACTGTATTTTTTTCAGGAAAGGATTTTTCTTGTATTTTGCATCTTTTCTGTGCAAAGAAAATTCTAAGACTGTCAGCTTTCCCTCAGATACAGTTTTTGTGCTGTTCATTTAAACTTTTGTCATGTGTATTAATGTGTTCTGGAAAGTTTAATTTTAAAGACTGTAATGGTTATATTCTGAGGTAGATGTAAAAATGAACACAAGCCATACATCTTTTGGCTTCTTTTTCAATTCTGTTCCCAGTTTTAAAGGGTAATTCTTACACCACTACCCATTGTACTAGCTATCTTCCCTGCCCAATTATGCTTTTAAATTAACATTAATCTGACTTTTAAAATTATTTTTAAAATTGTTTTTGTTCAAGCTTTTTTATATAGATATCATCACACTGTGTAATATTTAGTAATGCATGAAGGCATTTGTTAATCTTTGTAGTTAAGTTTTATATAAAGAAATAGTAATTGTGAAAAAAACCAATTAAATATCAAAAAATCAGGTGTGGAAAAATCAGAAAAGGAATACTATAAAATAGTCATATGAGGAAACATGCAATACCACCGTTGTGCCTTCTTACATGTGTTTGATACAGAAAATGGAGAATTTAAGTTCAAAACCACGTCTTTTAAAATAACGTGAAAACTTTAAACCACTAAAATGTAGAATATTTGACTATTCTACCTGCAGTACAATATTCTAATGGTTAAATGTAAAGCATGGGTGAATTTTGCTATACTGAGTACTTGTCAGTAGTGCCCAATGACCTACACAATTCACTCCTACTGTTGTGTGCATTTGGTGGCTGAGTACTTAGAATTTGCATTTAGAATCATAGAATCTTTTTAGTTGGAAGAGACCCTCAGAATCATCAAGTCCAACCATAACCTAACTCCAGTACTAAACCATATCCCTAAGAATCTTGTCTAAACAACTTTGAAACACCTCCAGGGATAGTGACTCCACCACTTCCCTGGACAGCCTGTTCCAATGGCTGACAAGCCTTTCCATTAAGAATTTCTTCCTAATATCCAATCTAAACCTCCCCTGGTTCAACTTGAGGTCATTATATCTTGTTCTATTACTTGCTACTTGATAGAAGAGACCGACACCCTTCATGTTACAACCTCCTTTCAGGCAGTCGTAGACACTGATGAAGTCTCCCCTCAGCACTTCTTTTATGTCTGTGAAATAATTGTGTATATCGAAGTAGCTGATGTTTTAATGTTACGTGGGATGTAGAGGATGAAAATATAAGGTGACCTTTTTGGGTGACAGGGGTAGAAAAAGAAGTAAAAAGGTTGTTTTTATCAGTTGATGATGCCAAACCAAGTAAACAACAATTATTCTAAAGTAAATAATAATTTCTGCTCTTGGAAAAGGCAACTACCTATGACTAGTAACTGATTTTTTTCTACATATTCTGTAACAAACATCATATTGCAAGGTGATACCATTTCTTTTGAATCAATAAGATAATTGAAACTATCAGGATTAAAGTTTTCTGAGGCAAAGTTTATTGAATCCTTTCTGAGCTGTTTAAGCAGAAAATCACTGTGCTGACATCCTAGTTCTTCTCTGTTTCTCTGGTGTCTCATGCTTTGTTCCACTTTATCTCCTTAATACTGCTGTCTCTGCTGCATTTCCCACTTAATTCATTGCTTTTGAATTGCTTCTCATGTCTTTAGCAGCACTCTCTTCTCATGTACAAAGTTTTAACCTAAAAATCATCAAGACTCACAGCTTCACAGCTTTTGGGCCAATGCTAGGTTCCTGAGTTGACTGGACTGACAAAAAGAACCTCTGTTGTGTAAGCTTGAAATTGCTTGGAGGACAACTGACGCCATCCAATAGCTGCCTGACTGAAGATAATACACAAACCTAAAAATTTTCATAAAACAGCAACCTTGGAAGAAATTCAGATTGCAAGGCAGGAGCCAAGTAATGTTATGGCACTGTAGCAAGACAGTGAGTTGAGGAAAATGATTCCCAGGATTAACAACCTGCAGAAGTTATGCTTACTGAACTGTTAAAAACCAGTCATGGAGGAAAATGAGAGCTATCAACAGCAGCAGAGCATGACAAGCGTGAGGAAATGAGAGGTGCAGGCAAAGATGGCTAAACCAGTGACATTTTGGAGTGGGAAAGGTTGGAAACATTCTTTTTCATTTTTTAATTGGACAAACTCTGATTTGAAAATTGAAATAAAGCAATGAGGAACTCTGAGAGTCTGGTGTCCTCTGAAAACTCTATTAAAAATTCCTGTAGGTAATGTGCCAAATTTGACATATTCCTTGCTAAAATGGTAGAAAAAAAGACACTGAAAATGTTACCTAGATGACTAGCTTTATCATGATCTGTATAGATCAGGAAAATAAGTTTGGCAAGGGAGAAAGTGCTTATGTGTGAAATGGGGCAGTTATTTTATAGTCCTCTCCAAATGCATTTGAAATTTAAAAAACAAACAAACAAACAAACAAACAAACAAAACAGCCTGACAAGCTATTTAAGATGTGAAGTGAAAATGAGCTGCATTAGCAAATAGTGACCTACACAGTAGTACTTCAGTGGGCTTTACAAATATCATGACAGAGTGCTTTCATACTTGTGTTAACTCTTAAAAGCCAAGCAATTGCAAATATTCAATCATCTGTCATACTTTCTTGCCACACATTAATATTTGGAGCAAGTGATTGTGGATGTATTAGTGAATATTTCTTATTTTGGTTCTATTTCTTATGTTCAGATAATTTAATTAGCAAAAGAAGGTATGTCTTCTGAGGAAATCTGTTATGAGTGTTGCTATATTGATGAAAGTATTTTGAACTCATATCTTAATTGTTTTGATTCTTATTTCCTTTCCTTTCACATTGTCTTTAAAAGAAATTGAAAGTCATTACAACACTGCAGTAGTTATCACTTTCTGCATAAGTTAATTTTAATAGTGAAAAATACACGAAAGTTTGGAAGTGATATTGATGATACTTTTGTTTTTCCTGCTGTTGGTTTACCACATTACTAGGCAAGGTTTCTGGGCAGAAATGTATTAATGTGTACTGGACAGTGAAGGTGTTCTAATTTAATTCATTTTGAACATTTTGTTCTTGCTACACACATACTGTGCAGAAAGCCTTGAGACTCGGAATTCACTGAAATAAACTATATAGTTGCTGAGACCTTGTGTGTTAGCCTTTGAAAATGAGGAACTTTTGTTGTTATTTGAACTAGCTGTCCAGAAAGACCGGAAAGATGGTCTGAATTTTCCAGCTTCCAGGAAGAAAAAGCAATACACAAAACAATTTTGAGAGTGCTGCAAAGAATTAGTTATTCCAAGAGCAAAAGCAGCAACCTCTGCTTCTCAAAAGCTTAATAAAACTTTGCAAATGGAACATAATAGAGAAAAGACAGAAACAACGAGAATGAGTGAACAAGTGTCATGTGTGAGGCAAGGCAAAATTAATATTTCTGGTAGCATATACTATTAGGACAACCCTTTTGAAGTGGATTCAGGTATTGATGTGTAGCTGCTAATGAAAAGGACATACTCATTGAAGAACCATGGCCGAA
The DNA here is from genome assembly GCF_037038585.1 of Patagioenas fasciata. Taxonomy (NCBI): domain Eukaryota; kingdom Metazoa; phylum Chordata; class Aves; order Columbiformes; family Columbidae; genus Patagioenas; species Patagioenas fasciata. Next base: position 44,124,692 of record NC_092521.1, on the reverse strand, counting down.
ATTTAGAAGGCAATCTGTAGGAAGATTTGCTATAGATCCAATGGTTTCAGGTATGTAAAATGAGTATTAGGGAAGTTTTTACTGCAATTCTTTTAATTATACATTGCTATGTATGTGGACATTTAAATTGTACTAAATAGCACTCAGCTATATAGTTATTGGTACAAGTTATACAGTTACTGGTACGATTTGTACAGTAGTCTATCTAAGTCCTTCAAATCACAGGTAAGTTGAGATAATGTCTGAGACCTAGTTTAAATATCTTTTGTGAACTTCAGATTCTTAAGTTCTGCAAGATTAAACAAGATTCAGGAGTACCATAACAAAACAAATTCTAAGAATAAAGACAGAAATTACCTTGAAGTATGGATAAAAATCCAGACATAAGAAAGATAAAGATAAAACCAAACTCCATCTACACTTAAATATTAGCCAGGGTTGGATAAAGGGGATTAGAAGAGAATGAATTCAAGCCTGATTTAAGTAGAGTTATTGCTATTTACATTAGAAAATACTTGTATAACTCTTTCTGCTTGTTGCAGTCTTTGAAAAAATAATTGTAATGTCTAAATTACAGTCGTTAATCAAAAATTAATTATGTATCATCAGATAGCCTGCTGCTAGAAGTGTGTGAATGTATTTTTCAGCATGGGTCTTGCCAAAACATCTTTCCTTTTTTGCTTTAGAACAAAGCAGAAGAGTTGTGGTTTGCTGATCGAGAGTTCCTGCAATTTAAATACATTTTATTTTTCCTCCTAGGCAAACATTCTTGATTATTTAACCATCTAGTACATATGTAAGTATGAGAATTAGAATATATTCCATAAATTTTTTAAACTTTTTTTTTGTGGTAGGAAGTGGGTTGAAAAAAGGACACAACCAGTAATTGAAGGTTTGGATATTATTTTTTATATGTATTTCATTCACTATAACTTCAGTTTTCTTTCTATTTGCCCATTCAGTTTTACTCACCGGTAGGCTACTCATTGCTTTAGTATGTGTTCTGCAGAATTTTAATCTCCTTTTATTTATAGCTAAGACTAGCAACATCATTGGTGCTATGGAAAACTTGACTTTGTCATTTATTCCTCAGAAACTAATCTTGCAAAACTATGTAACTATAATTAAAAGCTTTATCATAAAACATTTGCAAAAGACTGTGTTGTGATAACACAAGCAGTCTCAGCTAGAACCAAGAGTGTTTCTGAAGCCTTAATAGCGTTCTTCTTCCAGTTTTGTTAAGCTGCTTAACTCTAAAATATATATTGGCCATCAATATTAACTTAGCATGAATGCTCCAAGTTGACATCATATCCTTCACTTAGAAAGAAAATAAGTGTATCACCTGCAGAGAGAGGATGAGTGACTATTCTATCCCATACATACACTTGAGCTCACACATATGCATAAATTAATATAATAAAAAATAATCATGTGTAGAGATACATGTGCATGTCTGTGTGCATTTGCCTTTTTAATTTTTTTCCGTTCTCTCTTGAAAATTAGGAATACTTCTGTTTACTTACCTTGTTTTCATTTTTTTTGTTACTGAGTGGGTCGTTTGTGCTGTACACTCTCTTATGTAATATTTAAGATTTTGATGATTAATATCCACACAGATATGTTAGATAACTGAAAAAAAAAAGTTTCATATTCTTCATGGTGTCTTCCCTTGGCTTGCTGTAACCATCTGAACTGATCTGGCAGATGTGATGGAGTTTATATGTGTCTGAGTGTATTTTCCTTGTATTATTGACGTCTCAGGTTTTTTTAGTAGATTAGTCAATGTTTTTTTTTAATTATTGTATCAGCATTATTTATGTGCTGCAGCTGAACACCACTTAAAATGCATTATTATAGCTAATATCATTTTAATATTCACTTATACTCTTAGTGATGTACTGTAAAATAATTTGCATCCAGTTTCTACATTAATTCCACTGACTCATTGGGTTTCAGATTAGGATCTAAACATTTTTCCTTAAAGGTATACAGGACTAAAGTAAAACACAATTACTTCAAAAAGGAAAACAGTATATCCCATGTAGAGTACATTGCTGAAAATACTAATTAAAAAACAAAACAAAAACAAACAAACAAACAAACAAACAAAAGCAAAACAAAAAAACCACAAAACCAACAAACATTCACATAATACACCCAAATCATTTGAAGTCAAATCAAGTCAAAGGAATTGACCAAGGTCTATTTATTCAGTGTTTGGAGCAGAAGAGCTCAGCTCTGCATAAACAATGTAAACTATCATTCAGGAAAAATATAGATAACAGTTTTCCATCTAAATAAGTTTTTCAAACCTATCATCAAGGTCAAATATGTTAATTTATCAAGAGGAAAACCTGATCTTTCCTTCATGATATCATATCAGGAGCAGCTGCCCAGGGCCGCAACCGGTGTGGGATTCCATACTTCGGAAAATTGGCTTCTTGGCAGCTCTCTTTTTTGGAGGATTTGTTGAAATTGTTGCCTGACCATTTGCATTATGAAATTCTATACCTTGAAGATGTCAAAAACTTAGTAGGACAGTGTTATTTTGTTAATATAATATCAGTAACTTAAAAGAGGGGTGAGGGGAAAGTGAAGTGGTTTAGGTCTTCCTCACCAAGGGTGAAGTACATCCAGTGACTAGGATCTAAATTTGTCATTTGTTCTTCTGCAAGTTTCCTGTATGGCAAAAGACAAAACACCATGCCTATCTACTTATTATTTATGTGTCTGTATTATTATATTTTATAGTGTACTTATATTTTGCATTTTAAATTCAACCATCAGTCCATGTTAAATCCTATTCTACATTCAGTCATTCAGTAGATGTGGTGAAGAGTCTGGGTAGAAAAAAAAAGTCAAGTTTAGAGTCCACATTATTCCTTAGTGCAGGCTGAAGTGTAGAATCACAGAGCCATAAGATAGCTTGGGTTGTAAAGAAGCCTAAAGATCATATAGTTCCAACCTCACTGCTGTAAACAGGGACATCTTTCATTAGATCAGGTTGCTCACAGCCCCATCCAATCTGACCTTGAAAGCTTCCAGGGATGGGGCATCCACAGCTTCTTTGGGCAACCTGTTGCAGTGCCTCATCGTCTTCATTGTAAAGAATTTCCTCCTTATATGTAATCAAATCTGTACTCTTTCAGTTTAAACCTGTTACCCTTCGTCCCGTCACTACAGACCCCAGTGAAACGTCTTTCTGTATCTCTATACCACTGACTTCATTGTAAAAGAGCTAAGCCTAAGACCTTTTACTCCACACTTTCCTGGAGACTTATCCTATGGTTGACAAGAAGACCGTTTATTGAGTTACTTCCTAGAGTGACCGAACGTTATGTATACTGTCAAAGATGAAATGTGTCCAGGTTTCAGGCATCCTGCAGGGTATCCAGTTGTCCTGTGGATTCACCGTTATCATTTAAGCATGTTTAAGGGTGAAACTTCACTGAGCAGTGCCAGAGAACTGCTAGTTTTCTTCACTGTTACTATTCAATACTGTTTTTCCAATACTCTCTTACTTTGAGATGCATTGTAAATTGCAAAATACCTTTGCTGATGTTGGAGAACATCAGTAAGTAGTGTGCATAGGCAGCAAGAATGAGCTTTCTTGCACCCAACTACTGTGGGTTTCTTGTTTGGTTTGTTTTCATTATTCTGAAATGTCTTGTATCGGTCACTGTTAGGAACATTTTACTGATCTAATGTGGCAATTCCTGTTTTTAGTTTCCTAATGGTTCCCTATGTATCCAATGAGAGAGGTGTGTGGGAAGATTACTTAGGAAGAAAGAAGCTTAAAAAAGACTCTTGAAACCTCTGGTGTGATCTTCATGCATTCTAAATTGCTGATTTCTTGAGTCATTTCACAATGGCTGTGAATGTTTCTGACTATGGTGTTGAGTTAAGGGAATGCGTCAGACAGCTTTCTCTCACGATTTATAAAAAACTAATATCCAAACAAAAATTCTTCCTGACAAAAGGTGTGGCTTCTGTCAAGAGTGAAAATTAAATTCAAGATAGATGATTAGATACAAAATGACACTTTAGCCTTGAGGACACATTGCTTTTCCTTTTTTTTTTTTTTTTTTTTTTGTGCAATCTGTAATTAAAAGCCAGACAATACGTCAATGTCCCAGCAGACAAATAAAGTACAAAATATGTGTGTTTTATCAGCAAGTGATAATTCCATTTTTATATGACAATTTTTTGGTAATGTAAGGAAAAGGGAGAAGAGTAATGTTTAGAAATACGTAAAGATTGAGTGTCACAAGGATGGAGCCAGGCTCTTCTCAGTGACAACTGACAATAGGACAAGCGTCAATGGGTACAAACTGGAACACAGGAGGTTCCACTTAAATATGAGAAGAAACTTCTTCGCAGTGAGGGTGACAGAACACTGGAACAGGCTGCCCAGGGATGTTGTGGAGTCTATTTCTCTGGAGACATTCAAAACCCGCCTGGACACATTCTTGTGTAACCTCATCTAGGTGTTCCTGCTCTGGCAGGGGAATTGGACTGAATGATCTTTTGAGGTTCCTTCCAATCCCTAAAATTCTGTGATTCTGTGAAGATGACAGTCAGAAGCCCCGATTGTCTGAACTGTAACTGAGTATAATGGCCATTCTTCAAGCTATTTTATGAATTAGGAAAGTAGGGCAGTAGAGAAAGCAGAGATGTACTATTATGTGATGAATTAAGACAAGATAAGAAATAGTTGATAGGTTCAAAAGTTTCATTGATTTTGATATATTAACAACAGGTATAGTAAATATAAAGAAAAAAGAAGGCTGCCTTTTTGGGTAAAACTCTTAAATGAACATTTCTTTAAAACATACATATGAAAATACATTTTGAAATGAATATATAATAACAGAACAGATAAGTGGAAGCTGTATTTCCTGCTTATTGTTCACTTTTCTTTCTCATGTAAAGTAAGATTGATTTTCATGCTTGTTCCAGTTTAACTGAATGCAATTTAAAGAAAAAATCAAAGAGAAGTAGTTAGTCAGTCTCTCGTATTTCCAGCTCACTGTCGTTAAACACAACCTTGAACCAGCAGCTTAAAAATTCTTTATATCTAGGGGCATCTTAATGCAAATAAATATTCTCTTTCATGTGAAAATAAGTATTAAATGTTTTAACTTTCTGTTAAAAATTAAGCAGTACTGTACTTTTTTCCAGAGAGAGGTTATCAAAAGAAGAGGAGAAGGAATACATCTAACACAAGCAGAAAGAGTTCATAGTAAGATATATAAACATATGTAGGATTTTTTAAATTTTCCCTTTCTGAAAACAAACTTTTAAAAATTACCAACTAAATTAAAACAATTCTAGTACCCCATATTCTGTTCACAAATCTATTTATTTAAGTAAAAAGCCCATATGTAAAAAAAAAAAAAAAAATCAGAACAGTACACAATTTCTTTCTTCTTTTTTCTTTTATTTTTTTAAGTCTACTATGCCTAAATCATTATGATTCTCAGCTTTGTGTGAAAACTCAGATGCTGGGCTTTTAATCTTAGAGTTTTGAGCTCTAATACAGCTGTAAGTCATTCGTGAAGACAGCTATTCTAATAGTTCTAGACCGAAGCAATATGAGGAATATGTAGCCATCTTTGCCCATGAGCATAGTCATTTTATATGCTCTATTTAAAGAAATCTCAAAGTCTGTTTATTAAGAAACTTTAAGTCTAAACCTTATGTAAAGTCATAAAAATCCATGAGAACATCAACTGTTTAGTGTGGTGACAAGCTATTACAGTTAACAGTACAGCCAAACCATATGTGCTAACATATTTGTACAAGAAATAGTAAATATATTACATTTCTAACTCCCCATGCAGCAATATACTCAGTTCTCAGTATCACATAGAACAAGGAAGATAATGTTCACAAGTATAATGTTAAACTTCATACATTTCTGGATACTGAAATGTTTTCTTTTGCTAGGAAGGAAGGAGAGAAAGAAATGTCAAAATGGGGTAATTTATACAGTTCCTTTCCCTATTTCTGTACGTGGTGGTGAAACAATGTTTATTTTTTGCATGTGTGGGAGGCCCTAGTCATTAAAACCAGTCTAACACATTTGCATTTTCTTTGTAGTGGTGTAGTGACAAGCATAACGAAAAGAATGACTGGCATGTTAAGGCTATAGGACTAGATTGGACGAGTGTTTTCCAGGTCTTCATATAGGATGGATTTGCAAAAATGATCAGCAGTTAATTTTGCCCCACAGTGGTCGATAGTAACTGTGACTGTGGGGGATTTCGGAGATTATAAAATTCCACAGCTAAAACTGTATATCTACAGTATGTCTTATTCCTAATAAAATAGCTGAGAAAGCAGTACTCTATAATGTTTTTGAGTTTTCCAGAAATTTCCTAGCATAACCTTTCTTTCAGTTTGTGGCTTCATTTTCATATTCTGGATTCACATTTCCAAAATTCACAAGTTTAGTCATAGTATTTGGTAATGTTCTTAAAATTTATGGTCATTGTATGTTGGCTGCATTTGCAGTATGCCTTCTGTGGATTAGATACAGAAAGTTGCATTTTAATGTTGGGAAAATTTATGTATTTAAAGACTAGGGTAAGAATTTTTTCAAGGTTCTGGTTTTATTTCCATCCATGTGTCTTATTTATTTCTATTACACAAGACAATGTTTACTGCACTTACTAATATTTGTAGATTCCTTAATAAACATAATGGACAAAGGCAAAACACTGTATTCCATAGTCTCTCCTTATTCTTCCTCAATTTTTTAAAGATTACAATTTATTATAATGAGTACTTTCATTTTTATCTATCTGGATACATTTAAAGTGTGGAAGAAAAATACACAAGAAATACCAATTATGTATAGGCATCCATGCTTTGATTTTTATTCCTGTGCTTAGATTTTAGACATATCTTGTACATCAAAGGGAATTTGGGAATGGTGGAAATTTTCATTGGTTTTTATTTCAGTTCTTTATCTTCCTCATAAAACAGTGTTGGTAAGAATTATGCTGTTACTGAAAAAAAGTACAAGACACAATAGTCTAGCCTCCCTGCAACTGTATGCTCTGTATCTCAGATTTTCATGTAGCTTTAACTGTGCTATGAAGCAAAAAACTCCAGGTTTTGTATCCCTCAGTTGTAGTTTTCCCACTTGCATATCACAGACCTGCTGTAAAAATTGCAGAAGGGTTTTGATGTCATGATATATAGGGCCATGATGCTTAATGGTTAGATGACCAACCACCAGTAAGCTTCAAGATGCTTAAGGCATCTGAGGGGTAGCTAGCCTGAGATAGTTGTGCATGAAAAAGCTACTTCAGTGCGTAAGTCCCTTTTATGAAAACTTGAAAGCCTAAGCAGTTAGAAAGGAATTTGGTGCCTAAGAAAATCTTCATAAGCATAACCAAAAATACAAGCATCTAGGTCATGTCTATAAAGACTAGAGGTTTTTTGTTTCATATTATATTTTTCACTAAGAAATGAATGAGTTTCTATTGTACTGTTTCCTTTTGTTTCTCTTATTTAAACAAAGTACCTTAAAATCCATATCTAGGAATAGAGTTTATAGCCTTCATCAGTGGAGTTATTCATCCAGAAATGTACTAGTGAATTAAGAAGTCTCTCTTGTACTGGATGATTTGCCTTAGGCAAGACAGTAGAAGTAAGTCCAATGAAAGTAGCAATAATATGTTCAAAACAAATCATCTGAGTGGATTCAGGCAGCTTCAATGTGTATGTGTGAAGTTACAACATTAATGAATTAGATCTGTATGTTTCAATATTTCTATGTCATGTTTTGTTAGAAAAATGGTTGCACTGCTTTTATTAGTATAGTTTTGATGATTTTTTCCAAAAATCCAATTTTCTTCTCACTCTTTTGTAGTTTGATTTTTACACTTGTTTGTTTTAATAGATGAAAGTCTCTGTAGTTGGATTCACAATCAGACAGAAATTATTAAAAGACATTGTGCAGTGGAATTACACAGGACCTAAGCTTCTCATATCCCTTAAGAAAATTTTTAATTAGTTCAATGCTACATGTAAATGTTTGCATTTTCAATGCTGCAGGACAACGCTTTAAGAACAGTTTTATTTAGATTTTAAGAATGCTACTGTGATTTATTTGGAAAAAATCCACATTTTGGGCCAATTCAAAATTCAGAGTGTTCCTTCAGTTTAATCACTTACATTTCTACAAGAGTAGGTTATTTTTCTATTCAATACTTATTGGTCTTATTTGTCTCATCTGCATTTCAAACTAACATAATGCACACAGTATTTAAGTCACAAAGGACTTATATCATTCAATTTATAGGAAAATGACTAATAAACCACACACTATTTTGTTCTACTGAGGACTGGCTATAGCTGCCAGTCATTCTTTCAGTTACCTCTCAGTGATACATTTCATTATAACATGATAAATGGTCTGAGAAGATGTCTCAAAAGTGGTAATGGACACATCTTGAAAGTTTTGAAATTTCACTGTGAATGAATGCCAAATAATGTTCAGCTGTTTTGAAAGTAGATGTAAGTAAAGGTACACTGTGAGAAGGTTTACTGTACAGAGTTTCAGGAAACTCCTTGAAAACTCAATTCATGTGCTACAAGGAAAGCTTAGTGAAGAAAAAATGAACATTTTGCTCAAAACTCTATCTAAGCAACATGCATATAAAATTACATTTCCAGATGCTGAAGTTTTATTGTGTGTTAAAGTAGTCCCAAATAGAGTATAGATGGGAGAAAGTGAAGCATTATATTGTGTTGTACAACCTGAGTAACCACAGGCTATCGGGTTGATACTGGATCACAGAATCACAGAATGTAAGGGATCGGAAGGGACCTCAAAAGATCATCTAGTCCAATCCACCTGCCTGAGTAGGAACAACTAGATGAGGTTACACAGGAATGTGTCCAGGTGGGTTTTGAATGTCTCCAGGAGACTCCACAACCCCCCTGAGCAGCCTGTTCCAGTGTTCTAATAAGAAGTTTCCTCTCAAATTTAAGTGGAACCTTTTGTGTTCCAGTTTGAACCCTTTACGCCTTGTCCTACTGTTGGTTGTCACCAAGAAGAACCTGGCTCCATCCTCGTGACACTCACCCTGTACATATTTCTAAACATTAATAAGGTCACCCCTCAGTCTCCTCTTCTCCAAGCTAAAGAGACCCAGCCCCCTCAGCCTTTCCTCATAAGGGAGATGCTCCACTCCCTTGATCATCTTTGTTGCCCTATGCTGGGCTCTCTTCAGCAGTTCCCTGTCCTTCTTGAATTGAAGGCCTGGAACTGGACACCGTATTACAGATGCAGTGTCACCAGAGCAGAGTAGAGGGGGAGGAAAACCTCTCTCGACCTACTAACCACCCTCCTTCTAATACACCCCAGGAGGCCATTGGCCTTCCTGGCCACAAGGGCACAGTGCTGGCTCATGGTCACCCTGCTGTCCACCAGGACCCCGAGGTCCCTTTCCCCTGCACTGCTCTCTAATAGGTCATTCCCCAACTTATACTGTAACCTGGGATTGTTCCTACCCAGATGCAAGACGCTACACTTGCCCTTGTTATATTTCATTAAATTTTTCCCTGCCCAACTCTCCAGCCTGTCCAGGTCACGCTGGATGGCAGCACAGTCTTCTGGCATGTCAACCACTCCTCCCAGTTTGGTGTCATCAGCAAACTTGCTGATAGTACACTCTATTTCCTCATCCAAATCATTGATAAATATATTGAATAATACCAGCCCCAGTATGGATGCTTTGGTAGTCTCTGTAGTTCCTTGAACTGTTAACTTTTAATACTTCAGATGTTAAATCCACATTCACTGATTCTGATTGCGATGTCTAGACAGCTAACCTACAATTAAATATGACTTCTGATGTACCTTCTGTAATGTGCTCCATTCTCTACTATGCTTACACTGGTACTGGGCCAAAAAAATCACAAAATAAGCAAACACTAAAAGGAGTAAATTGTTTGATTGTCTGTTAACTAATGATCCTAATTACTAAGTACTAGAATAACAGAAAGTTATTCTTAAAACAGTGATTGTAATAAATAAAGGCTATGTAATTTTGTAATATCAGTGCTGGACAACAAAAGGCATTGCTCAGATATAAAGAGGAAATAAAATACATTTCTGAATGAGTCACCTTCCCTTTGAGTGGTTAACTCTGTATATTTCCCAGATTCCCTAGGGTGTTTGCCATTGCTATGCTGTGCCACTCTTGTTATTTTGCACCTCTGGAGTCTCTCTGGCAAAACCCAAGACACAACGCAATATTGACATGGAGATCTGATTTGGAAAGAAATGCTAAGCTCAGAATCAATGTCTAGAAAAATAAAAATTAAACAAAAGGATCACTACTTGGAGCTGCACATGCTGTTGTGAGTGCTAGTCAAGGTATAGTATGTTTGAAAGCCAAAGCATTTGGAAGAAACAGCAGGAACCCCAGTGGCTTATGTGACTTCCTGAGAGCTTGTAACTGGTAGCAGAATATGCACAGCATGGGCAAACTGGGGGACTAGTTCAGGAGAATTAAGTCTTGGAAGGAATGAAAAACTTTGTGGGAGATAACAAGTGCTTATGTGGGAGATAACAAGTGCTTATGAGCAACTTGGAAGGTCTGCTAGTTCTACTTCTGAAACAGGTGCATAAAACACTGTGGTGCCAGCAACGGTGGTATTAGTGTCAAAAAAAATCAGTAGCATCAGCGGTTGGGTAAAGGCAGGACTTACGGGGACAATCTCATTCCTGTAAACTGTTCAGATGAACTAAATGTACTTGTCTGCCAATATCCAGTGAGCCGACTAGCTATCCACTACTACTGTGCAACAGAAAGGTGCCATATGTTATATAGGGGGAGAATATCCATTGTTTGATTAAATGAAATCAACTGTGTTACATATGTTCCTCTGCTAAGGGGAAGTAGTAACTGGGAGGACTATGAATGAACATATAACAGCATGTAAAAACACCATCTTTCAAGAGAAGGGAGACCAGGGAGATCAGCAACAGATCAAAATCTGAAAATGTCTGGTTCTTTGAGAATCAGGATCCAAGAAGTGTTCTTAAAAGAGGGATGAATTTACTAATGGTACTGGGAAATACAGAGAGACCAGAAGAACTCTTCACTTAGTATTCTAAAGGAATCACATTACTGTGTAAAAGAGAACCATTTCATTATTTGTGTAGAACTGAAATGTTTTCAGAAATTGCAGGGGATATTTTTCTACACCCAGTAAACAGGATTTTGGCAGTTGGTCATAGAAAACCAGGGCAGAGGTTTATGATCATTGATGATTCCTTGTGGGAGTGATATTTGGGCTATGTTTTTCATCTTAGGTGTTTCACTGAAAAAAATGCATCAATGTTATGATGACTCTGGAGGTAGGGAATTTCATCTAGGTAGTGTAGTGGTCGAGGGAGAAATAGGAGAAAAATAGGACTGGTGACCCTAACCAGCTTTAAAAGGAACCAGAACCTGCAAAAGAACATGTTGTTGAGGAAACTGTTTCCAAAAATCCTAGAGAAAACACAGGTTTTCTTTCGCTGTCTGTTGTTGTCCTTTCTTTCAAAATACACACAGAAGAGGTGGAAGTAAAAATAAGGATGGGTTAAATGGCATTGATCAGTGTCTGACAGGATTTTCCTTACTATAGGTCTGAATTATTGCCTCAATCAGAGGTGTTTATTAAACTGCCAGTTCATTCTGCATTAACCCCTTCCAGCTACATCCAGCTCTCATAGATCAGGACCTTCTGCTTTGCATCCAGATAGTGTGAACTATCTATGGATCAGAACAGTATGGCCTAAACTTTTAATCCTTTTCTCCTCAGTGCCTAGAATGTAATTCCTCACCATCTAACTTTGAAATTTCTGTTTACTTCTGTTTACCTTCTGTTTACTCATTTGACCAGATTATTTGATAAGGTCTTTATATTACTGCGCCTGAAGGAAGAACAAACAAGAGACTGTGTGAACTCCTAGTCCCTTAAACTTTATTTTCCTATCCTGTCCTTTCCTTTGATGAATCTGAAATGTGCAGAGCCATTTGCAAATAACCCTGTATATTGCCTGGGTGTATATATCTTTTGCTGTGACTCTTGCCATTGTGTGATGGGTTGGTGTACATGACAGCCAGTGGAAATTGTACGTGTCAGCAAGATACCCAAGTGCAGAACGTGGCAAATCACCCTTCATTGTTCATCAACCATCTTGTACTTCATCTCTACAGAAACTGACAGCTATGGTGTTCTTACTGCAGCCTAACCTTACTAATGCCCCCAAACTAGCTAGACTTTGTCTCTACAGAAGTCTTTTAGGCGTAGTAGGCCATTCTCTTTTGTAGCTTTTGCTTGTCTATGCTTTAATCCATACCTGCCTGTTATTAGCCTGGTAATGACCTTTTCTTGTATTTGCATTTGCAGTTCACTTGACCTTTGTTCCAGCCCAGAGGTTATTTTTCAACATAGGCAGAAATTTTCTTTTGTTAGCTAACGTATGGTCGCAGATTAGTAGTAGTAGTTCATCTAAACAATACTTAAATAAAGCAAACCTGCTGGAAACAGTGGAATTTGTCATTCTATGAGATGGTAGTGAAGCCTTCATATTCTGTTGTTTGACCTTGTATCTGTATCTGCATCTGCAAAGTTTTTGGTTGGATTTCATGAAACTTTAATGAACATTTTTTACGTATCTATGTATTGCAATACATTTCCTTTTGAAGTAAGGTTTGTAAATTACAGAAATTATACATAGTTTCTTAGCCTGTCTTCTAATTCTTGAAGACACATGTCCTTGTTAGTTCACCTTTTGTTCCTTCTTACATTTCCTGTGAAGTCATGAATGTTGGTTTAGTCACTTCCTTGCCCTTCCATCTATTAGGATGTAAGCACAATGTGATTGCAGTTTCAGTAAGAGCACTATTTTTGCTGAGCATTTAAGGATGTAGACAGGACAAGGGTGATAAGTAATATCCATAGTTAAAGTAAGTAGGTGGATTCCTAGGTATACAATCTCCTTTTCATTTTAAGCTGAAAAAGTAGAAATATAGCTGAAAGCTAGGCGAATTAGAAAAAAAAAGAAGCCTGGTTATGAAGTACATGTATCAGGTGTGGGATTTGGTTGAAGTGGTTACCTGTTTCTGAAGCTTTTCTATTGCATTATGGTAGCATCAGAATATGTTGTGTGTGAAATCATATATTGTTTGTTCTCCTGTATTATCTCTAGGAGGAGAAATACATGGAGCAGAGTATGCGTTTTCTTACTTTTAGCTTTTTCTCTATAGTATAAGCATGTTGCTGTACATTTATGCTAGAAAACGACTAAAATCCATTGTCCTTAATTACCCAATGTACTGGGCCATGGTAATGCTCTCAAAAGCTTTATACTGGCATCATGGGCAAAGATTACAGTTCTCCAAATATAATTATTTTCTCTTACAAGGTGCAATAAACAATTTCAGTCCTTATCTGCTGCTTTAGGAAACTTCAATTGTTCTGAATCCTGGCTTGGAGATCCCAACATGAAAATGAGAGCAAAGAATTCAAGTTTGATACTTTACACTGGAAAATCAGTGTATAGAACTTATGTTTGATAAAGTAACTTAGTCAAACTCCATGTATAATTCTATTGTAGCTTTCTGTATTTATTAGGGAGTTTCCTAGATACTCAGATACTTTCAATATCTCCAGGTTTACTGAAATTCTGTAACAGAACCGTGGGAGGATAAAGGGATGAATAACAGCTAAGATTCTTATAAATGGGGAAAAAAAATCTCTTTGTCTAGAAGGAGTACAAATCACTTTGACAGTAATAAATGAAAGCTGAACTCTAGCAAAAAAAAACCCTCAAAGGTCCTTGAACTAAATACCGAACACCATTTGTCACTCTGATCTTTTAACTCAAGGAGCTACTATAGGTTGGGTTGGGATGGAATGGGGTAGGGTTTTTTGGGAGGCTGGAGGGACGAAGAGAGTTAATTTTTGTTTTAAGTTTTGGATGTTTATTCTTCACCTGTGGCCTGATTTTCTTCGAAGCCCTTGGACCAGTTTGGTGGCACTGTAGTAGTTGTGTTGAGTAGGTAGGAGAGTATCATTTGCATGTTTTTAGTATGTTATTAGCACTTGTGACTGTGATATTACAGCACTTCTTCTGGAATCAGCCTTTAATTTTTAAAAAGGATAAAAAATTAGTTTCACATGAAAGAAATCACAAATAAGAGGCCTTTTAAGCAGTTCCCCTGGGACCTGGCCGTACCTATCACACAGTACAACCTTACATTGTGGTCAGCTTCACTGAAGCCTGCAGAGAGGAATGGAAAGGGAGGATGGCTATTTGCCCTTTATTCACTGAAAGGACAATGTCCCTGAAGAATCTGAGATTCACTGTTAGTTACCTCTGACCTAATGTACCATCTCTATCATAAAAACTTTTCTGCCAACCCCAGGTATGTGCCTGTCTCTGAATGACTCTTCATCAGCTGCACACACATACTGAACTTATACACGCTGAACTTTTACCCTGCACAGCTTTTCTAAAAACTTCGGAAATCTTACATTCTGAGTGAATGTAAAAATATGTCTTGCCATTAGCAGTTTAAGATTTCAAACTGTGTCTGCCACAAGCACTTGTGTCTAACTTCTGAAGATTATAATTTGAAAGTTTCAGTTAAACTTTTCCTATTTACAGAAACTCTAAAACAAGTTGCATTTTCCCATTTAAAACCTCAACAAAACAACAGAGAATTTATAACATAAATTACTGCTTTCCAAAGGTTCCGTTTAATACTAATAATTTCATTCTAAAGCCTGTCCAACTCAGCTAAAGAGAAGCTATTTATTGCATGCTGCTGTGATCACAGTGACAAGATCCCACTGAGAGGTGTGTTTGCACATTTTCCAAAGTCCCAGTTTTGTTCTGTTTCCACAATGCAATTTTTTTCCCAGTCCTGAATTATTTCTAACAAAAAGAGTGATGATTTATTTTAAAAGTAATAAATTACACAATAGAAAACAATGCTCTACAGTAAGGTTGAAGAGTGAGTCGGACCATGTATACCATCTCTGTACCACAAATTGGAGTTTTTATTAAATGGAATGGTGGGATCTGGAGAGATAAGTGTTGACTTACATTTGCTGGAAATTTAAGAGAGCCTCTGTTTAAATGGATTTCATTTATAATGATATAAAAGCTTAGGTGGGTTATAGAGCTTCGTAGTGTGTTTACGTGATCTTCATCTTTACCAGAGTTTCTTGAAACTGTTCAGTTAATATATCTACCAAGAGCTTCTTCCCCTTATTGAAGTAAAACTGGGCATTCCTTTAATTTGAAACATAGGTCAAAAGTACCCAGTTGCTTGTGGAGTAAGATCCGTTTCTACAGTTCTTGTGCACATTATCCATTGACACCCATTGCCTTCCACAAGCTGTGGGAAAGGCTGCTTAATCAGCAAAGACTTAATGATCACATGGTTCAAAAAGATGAGGGTTGCCTCGGGAATCAGTGTTTTCTTGACTGCTTGAGATCCTTTGCACTGTGATATTTGAGAAATGTGCAACTAGGTCATCAATCTGACATGTTCACTGTGTTGGGAAACAATGGGTAGTCATCCTTGAATTTTTTTGAGTGAAATAAAAAATAATCATATGTTTTGGTGTTTGTTGGTTGATTGGTTGGGGTTTTTGTTTGTGTTTATATATATATATATTTGTTGTTGTTTTTAATCATGGTGTATAATTTTGCATCTGTCTTGCAAAAGTCCAAAGACATAAAATAAATACTTCCCAATAATAGAGGTTAAAAGACCTAGCCTGAGATAAAACAGCAACAATGTTGAATGCCAGTTCCCAGATATATATATATATATGCATATAATGCACCTTAAAGATGGGAACAAATTTATTTTGTACAGTTGGTAGTAAAGTGACTTAAAGAAAAACAATCAGGTTCTGTCACTTGTTCTTTCTGTAGAACTTGCCTTTCTCTGAAGACTTCTCTCTGTTGCTCCTGTCTCCTCATGCTGTGTTATTCCCATTGGACCTGCTATCATTTTATCTTCAGTTATCAGGATACCATGGGCAAACAGTTTATCCTGGAAGGTTTCTCCAACTGAATGACCTGTACACATGAGCCATCTGTGTACCTGTGGCTGTGGTCTGTCCTCCTATGTACCCACTGCACAGCCATGGAGTGCGGGAGAGCATCAGGGATGTAACCTCAGGCACAAGAGAGGTGTGAAGAAAACACAAAAATATGCCTGAAGCTGTGTGATAAAGGGTGATGAGGAGGGTTTTCGAGTGCTTTAAAACCTACCTAGGAATGGATTTCTAACAGGTGGCTTACATTTTAAAGACTGTGGCTGTAAGGTGGAAGACTGAACACTTACATGACTGCTTTCATTATGGAAGGGCTAATGTTACTGAGAAGCTCCCATGCATAGATTTTATTGATCCTTCTGGGGTTTTGTTTGTTTGTTTGTTTTTGTTTGTTGTTGTGATTTTGGTTTTTCTTTTTTTTTTTTTTTTGTGTGTGTGTTTTTTTTGTTTTTTTTTGGTTTTTTTTTTGAGAAATCAGTATCATCTAATGAGGAAAAAAATAAGTTAAAAATAGAGATATGTATTTCATTCCTATTGCCAGATATATCAAAATTTTAACTGTATACTTTTTTTTTTTGAAGTCTGATCATTCTTTTACATTGAGAACATTGAGTAAATTGCAAATGCTTTTTAAAAATAACAAGGAAAACACTTATTGTTTTGTGAACCCATATTGTATTACACTGATAAAAGAATATGTACATAAGTAAGCTTAATACACCAGAAGAAATAGTGGCTAATTTTATTTTATATGCTGCTGTATATGTTTATGTTGCTATTTAATTGTTTGGATGGGAAGATAATGAATCCTTGTGCATACACAAAGTTTCTGTTGTAATCATTTGTAATTTACATAAGTTAGTAGAGAAGCCCTGAAAGTATTTACACATCCTTCACTTTAAAAATTTTAAATCAAGCAGAATATTTGCAGTTAATTAAAAACTTTAGTAGCAGGATCAGTCAATACCTCCACAGAGATTCTAGAATTAGCGTCTTGAATCCAGTATGATCATCTGTCTTCTATTTTCTGACTAGTCCATCCTTTATAACCTAAACTATGGTTTAAGAACAATAAATTATGAAGGCTAATTATCAGATATCCTACCTTACAGAGAATAATTGACATATATTAACTGCATTATCTGAACTGACCAAAAGAGCCTGGTTTTTCCCTCTGCTAGCAAAGTACCTTAGAGAACAGAGACTGTCCAGGATCATCCAGGTTAAAGGTAACATATGTGTAGATGTCAGCTCTGGAATGAATGGCATATAACACATATAAAAGAAAAATCCAAAGTATGACATGATGAATGGGATTTCTTAAGTGAACTGTTAGGACCACCGAGTGTTTTGAGAAGTTTTCAACTAATTTTCCCTGTCTTCTCCCATAAAATATTTTGTAATTTTCAAAATTAATTCTGAAGGGACTAGGAACATTTTTGTGGTTTGTCTACATTAAATCTAATGTGATTGTGAAAAAATACATATCACTTACTGTGCCCCAGGATCTAGAAGCACAAACACTCACTTTTTATTTCCTTAATTTATAATGTTTAGCAAGACTGATAGTCATAAAGAAAATGTTTCATTAGATCAAATATGTGTTTCCTGAGACAAAACAGACTTTAAGTTGTATCAGGACTTTACTTGTGAGGGTTGGTTTTTTTTAGCTTGGACATTTTCTTATTAAATGTATTTGTGCCCATCTGACTTTGTTATGAGAACCTCACTGTGTTAAGAAGTTTTTCACACTGAGTTCAAGATAGGGATATGCCCAACCTGCTAATAGTTTTTCCACTATGCTCTTGGGGTGACTGCATAGCTTGGTATGCACCATGCTTTGGGCAGGGCAGGGCTCTGTGTGTATGTATTTGTGCATGTGTAGATATAGATACAGCTATTTGTGTGTGTATATGTATATATAACCTAGAGTAGTCATATGGCTGGACTCATTGTTTTGTCGATTACTATGACAAAGGCAAGAGTGCTGAAAAGTGGAAATAAAACACATGTTTGTACAAATACTATATTTAAAGGCCAACAGCCCCATTTATGTGGAAAATCAGAATCAATATTTATGCAACAACATGCCTGTCAAACAAAATTATAAATGAGGCATCTCTGTCACTACCTATGGGTGTAAGTTTAAAATTTAAATCATACCTGTAGAAAAATGAAGTTTATTTACATTTAGTCTGGCCACTGAAAAGTTCTTAGAAGAAGGGTAAGAAATGTCAGTACGTATTTGTCATGTTTGTTATTGTTCATTTGGGTGAATTTATTCTGTTTAGTTTAAATGCCTCATTTTCATGTGACATCATCTGTTTTCCATGAATCCTGATTATTTTCTTTGTGAAGGAGAGTAACAGTGTAGTAAAGGGTGATCTTCATTTAATTTATGATCAATCTTAAGTATTCAAAATAGTCATTGGGCTGATACTGAAGAGTAGACATAGCTTTCATCTTGTAGCTGCCTACATGATGTGGGCACCCTATAGAGCTGGGTACTTATGAAATGGAGAGGAGCAGTGAGGCGGAAGTGGTTAGGCCTACTCCATTTGCATACTAATTGCATTCTTTGTGGGGTGCTTTGGGTTCTTTCCAGATGATTAAATCCACAACTGGGTATTGTTGTAGAAATCTTCTCTATTTTTTCAGGAGAAATAAGAATTAGCTTCTGGTTTTCCAAAAAGTATATTCACATCAAAACTGTTGCTGATATTCCCCGTATACAGTGCTGCTAATTCTCTAGTCTAACCACAGACTTTGTCATTCAGAAATTCCTCAGCAGACAGGTAGCAATCTGTCACATTCAGTACCTAAAGTCTAAGGTCTCAGCTTTGTATATCATAGATTTTGGTATGTGCCAGAGATGAATTTCCGATGTTTTAAGACCTTTTTTTAATTTTTTTCTTTTCCATATACCATTCAAAAACCCCATCAAACAACCATTAACAATCCAGTTTGAAATACAGATACAGGATTTTGAAAAAAGGGAACCAGCTTACTTTCCACCTTAGTTCTGTCAGTATCTGAGGCTCCTTTTCAAATTACCTTCTGATGTTTGCTGTACTGCCATGTACTTTGCTTCTCTAGTCCCTGGGTTAGCAGCACCACTTCAGAGTGCTCTACAGTAAGATGTCCTTTGCGTGAAAACAGGTTTGCGGTAAAAGGGGAAAGATGGAAGGAGCATTTACCCCTATTGAGGAACTGGGAGCTGATCTGGATGCATGTCTGGGATTGCCCATCCCCTCAAGTAGGACTCACTGGCTGTGAAAACTTAAGCAGGAGAGAATGTAACCAGCCTATGGCCTTACAAACAAGATAAAGAATAGGCTGAGTGATCAGATTCCATATTTCATATGACACTAATATGTTGATTTTAAAGAAGCTGGCATGTATGTAATGCGTCTTAGAGTGTACCGCATTTTAAATCGCACATCTGCAACCAGTTAGCCTCTATTAATATTCCATTATGAGTTTTTCGTGGCTGAAGACAAAAATCTTTCTTGTTTGATTAACTTAAACAAATATTTCCCTGAATAAATGCGTGAAACATTTTACAGTAGATAATTGAAGCTGAAGCTTTATTCTCCTTTAAATTTTTAAGTACTATGGTCTTCAGTTTTGATTCTGCTGTTGCCAGAGTACTGTGGCAATAATTTCCTACGAAAGGATCTGTGAATAATTAGAGTGTATTGTAGTCTGAGGCAGGAATATTTTAAAGTATTTATTACTTTGTACAGAGAATCTATTGAAGATATGGCATCCTTAAGGTGCATGTTTAGGTGAATGAAGCAGCTGAGTCAAAAGTTCTTTTTGTAACATTGGCTTCTCTCTATCCCTCCTCTCATACTACACGCTGATAGAATTCCACCTCCACTTTATTACATTTTCCTGTTTCAGTCTGGACTTCTAAACACCTGAGCCTGTGTTTGATATAAATCAAACAGTTCTATAGCTTCAAGTCCTTTCTTGTGTTCATGTTAGTAAGATCTCCTCAGCTAGAAACATGAATGTTTTCTTTAACCATTATCAGGAGCTAAGATCTGTAACTTTATTTATTATGACCTTCTTCTGTACCATTTCCTACCTGTATTAGCCTTTTTCACTACAAAATGACAAAGTTCATATGTGATGTTTCAAAGGAACCTCTTTAAAGCGTGAGCATTATTATCTCCAAGACAGAATATAGTCAGAATTTCAACAGAATAGTGTTCTTTTACTATAACTCCACTTGATAACGTGTATAATTCAAAAACAGTTCCAGCTATTTTACTAACTGTATTTACTACTTTTGCAATATATAAATGCTGAGCGTTTATTAGATTTTAAAGGATATTGTACTTAGAGTATTAGCACGTGATACATTTCTGCACATTATGCATGAGTCTTTCTTGTGAATTCATGTCTACAGATCTTTACGATTAAGTAATTGTATTATTTACTTGATATTATTGTTATTTATACACAAAGGAATTATTTAATTTCTCTTATATTGCTGCTAGCTTCAAAGTGAGCAGAATAATTTCCAAAGCAAGGAAAACACTCACTCAGCTAGGCATAGTGCTTTGTAGATCCCGCACACATCTACACAGAGATGTACAGGTTCCCTGCACATCATATCTCCCACATAGTCTTTCCAAGCAGAAAATGGTTTTAAATACTATGATACTTTGAATCCTCAAAGAGACGCATATTGAAATTGTTTGTGTATAACTAGTAGGTTCTTCTTTCCTGCCTGCTACTTCTCTAAATGTAAGTAAGTGTATATAGTTTAATGCATCTTTTATTGAATGTTCAGGCATTTTATTTACCGTGTTTTATTTACCCAGTCTACCCTTCCATTAAGAAATAGTTGTATTCCTGATGATGTAAAGAAACATATCTAGAAGGTGTTTCAGAGGGTCTAAATCTGAATTGCTGCCTGCTACTCTCTTTTTTGTTGACAACAGAGAGAGCAGAGCCTACCATGATTAGGTACCTGATCTGTATATCTAAAGTTAGGAATAGTGAAGCCAAGCATTTTTGCAAGAATTTACACTGGAACTACACATAAATTAATTCATATGTTTCTGTTTTCCTTTGGAATCACACGCCTACATGAAAAGGGGTATTTTGTGCATGTTTCCTAAATTTACTGGAATGTAGCTTAGCACTTTTTGTTTCCTGACATTGTTTTATTTTCTTCTAAATGTCCTGTTATGTCCAAGACGGTTGATTTTACAGCTCTTCATCTCAGCTTCCACTTACAGACTTTTTCATTATAAAGTTACTCAAGATTTTCTTTTCCTTTTATTAGAATGTTACATTCTTGTACTGCATTTTTATATTACTTCACTTGATATTCTGTTCTGGCTTATACTTAATACATATAAACATGTTCTAATTTGAAATTAATTCTTTCATAATCCATGTTATGTTAATTATTTACTAATTATTTGGATTGTCTATAATAATTTCCTATTGTCTTTTTTTTGTTTGTTTATCAAGCTATTATAATTCTTCATAATTTGTATTTCTTTCATTTTCTATCAAAATTACTTTATCTCTCTTTTTCAAGATAGTAGTGAAGCATTTTTTCATGCTTTGTTCTTTCAGTTCTTCTAAATTACCTGTGCCTCACAGTATTCAGACCTCATTTTATCCTCTCTTGTTTAGATGCAACTGTCATGACATTTAAAAAACACCTTTACTTTCACATATTGATGTTTTTTATCTTAAAAATGATGATTGTTCTCAAGTATGTCCATTGTCCTTCAGTTGATTACATCAGAACATATTTTCCTACATTAGCTGTTTTTTTGTCCCTTATCACTCTTGTTGCTGAC
The DNA here is from genome assembly GCF_037038585.1 of Patagioenas fasciata. Taxonomy (NCBI): domain Eukaryota; kingdom Metazoa; phylum Chordata; class Aves; order Columbiformes; family Columbidae; genus Patagioenas; species Patagioenas fasciata. The sequence goes on along the minus strand of NC_092521.1, from coordinate 44,102,766 downwards.
ACCTAATGTATCTTTCTTTCACCATTTTTAAATGTCCACAGTCATTCTAAAGTCTTCCTGCAAACTCTCTGTAGTACAGACAAAACTAAGACTATTGAGGCTTAGCTGAAATCCATTCTGTCTATTCTAAAACCTAATTCTTCTCATATAAACCAAATTTAAATGCCTTCTAAATTTGGAATAAATACATTTATTTTTTCTAGAAAGGAAATGAATTGCATTTTGGAAATGACAATAGCTTTCTACAATGAAGTCTACTTTTCATGACTGAAAGAAAAAGAGCTTATCACACTGCAGGGTAGATTTTGCAGCTGAGCCATAAAAATCTGTCTGTGTAGGCAGAGTTACCCTGACTTATGGAATCTCCACAGGTAGCTGTCATCTGAGAACTACTGACTGAGCAGATCTTGCAAGAGATCCAACTTGAATTTGAAAAGGGTCATGGATATGAGCTCAGAGACTATGTGCTCATCCTGGTTACAATAGGGCAACCCACGTGCAGAACTTGAGTAAATATTTAGGCACTGAAAGAGCTGCCTGGACTGAAAGCTGGGCATCTTCTACCCACTTGTGCTGGCAGAGTCTGGAGTTAGCTGAAGATGTATTTTGCATATCTTATTATAAACTTAGATTTAAATGTTTTCATTTGAAGCAAAATATAAGTTTGTATTGAATAAGAAACTGGAAGTGTAACATATGGGCAACAACATAACCATGTGATCTTTTGCAGGAAGACACAGTGTAACACTGACATGCTGGTGTTCCACAGATACAGCTGCAGGCCCTCCTGTCTGTAGCCAGGCCACGTGTGGCTGCCTCAGATTGCAGAAGTGTTGCTGTCCTGTCCAGCCAAATTTCTGATGTAACCCCTCACACAGACATGCCCTGAGACACAGTTTCCTTCCCAGAGACTTTATTTTATGCTCATCAAGAGTTGATGGTGTGGCCTAGTATTTGTGTTTAGCTCTTTCTACAAAATCAAACTCACACTTTTCATCTCCCTTATGTACTGTTCCTGAGGTTAAAATTCAGTAAAGAACCTTCTAGAATCACAGGATCATAGAATCATTTAGGTTGGAAGACACCTTTAAGATCGTTGAGTTCAACCATAACCTAACTCTGGCACTAAACCATGTCCCTGAGAACCTTGTCTATAGGTTTTTTAAACACCTCCCGGGATGGTGACTTCACCACTTCCCTGGGCAGCCTGTTCCAATGTCTCACAGCTCTTTCCATGAAGCTTTTCCTAATATCTTATCTGTGACTTGAGGCCATTTCCTCTCAATCTATCACTTGTTACCTGGGAGAAGAGACCAACTCCCTCCATACTACAACCTTCTTTCAAGTAGTTGTAGGGAGCGGTAAGGTCTCTCCTCAGACTCTTTCTTTTCTCCAGGCTAAACAACCCCAGTTCCCTCAGCCATTCCTCATCAGACTTGTGCTTCAGACCCTTTACCAGCTTTTTTGCCCTTCTCTGAACTCTCTCCAGTACCTCAATGTCTTTCTTGTAGTGAGGGACCCAAAACTAGATGCAGTATTCAAGTTGGGGCCTCAACAGCACCAAGTACAGGGGGATGATCACTTCCCTAGTCCTACTGGCCACACTATTATTGATGCATGCCAGGATGCTGTTGGCCACCTGGGGACATTCCTGACTCATGTTCATCTGGCTGTTGATCAACACCCCCATATCCTTTTCCTCTAGGCAGCTTTCTAGTCACTCTTCCCCAAGCCTGTAGCATTGTGTGGGGTTGTTGTGACCCAAGTGCGGGACTCAGCACTTGGCCTTGTTGAATCTCGTACAACTGGTCTCAGCCCAATGATCCAGTCAATCCAGATTCCTCTGTAGAACATTCCTATCCTCAAGCAGATCAACACTTGCATCCAACTTGGTCTCATCTGCAAACTTAGTGAGGGTGCACTCAATCCCCTCATCCAGATCGCTGATAAAGAGATTAAACAGAACTGGCCCCAATACTGAGCCATGAGAATGCCAATTCTGACTGGCTGCCAACTGGATTTGACTGCATTCACCACAGCTCTTTGGGCCCTGCCACCCAGATATTTCTTTACTCAGTGAAGAGTACACCAGTTGAAGCCTTGAGCTGTCAGCTTCTCCAGGAGACTACTGTGGGAAACAGTGTCAAAGGCTTTATCGAAATCTTAAGTACACATCACCTACAGCCTTTCCTTTATGTACTAAGTGAGTCACCTTGTTATAGAAAGAAATAAGGTTGGTCAAATAGGAGTGGGTCTGATGATGTGGTTGTCTTGTACGTGCCACGTAACAGCACTCAAGATGATCTGTTCTGTGATCTTCCCTGGCACCGAGGTCAGATTTAAAGGTCTGTAATTCCCTATATCATCCTTCAGACCCTTCTTCTAGATGGGTGTCACATTTGCTAACTTCCAGTCAACTGGGACCTCCTCAGTTAGTCAGGATTGCTCACAGATAATGAAAAGTGTCTTAGTGATCACCTTTGCCAGCTCCCTCAATACCCTTGGATGGATTCCATCTGGCCTCATAGACTTGTGTGCAAGTCTAAGTGGAGTAGCAGGTTGCTACCAATTTCCCCTTGGATTATTGGGACTTCCTTTTGTTCCCTGTCCCTGTGTTTCAGCACACCTCACAGGGTGTATCAATACAAGAAACATTTGCACCTCTACCAAAATCTGTGGTCCATAGGTCAACACTGAAACTGATGTAGCTATAAATGTCAGAGCTGCCTCACCAATGTCTAAACAATAGAACTGAGAGCTGTGAGGAGACAAAAAAACAGAGGAAAAAGCAGCACTTGGCACCTGCTGGACCAGGTAAACAATTTGCAGTTATTTGTTCAACTATGGAACAATATTTATCTGTAATTTCTTTAGACTTGTGTTTCTTTAGAGATTAATGGAACTTCACAGTCAGCACCTCAGTCCCTCTTTAAGACTACTTCTCACTTCATCGTCACTTTACAGGCAATATATGGGATGTTTATTTTATCCAGATTATACTAACAAGAAGACAATAAATGCCTTTTTTTTTTTGTTTTCCAGCATCCTTCAGAAACACTGCTATTCCCCTCCTTGCATTCTTTCATGTTGGGAAGCAGCAGTATAGTGCAACCATTCTCTTCATGAGCAATTTTCTGTGCTTTTGCCCTTTGAGAATTCATTTGATTTTGTTTTTGTGGTTGAACTCCAGTGATTTCAGAGAACAAAAGAAAAAGAAGGTGGTCTGAGTCTCATCTGATGATGGCATTGTGCAGTGCTCCTGTGCTGGCAAACATCATTACCTGAACATCTGTTTTTGAAAGGTGCATATTTCCTGAAAGCAGTAAGTCCCCACTTTCTGGCCTTGTAGCTTGCACTTCAGTAGTCTGCTCTTAAAGGTGATTTACTTCATTTTGGATCTCCTGTTATGTAAAATTTGGAACTGCTCATAGTTTCCCCTCTTTGCCTTTTTATTTGGACACAGGATCAAAGAATGAAGCAGTAATACTTGCCTGGCAATCCTTTCCTCTGGCACACTTGCATGTTTCTCAATATAGACCACTGCGGATCTTTTTTGTATACCTTCAAATGCCCACCCGAAGATTCTTCAGCAAATCTGTATAGGCTCCTTCCCTTTAACTGCTGCTATGAAAAAAAAATAAAAGGTTTGTCTACTATGTCAGAAACAACTTCTGTAAATAATAATAATAATAATAATAATAATAATAATAATAATAATAATAATAATAATAATAATAATAGCACCGTTAGTGATTAATGATATTAATAACAATTATAATAGTAATAACAATTATAATAATATTAAAAAAAAAACAGAACTGAAATATCTCCAATATTCAGCCTGCCAGAGAGAGAGGATCCCTCTGTATTTTCTTATATATGCTCTTTTCTTTTTCTCTTCCTCTTTTCAAATACATGGAAATTCCTAATTATAAAAGGTGAGCCAAAGCTTCCCATTGCATGGAAACAACAGGAAAAAAAGCAGGTATCCCTGGAGATGTAAAGAAAATTATGTAGTCTACTTTAGTCGGTCTTGCTATTCTAGAATTAAGCTCTATTAAGTATATAGGAAGTGAAGACTGGCAGGATTTGGGTAGATTGGGTTGTGTCCCCAAGGTTTTTATGGTCAGGCAGGTAGAGGGATGCAGACCTATCTGTATCAAGGTCCCTGTCATTCTTCCTCAGAGTCAATGGCAGAATTGCTCTGGAACAACCAAGAGTAATTTGAATGGAGGAGCTGTATTGAGTAAAGCAGATTAATATTAAAATGCCTGCAATTCAATTTGATTTCAGACTAATGTTTTCCCGGAGGATACTTTCAGCTTTAAGGGCAATAAAATTGTAAGCTTAGTTTTGACAGCTTGAAAATTACATAGAAGATAAGACGATTCCTTGTAGAGGAGTCTGTTTTTTCAACTAACAAATCATACCAGTTTGGCTGTAGGTTTCTATCCAGATCTAGAAACTCAGCATTTGACATTTCTTTTACTTGCATTGTTTTGTTCTTTAACTCATTGGTATGAATCTGCCCTGATGCTGTGCTTACCATTTGTTTGCCCTCCAGCTTCTGAACATGGAATCTCAGATCCAGGCAGCTGCTCAAAAGAGTGACAATTAAACAGTACCAGATCTCTTTTAGTTTTTATTCTTTTTCTCAACTCTGCTTTTTATACTTTGTGCTGAACTTATACAAGGGAGATAGTAGGGAGAGACTGGTGAATTCAAAGAATGAAATTTTTATATGAGTGATAGAATAGCAAAATAAGTTGGCAGTTGCCCCAATGGGAGATACTTGGCAGTTGCTACTTCCAAGATCTTAAAGTGCTATTTCACAACAAAATAAGGGCTCATTAATGATACACACAGTATAGCTTTAAATGTCACTGTATTTAAGTTCCAAAATTTTGTCCAAGATGAACTGATAATACTGGCTATTAGTATACATTATATGTAGGAGAGATATGTCCTTGTTTGAAAGATGTGGTGAAGACTGTTCATCAGAATTCCAGTTATAGTACAAGTCCAGTGGAGTCTGCATATTTGGCTTGCTTTGTCTGTTGTGTTTTGTAAGTTCTAAATCAGGAACATATACATCTGCTTTCTTCTCTGTCAAGAGAATTTCTGTGTGGTGTTTCTGAGTATGAATTGTTACAAATCCTGGATAGGGACACACCATGGGATTTTATACACGTTGTGTTGAAAAAATCCCAACTTGTCCATTTCCTTGAGTTTGTGAAACATGCCCACTTCAAAGTACTTCCCTAATTCATATTTCTTTCCTGTTTTACATCTCTCTCTGCACACCAGTACGGCCTCAGATCAGACAGCTTGTTTCTGACTCTATTGATTTAGATGCATTTACCCAAAACTTTTTACTTTTATGGACTGGGGAGAAACAGCTTTCTGCTTCAACAACTGCTTATGCATATTTATTGAATAACTTCTTTGAGGATGTTATGATGAGCTTGCTTATCAGTGAAAATGACTTGAAGTAGTCTCAGATCTCAATATCTGTTATTCCAATTAGGAATTTAATAAATGCTGAACCCTTTTAAATTTTCATTTATTCATAATGTAGCATGACAATAAACAGCTGATGACAGTGGAGAAATTCAACAAGAATCTACTATCTAGATTAATTTATTTTTCTTTTCTTTTTTTTTTTTTTTTTGGTTAGCTTGCAGAGCCTGCATCTGTGACCGTGACATGCTTAGCTTCAGAGAATTCATTATTACTTCCATTGTGCTCTAGCAGTTTTCATCCTTCACAGTCAGAGGTGGGCAACTGATTTTAAAGAATTTCCATGCTCAAGGGAACAATAAACATTCTTTTAATACTTCATGCCCCAATAAAACAGCCAGGTCTTCTTAAACAGAAATATAAGAATATGACAGCATTAGAGATACACATTTAGCAGTATTTTATTTTACCTTCCAAATGAAAGACAAAATAGGCATTTTCTTACTTTGAAGATAAAATACATGACTGGCTAACCTTGAAAATTTATGTTATTAAAAAGTTTGACAATGAATTGTAAGAAATACAGACTTCAGTTTTTATCTGGACTTCTCCAAATGAATTTGTAACTAGATTCTTTCACTTTTCTGTATGGCTTTGCTGGCTCATGTTAATGACCAGTGTTAGCTTGTGACAAGTGTGAAAAGAATTGGTTTCTCCAAGCCAGCTGGTATCTGAGACAGTTGATAGATACTTTTATAGCTTATTCTTGAAGATTATCCATAGCATACCAGCTGTCACTTATGTAGCATCTCTAGTATGCTTCCTGGTGTTCTAAGTAAAAAAGTAGACATTCAAAGGGATTAAGAGCAAACCAGCTTCTCACTGTAAATAAACTGCTGAATATACTTGTGAGAGCAGAAGATATTATTATCTTTTCATCATATGTCTCCTTCAGATTCACATCTGATACGATCAGCTAAGTACTTCATGTGTTCATACAGCTGCCATTTTTGGAGAATTCTCAGGCAGCATCCTGGCAATAACTAAGGAGTTTTTCTGGGTGAGTTTTGCAGACCTGTGCCAACTCCTGAGACCTACCATGTAGTACTGCTGGGACTGCTGAATATCAGAAAATTCCAGCCATTCCCACACTGCCTGCTCCCTAGGCTTGCACTGTGCAGTTACAGAATTCAAGGTAGCACTTTGGACATTTTCAGGAGGGACAGGCTTGCACAGTAAAGAGGTATCACTAATATATGCTGTGCTTAATAGATCCCAGAGACATTGAATTTACCACACATGAAAAAAAGTCTTTGAAGGAAATGTGGAATTTATGTAATCCAGCTGTTACACAGTGTATATGCATATAAGTCTGTCTGAAGAAAGATGACAACTGTTGACATTCAAGTCAACTAAAACTACTTCGACACCTGCATATCATGTCCAGCAATTGTCTCCTCAATAAAATTGTTTCCATTTTGCAGTCTATTTTACCATACGAAACAAACAGGAAATTGGAACTTTTGTTTTGTTTTGTTTTGTTTTGTTTTGCTTTGCTTTGCTTTGTTTGGTTTGGTTTGGTTTGGTTTTTCCCAAAAAGGTGTGAAAGATAGCAAACTAGAGCATTTTCAGAATTATAGATATTGTTAGAAGAACATTTACTGTATTGCTTTTTTAATGGGAGTAGGAGAATATGTAGAAATCATCATGATCTGAAACATGTGAAAAATAACATCAAATTTTTGTCCTGATTACAGAAGATCTACATTTTAGAAAATCACAGTAAAAAGTCAACTTTGGACATGGCATATGAGGACTTGAACTAATTTGTAAATAAAGGTACAGATGGAACCACATGTCATGCTGCATTGCCCTAAAAACATCTGCATCATGGATCTTGTCTTTTCAGGCTTGTTAATTGCCAGCCCTATGTTTTTCTTTCTTATCTTGAGAGTTACTTCATGAAAAGATCAGACTCTAGATAGTTGTAGACTTCTGTAGCTTTGGAGCACTCTATCCATCATACAGACCAAAAATATTACAATGTTTATCTTGGTGCATATAAGAAAAAAGTATGTTATTGATGCTTAGAGCATCAATGGATTTCCACACTCCAGTTTTCTCAACTAAAACATTGTCTTCAGAGTATAAGATTTAATATACTTGTAATTATTTGGCCAATGAGTATAAACTTTTCCTTACTGGATTTCTGCCATTCATTTTTAAAAAGGGTTACTCTTTAATGGATTAAATGTGCTATTTTTCATTATTTTATTCTATAGATGCAATTTTCCAAGAAAAGACCATGACTAGAAATAATTCAGGCATGGTGGTTTTGAAGGTTAAATGTTTTCAGGGGAGATTCTAATTAGAGATACCAGATTCATAATTTTATGGTTTTGATTTATTTTACCTTTGAGCACTTCTGTCTTTTTCAGGCTATGGGAACTTTCTGTCTACATCAGTCAATTAGAGAAATTTATGATGGCGAATGTGAATTGCAAGTCCTATATATCAAACCAAAAATCTGCTGTGTCATCATCATTAATGAAACACTGGTAATGAAAAAAATAATTTGTACATTTAGAATGCCTCATGAAGTGATTTTTTTTTTTTTCTGACATAGCACACATTTTCCCTTCAGGGCTCTTTTACCAGTGAATGATTGCCAGGTCCCCAGCAAAACTTCTGCAGCTCCAGATGGATTTTTTTTTCTGAATCACAATAAGAATTACCTCTGCTGGAGTTCAGCCCTGATATATTTTGCCAGCACAAGGTCTATGCCCTGTGAAAGTCCTGTTTCAAGGGTGAATTTTACTCTTCTGAATAACATTTACATCTTACAGCTAGAAAACTACTTGTACTTGAGCACCCTTGCACATCTGAATCATGACACTGAGGTTTTAATGGAAACCTGCCAATTTCATGATTACCACAGATTTTGCTAAATGGATATTTTATAATACACTTCAGCAAAATACAGGAGGCAGAGATTTAATAAAATGGTTTATCACAGCAAAAGTAATTAAAAAATATTTCCTACAAGATAGCAAGACCTTACAAATAGACTTAAGACTTTGGTTTTTTTAGGTATCTTGTCTGATTTATATGAATGAAGCAGAAGAAATATAATGATCACTGTTTACAAATTGCACATAACAGTCATTCATCACTGTTCTGCACTTTCTTGTTCTTTGTCAGAACAATGGACACAAAATGGACGGAAATGGAACAAAAAATTGACAAAGCTATCATATCCCAACAAAAACACAAAGTACATACTGGAGACCTGTTGTTTAATATGTAAAAGACCATCTTTAAAGAGGTGGTCAGTGTCAACTTTGAATACTGTCCATAACATTAATAATAATAAATAGCTTAAATAAATGACAGTAAATTGCGAGGGTGAAAACTCATGGACTCCACACAATTTTATATGAATTCAAGCAAAGCCATTTATTACAGAGACAAGCCTCCTTATATATACAGTTATTTCCTGATCACGCATCCACACTCCAAGCATGCATTAGCTGATTGGATATTGTCCATGTTCACGAGCTGTCCATGCGCCCAAGTCTCACTGCTAATAGGTCTGTTGATTGAAGTCATGTTGAGGCCCTGTTTTCAGCTTTTGAGCTGACCTTGAAATTCCTTTGAGCCTGGCTAGTTCAGAAATAAATCTCCATTTAATAGAAACCCATCCACAACCTCAAGAAAATCCCTCAAATCTCCCACAGTAAATCACTAGACTAGAAATTAAAGTAAAGCCTGGTTTGGTCCTTTTCACAAATTCCTGATTTTGCTTATAATAAAAGAAACAGTTTTGAAGCTGGGATCTGTGCTGCACCCAGTTTTGGCAGTTTGAATGGTCAAAACATAAATATTTTCAAAGAGCTTTTCAAAATGCTCTGTAACTCCCTAATGCACTTCTCTTTCTGATTTTCTATACAAAAGCAGCACTTGGGAATACAACTTTTATGAAGTTTAAATGAAGAAGAGCTAAAGCTGTATGCACAACCTGTATACAGAGTACTTTCGCGTTCGACATGTAATTAATGTATTGCATAGTAATGTTTTTAATAGAATCATATAATTTTTGGGGAATGTAATGCTGGATTTGTTTTTTGTTGCTGCAGCTAAAAAACATATAAGTTGATATTTAATTTACCCAAAATATAGCTTTTAAAAATGGTAATATTCCAGAAAAGAAGGTTGGAATGAACTTTAATCCTTCCCTAGAGCATGACATCAGCTGTACTTGAACTGTTTCTGGAATATTTTAATTTAACTAGTTCTGAGGAAAAAAAAAAAAAAAAACAAAAAGCAAACAAACCAAATCAAAATACCTCTAGGGACAGAAGTTCATGGCCTCCTTAGGCAGTTGATTTCTGGGACCTGTTCTAGGGTTTTCACTGCTGGAAAATTCTTCTTAGTGTGTAACTCAAATCTTCCTCATTGTGAATCTCGTCATTTCTTTACTGATGTACATTAAATGTGGACAGTAGTTTGTTTCCATTCTCTGTGCTCTTTTCATATGTGCATATATGTTTGTATGTGTTATGTATGTGTAGGATAAAGCTGCACGTGTTGCCTTCTCTCAGTCTTCTTTGTTAGGGATTGGATTGACTTAAATTCTCACAGTCTGTCTTTACAGGCCATGTTTTCTGGATGTGTGATCATTCTTATTGCTGTCCCCTGAACTGTCTCCATCTGTTTCATGTATGTTTTTTTGCTGTATCCAAAACTAGGAGCAGTAGACCATGGGCGGCTTTTGTAATGCTCAAGCAGATAGGACGGAACAAATGTTCTTTTACTGTAGTTGTCTCAGGCTATCTTCCATTGGCAATGTAAGTGAGGGAAACCTCATTTCAGCTGCTGATAGAGCCTTCTGTCTCAGAAATTAAAATGAAATCTTTACTAGTATATTGTGTTGAGGAACGTTAGAATCACACTTCAGACTCTCCAGTTAAGATCTGTGCAACTAACATTAGTGTTGATATTTCAGATATTGCAGAGTTCCAAAGGTTGCAATATCAAAAAGAAAAAAAAAAAAAACAAACAACACACAACACTTCAGTAGAGCACAGTGGGAACAGCTTTTTTCTGTAAAGTACGTTGTCTGCATCCTCGGAACTGGTGTACTCATCTGACCAAGCATACTGCTCATATGTTCTTACAAATGAGTAAGTGGGAAATATGTTGAGATGCTTTTGAAAGTAAGACACAAGGTAATGAAAATATCGTTAGCTTTTGACCTTTTCTTTTTAGATCAGTTATACATTGTGGTTGACACTGTCCATTTATTGAGATATTGATACATACAACAATAAAAAAATATTTATTCTCCTTTTGGTGAATGGATGGCTCAATCATGGATATGGTCATGAAACCAAAAGTGCACCATCAGTAACTTTAACACAAAAAATGCATTGGCCTTTGTCTTTACCTTAGATTTAATTTATTTGGTAGACTTCCTCATATGAGTGAATATACTCTGCTGTAAGGGTAAGCTTCTTTTTGCTATAAACTATGTATATTTTTCAAAGATAAATTATATAATTGAGGATTATGCTACCTCATTGAGTTTTTCAGTAAAGTTACAGTCCCGTATTAAAATTGTGATTTTTTTTTTTTCTTTTTTAATTTGGAAACCCAGAGCACTAAGCTAAGCTGCAAAAATCCACAGTTTCACATTTCCTGCTTACTGAAAAATCTAGGTTGTTTTTATATGTCAGATGTATTACAAAATAGGCACAGATATGTGGCGGTAGCAAATTCGACGAATCCAGACGCCGGCATAAGCTCTTTGATCGAACGGGCGGGCCGGGCGAGAGTAAGGAGTCTAATTCAATGTGAATTTACCATCCGTACTCTTTAATGAACTCTTAAACAACACTGAATATCAATGTCCCCGAGACCACGTTTTTCCAAGCCTTATATACTCTCTACCAAAAGGCCATGCGGCAAGTGCAGGCTACAATTGGTTACACTCACAGTCACTCATCCCCCCCACTATGGTGATTGGCTGCAGGGCACTGTTCACAGACTGTTCATGCGCAGCGGCAACGCCCCTCCTGCAGCCTGGGTCGAGGGCAGACCAGCTTCTGTTTACTTTCCTTTTGTCTCTGGTGTCTCAGGGAAATCCTTCCGTGTAGCACAGCCGCATCAAGCCCTGGCTTGTTCACAGCACACAGCCAGAGACTCTCCACAATTCCTCCTTTTTTTTTTTTTTTTCTTTTTGGACAAGCCAGGATTGATTAGCTGTGTGTTCTAATCCTTTTTTGATATGTGATAAAAAAACAACTTATACATAACATATAAATAACAACAACAATCAACGTAAACAGTGCACTTTGCAATAAACCTGAGGTATTCCATTGCCATTTAAATATCGCAATGGATTGATTAAACAAATTCGAAGAACTTTGGTTTAAAGATACTGAACTTATAACAAACGATGTGCTGGGTGTTGATAAACTTACTCAAGAGGTAGTGGTGTTTAAAGATCTACTTATATAACTATAGTACGCATACATGTCACAGCTAAATCAATGCAAAGGTTACACCTCACTCTGTGACCTCCGAGGGTTCTGCTGCAGGGAGTTGACTTGGTTGAGTTTGTTTCAACTCCGGCTTTACTGCTCGGCTTGGAACCCACAATGGACCTTGATCTGTGGAGAGACACATATACCCTCTACCATTAAAAATAACAGGTACTGGTCCCTTCCACAATCCAGTGGTGGGATCACGATATCTCACCATGAATTCCGGTAAAGTGTTTTTCCTTCCTAGTCTGATCTGATAATGATGAATGATCACAGGAGGCTCCTCATGATCTCCAGTTAGACATAAATAATTCAAGGTAAACAACACCTTTGCTAAACGCTGTTGACAATCTGACTCTTCCTGCTTCTGTTTGCTCAAATACCCTTTAATCATTTGATGTGCTCTCTCGATGATTCCTTGGCCTGTTGGGGAATGAGGTATACCTGTAACGTGTTTCACTCCCCATTTCATTAGAAAAGTTCTAACTTTCTGGCTAACATAGGCAGGGCCATTGTCTGTCTTAATCTTTTCTGGGACACCCATTACAGCAAAACAAGCTGTAAGATGTTTACATACATGTAGTGCTTTTTCTCCTGGTAAAGCAGTAGCCCATATCATTTTTGAAAAAGTATCAATTGTGACATGCACATATTTAAGTCTTCCAAATTCTGGCACATGTGTCACATCCATTTGCCATACTTCTAAGGCTTTTAAACCTCGAGGATTGACACCGATTCCTATACCTAACATCTGGCTTCCACACTGAGGACATGCCTGTACAATACTTCTTGCTTCATTTAAAGTTAAATCGAATTGTCTTTGGAGACCTCTGGCATTCTGATGAAAGCTCTCATGACTTTGTCTTGCTTGTTGGAATTTATCTGTTGGAGGCATGTGCTGTACTGAACTTACTAAACTATCTGCAATTTGATTTCCTTCACCTAGACCAAGATTCCATTGATGACTGCGGATGTGAATCACACAACAGGGTTCTTTTCTTTGATTTAAAATAGCTCTCAATTGTACAAACAATTTTCCTAATCGAGGATTATTCGATTGTCTTAACAGGGCATTTTCCATTCTGGGTATTACACCTGCTACATACAAAGAATCTGTGACAACATTTAAAGCAGATTTCAGCCAATTATTTAAGGCCCATATTACTGCCGTGAGCTCTAAAGTCTGCAATGAATCCTCTTTTGAACCTTCAATTAAATGCTGTTTCCATTGACTATTCTCTTGCCAGACACATGCTGCCTGGTGTCTTCGTTTTCCTGCATCTGTATATACTGTAAGGCCTTCAACAGGTTTTGCTTTTACTTTGCTTCTCTCTAACCACTGATTTGTTCTAAGGAATTGCCATAGTTTACCTTTTGGTTGTCGTGAATGTACCTTGCCTATAAATCCTAATAATGCATTCTGTATAGGCATCGAATGTCTCAGCCACCTTTCTAAATCGGCTCCATTTATCGGAATACTGATGTCATCTGGTTCCTGACCGCTAATTTCTAATATTCGAGATCTTCCTTTTCGAATCAATTCTCCAATTGCTTCTGGTCTCGTTTGAATACTGAATTTTGGTTGGACACTGAGAAAAATCCACTCTAATAATCGCAAATCATTTTCTGTTTTCAATCTGACAGTGGCACAAAAGGAAGAATCTGTAGCAAGATCTATGGGGAATTCCCCGTTTTTGTTTTGCCACTGGCAGATGATTGCACACGGATGTTCTAGATTGCTAATAAGGAGGGAAATTGGTCGATCAGAAAGTCTTCGGCTAGACCAATTTGTCTGTACTTTTTGTGTAATATCAGAAAGACATTTGAGATGCACGGACTCTAAGCTTATTTTCTTAGCTGGATCACCTCCTTTTAGAAGTGAAGTAAGAGGTGCTATATCATTGTTAGTAATGCCTACGCAATTTCTAATCCATTGTATGTCCCCTAACAATTTTTGGACATCATTTAATGTCTGTAAATCAGCATGTAATTCAATTTTTTGTGGACGAATCTGTGCATCACAAATGGACCAACCAAGGTATTTCCAAGGTGCAGACTTCTGAACTTTCTCTGGAGCTATGACCAAACCCTTTTCTTTGAGTTTGATCGTAATTTGGACTATGGAACTTTCTGTGAACTCAGCTTGTTGACAGAACAGAATATCATCCATATAATGATAAATAATTGTTTGTTTCCATGATGCACGAATAGGTTGAAGTGCCCATGCAACATACATTTGGCACAGTGTAGGAGAATTTTTCATACCTTGCGGTAGCACTACCCACTCACACCTTTTAGCTGGTTCCGCTTTGTTTACTGAAGGCAGTGTAAATGCAAAACGCTGTGTATCTTGTTCATGTAAAGGAATGGTAAAGAAACAATCCTTTAAATCTATAATTAGAATATGCCAATTTTCTGGTAACATTACAGGTGATGGTAATCCAGGTTGTAAAGCACCCATGGCTTGCATTTGATCATTTACCTCTCGCAAGTCATGTAATAATCGCCACTTTCCACTCTTTTTTGGTATTACAAAAATTGGGGTATTCCATGGACTAGTAGAAGGCTTGATATGGCCTGCAACTAATTGCTCTTCTACTAATTCACGTGCCTTTTGCAGTCGCTCTTCTGTTAATGGCCACTGGTCAACCCAAACTGGGCTATCTGTTAACCAGGTCAATGGAGGGTTGGGCAACTGCTTTCCAGTGACCACTAAGGAAAAGGTGAAGTAGTTAACACAGCACCAAGTTGCCCCAAGACGTCACGGCCAATAAGCGCCTCAAGGCTGCTTGGCAATTCCATTACATACACCCTAAGGGTAACACATTGACCTTCAGGGAAACTAATCGAAATGGGATCAACACTTATATTTGGAGTAGTTTGACCTCCTACTCCAGCTACAGTGGAAGAGATTGATTTTTGAAGTTTCCAATTTCGTGGCCATTTGAATTGACTAATGATGGAGACATCAGCTCCAGTATCAAGCATTGCATTTACCTCTACAACAACAGTAGAATCAGACTGAAATAGTTGCACACGTAACATGGGGCGCTGAGTCATTGATGAGGTGAAGCAAACTGCAGGACCTGTCGATCCAAATCCTTTATCATGCCTTTGTGTTGAGGATGCTGGAGGGACTCCTGGAAGCATTGGTAGGCAGTTTTCCAGTGCTACTACCTGAGCTATTCTACTCCCAGAAGGAATAAAAATTGGCGGATGCAGAGTGTAGGCCAGGATTTGAACAGTTCCTGTGAAATCTGCATCAATTATACCTGGTATTACTATAAGACCTTTGATACTAGCAGAAGAACGGCCAATCAATAGGCCTCCAATGAGACTATCTTGTCTAAATAAAGGTCCTTTAGCATTAGTTGGTATTCTATGAATTGCAGTATTGGTCAATGTTATATCTACTGCTGTCTCCACATCAACTCCGAGGCTTCCTGCGGTGCTTGGCTTGTTGAGGTGAAAGAAGCCTGGTTCACGGTTGGTCGCTGATTGTGATACAGGTTCGGAGATGTTCTTTGTGTCTGGTAGCTGCTGAACGTATACCACAGCTTGTGGTTGTTTGTTTTGCTTGCTGCAAAATTTTCCAATTGTGTGGTTCCCATACCGCTGTCTGAGTGTTCATATTTTGAATTACCGGTAGGGCTAATTTTGCTGGAGACCAATCACCTTCTAGAATGGCATCTTTGATGACCCCTGACCATCTGCCACGTCGGGGCTGCGGCTGGTCAGTAGAATCTATAGGCACCTTTGATTGCATTGTTTGTGAAGGGCAAGCTGGTTTTTGAAACTCAATTTGTTCCTTATTTTTCTCTACATTTGACACTCTTAAGTTAAGTTGTTCAAGCTTGTTGGTAATGACTTGCAGTAACTGCTCTACTGCTTGGGGTGAGCCCAATGATGTAGGAGGAGGCTCACAAAAAACTTCCGCGGGTGCTTGCGGAGGCAAAGTTTGAGGCGGCCCCGGCCCCGGCGCCTGCGCCGCGGCCGGTCCGGGCTGGGCCCCCACGTTTTTCTCGGAGGGAGGTGGGGCGTCCGGCTCGGGGCAGGGCAGAGGCGGAGCGGTAGGAGGAGGGCGGCACTCAGGGCCTCCTACATCCGGACAGTCGACTAGTCGCACTTCCGCCTTCTTGGCACATTGCCCCAGAGACTCGGAGGGGGAAACTTCCGGTTCTTTGTTTACGAGCCGCGCAGTTTCTAATCCGCGTTGCAGATCGGATTGTGAAAGTATTGGCTGAGCCGGGACCCCGCGACCACCCCGAACGGCAGGCAGACCCCACAGAGTAGCCCACAGGCCCCTCTTTTCTTTTGGACGACAAGTTTTATCAGTCCAGGTTTGTTCTTGGACAAGCGCCTCCGCGGCTCTTAGGGCGGCACGTTGTTCCGATTTCATAACTTCTAATGATTCTAATACGGTTTTCCACAATTCTCTCACAGCTTTAATTTCTTTCTCTTCTTCCCCTCTGATAGTTTTGTCCCACATAGTGTCCCCCACTGATCTCCATTCCGTTGGGGAAAACAAAAGTGGAACTTCCCCAAAGTGTCCCCACTTCTGAGCTAAAAAAATCAATGTGATTAGCTTTTCCTGTGACGATTCAATACCTCTCTTAGAGAGAATAGTCGTCAGCAGTGCCGCGGCTGTTTCAATATCCATTATCTTATCAGCGCGGTCTTAACGTAGGATGCGAGTGGCCAGCTCGACTGGTGCCCGTCTTTTGATACCGGACTAAGCACACTATCCCACACCCCGGCTTGGCTCCGTTTTTATGAACGCTGCTCACCGCAGTAATTTCGATCCGGAGCGATATGCTTTGCTAACGATCCATCCTTCTGCTACCATATGTAGATCCGAAGCGTTATGCTCTGCTAACGAACCATCCTCTGCTACCAAATGTGGCGGTAGCAAATTCGACGAATCCAGACGCCGGCATAAGCTCTTTGATCGAACGGGCGGGCCGGGCGAGAGTAAGGAGTCTAATTCAATGTGAATTTACCATCCGTACTCTTTAATGAACTCTTAAACAACACTGAATATCAATGTCCCCGAGACCACGTTTTTCCAAGCCTTATATACTCTCTACCAAAAGGCCATGCGGCAAGTGCAGGCTACAATTGGTTACACTCACAGTCACTCATCCCCCCCACTATGGTGATTGGCTGCAGGGCACTGTTCACAGACTGTTCATGCGCAGCGGCAACGCCCCTCCTGCAGCCTGGGTCGAGGGCAGACCAGCTTCTGTTTACTTTCCTTTTGTCTCTGGTGTCTCAGGGAAATCCTTCCGTGTAGCACAGCCGCATCAAGCCCTGGCTTGTTCACAGCACACAGCCAGAGACTCTCCACACAGATAGTCAAGGTAATGCATATGATGTTTTTTTTCAGTTGTTGATGTCCTTTTCAGCAACATTGTCAAACATTTAAAAACTTGCTTCTGAAAAAAAAAAAAAAAAAGTTCAGTTACATTCTCCTTCAGTTTTGCAGAATATCTCATCTTTCCTGTCTGTCTTTTAGTCACTCATTTAGCAGTTTCTTACACAATGCCAGATTGCTGGTTCTGTTTAATACCCCACTGATTTTGCTGGGACACCATGCACAGCAGCCTACCAAATACGTGACCAGTGCTGTGAGGTGTTCTCTCTCCCCAAGGCAAAGACTGCCTCGACAGGAATTTAAAGAAAGTGTAATCTTAGTAATTTAAGCATGTTGCGTTATCATAGTAGAACCTTTTCTATACATTATGTAGAGACTAATTCAGTCTTTTAAAATTTGATTGCTATCTTCATACTTCCATTGTGTAATTCTTTATTACAGTGCATAACCTGATATATATGCTCTGTTCTAAAGCTAGTATTGAGAAAGACTACAGAATTACCATCCTCTGCTTAGTAGTGATTACACTAATACACTTCATATGCAGTGGCAGACAACTATGCTTGAAAACTGAAACCTATAGGACAGATAAAACAAAACAAAAAAGAGGACACTTTCAGTTCAGTTTTAGCCCAGAGCTTTAAAAATAACAGGGAATTGTATGAAAGCACAAATTGATACTGACTTAATGCTAATACTTGAGAAGTCCTATCAAAAGCTGCTTCCCAGTTTGGCAATTGCTTTTATATAGTGTGAATCAAGTTTAAATCACTTTGAAAAAAAAAAAAAATCTGAGTTAAATATTGAGTCTATTATGTGAGTTTCTATTAACTGAGGAAAACCTCAATGAATTCTTCTGGGGATCCTTTCTTTAATGTAAGATAAAATAAGAGACAAAGCCATAGGGATCATTCAGAAAAGTTATTTCTCAGAAAAAAATAGAGGAACTTTCTTGTAAATTTGGAAATAATGTGGGCCCAGATAACAAAACCTTTTTCTGTAAATATGAGACCATAAGATTGTTTAAGGGGCTAGGACCAGAATATGTGCCATCTATCCACCAAATCATTGGACAACTGGTGTCATAAAAGTTCCTGTTAGGTGTAATGCTTTTATCCACTGACTTTATAAAGTCATTGAAACATAGGAAATTGCAGAGACTCTTGTGCAACCAGAAAAAGAAAAATGTGGCCCAGAGATGAAAAGTGTGACACACCTTCCCTTGTGTGCTTTTTCCTTACTTAATCCTGAAGAAAAGAGAGTAACTAGGATGCAAATATCACAAAAGATGAAGGGAGTTTGTTCTAATGTATTGTTTACTGACCCAAAGCTTCCTTGAATTAATTTAAATATTTGGTCTCCAGAACTGAAATTGAAAGACAAGTAGAAAGAATTTGTTCTTTTCATTAACATTAACATGTAAAACAGTTCCATTCATGTCTGAGAGATTTCCCTTGTTTTGGTCCCAGGACGAACTTTGTAGTGTACATGATAAAATATAGCTGATAAAGGTCACTTTAGCATTTTTTCCAATTAACATTTATTTTTAAAAAATTGGGATAATCTTTCTTTAATTAGTTTATTTTAGTAGTAAATTTGGGACTGAAACAAGGGCCATTGATAAATAGAAAACATTCAACCTCTGAAAACAAGCATGTATAAGATTATAAATTAAAATAAAAACCTAAGCTCAACATTGTTGTAAAGTTGAATCAACATTAGTGGCAACAACAATGGAAAATATTGTTTCTTCTTCACGTGAGATAATCTGTTCATTTTTTGCATTTCATATTCTTCATTTGTGCTTATTTTACAAACAATATTGATACATTTTAAGCATTTCGTTTTAAGATTCTTACATTTTATCATCACATGCATCATGATGAATTACATTTTCTTTTGAAAATCAGAACTTGTTACTTCTGCTTGAGAATTTTGGCGAGCAAAGGTCTTTTATGGGTTCTAACAGATGTCAATTCAATTGCTATGAAAAGAAGTGTCATTACTGTCAATCGTATAAGTGAAAACATTAGTTATATTTGTTGTTACGTGCTTTGTGTGAAGGTAGATTGTGGGACAAGTGGCCTGTTGATCTTTCTGTGAAGGACAAATGCAGAAGACTCTTCTCATGACAGTGGTCCCTGTAACCTGTTCTTACACCTGTTGGTGTAAGTGAAACTGTGGGACTTCAGTATCATGGCTGTACCATTGTGTAAAATGCTGATCTATCTGTTACAGAGGTTTGGTGGTGATTCGTTAGTTATGACAGTTACTATAGCTTTAAAGAGTCCAACAGCTATGTGAAAATATACTGAGAGATTCAACACTGTCTTATTAATGGAGAATAACCTACTGAGAAACATGAAATCCTTAGTGTCTTTGTAGATAGTGGCAAAATTTCCACTGAGGTCCTCAGAGAGAAAATTTCGTCAGCAAATCTCTGAACAAGTAAGGCATAACTAGTGATAGTAAAATATTCTTGTTGTCTAGTAGATTTGTGCAGAGTTCATAAAAAGACAAATTTGGCAATAGGTAAAAACAGGACAAGTTAATTAACATTTTGCACTTGCAAGTTACCTGGGTTTTCTCTTAGATATCTGATACTTCGCTATAACTTTTGCTTTCATTGTTTGACTTCATCTGATTTCATACAACGGACAGAAAATTATGACGTTGTTATTACCAAAATAATATTATTTTAAAGCATTAATAACCCTCTGATGTATAAGACTTATCTAATTCATTCCGTATTCAGAGCAGATCTTATTACTTATGAAGGTTTAAATATGTAAATATAAATATCTGCCCAATCCTTTGAAATTTAGTATAAGACAGAACAGTATAAAACAGTCCATGCTTTCACATGCATTGCCATAAAGACAGAGTGACTTTATTTTTCACTTTGAATACTGTGTTTGATACTAAATTTTATTTTGCAGCATATATTTACAAAACAAGATTACCACTGAGGTTTGGTTTCACTGTGCTCGGTCATTATTTTCCTTTACCCAGTGAAACTGGTCAGTGTTATTGTAGTTATCTGACAAATAGATCTTCTTTTGTGAAAACATTTTTCTTTGATGATGCAAAGATTTTTAACAGTAGTCATGAAAGTCAACTTTTTGTAGAAAAACAACTTTTCTTCAGTCAGTTGTACAACAGTTGGCTGTGCAATCATTGCATTTCAATGAGAAAGTCTCACCCCTTCTAGTTGCACAACACCGAGTGTACAGAGTAATTATCCCTCACTCCAGGGCAACTGTTTCTGTGGCATTTAAGGAAAAGGGTAATGTACTTGTGTAAATTAATCTAATTGAACATTTGGAGGGGAAATGGGATTATTATGTAGCTGTTAATATTATGCCATTGCTAAAGGCACTGAGCAAGACTCCATAATTGTAGCCATAATTCCAGCTGCAGCATTATTTTAAATTTTATAGCATATATGATACTCTCAATGAAAAGGAGAACTATTAAAAACATGTTTTTGGAGCAAACTCTATGATATATATCATTGTAAAAAAAAAAAAAAAAAACAAACTTGTAATTGCTAAATACAACTTTTAATTGTGCATTGTAAATGATAGGTATGCTCAGCCTCTGATCAGAGGCAAGCTTGGAATGTATGTGTTATAAGTGGATTTCTGAAAATCTTTGAGAGTCACGGATCTTTATATGGTAAAATTAAGTTCTGCACTTTCTTCCTTCCTTTTATTCCCATTTTCTGTCAGATGAAAACAACTGCACTCACATACTCTTTTGAATACTCATGCCTATGTGGAGGTGCTTCTGCCTGCTGTCCACTGACACTCTTTGAGAGGACACTGGTGGCAGAGCTGGTTGAACAGGCAGTTCATCTTGTCCTCCATAGCCAAAGAGACACACTGAAAGGATCTCCCATCACTTTCCATTTACATTAGTGCACTGGGGTGTGGCTGAGAGCTCTGTTGTGGCTATAGTGACTCTTTTCAGATACAATACCCTCTCCTGATCCTGAAACAAAATCTACAAGTATCTTAAAAGAAGACTGGGCATAGCTGATGCTTCTTCCTCTCTTTTCATTCCAATTTGGTTGTCTCATGTGTAGGTCTGGATGACTCCTTTCTTCATTTAGGTTTATCCCTTAAATGTAAGACCTTCCTCTTTTTGGTACAGATATCTTAGTCTCCATCTTTACACTTGCCTTTGTAAACAGCAATTTTCCTTTTGTGATGGACCAGTGGTTGAGAGAAAGGCAAAGCTAATGCTCCTACACCAATCTCAGATGACATCTCATGTCAGGTTTTTACTATTTGTTACCATTTAGCTCAGAAGTGATGCATAATTTGAAGTAGATTTTACTCTGTGAAATGAAAGTTAAATTCTGAAATGGAGCCAGGAGCAGAAAATTTACATCCACAGTTAGATACAGGTATGTCCTGTTCTCTCACAAAAATGCTAGCAAAAATAAATGCCACCTAACAAACCAAGCAGTCAGTCTCAACATGCGCTTAAACTCCAAGGAGCTGCAGTGAAGAACAAAATAAAACCCAAAGTGCTCTGGGTTCAGCTCTCAGTTGTTCTTGTGTAGACTGCACGTAGTGGTTTTGTTATTGCAGTAGATGAGAAGGTAACTCAGCCCAGACAAAATACCATGTGCTCATCTTCATTGTAGTGCTACAAAAGGGTATATCCTGTTACCTTAATAACCAGAAAGTATGTCCTTTCAGAGACTTAATCCGATTTTTAACTGACCTAAAGTCTTCAAGTTAGCTAAAACTGCCATGGAAAAATACAGCAATTCTACCATCTTGCTGAAACTATGTTCTACTGTATAATCACCTTTTGTTCTGATAGGACAACATAAGGGCCAGCAGCTCCCAGGGAGCCGCAAAGGACAAGGACACCCAGGACACCATGGCATGGCCTGAAACCTGTTCTGTCCCACTGCCTCAGCCAGGAGCTGAGGAACCGGGGCAGGCCAGGGATCAGGCACCTCCCTGGAGATGGGGCCAGGCCAAGACTCGGCTGTGGGGAGCTGCAAATTAGCCTTGCTGTGATATCACTGGGACAGGGACTCGTGGTCCTGGGAAGCTGAAACGTGGTCCTAGGGAGCTGAAAAGGGGTCCTGGAAAGATGGGCAGGTTGGGTGTGAGGGGAGCACTGAGAGAGCTGGGCAGGGACAGTCAGAACTGGCAGTGTTTTCAGGGCCATGGGAATATTTGTGTTTTCTTTAAAGATGAAATCTGTTAGAACTTTAATTACTGAAGCCAACCACATGAGAGAATTATTTTATTTCTCTCTATTTGAAAAGAAACACTTTTAAGTGAAATGAATGGATTGAAGATGATGTTTTGGCATGCTATAGCTGTTGCTAGGGTTATGCATGTATATGACTGGAAAAGAGGGTTTCTATTTTTTTTTTTTTATTGAGTAAGGCAGGAATAACTAACAGTTCACAGTTTCATGCAGACAGCATAAAGAAAGCATCATTCAGTAAGAAACCTGTGTGCAAACATACATTGTCACATGGTCTGGTACAGTACTGGTACCCGAAATAAAATGGATCCATCTGTTGAGTCTTTCCAGCTCATGCTCTCTCCCTGCACACCCACTTAGGCAGTGTGGGAAGGGGGAATACAGCCAAGAGGACAGGGATAGCCTTGGTGGGACACATGAGTGGTTTTCATGTCCTGTGCGTCGGTATGGCCCTCTGTCATCCCTCTTTAAATGCCTTCTTCCACTTTGCACATCCTCTATATGAATTTGGGACTGTGGGAAGGATGTGAATATTGGGCTGCTGCACAACTTGGTATTAAGCTCTGAGTCACCAGACATCCTGTGTCATCTGTGTTCTTGGGAGAGCTAGACAATAACCACCAAGCCCGTGGTTTGTGACCGTGTTTTCATCCTGAGTTTGCTATTAAAACCCAGCTGAATTAATGGATTTTCATGAATAAAAAGGTGAACTGAACCTGAACAAAACCCTGCTGTGCTTAATTTTCCTTACTGATTCCCTTTTATGTACAACAGATAAAAGTGAATAGAAAATTGTTAATCTTACTGGCTTTTGCAAAATACTTTTAATATAGAAGATATATATATATTTTTTTTTTTTTCAGTTCATATATCATACCTAACTTTAAGAGGCAGTTTCAGAGTCTCTGAATTGTCTTGCAGCACTTAATTTCAGCCTGGGTAAGCCGCAATAAGTAGGTGCTTGCTGAATGTGACTGACATCGATTGTTCTTTTCACCTGAGGATTAGGAAGAGGCAGTGAGACCTTGTACTACTTATGGCTGTGGAGCAGAAGTGTGGATTTGTAACATGCTGACAAGTTTAACATTTCATCAGTTCAGATCTCTTCTCTGGAATTCTAATTTTGCTTCAGCAGACCAGTCCTGACGTGGTTTCATGAAATGTAATAGGAGAGGTAGTAGAGAAAAAAGGAAGGCATATTAGTCAGTGCTCTAGTTTAATGACCCTCTGAATTTTAATCTCAAAGTAGCACATGTTTCTAAGATGTTTTGTTCCATATTTTAGAAAAATGTCTCTGCAGGTTTCTACCTGGTGAGATGACAGACCACAGAGTATGTGTGTATGTGTGGGTGGCAAAGCCTCACTTTATTCCTGACTTCAAAAGATAAGAGCAATTTCTCAAACCTGTTGCATTGTTTAAACCACAATCAGTTTACTGCATCATTTGTCAGTGTAACAGGTGAAGGACAGTTACCTGCTAAGCATTACTAATTTTATTATGCATTATTTTCAAAGAAAGTTTGTAGAAAATGAAGAATTTGTGAAAGTGCCTGAATTCGAATTCACCTAGTATAAGCTGATTGCACATTTATTTAAACAATGATGTCATTTAAAAAATACATATCTTGATGAGCAAAAAGACACAGCTCATCTGTCAAAAGAGCTGCATATTGAGAAACATGTTCTTTTAAAGACATGGCGGACTCTGCAATGTATGACATCTTGAAGTTCTTCTTCTTTTCCTGAAGCAGAACTTTTCAACATTTTACAGGGCATTTTTCAAACTTCTTCCCACTTATATTTGGTCAAACATAGGTTGCACCCCTTTGTAAGTGTATAAATTAAATATTTTTTTCTTTCCTTTTGATGTGGGAAACACACTCTGATATATTTTTCCAGTGTCAATTTATTTTCTGGTTTTGAACAACCTTCTGATTTCAGGAGACAATTCTTGTATCTGGAAGATTAGAAGAAAGAAGAAAAAATTAAAAAAAAAAAAAAAGTTTAGGCAGCTCTCTGGATACGTTAGATTAAATGACCTACAATCATCCAAAAGTTGATAAATGTAATACCTCATCTTCAGGATTTAAAAATGAGAAAAATATAGGACTGGAAGTTAGAGCATTTCATCAAATTCTTCCAGTTGAAGCTTTTGAATATTTGTGTACTGTAACATATTTATAATAATGTAATCTTAGAGTGGATGCTCTTAAAACTTATTGAATATTCCACATTCAGCTTTTTTTTGCATA